>NC_138749.1:60073690-60768690 GCF_965113315.1 Podarcis vaucheri | reverse complement strand
TGCCATGCTGCGATTGCAGATTACAATTGGGGAGCAGAGGGAGAATTACGGAGCTTCATAATTTAAATGAGTCTTGCAAAGAGCTGCCCATGGAACAGTTATCACAAAGCGGCTCCGTGACAAGAATATAACTTAAAATGTAAATTCCACATTGTTTTGTCAAGGACACTCCTGAATGGTTGAAAGAGGCAAGAATCCAGTTTCTGGTCCACTTGCATGGCACTGCCACCTTATATCTCTTTTATTTGTATGCCACCGTTCCACAGTTAAAACAATGCTCAAAACGGCTTACAATATGAAAAGATTTACATAGTTGCAAATGTGATTGGACCACCACACAGAGCAAAAAAGTTCAGAAACATTACTCTCTAATCTCAACATATGATTCACCAACACATTTCTTTTTAAATTGCTTTGAGGTTTTATTGCCATCAAGTGGTATATGCATTTTGTCAAATAAAAGCATAAACACAAGCTCCAGCTTTTTTGGCCCATAGACAGGTGAGTAAATTTGGCCTAAGCATTTCTCCAACTTGACATAGAACTGAAAGCTTTTGATTGAGTAGGGGGGAAATATCCGTAAGTTCATTAGCTAGGTGTGAAGCTAGGATGTTTTTTGTTCAGTAAATAGCATAGTGGTTCGTGTTCACTGGGAAACAATATGGCGGAGACCATTTTGAAATCCAATTTGCCAGATGTTATTAAAGTGAAATTTTACTCTCTGAGTGAAAGGAACCTGCTTACAAATGGATTTTAATTTTCTAAAGGACTACTTTAATTATCTTCCTTAAACATAAAACATTTATGGACTAGTAAGACATTTTTTAGCTGTTGAGATACAAGTTTTATGTTTCTTATGTGCCTCGTTTTACATTCTATTCTGTTTTCCCTAAACAACTGTTTAAGGATTATTCTTCATCCAGGGGATAACTGCAGTGGGGATGGATTCAAACACACATTAATTTGAGCAGTCAACCTGCTGTGGAATGGCACTTACCACATTGTGTACTGAGGCAGTCAATCCTTCTTTAGCTTTCTCAAAACCATATTTTCCCAATTGGCAGGAGAAGCAAAAGATTCTTATCTGTGACAACACAAACCTGCTTGCTCCCATTCCCAGAATACTTTTGCAACACTATTTGTTTTTAAGTGACAACTAAATGGTTCTGCAAATGATTCTATATACCTAGTTTTAACCATGGGGAGAAGGTTCAAAATGATTAAGTGAACATTGGCTGCATCTAGACACGTCAAATAAGTGATTCAGTTAAATGCATACAGGGAAATCTGGTAGGGAAAGACAGGACTCCACAGCGTCACCTAGTGTCACAGTTTTAAAGCACATATAAAACACTTTTTCTTTACCAATCTAGCTGAATCCAGAGTTGAGCTCAATAGGGGTGACAGAGACACAGCAATTTCCAAAGTAACATTTGCGCAAACAAACAAACTGCTTTGTAGAACCTCAAAGCCTTAAACCATTTTATTGTGGCCTAAGCGTTCATGCTCTGGAGCTCACTTTTGTCAGATGTTCATAATGCAAAAGTGGGATGAAGCCCACAAAACACATGTGTTACCATTAGTCTTTAAGGTGTAACAAGACTCTTTGCTGATCCTGATCGCTAACAGCAAACCCACCATAAACACAGGATCCCAATATGTAGAAAATAGTACTGCACTACATGATCAGCTTTAGCCTGCCTGCAAACCTTTTTACCTTAGGGTACTATATTATATTGATTTGCTATTTCTGAGGAGAGAGATGACATAGTTGAGAAAACCCTGCATTATAGAAGAAACAGGTGTGCAGACCTTATAACAACTCTGGTCTTCTTCTTCTTCTTCTTCTTCTTCTTCTTCTTCTTCTTCTTCTTCTTCTTCTTCTTCTTCTTCTTCCAGGACCTACCTGAATACAAACTTGTCAGTTTCATTGTGACACCTACTTTGGATTAAGTACCTCCATGAAACTATTCTCTACTAAAGTTGGTTTCAAGTGTGAAAAGAATGTTGGCTCAACCCCATTTTGTTTCTGTGATGCTCCTGGAATACAAATCAAGAGAGAACTGTTTATATCTAGGTACCTGCAAATATGAAAGGGAGGAGAAAGAAAAAAACCGAGTAGGGGGTAACAATAGCAGATGGCAACAGATTTATCTCAGAGTAGATTTGGTAGCATAGGAAATGTGTGCACAAGCCTAATGACTTCCAGAAGCTAACGGATGATGAGAATGATGTATTCGGGTTTTTAAAAAAAAATAATTTAAAAGCTACCTGCATATACATACTGCAGGAAGTCTGATACTGTTGGAGGAAAGAATGTATGTCATTATGTGAGGTCACATAGTAGAGGTGCCATTAAAGAGTAGTAATTTACCACATAGTGATATGTGAAATTGCCATAGTTCTCCCTGTAATTAGGAAAGAAGGATAATTACCACAGGTTTTATATATATTATCCATCTTCTTCCATGACTTCTTAATGGCTTCTATAGTATTGTACCAAGCAAGACTGATGGGGCAATTCAAAGGCCACTTACACAGAGATGTAAAGAGCCCTTGAATCCAAAAGGATTGCACCAGTATGGGCAATTTGAAAAACAAGAATGCAGCTGTTACCGCATTTATGAATATGCAGCTAACTATATGAGGATATACATTTTTCCTTTTAAAAATATAAGTTCCTGCTTATCACTAGTTCATCTTACAAGGCTTCATGTTTTTCCTAAGTGGATTTTCCCCATCATTCTCATCTTCATCATACTTAACATTTAGACAGGGCCTTCAGGTGTTCAAAATGCTTCTCATGCATTACCCAGCTGCACTTGGTACAACAATATCTGGGTGGATACAGATGAGCATTTACTACCATCTAATAAAAAAATTACTACCACTTTGCAGACTAACACAGCAATACTGGCCTCACCAGGTGATTATGGTATATGCACACTGTGGCAAGTTAACCACTTAGAAAATACACTTTGTGCTCAGAAAGAAGCTTTGCTAGGTCTTTACATGCAACATGGATATTTATAAAGGTCTGTTTGCTAAAATCACCCTGACCCTTCATTTAATTTTGCCATTTCAGAGCCACCCTATCACCCAGCTTAATTGTACTCCACAAAGCAAAATACTATTATGGGCCGCTCCAGTTTCTGCTGAGCTGTGTGAGATCCCAGGGCTCTTGGCACTTAACCAGGGTTTGGCACAAGTGCGGTGGCAGGAAGATTCAAGGCCAATCAAAGAAACATTTAAAGATTTCAGTGTAGTCGTGTAGTATAGTATTTTATGTATTTATTTGCAGAAATAATTTTCGGGCTCTTGCCGTTGGGACGGAGATACAGGATGATGAAGACAAGAACGAGCCGTCTTAAGAACAGCTTCTTCTCCAGAGCGATCTCGGCCCTGAATGGGAAGCCCGGACTTTGAAAGTCATCTAATCTCCCTTGCTGTATTATACTGTATTGTTTAATTAGTGTTTTTATGGAGCAGTCAAGTAATTTCGTTGTCCCCGAAGGGGGCAATGACAATAAAGATATTATTATTATTATTATTATTATTATTATTATTATTATTATTATTATGGATCAATATCTTTTCAAAACGAGAGCAAGAGTACCAAGTGATAATGAGGAACAATCCTAGTTGTGATCCAGAATTGCTGTTTGTTTGTTTTTTGTTTTTTATAATAATTTTTATTACATTTTTTCCAATTACAGAAAAGACAGAAAAAAGAAAGAACATAGAAAATAGAAAAAGAAAAAAAACAGAGAATCAAAACCATTTCAAAAACTTATATCAAATTTCTATCGGACTTCCTCGCATCTCCCGCATAGTGCGTTCTTAACAATAAAATTATCAGCAAGTTATACCCTTGTTTCATGTATTTCTTTGTACTTTCAATTGCAATTTAAGTTTAAATCCCTTATTTTCCATTTACTCTAAAAATATAGCATATTATCGTTTTTACCCATTTAAACTTTAATTCTTTCATAAATATTATCCAATTTCATATATAATCCACTCTCGTTGCTGGGGCTAACCTTCCAAATCATACGGCATCTCAGAATTGCTGTTTGAACAGCGTGCTAGAAAATAACACTGGCTATTCTTCTACAATTGTCCACAACATATTTGTCAGGGAACTGCCTTCGGAGCCAGAGGGAGAGGGAGGGCTCCAGAGGGATTCCGGAGAGCGTCCCGGGAGGGAGAGAAGCAGCACATCTTCTGGGGAAGGAAATCAGCGTAACACCAGTGGAGAAGGGGGGGCAGATGGGGGAATCGGCGAGGTGGCTCCAAGACTCTTCGCCGGGAGCCAGTGGGGAGAGCATGGGTCCTCCGATGCCCACACCCTCCCTGCGCAGAAGGCTTCCGCGCAGGGAGACTAGGAGGAGACTAAGTGTCAAAGAGCTTCTTTGCTGGAAGAAGTTCAAGAAACGCCCACTAACGGATACTGCCAGCGATTGAGACAGCCACGGGCGCGTGGCTGTCCGGACAGAAAGGGTTCATTCAGGCAACCAGCCAAGAGTGGCTTTGATTTACACACAAGCAACCCCTAGAACCATTACAATATTGCTGTGAACAGGGATTTTCAACTCTGACAAATATGAAAGATCAGAACAGAGAAAGGTGATGAGGGTTGGTTTGTTTCAAATTAGATCTAATATAGATAAAACTACCCGACAAAACAAGCTCGCGCCTCTCATTGCGTTTGTATACATAATTAAGGTGCACATATAAGAGGCTTGTTTATAATTATATTTTGGGAATGATTCATGTTCTTATGTAGCTGCATTGTTTACAGTGGTACCTCTAGATGCACGTGAACGGGATCTGTTCTGGAGCCCTGTTCACATCTAGAAGCAAATGCAACTAGCGATGGCATGTATGCGCACGAGCGCATCATTTTTTGCCGCTTCTGCGCATGCGCGTGACGTCATTTTGAGCATCTGCACATGCGCAAGCGGTGAAACACAGAAGTAACATGCTCTGTTACTTCCAGGTTGCCACGGAGTGCAACTCGAACATGCTCATCCCGAAGCACATTCAACCGTACATTGTTTTACACTTTCTGGGTGCCCCGTGATCCTATTATAATGTAGTTGTATTCTATGTTATAAATTGAGTACTGCTAGTTGTTTATTTTTGTTTTCTAATGTATTTCCTATCAAGAAAAACATTGGTATTTTATTGTTTCAATTGTATTTAATTGTGCTACAATTTGAATTCAAATTTTAAGTGTTCATAAACCACCTGGGTGAAGCTTGTGGAGTGCTGGTGGTCCATGGACCACAGTTTGGGAACACCTGTCCTAGGATGGTCTGCATGCTGTGCACATGGTTTGCCACTGAGCCACCACCCTGTCAGGGAACTGCCATCGGAAAGACAGGTGGTGGAAGGGCTCACGGAGGTTGGGAGAGACTCAGCAGCTGGAGAGGGAACCAGCAGGGGGAGAGGTGGGTCTCTGAGGGAAAGTGAGCAGGAGGGATGGCTCAGGGACACTTCCAGCGAGAACAGTGGGGAGGTTTCTGGACCTCCTATAGGGACACCCACTCCTCGCCGGAAACTGTCACGCCGTGAGTCCAGAAGACGTGTTTCCGTTAAGGAGCTTTTATGTTGGAAACGATTCCGAAAGCAACCACTGTCGGAATCTGCCAGTGACTAAAGGAGCCATGTTTGAGGCGCTCTGTCACAGACAGAGGTTTGTGGACTTGAGCAAACTCTGAGGGACTACGATTTTACGCACAAGCAGCTCATCATCCCATCACACACCCCTTTCTTATTTTCCACAAGGGAATAAGGGAATAACAGTTGCAATTTCCTCTGGCAACTTGGTGGCAGGGAGCCTTGGAGGATAATGGGAAAATATGTTACAGAGAAGGGACTGGTATACTGGCTGTCTTGTGGGTGTATGTTGCAGAGTTCCTGGGTTTTCCAATTCATTTTTTAAAGCAGTTTTTTTATTCTGCATTGAAGAAAAAGGGGGGAAATGGCATGCTAATACAATAAAAAAAGTTCTTAACCATCTCAGAACATGTCCAGAAGCATGATATCTCAATTGATGTGTTCTCTTAGAGATCACATATATATTCGCTCCACATACAGATGTTCTACAGTCAGTCTGCATACCAATCTATCTCAATTTCCTCTCACAACATGAAAGAGCAGCATTATATCTGGCAAGATAAAGGAAATACTATTCAGTCGCATTATGTTTTCATATACAAGAGCAATACGTAGAGCGAAAGGCTGTTTCCTTTGAAATCTTTGATATCTGTCCTAGACTTACAAGAAGCCAAGTTTACTCCTAAGGCAGGCTTCCTCTGTACAGCAACCTCCTTGCTTCTGATCTGATGCTTCAATGCTAAACTGGAAATGGGAAGATTTCCTGTGCAAAAGTATGTGTGTACTGTGGAAAAGAGGTTACTAATGTTACTGACTAGCACAAGTGAACTGCAAGCATTGCTAGGCAAATAAAGGCTCCTGGACCATATTCAGCCAAAGGACAACCATCACCTGTGTTCTAAAGGAAGCTTTTTAGTTTTAGCCATCCTGCTCTGAGCTAGAGCTCAAAATTGCCTTGCATAATTCCCCCCAAATAATAATTACTATTTTTTTGTGGTAGATGCCTCCCCTGCCCCCAGCTGAACTACCTGAGTTGCTGTGACTTTGATGAACTGTATTAATCATTTTGATGAATTTATTATTTGCTTTATGCGTTATTGTGTTTGATAGTATTGTGACTGCAATGTTTGGTGGTCCATGGACCATAGTTGGAAAAGTGGATACAAATATTAAATCAAAGTAAATCAAATCAGCTGGTAATATTATACAAGGTGTCATTGTGGTCCCTGAACAAAGGTTTTTCAATATCATGAAAATATTGTATCCAAGTGAAATGTACAATCAGGTAAAATCTCATACCGCCCAACTGTACATCAGGACACCCAATTTTGGGGGTGTCCCAAAACACAGATTGCAACCCCAAAAAGATGCGCTTCTGTCAGCGGTTGATCTTTTGCAAGAGCACGGTGCCCAAAAACACGTATTTTGGAGCACTGTGCTCTCTTATGGGTCACATGACTCGCACAAGAGCAGACTCTGGAAGACGGTTGTCCTGGTTTCTTGCTGCAACACACTGGAGGGTCTGAGATCTCTGTGTCTGGTAAAAATAGTTTTCCACCTGCTAAATTAGAAGGATCAGTATTCAGTATTCATTCTAGTTTCACCGGGGTTGAATATAAGCATAATACTACTTTCATTATACTACTTTCTTTTAACCCTAGCAGGCACAACTCTAATTGGAGGCTTTTACCACAGTGCTCGACAAGTTTTATCCTCTCCTGTCAAAACAAATTCAGCTTCCACACTTCATTCAAACTCACATGAGAACCCATTACTCAAGATAGAAGGCCTCTGTTTGCGTGTTCAGACCCTGAGACCTCCCCCCTAAATAAACACATATTTGACTAAATTTTAGTTTGGGTTTTTGGCAGAATTTAGACCCCAAATTTATTGATTAAAGTTGGAGAAGAGGAGGTTAAGGGGTGATATGATAGCCATGTTCAAATATATAAAAGGATGTCATATAGAGGAGGGAGAAAGGTTGTTTTCTGCTGCTCCAGAGAAGCGGACACGGAGCAATGGATCCAAACTACAAGAAAGAAGATTCCACCTAAACATTAGAAAGAACTTCCTGACAGTAAGAGCTGTTCAACAGTGGAATTTGCTGCCAAGGAGTGTGGTGGAGTCTCCTTCTTTGGAGGTCTTTAAGCAGAGGCTTGACAACCATATGTCAGGAGTGCTCTGATGGTGTTTCCTGCTTGGCAGGGGGTTGGACTCGATGGCCCTTGTGGTCTCTTCCAACTCTATGATTCTATGATTCTATGATTACAGAAAAGTGAGTGGTTGCATAGGCTCTGGTTCGACTAGCTCCCTGCACCCTTGCTATCATAGGTCAGCCAAGGGTGAACAACTGAGGTAGGTGAAAAGCCCGTGAACAGACTCTGTCCACTCCCCCAGATGCTCCCTGGACTCAGGCACGGGCACAACCCCCTCTCGGGGGTTGACCAAACCAAGTTAAGTCCCTGGATTCCTTTAACAGAATACCCTTCACATAGGGATAGTGAGACCATTCTCCCATCCCTATCACCTGAACCAGTGCCTATCTGCAACCTTACAAGTTGTGATGATTTGCTACGTAGCAGGTGAAACCCAAATGACAACAGCCAATCAGCCAAGTGGGGAAAATTCCTGCCATACCCCTGTCCCAACGACAGATGACACATGACGGCATAGCAAGGTCAAGCGCACAAGCCCTAAATATAGGGAGAGGTGGGCGGGTGTTCCAATGCACGAGCCGAAAGAGGAAGCCCTGGGTCATGTGCATAGGCATATATAGGACCCTTGATCTGTTTAAACAGCTCCCCATTGGCCAGATTAAACCCAGCAACGAGGGACCTACCAATCGGGTGTTGTGGCTGTCCAATATGGCCACCCACAACCAGGAGGTTAGTCTCCAGGTCTCACCGCAACATGTGGCCTATTTTAGAGAGGACACGCTAAGTAAGAGAACTATCACTTTTTAGACTACCCACAGGGGTTTTACATAGGAAGTCAAGGACCTTTGTAGACTGATAGTCCTGAGAAGAAACTTAGCAAAATCCTGATATGTCAGTAGCAATCAGACAGTATATCCAAATCAGTTGTGAGGTTCATGGAAAAATTATGCCACTGCCCCTAACTAAGATTTGCAGGCCTTTGACCTTAACTGCCAGAGTCATATGATGTGCTGGGTCAAGTTCACTGAAGCCATTTTTCAACTTGTACAGAATAAGCCTCTTCTACATGCATTGCGAGTGAATGGCCATTATTAGCCCTCTCTTTTGACCTTTCCCACTAATTGTAGCCTTGGCAGTAGCTAAGCTTTCCTATGAGAAAAGCCCAGGAAAGATAAAGGTTAAATTAAATGTTCTGAGACAAACAAACAAGAAACCCATCACATATTTAATTTCCTTTCCTTCCCTTCTTTTAAAAATCCAAGTTTCAAGGGGTTTATTATTAAATAACGAGAATTGTTTTTTCTGTCTGCTCAGTCAAAAAGTAGTTGGGCATTTCATTGCTCTTTCACAGTCTTGATGACTTTAGTTTTTATTCATCCCATTCACAGAGAGGTGGGGAACTCAAAGATGCATTCTTTGTTTTATAAGATCTTTTGATAAAAGAGCCTTTGT
The DNA here is from genome assembly GCF_965113315.1 of Podarcis vaucheri. Lineage (NCBI taxonomy): Eukaryota > Metazoa > Chordata > Lepidosauria > Squamata > Lacertidae > Podarcis > Podarcis vaucheri. The sequence goes on along the minus strand of NC_138749.1, from coordinate 60,759,460 downwards.
GGTTGTCATTCCCCACCCCCACCCCGTCACCCTTTCTTCTTCTCTCCCCCTTTTCCTGTGTGGTCTGTTGTCCATTTTCTGTCCAGATGCTATTCAAGAAAGCAAAACTTGCTGCAATCAGAAGCAATGATTCACTTGCTCCGCAGGCTGCAGGGTATGTGCAGCAGGACAGCTTCCAATGGCCACCAGCCAGAATCTACTCTAAGATGGGCAGGGGCGGGGAGGGAATGCATCAATGAGCCTTGTAAATCCCCCTTCTTTTTTAAACTTCCATCTCGGGCCTGGATGTATTTGTTTTCTTAGGCAGACGGATCTGGCTCCCTCCAGGCCCGACAAAATGATCTGTCTTTGTCTACCCTGATAACCTGAGGCAGCCAATAATGAAATCAGTTTACCAGCCCTTGCAAATAGGTCCACTTGCTTGGACTGCACAATGCCTTTTCATTTGTTAGTTTCATTTCAGGGCTCCCTAAGCCTCCCTAACACGCACACTCTATCCCTAAGGAGGTCTCCAGGAGAGCCTACGAGTAATTAGGGGATTGGAGGCATGAATGCAGCGGCGCTTTCTAATTAAAGAGGAAGCTGCCTCATTGGGAGCTGTTCTTATATATTGATGTTGCACTGTTATTTATTTTATTCACCAAGCATGACTATTTTTCTCCTCTCAATAACTGAGCCAAGTTGGTTCACTGTACAAAATGCAATAAAATCCATTTTTCCTTAAGAAAGGATATGTACATATGTAAGTATATATAAAATAAAATAATTTTTTTTAAGTCCATAAGACTTTGGATTTCAAACCTTGGATTTGTCACCTTTGTTAACTTTTCATTAAAGTAGGAAGAAACCCCATACATAAAACAGGGGTCACCCGAGTTCAGAGTCTGCACTTCCAGTTCCAAAAGAGTATTGATAATGATAATAATTGGATGGAATTTGCTCCAAAGATCCTGTAGACTCATATGGGAATTGATAAGCAGGTTCTGAGCTGCTGCTATCTGCCCGTTGACAGGTAAGAATGTCTGCAAGTTACTTTGTAAAGTAACACAATGGTCAATGTTTCTGCTGCAGCTATTGTTCTTCTTGTGGAACAGTGAGACGGGGAATTCTCCCCACAGGATTGCTCTTAAGGGTCTTTTCCAACATTATGGGGCCTGGATTTCTCCTTGATATAATGGGGGACTTTGAGCTATGAAGCAAGAATGATGTTAGCTAGAATTCAAGTGGTGAAAATCCCAGAACGAATCTGACCAAACAGATACAAGCACATCCTCATGTCTACCATGTGGTGGTAGTGACAGCTGAAAAGGACCTTCTTCTCTGCCACCATTCCATCTTCAGCAGAGCATTTCCGTGTGGTAGGATTTGCCTGGATGGAGAAGGTGGTTGTCCAAGAGGCCTACTGTGACAAATTAAAGTCACTCAGATTTATTTGGAATTGGATATCATGGTTAGGTTGAGTCCTATGGAGCTAAGCTCCAGCTGGAGTAGTGCTGTTGGATCAGTTTATATTACTGATGCTTGAAAATGACTTCTCAAAGTTTGCCCTTTTTAGCTGATAAGAGCAAGCTATAGGAGTTTGACTACGTGGGTCCAGGGAGTCATTAATGTCTCATTATGGGATGGAGGGTTCCACTGGCCTTCAAGGAGGTGGTGATACAGGCTTCCTACAAGAGGATCTCCCAGGACCCAGAAGTGTTTGATAATGGTTATCAGTGTCCGCATTTGGGTCTAGGTGCTCAAGAAGGTAGTGGTGGCTTCAGGCTTTATATACCAGTGACCATGACAGCCTAGTGGGACATCTGATGAGGTTGTGAGTTGGAGGTAGGCTTTGTAGTGGTTCTACGGCAAGGATGGTTTCAGATAATAGCATTGTGTACTGTTTGCTCTGCCCTGTGGGAGCTTTCCTGTGGAGTCCCACAGGATTCAGTCCTGTTGCCCATGTTATTTAACATCAATTAAGCAAAAAAGGAAACCAATATACAAAACAGAAGAGAATTTTCTTAACATGGAATATGTATTTCTTGCATTCCTGCTTGACAAGAGGTGTTTTTAAACAATCACTACGAAACAATATTATTCAGAGGAAGAAGAGACTGCTGATGTTGACCACACCTCTGTCCACATTCACAGAGATAATTTTATTTCATTTCCTTCTGTCTTTATAGTCATTTTCCCAGGAGCAGACAGCGAGAAACCTACATTATGTAGGACAAGCAAGAACATAAAAAAAATGGAATGAGAGTTCATCTTGCCGCTAATAGTTGCATTTTCAAATAAAACTTTCTAACAAACAAGCTTTCTGATGACAGTACACTCCAACTAAAGAGGACTGGCAGACACAAAAATGATCAATATTACGTTAGCAATGACAAAAATTGCAGTTAGCATGTAAGCCAGTAATGGAGACTATATGGAGCAAGTTGAGATTTGAAACAGGTCCAATAAACAAACATTGGATGCATTTGCTCGGCTCCTCTATTAAGAGGTTTGGTGCTCGTGGCGTCTTCAGTCTAGGAGTCATTAGTGTAGCAGCTTATAAATATTATATTAGGCCGATTTGGGCAAGGCCTGGTGTCAATCTGTTCACATGACAACGTAATCCCAAGTTCACACTAATTGTGCAGTTGAGCCCTAGAGGGAAAGCTGAGAGAGTTTCCTTAGCACCTGTGGCTATGGCTTACCTGGATGAAGTGTGTGACAAGAACTCGTAAGAAGGGTTTATCTCCAGCCTTGGGAACAATTAGCAGAGGCCTAGCAGAAACTCCATTAAGCAGCCTTCATTCTTCAGTGTTTGTCTAGCCCACAAGAGGATGCACATGTGCTCAATAGCATTAAAAAAAAATAAATCCTAGAATATTAAAGTTAACCATGAAGGGGAAGTAGGGCACAGCTGCCCATTTAGCAGAAGCATAAAGATTTAGGGTACTAATTCCTGGTCAGAAATACTTGGTAGGGTATGTCAGCCCTCTGCCTTCCTTCCTGAAGAAACCACATTTGGCACACTTCATCATCATGTTACTTGTTACACCTTTCCACTTAAAAGTACCGGTATATATCACAAATCCAAAAACTGCAAGAACAATTTCATAGTAACAGCAGCATATATCAAATAAAACAACAAACAAATTACATTTCAATATTATATATATATATATATATATATATATGCAGGTTTTGGTGTCTTCGGGTGTCTTCCCGTGTAAGAGTCGGGGTGTCTGGGCGACGTTTCGACGAGGTCTCACTCGTCATCTTCAGGCTGGTGCTTTCGGCTTCTTGTTACTGGAACAGAGCAGAATCTGGTGTTTGAGTTCCTATAAATACTGTTGAGGGGTGTGGTGTATAGCCTCCAACGTTTTGGGCAGAGAGGAAGTTCCTAGATTAGTGTGCCTTTTCTTCTTTTGTTCCTTAATTACTTGAGGGATATCTTGAGTGATTTCATGAGTGATATTCTGAATACCACTGGGTGGGTCATTAAGTGTAGATTAGTTGCTAAAGCTTTCGTGTCTTGACCTCTTGAGCTTGTGAAGAGTTTTTCTGAGAAGATGGCTGTGCTGCATTTAGTTGTGCTCTGGCTTGGCTTCGTGTATAGGGGCGAGCTGTGATTTTGTGCCTAGTGCCAGCCAGATCTGTGTAGGGATTGCAGGGGGGTGCAGCATCCGGAGGTGCCACTATAGTTTGGCTGCTGGATGGAGTCTGTAATATGTCTGTGGAGAGGGTCTGGGTTTGGGTTTGGGATTTTGTGCACTAGGCACAAAATCACAGCTCGCCCCTATACACGAAGCCAAGCCAGAGCACAACTAAATGCAGCACAGCCATCTTCTCAGAAAAACTCTTCACAAGCTCAAGAGGTCAAGACACGAAAGCTTTAGCAACTAATCTACACTTAATGACCCACCCAGTGGTATTCAGAATATCACTCATGAAATCACTCAAGATATCCCTCAAGTAATTAAGGAACAAAAGAAGAAAAGGCACACTAATCTAGGAACTTCCTCTCTGCCCAAAACGTTGGAGGCTATACACCACACCCCTCAACAGTATTTATAGGAACTCAAACACCAGATTCTGCTCTGTTCCAGTAACAAGAAGCCGAAAGCACCAGCCTGAAGATGACGAGTGAGACCTCGTCGAAACGTCGCACAGACACCCCGACTCTTACACGGGAAGACACCCGAAGACACCAAAACCTGCATTCCTGTACCCGTGAAAATCTACGAAAGCAAATATATATATATATATATATATATATATATATATATATATATACACCCCCCAAAAACCAAGACACAGAAGAAAACAATGGCATGGCCCTCCTTCCTTATATCAAGGGCACTACAGACAAAATCAGCAAAATCCTCCATAAACACAATATCAAAACAGCCTTCTGCACCAACCAAAAAATAGCCAATATCCTCAGAAACCCAAAAGACAAAATCCAGCTGGAAAACCAAGGGGTCTATGAAATACCCTGCAAAGTCTGCCCAGCCACGTACATTGGACAAACAAACAGACGAATAAATGCACGTATCGCAGAACACAAGAATGCCGTCAAAAAAGAAGAAAAAACTTCCTCTCTCTTCCAACACATGAAAGAAACAGGACATGAAATTAATTTTGCAGATTCCAAATTGCTCTTTAACATGGAACATCACCACAAGAGAATAATCATGGAAGCCATCGAGATAGAGAAACACCCTCACAACATGAACAAGCGTGACGACACGTCCCGCCTGCCAGACATCTGGAAATTAGCCCTCCCCACAAAAACCGACACCAGAACCAGAGGCACACAGAACGCCGTCACCAATCAACCACACCAGACCCAAACCCAGACCCTCTCCACAGACATATTACAGACTCCATCCAGTAGCCAAACTATAGTGGCACCTCCGGATGCTGCACCCCCCTGCAATCCCTACACAGATCTGGCTGGCACAAGGCACAAAACCATAGCTCGCCCCTATACACGAAGCCAAGCCAGAGCACAACTAAATGCAGCACAGCCATCTTCTCAGAAAAACTCTTCACAAGCTCAAGAGGTCAAGACACGAAAGCTTTAGCAACTAATCTACACTTAATGACCCACCCAGTGATATTCTGAATATCACTCATGAAATCACCCAAGATATCCCTCAAGTAATTAAGGAACAAAAGAAGAAAAGGCACACTAATCTAGGAACTTCCTCTTTGCCCAGAACGTTGGAGGCTATACACCACACCCCTCAACAGTATTTATAGGAACTCAAACACCAGACTCTGCTCTGTTCCAGTAACAAGAAGCCGAAAGCACCAGCCTGAAGATGACGAGTGAGACCTCGTCGAAACGTCGCACAGACACCCCGACTCTTACACGGGAAGACACCCGAAGACACCAAAACCTGCATTCCTGTACCCGTGAAAATCTACGAAAGCAAATATATATATATATATATATATATATATATATATATATATATATATATAAAAAATTTTTATTAACCGGCCAATCACATCAAATCAAATCACATCACATAAATTCCGAATTACAAAGCTGAATTTTAAATTTTGTTGAGGGAACCCATATTTCAAGATCCGAAGGGGGATTCTGATCATCTTCTTGCTACTGTGTTAATGTCCAAATCAGTCCAAACAAAGTTCATAATTCTATCCAGACTTATCTTGCTGTTTCCACATCACATCTTGTTCATATATTTTCTCTTTTTTCTTTATGATCTCTTCTGATAGTCTCCTTAAGCCGATAAACACCAATAATAATCCTGTGTGAATTTTTCCGTTCTTCCAGTCCTCAAATTGAGATGGTTTCCCTATATCATTGCCTTCATAGATAACAGCGCTCTTTCCATCATTAATTACAGAACTGTCGTTCTTAAGTCCCACTGAGGAGTTTCATCCACAATATAAAAACAGCTCTATTTCTCTATTTCTCCTCTCAGACTTAAGTCCTCCGACAGAACTTCCCAATATGGCAACAGTATTTTTAACTGTGTCATTCCAAAGCCCTTATACATTCCACGCTCTTCTTAAAACATGCTCTGGTTCAAAAGTTTATCTCCACACAGCCTTAAATCCACAGCTTAAGTCCTTAGAATGACATTTCTGACTTGTGGGTGGGGGGGATTCTTGTTTAATCACATAAGGAAAGAAAGAAAAGTTTTTGCCCCCTCCCCCATCAGTCCCTTTGCATACCGAGTCTTGGCGTATCTTCTCATGATCTATACTTGTTCCTTCGACTCGTCTTGTTTTATCAGAGATCTCTTCTGTTAGCAGTCTTTACTCCCCCTTCTCCCTTGAAATATGTGCATTAGCTTCATCCAAATTGTTTCTTTTGAAGTTCTTGCAGCTAGTGGCGCGGATCAGAGACGGCGTCAAGGAGTGCCGAAATCCCACAGGAGGGCATTGTGCCTAGTGCCCCCATCCCCACAAATTTGGGGGTGGTATAGGGCACAGCAGGCAAAGGCAGTCCCCCATCACAATCCTGGGGGGGTAGGGAGGCTATTTACTCCCATCACAGCTTCCAATTTACCTCGTGTGGGTCGGAGATTAGTTAATTAGTTAATTCAGCAAATCCTTTCCCTCTTTGATTTTATCTTAATCTTTTATCTTAATATATTATAACTTTAGATTATCACCTGTTAACAATCCATTTTTACATATTCCTTTATAACATTGCTGCTAAAAACCACTTAACTTCAATCCAACATCATTCTAACATTCATTAATTTTACAGTGTTTCTGTAGATAGTCTTTAAATTTCTTCCAATATTCTTCCACCGACTCTTCTCCCTGGTCTCGGATTCTGCCAGTCATTTCCGTCAATATTATAAATGAGTTTGCACCTTGGTCCCAGATCTTCTAGGTGCTGCTGCTATGCCCACTACAAATGAGTGGAGAAGCTAGTTAGCCTGATCAAATCTCTTGGCCTCAACTTCCCCAGAGGAAGACTGGTCCTTTGGTACCACCCTTCAGGTGGCAGCAGCTCACCCCATGTTGTTACTCAAAGCCCCTCTCCTGAAGCAGCTTCTTGCAAGGTTTCCAAAAGTGGGATAGCTGGAAACACATGTGGAAACAAATCTACACGTAGTTCAGAAAGGCACAACCACATGGATCTGTTGCTTGCTCTTGCTCTGCTGTGCATAAAAACACAATGGAGAATGGTCTAGAAAAAAGTCATATTGCCCTAACTACTGACCATATCTCCCTAGGGAGGTTCCCTTTGCATGCTGAGAACTACAACCACTAGCTTTTGCAAACAGTTCCATGCATCTGTCTGGGCCTATATGGATAAAAGCAATTGGGAATTAGAGCTGATGTAAAGATCTAAGAGCTCATTCACTGGGGAAATCTCAGTCCAATTTAACTCCAGACGTTGAGCATGACTGCCAAGTAGGATCAGTAGAGACCTTCTGACTGATTAAAGGATATCTTTGACAAGAGTAGAAAGAATAATCATCCCACTCGTATTTGTCATGTCCATCAGTTGAGACATTTAGTGTGAGGATAAGTAGATGGAAAAGAAAATGGTATTCAGAGACCTGACAGTGCTTGAAACTCAGTCTAAAGATTTCTGTGAGAAAGACCAGTCGTTTCTAAACCAATAATCATAAACTACTTCAGAATCGTAATGCTCCTTCACTATTGTCTAAGACCCAAACACAATAAATAACCTGTTGCCTACATGTTTGCAATTTTTTGTACAGCATTGTACAGTGTGATAGAAGTTAAACGATAAATTAGTCTCATTTACATGTTTTGTCATTTATTTTCTAAAACAGAGTTTGATACATATTCACAACTCTCAATACTTAATTGATTTGAAGACGTCTTTCCCCACTGACCTTGATGCCTGCCTTGTCATTGGAAAACGAAACTGATATGAAGCATTAACACAGTGGCTCCCAGATGTCCTCCTCACCTCTTTTGACACCTGAGGACCCCCCCCCCCCCCGGATTACATGGAAGTTAAAAGGGATGAAATGGAAGAGGAGACACCTGCAGTGCTGCTGCTTTTCAATTCACATGAAGTACAGGTGTGAAGGTGACTAATTACTCCACAGCCACATTGTTAAAAGATTATGCTGTGACAGCAAAGACGACTTTCTTCTCTACTGCCATTGCATTTACAAAGTGCCATTCATTGCAAAGTTCCATTCATGGGTTGTGAATGACCTGGTGAATCAAGGCTCTTGAGGTTAAAACTGAATCATCACCAGCCTACAGTGATGAGTTGATTTACTTTGCAGACAAAATTGTTTGTATGTAACATGGCTCAGGTACTGCCAGTTTAATAACGGAATGAGACTTTTAAGTTGTTGTTTAAACCCTTTATCTCAGACATTTTCCCACAGAGCTGTCTAAAAGTTGGATAAATGATGGTGGTGATTTTGTTAGTGGTTTTCCTCACAAAAGTGACACGAAGTTGCTCCCAAAGAAAATACAAACAATCCAATTATAATAAACACAACCAATAAAAGCCTAAAATCATATCTATACAAATATGAAAGCTTTTGCCTGCTGACTATAAACAGCTAAAGATGGGGTCAGTCATACCTCGCTGGGGAGAGCATTCCACAAGTAGGGAGCCACCTCTGAAAATGCCTGTTCATGTATTGTGATCCTCCAGACCTCCTGTGCAGTGGGCATATGGAGAAGGACATCAAATGATGAACACAGTCAGTTCCTTATGAGGAAAGATTGAAGGAGCTGGGCATGTTTAGCCTGGAAAAGAGGAGACTGAGAGGAGATTATGATGGCATCAGGAAGGAACTTTCTGACAGTCAGAACTGTTCAACAGTGGAACGGACTCTCAATAGAGATGGTGGACTCTCCTTCCTTAGAGGTTTTTAAGCAGAGGTTGGATAACCACCTGCCATGGATGCATTAGCTGAGATTCCTGCATTGCAGGGGGTTGGACTAGATGACCCTTGGGGCCCCTTTCAGCTATACAATTCTTTTATTCTATGTGGGGAGAAGCGGTTCTTGAGATATTGGGGTCCAGAGCTGCATAAAGCTTTACAGCACTTTGAACTGAGCCTGGAAACTAATTGGTAGCCAGTACTGGCTCATATCTGTGCTACTGGGGAGGACCTTGAAAGAAGGACCTCAGAAATATGCTCTTTAATTTCTCTAAAGAAATGACTTTGAATAAAATACCAGTTCTGGGAAAGACTTTATTGAAAATATTGTTGGGGCAAACAGAGGTTGCTGAATTATATAGATGATGGAATAGCTGATGGAAGTCAGCTGAAGCATGGTCATTTGTGTACAGCTGATAGCAGAAATAGTAAACATGTTAAAAGATGGTAGTGAAGTGATATGAAGAAGACTGTTAGAAAACAGAGAATAAAAACAAATCTAGTCATAGATTTAACCATATTGTATCAAGAAGAAAGTACATATTGGAAAAAGATGAGGTGATCACAAGCCTCTATAGCATGACATATGTATAAATAATGGAAGGATGCACCTAGGCAAAGACTTTCAGACACAATTTTAAAAGGTCCAGTGTTAACTTTCAGGATACATACACATGTTGAAAAAGGGACCACCCCACATCTGACACATCTCCTGGCTCAGAAAGTTTCTTTTCTACTAATTGGCATGATCAATCAACTCATGGGACTGATCCTGTGTTGACTTTGTACAGAAACTATTTGCTTGTGAGTTTGGATTTTTTAATAGGACGTGTGCATTGAAGTGAAATATTCCAATACTGGAGTGAATAAAGCATTAAAAAGACATTTTTGTGTCTAGTGTCCCTTTGTTACTGATACGAGTGGCCAGAGCCGGCCCACCAATGAGGCAGGATGAAGCACTTGCCTCAGGTGACGGAAGCACAGTAGGCAGCACTCCACCAGCCTCTCCACTTCTGCCTGCGACAGAATGCCTCCCTTCCCCCAGAATGGCTGCTCCCATATACAGCATTTTGTCTGTGCCTTCAGATCTGGAGATTAGACCCTCCTCGTGGTCCCTGTGCAGGTTGAAGCCGTTGAGTGGTCTGGGAGAATGGGTGTGGCTTCGGCAGAGTCCTGGGGGCCAGGGCTTGGGGTTCCCCACCCTGAATCAAATACTCCATGCTAAATTACAGGAGTTTGAATAAATAGTATTCTTGTAAACTCTTCAGATGTTATGATTTCCCATCCAGCATTAACTATGCAGGTGCTCTCAATCCTGTGTAATATCCAGTGGCGTAGCGTGGGTTGTCAGCACCCGGGGCAAGGCAAGTAATTTGCGCTCCCTAACCCATGGATTTTAGTAGGGGCAGAGAGCTGCGAGTGCCAGCGTGCCCCCCCCAGATGTTGCGCCCGGTGCGGCCGGCCCCCCCTGCACCCCCCACGCTACGCCACTGGTAATGTCAGAGGCTCAGTATGTTTATGACTAAAGTGGAATTTGACCGACAAAAGTGGATGGGCAGATGAAACTATGAGAGTATGCAGAGATGGCAAGATTGACAAGGGAAATCAGAAATCAGGAGGATCAAAGCTTCAATAGGGAATAGGACAAATATAGACTGTATTTAAAAGAACACTATAATCATTTGAGTTCTTTGGCAGGCTTTTAGTAACTCTTGCAACATTATAAAGATTTTGGATATTTTGGAGGACCATAATGTGGAATGACCATAATGTTCTCGAAGCTACAAACATGAGTCTGACCAAACTGCGGGAGGCAGTGGAAGACAGGAGTGCCTGGCGTGCTCTGGTCCATGGGGTCACAAAGAGTCAGACACGACTAAATGACTAAACAAATGTGGAAGAACTATAATATGCAGTTGATTTAGATATCTAAAGGAGCCACGGAGGGGAGGAGGGAAGTCCTAAGATTCGGAAGAATCTTGTTTGATTTTAAAATTTAAATGTGGTAAGGTAAATGTGAAATTTATTTTGTAACATCAATAAAAATGATTTCAAAAGAAAAGTGGAATATGACCTGAGACTTATTGACTCAGACTCTTACCCACCATATTTACACTAACTCACAAATGGCTGCAGTCGTAGTTGTTTGTTCGTATATAATGCATGTGCCTCATTGGAAGGAAGGAAGAAGCATGCCAATGTACCAAGTGAAACAACCTTATGAGACCTTGGGCTGAGCTGGGTTGAGATCAATTTGTAAGTCAGTTTAGCAGTATTTTTAGCTCTTCGCAGTTAATGGCAAGAATTTCATAGTAAGAATATTGTAAAGGTAACATATCCACTAGCTTGCAGTTTGACATCTGCCGAACTTGTAAAAAACCTATGCAAAGTCTGTTAAATATATGTGTGTCAGTGCTGTTCCTTCAATTCATGGTAGTTTTCCAACAGAGCCGACACTGCTAGATAAGTTGCCCACATTTACATTAATGGTCAGAAGAGGGCGAAGCTTCAGCTTTGCATTTCGTTACATCTGTGCCATAAAGAAATGAATGTCCATAAAGTTATTTCTTCAGGCTCCAGGCAAAATAATTTGAAGTGGGTTGTAGCCATCACCTCTGCCTGCAAATGTTAATGCCTCGGGTTTAAGTCTGTTTCCTTCATATACCAGAATGTCTTCCTCTTGTGATGTGTTTGCAGGCAGTGTGAATGCCGTTTTGCCATCATTGTGTCTGTTTGTGTGTGTGTGTGTGTGTGTGTGCAAAGCCTAGCATTCACTACAATTTTATTTCCAAAATGCTGATCACTGAAGCACTGCTCTCGGGCACTTTCTTCATTCCTTAAATACACACACACACACATACACACACACACACATGTTTAGATCCCTGAAAATAAAAGGGGTGTTACATACATATTGGTGTTTGAACAGTGTTCAGATTTTATCTATATAAGCGTATCTGTTCCTCTCATTGTTTGATCACTTGGGAGATCTCCAAGCATGCTAGCAGCTGTGCAAGCTCAAGTTTTAATATCTCTTTTGGAAAAGTCAATCTCCTTTTCACATCTCCTGCTTGGACATGGCAGCCTAGCCCAGAACCATTGCCCCTGGCTTTATATTCCTCTCCCATGAAATAAATGATAATTAAAACAATAAACCTTTGGTTTCTAACACACTCTCTCTCTATATATATATATTATTTAAGCAGTTTTCAGGCTCAAACTCCTGAAGGATCCATATTCTTTCACCAAAACTAATATTACACCAAGTCAATCCTATGCATACTTACTTGAGTGTAAGTCCTCTTGAATATTTATCAGACAGTTAAATAAAAAACAAACAAACCCGCAAATAGAAACTTCACAATCATTATTTAATAGATACTGCTTTTATAATGCAACAGGTTTGCTGCAGATTGGTCTCATCCTGCTATAAAGGAGCAGTTTGTATGACTTGAGGAAGGAAGGGGAAGGACTGGTAGTTGTGGTCTCCTTCAGAAGTTGATTTTCTGAAGCATATATATATATGTTTTGTCCCATACAAGATTCTTGCTAGTTCTTTGAGGTTGGGCTTAGTATATAACAGTCTACTTTTCCAGTTGCAGATCTCATGGTCTCCAATTTCAACAGTGTCCTGTGCAATACCAAAATTTGGTGCTCCCCTAACTTCTCATGCTCTGTTCTAAGTCATAGTTACGGCACCCCCAAAGCTTGGCACCCAGTGTGAACGAATCAGTTATGCTTCCGCAAATCCGCCTCTGGCTTTACTACCCAAGAGTTCCAGTGGTATATTAGTATGTGACAATGAAGTGTTTTGAATTACTAAGACCCAGCATGGGTTTTTCAAAAATAAGTCAGCCAGACAATCTGATTTCTCTTTTTAATGGAATTACGAACTTTGTGGATCAGGGAAATGCTATGGACATAGTGAATCTTAATTTCAGTAAGGCTTTTGACAAAGTCCCTCGTGACATTTTTGCGAGGAAGCTGGTAAAATGTGGGTTGAATGAGGTAACTGTTAGGTAGACATGTGGCTGGTTGACTGACAGAATACAAAGAGTACTCATTAATGGTTCCTCGTCATCCTGGAAAAAGCATCAAGTGGGGTTCTTCAGGGTTCTGTCCTGGGCCCAGTGTTGTTCAACGTCTTTATAAATGACTTGGATGAAGGAATTGAGGGGATGCTCATCAAATTTGCAGATGACACCAAACTGGGAGGAGTTACTAATGCTGCAGAAGACAGAATCAGAATTCAAAATAACCTTAACAGATTGGAGAACTGGGCACAAGCTAACAAAATGAATGTTCAGTAGGGACAAATGTATGGTTCTGCAATTAGGCAGGAAGAACCAGAACCCATAGGATGTGGGACACCTGGTTTACTAGCAGTACATGTGAAAAGGATATAGGGGTCTTGGTTAACATGAGTCAACAGTGTGATGCAGCTGCAAAAAAAGTTAATGCTATTCTAGGCTGCATCAACAGAGGCCTAGTGTTCAGATCAAGGGAAGTAACAATACCACTCTATTCTGCTTTGGTCAGACCACACCTGGGATACTTGTCCAGTTCTGGGCTCCACAGTTTAAGAAGGATGTTGACCAGGTGGAACGTGTGCAGAGGAGGGCAACCAAGATGATCAAGCGTCTGGAAACGAAGCCTTACGAGGAGTGCTTGAAGGAGCTGGGTATGTTTAGCCTGGAAAAGAGGAGATATGATAGCCATCTTCAAATATCTAAAGGGCTGTCATGGAGGAGGGATCATGCTTGTTTTCTCTGGCTCTGGAGGGCAGGACTCGAACCAATGGCTTCAAGTAGCAAGAAAGGAGTTTCTGACTAAACATTTGAAAAAACTTTCTGACAGTCAGAGTCGTTCAGCAGTGGAAGAGACTCCCACGAGAGGTGGTGGACTCTCCTTCCTTTGAGGTTTTTAAGCAGAGGTTCATAGGCGCCGACTCCATGGGGCTTGAGGGGGCCCGAGCCCCCTCAAAAATTCGTTTGGGGGGGCTCTGCCCCCCCAATAATCTCCGGCACCCCTCCAGCAGAGCGCCATCGCCGCCCCTCCCCCAGCCCAAAATGCACAGGGTCGGGCTGCCTGCATGCCTCCTGCCCTCCCTCCCGAGCAAAAGCTCCACCCAATTTCCTTTGGAGCTGATTAATAGGCGCAGCACGCTCTCCCCTATTCGCTCACGAGGAGGCGGCACCACTTTATTTGCATATTCATGAGCTTATTTATTATTCATGAGCTTTCCCGGGGCCCCCCCAATATTTTTTATAAGTCCGTGTCCCTGCAGAGGTTGGATGGTCATCTGTCATGGATGCTTTAGCTGACATTCCTGCACTGCAGGGGGTTTGACGAGATGACCCTCGGGGTCCCTTCCAACTCTAAGATTCTGTTATTCAATGAATAGTATCCACAAGAAGTTTGCAATTATGCATGCAGCATCATACAAAATTGTTGCATGGCATAGATCTAAGGACAGGAATATCATCACGGTCAAAGCCTGGCCAGAACAATTCTGTGCATGACTCACCTATGTGGTAACACAACCAGATCATGTGCTTTGAGTTACTAAACATTACCGGTTGAAGGAGATGTGGTACTGCTGCATTTTGGCAGCTGCCATGAAACTCTTCAAATGTATTGGTCCAGCTTTATACAATCTGATGAAACCATACACTCCTGAAATCTGGTGGAAAGCTTTTATCAAGGGATTATAATGCACAGCACATTAAATGGCAAACTTTCTGCAATTGCACATCAAAGAGCGTCAGTGTGTAGCTCTGTTGGCCCAAGTCATTCCATCCCACTGTATCAGCCAAGTTCATTACTCAGAACTGGCTACCCTGTCAGAATGAAGCCTTTCATATTTTCTACTTTTTTTTGTAAGTTTAGCAAAAAATTAAAACCAGAATATTATGTTCCTTTTTAATGCATCTATCAAATATTCAGACTTAGAAATCAGGATGAAAAATGCCACACTGGGGGTGGGGGGGGTGTTAATATCTTTCACCCGCCCTGCTCCCCACTCTGCCTTTATAACTGAATTGAAACTTCATTAGAAACTATAACACACACATCATTCTTCTAACTGTTCCTCAGAAGCATCTACTTGACACTTTAGATTAGTGGCAAAGAAATCTGTCTCTGGATAGAAGCCATTTAATTATAGTGGCAGTGTTATGAAGATCAGGATATATCAGCTACTACAGGAGCAGTAAAGCAGAGCTCATTTTCCTTCCATGGCAACAACGAGGGAGCGCCCAAGGGGGGTGGGGGGGAGGGAATTCTATCTCAGTCAGTGATCTCAAGTAATTATTAACCTAGATTCCCAATACACAGGGGATGTTTTATTCCTATATGTCGAAAGGTCAATGTTTATCCATTCTCATCCTCTGCTAGTCATCACTTTGATAAGCATCCCTTATTAGTCATCACTTTGATAAACATTAGTTCACTGGAATTATGACCTATAGCTTAAGGGGAGGAGGTTGAAATGACCTTAAGGTTTGCAAACATCCTCTGTACCCTGAATAGGGCCAATATAGCTGGCAGGCTAGAGCCTTCACATAATAAATGAAGGCGAATTCAGAAATCATACCTAAAGCACATCAGAAAAAGCAAGGCTAGCACAAATGATACAGCTTTTTTTTATCCTGTGGCTTTCCTAACATATGGCCTTACAGTGCTTTTTTAAAAAATATACAACATAATCAGCAGTCACGCTGTTGTTATAAAGTCACAGCAATGCTAATTATACAAATACACTGCACAGAGAACCTAATTGTGGCTGCAACCTCCAAACCACAAACTTCCAAGTGGTCCCTTCGGAGACCGTTGTTGCAGGGTATTGCCCTAGTAGATGTTAAGGCCCTGCTTTTCATAAGTCCTGCACAAAATATGAAAGGTAAGCTGTAAAATAAATACAAATGCAATGAAAGGGGCATTTATGTCCCGTTGCACTTTCAATAGCCTCCTAATGGTACCACTTTGACCCAGTTTTAGTCCTGTGTGTCAAAATCTTTACATGTGACTAGCTCAAATGAGGATGCTGATACATACTCCAGGGCATGATCCATTGAAAATGTACCTGAATGTACATTTTGTTGGTGCCTGGTACACGGAGATATACCTTGCTGAGCTTCTTTCACCAACTGGAGAATACCATTCTCCCCCACAAGTGACCCTCAGGATGATTCATCACTCTTCTTTCCCAATGCACTTCCACAACATATACCCAAAGATATGTGCACACAATACAATAGCAGAGTCCAAGCAGAAGCTAGGCATTGGAGGTGTGGATTTCTAAGCTACTTTATTATGTACAAAACAAAGAAATTCATGGCTCCTCCCTCCTTCTTGATCTCCAAGAGAGAACAAAAGCAATAGTGCTACATAACGGAACAGTGTAACCGAACTTCCGTTCTCATGATTCCAACAGTATGGAATGTCAACACAGACATGTGATGAAAACAATCACACAGCCTGCAATGGGAGGAATGAAATCCCAACACATTTATGGCTCCCAGAAGAAGGCACACGCATTCTCTTTTTCAAACACTACACAATAATAGGAATAGTGGCTCATTTGTGCTTCCCTGACTCCCCCAGTGTTTGTTAGAAGAGCTCTGAGCCCAGGGATTTGCCCAGTATTCCCTAACCCTGCCCTCTAGTCCCCAGTGAGTTCCATTCTGAACCGTGATAAAGTGATTCAAAGAAATGCTAATAGTGTCATACTATTAGAGGAAGGTAGCACACCTTAAAACCTTATGAAATTACTGCAAAGTATGATATGAATGAAAACCACCAAAGAAAAGAAAAGCCAGTTCATGCTCTTTCTCATGTTCAGAGCATATAGAACATTTAAAAAGGCATTTTCTAATTGAAGCAGTGCTGCTCCTACATTCCTTGCAACAAAATCCAATTAGAACCTGTTTCGATCGTGTTGTTACAAAAGAAAGCTTTGCTTGTGGATATTTGGCTTGGTATCTTAAAAGGCAGCACACCCTATGAATCACACTTGCTAGGGGTCAGATATGAGGTTTGTGTCTGAATATTTGCTTATGGACTTCCCATGGAGCTTAGCTGCCCAATGTGTTGAAAACTGAATGCTTGACTAAGTAGATCTTTGATCTGAATGAATTAAGAAATTAAGGGCTGCAGTTCAGTGATTACTTCTTCCACCCTTAATACTTAACTAAGGGGATTGCAGTCCAAGTCACATAAAGCACAATAATACATGGATGGGGTTAACTTGAATTTCTGCATATCAAATTATTTTTTATCATACCAAAATATTATACATAATAAGATTAAGGAAATATGTAACACTAAGGTCTCAGAATAGCTCTAGCTGATTTATCAAAGTCACTTTCTAAAAAGAAAAAGCCATCTCAGAATACCTCCAAATTAGTTTTGCATGCATTTGATGTCCCAATCCATTTTAATTTCCTGTCTGTAAAAGGCTTGGAATGAAGCACCTCTGAGTGCTGTGCGTGGCATGGTGCTTTTTCAAAAGCCTTTTAAAGAAATCAGCAAGAACCAAATCCTCTGAAAAAGGCAAACAAAGCCCACTTGTTCTACCATCACTGGTACTGAGGCCTCCACCTATGCTTTCTGACAGCCTGATATGCATTTTTTAAGAAATCCCAGTTTACGGGTGGGAAATGTGATTGTGCAATGGCTTTCTGTGTGTCTAAATTAGCCTGTTAGAAGACCACATGTGCCCGTCTTCCTTCTTTCATCATATTGTGCCACTGGAAAACATGCTGATAACTGAACGATGCAAATCTTTCCATTCCACTGTTGAGTGGGATGGCTATTCAGTGAAATTGAGCTTAAGAACACACACACACACACACACACACACACACACACACACACTGCTGACTCCCCCCGCCCCCAAATGCAGACACCCCATCCCCATAGGGACTGGCTTATTCTGTTTCTCATTATACACCTGGAATCTGTCTGGTGAGAGATAGACACACTTTTCAGCTGCTTTTACTTGGCATCTCAGCAGGAGCTGCTGCTGCGTGAACATTACTGTCTGTGACACTCAATCTGCTACAATGAATTTAACAGTTTAGCATCAGATGCAAGCTGAGGAGGAAGCTTTCCATGTAAAGTGAAGCTGGCAGATATTGGTTTTTCTACCAGTTTTGCAGAAACAGAAAACACAATCTTGCCCATTTCAGTTTGCAGGCACTATCCATGGCTGCTTTGGTTTTTTAAGTAAAATGTGGTGTTTTTTTTAATCATTTGTTGTAATATGGAACCTCTGGCTTCACCATTGGGGAAAGAAAATCATCTTTGCCCTAAGCAACATTTCCTCCACCACTTGAAGCTTGTTCACATGTTACACTGAGCACAGGTACAAACTATCTCTGTGCATGTACACGCGTCTGAGTGAAAAAGTGTACACTTCCTGATTTCTACAGCACATCTGTTGCTACCACAAAGGGAATTAAGGAGGCAAAACACACAGGTTTGGTGAACTGAGCCAACTTTATTAATTTAACACAAGAGACCTGCAAATAGAGACCAAGGTGCAGGACACTAACTGGACATAACAAACTGAGTGAGCCTACCCTAATAAAAGCAACAGGTACCTGTCTTTTCCATTAAGCTCCAGCCTTTCAATTGAGTAGGAAAGCCTAACTACCTCAGTCCCATCCTGATCCCCACAACTCCAGGCAAGTATTATTTATTTTTAAATTTTTATTTTTAAAATTTGTATATGACCGGTAGATCCCAGGCCAGTTCACAACATAAAATCACAATATAAAAGCCATAAAATACATAATAAAAACCAAAACACAAACAACCCAATAATCCCTCTAAAATATACTCAGAGTCCTGTAGTGATTTCATGCTCTTTATTACAGCTTGTAAAACAGTGATTGAATTGCTCCCCAAACCTCAGGCTTTTATAGACATTATTTACACAATGAGTCCCGTCTGATTGGCTGATTCTGCTTCTCTCCTGGAGCCTGATTGGTCTTTTCCTGCAGGCCAATCAGTTGTTGCATTCTACGATCCTACCAGCCTAATAGGCTGATTAACTTCCCTGGGGCCTGATTGGTCTTTTTCTGCAAGCCAATCAGTTGTTGCATTCTAGGATCCTACTTGCCTATTGTTCTATCCCATTCTAGGATCCTTCTTGCCTATCCAAGCTTAGTACATAACACCCCCTTTCCACAGCACATTTTAAAAGGACATTGGATGTCAATCAACCAAAGGCCTGGTTAAAGAAGAAGGCTTTCACTTGGCACCTAAAAGTGTATAATGAAGGCACCAGCCAAACCTCCCTGCAGGGAGCATTTCAAAAACAGGGAGCCACTGCGGAAAAGGCCCATTCCCGTGTTGACGCCCTCTAAACCTCTCGTGAAGGAGGTACACAAAGAAGGACCTCAGAAGATGATCTTGGGGTCCAGGTAGGTTCATATGGAGAGAGACGGTCCTTGAGGCATTGTGGTCCTGAACCGTTTAAGGATTTATAGGTCAAAACCAGCACTTTGAATTGGGCCTGGAAACCAATTGGTAGACAGTGCAGCCGGACCTAGACTGGTGTAATATGCTCAAACCACCTTGCCCCGGTGAGCAACCTAGCCATTGAATTCTGCACTAGCTGAAGTTTCCGAACCGTCATCAGAGGCAGCCTCATGTATCATGGTAATCTAACCTAGAGGTTAGCAGAACATAGACAACAGTACTTAGGCTATCCCTGTCCAGATAAGGGCACAGCTAAGCCAACAGCCAAGGCTGAGGGAAGGCACTCTGCACCACTGAGGCCACCTAAGCCTTAAGCGACAGCAAAGTGTCCAGGAGTACCCCCAAGCTATGAACCTGCTCCTTCAGAAGGAGTGTAACCCCATCAAGAGCAGGCAAACACCCAGCCATCTGGCCTGAGGAACCACCACTAGCAGTGCCTCAGTCTTATCTGGATTGAGTTTCAGTTTGTTGGCTCTCATCCAGTTCATTATTGAGGCATGGCAACAGTCCAGCACCTCCACTGCTTCACCTGCAGATGTAAAGGATAAGTAGAGCTGTGTGTCATCAGCATATTGCTGACAACGTACTCCAAACTCTGGATAGACCAACTTAGCGGTTTCCTGTAGATTTTGAACAGCATAGGGGATCGAGCCCCTACAGAACCCCATATTGAAGGCTCCACATGGCTGAAAAACACTCCCCAAGTAAAACCATGGGAAAAACCATCCAAACAGAGCCGCCCACAAGTGGGGCCAGCTACCCCTAACTTGGACAGCCACCCCAGAAGCTGTCCCCTTACCCTGCTAGCAGGCCCCATAGGCCTTCACCCTTAAAGATGCCTTAGGGTGCTCACCAACCTTTAACCGTTTAGCTTCCTGCACCTACCTGCCAATGTGGTCAGTGAGCCTGGTTAACAGCAACCACACACTGAGAATGTGCTGGTACACATATAATTCCCTCATTGAATGTAATGTGTATTACACATTAGGAGTCCTAGTAAAGGTAAAGGTACCCCTGCCCGTTCGGGCCAGTCTTGACAGACTCTAGGGTTGTGCGCTCATCTCACTCTATAGGCCGGGAGCCAGCGCTGTCCACAGACACTTCCGGGTCACGTGGCCAGCGTGACAAGCTGCATCTGGCGAGCCAGCGCAGCACACGGAACGCCGTTTACCTTCCTGCTGGTAAGCGGTCCCTATTTATCTACTTGCACCCAGAGGTGCTTTCGAACTGCTAGGTTGGCAGGGACCGAACGACGGGAGCGCACCCTGCCGCAGGGATTCGAACCGCCGACCATGCGATTGGCAAGTCCTGAGGTTTTACCCACAGCGCCACCCGCGTCCCTCATTAGGAGTCCTACCAAGCCATATATTAATGTTCCCAAAAGAAAAAGCTATGTGCCTGTGAATACTTTCTTTATCCTGAGCAAAACGTTTTGTATGACTGGCTTTTCAGACTGATGAAGCGTGTAGCGAAACCTGTAATATATGTGGAGAACAGGTCTCCTGTTTCCCTCTTGCGTTATTCTCACCAGGGTGGGGGCTTTGATTCGCCTTCCTGTGATTGATCCATGCATAAGGCTTTGTGTTTCCAACTCAAGACCCCTTGAAGAACATCTCATCCAGTTCAATCTTTGAAAGACAGCTTTGAAAAACTTTTTCATATTCTCCAGTATGCTACCCATGCCATTGTGGTGGCACGGGGTTGCCGTTCTGTGATTGGACTTACGCTACTTGTTGAACGGCTCATTTATCCAGTCTGTATAACGTTTACTGCGCATGTAACTTGTTAAGATAGAGTTGTACATTTATCCACTCCATGTTTAGAGTATCTCCAGGCTTTGTCTTGCACATGGCACCTTAGTATGTTTGTTGTTTGAATGGTTACAAGTCTATCTCTATTCTAGCTATTATTCTAGTAAATTTGGTTTTATACTTATAAGCCAGTTTATGGTGTTGTTGTTTTGTTGTATTATTATTCCAGATCCAGTCAACATTCAAAAACACAAAATAAGGGCCATATTACATTTTATAGCCACTATAAATAGGCCGTCTTCAACGCCAAACTGCATGTTACGTTGATTAAATGCACTGTTGCATTTCGTGTGACAAAGTTTTCAGCCGGATAGGCAGAGTGAGAGGTTAACTCTCCCTTTCAGCCTTGACAAAAATTTCCCTCAAGCTGCTATTAGGATCGGGGGAGAGCTCCTATCCACCACACACAGCTGTTGAGGAAAATAAGCTATGGGGTGGGATTTGGAAAGGAGGAATGGCAGATGTAGAAGGGTCAAACACTCCCTCCACCTGGACAGCATTCCTAACCTTCAAATGCCTCTCCATGCCAATTTATTTGCAGTAACCAGCAGGTATGTGTTAAAGAAAGAGCTGTTTGCTACTGTAAGAAGGTGTTTGGGCTGAGTCTCAGGCTGCATACACATGAAGCCTTTAGAGCACATTCTTTGCCTCAAAGAATTATGGGCACTATCATTTGTTAAGGGTTGCTAGGAATTGTAACTTTGTGAGGTGTATTGTACAGCGCTCAGAATTCTTTGAGGGAATGAATTACTGGGAATTTGAGGGAAATAATTAGTGAAGCCCATTGATAGCATCTTTAAAGGGACAGAGGGACTAGTGCTTGTATTTGAATCCAGGCATTTGCACCCATTTTTTTAAAAGTTAAAAACTTTGTTTTTAATTGGAAGAACATAGGAAGGTGCCTTAAGCTTATATTGACCTATTCAGTTCAGAATTCTCTACACTAACTGGTAGCAGCTCTCAAGAGTTACAGAGGATTTCGGCTCGGCCTGGAGATGCCAGGGCCTTCTGCATGCAAAACATGAAGCTTTGGGCTACTCCTATATTTTGTTTCTTCCTGTCATTCTTGAGCTGGTGGATCCAGTAATGGAAGCTGCTGCTTCAGCTGAATCTGTATGCCAGTTCTGATTTTGAAAAGCCATTATCAGCTCCAGTACCCCTGGATTGCATACACGGAAACAGTGTCAGAGCTGCAAACTAGCACCTAATTCGCAGTTCACTTCCACAGCTGCAGCACCATCTTTCCTTTCCTAGCTAGACAATTTGTATGTGTAAGATATTCCTGCTTTGCCTTCCTCCAGGCATATTAGCATGCCCAGAAAAAAAAGAGAAAAGAAAGTGTCGTTTTCCTCCCGCCCTCCCGATTCTGCATCAGATAATCAGGTCACTCACTCTCTGTGACCAAAAAGAAAGGGGAAATGGCCTCTCCGTGAAAGAAAAATAATTTCAGGAAATATAAATCAATGTTTGAAAAGCTACCGTGGATGCCCACAGGATGTCATACATCTCCTTCTCAGTAAATTACAGCAGTGGTAGGACCAGACAGAGACAGTAAAAAGGCAATAGAAAGGTATTTTAATTAAATTCCACAATAAAGCTAAGAGGAATCTGAAAAACAATGCCTCGTTATTGCCCTCATCATACTCTCTGAATGGCCAGAGTACATAATCACCCTAAAACAAGCACTCAGCTAGCTGGAAATAATATCACCTCTTATACTTTTTCTTCCCATTTCCTTTCTTGAGGCCTGATGGATGTCGCTGACTAAAATAATAACTTCTTTTTGACTCCATCACGGTTCCCTGCAAATGCGAAATTAGAGGTTGCTGCAGCCTTCCCAACAAAAAGAATGCAGCAAAAGCAAAACATTCCCTCCTGTGGATGCATTAACCTCTTTATGTGTGTCTCTTAGGCCTCCTTAGCTTAGTTACAATTTTGTTCTTACCAAGTAACATTTGTTAAGTGTCCTGGCACGATGTCTTCAGACACAAAATGGTAAATGTTTTGAGAGTAAAAACCATGAACAGCTTAGCCCTGGCATAGTACCAACAAGGTACCATTGGTACCAGTGGCATAGTGGGGGGGAGGGCAGGCAGCAGCACAGGGGTGCTGGCCCCAGGCGCAAAATTGTTAGGGAGCACAAAATTTCAATACAGTGGTGGCTCGCAAGACGAAATTAATCCGTTCCGCGAGCCTCTTCGTCTAGCGGTTTTTTCGTCTTGCGAAGCAACCCTATTAGCGGTTTAGTGGCTATTAAAGGCTTAGCGGCTATTAAAGGCTTAGCGGCTATTAAAGGCTTAGCGGATTAGCGGCTAAAAGGCTATTAGCGGCTATTAAAGGCTTAGCGGCTTAGCAGCTAAAAGGCTATTAGCGGCTTAGCGGCTTAGAAAAGGGGGGGAGCGAAAAAAAATGGAACACTTGCAAGACGTTTTCGTCTTGCAAAGCAAGCCCATAGGGAAAATCGTCTTGCAAAGCAGCTCAAAAACAGAAAACCCTTTTGTCTAGCGGGTTTTCCGTCTTGCGAGGCATTCGTCTTGCGGGGCACCACTGTACCCAGGGCCTGCCTCAATACAGCTGTGTGCTTCTGTGGTTGGTCTCTGTTGAAAACAGCTTCTCCATGCAAACCCGGAAGTGTCCTCTCCAGATAACAGAACAACTATTATTTTCTTATCTCTGCAGATTTGATCTCCTGGCTGACGCAAACGCCATTTGGCAGTTGAATGTGCATGCGTACTCCAGGCATTTACCTCCCTACCACCACCCCCTCCACACAGCCCCGGGCACTGGCAACTCACGCTACGCCACTGACACTGATTGGTATCAATTTGCCATTCTCAGGGCATTTTCACAAGTGATCCTCAAAAGAGACATAATTTGACATGTGCAGATGCTGCTGTGATACATAATTCAGAAGAGAGCCAGCCATGTTTAAACTGAGTGTACATTCCGTGTAGTCTGCTCATTTGATTTACAGAGGCAGGAAATTGGGGGGTGTGGTTCAAGCAGTACTTCTGAAAATAGCTTCAAATTTCCTTCAACTTCCCATATGATTTGGGATCATTTCCATCAGCAGGGATGGCAATTCCTGGAATTTGTGGAGTAGGTGGAATGAAATCAGTTACTTGAGCATATAACACAAATTAATGCCCTCATCCATTTAAACACACACACACACACACACACACACATTGTTTTGGGGCAACTATTGCAGAACTAATTACTTGTGAGGAGATTATGAAAGTGTTATTGCTTACCTGCAATTAAGCCTACAGATAATATATATAAAAAGTGTTCCCTACTCGGTGTTAGCATACTGATGATACCCAGCTCTCTTACTTCTGGGAAAGCTGTGGAAGTCTTTAATCAGGACCCAAAATCAGGACTGGATGTGGGGGGGATGAACTGAAGCTTAGTCCAGTCAAGATGGAGGTACTAATGGTAGGATTGATCTGGACATGGGTATTCAACCTGTTCTACTCTGTTCTAGAAGAGCAGGTGGATGGTTTGGAAGTATTCTTAGGCTTAGCCCTGCTCCTGGTCAAACAGGTCAAGGGTGCTTTGGCTGGTATGCTTGCTGCAGTGTTTTCTGGAAAAAGCGGGTCTTCTCTAGATCAGCTGGGCTATCACACTGTGCTTTGCCTGGTGCTGCCCTTGAAGACTGTCTGGAAACTGCATTTGCTGCAACATGCAGCTACGAGGTTGTCTATGAGGCCTAGTTGTGTGATCATATTGTACCAGAGTTCCATCAGCTTCACCGGTGGCTCCTATGATTCCAGCACTCCAATTCAAGATGCTGTATGTTAAGTTATGGGTGAACATATCAGACGACACAGTGATTCTTCAAACAGCTCTTGTTTATTCACAGGCCAGAACTGAACTGAACTGAAAGCTTCAGCCAGCCTGCTTATATGGAACTCCACTACAACGCAACTGTAACAACTTTCTGTAACTATCCAACCTCTGAACGTCACTTTCAATCCCTTATTTGCCTATGTGGACCTGAGTGAAAACTATCTACAGTATCCCCCTGCTGGCCCAGGGTGAGAACTTCAGTACATAACACTGTACTGGTTCTTATTTTTGAATTCCTGAATGACTTTGAACCTGGAATTCTGAGGGGTGAGACATGAATACTGATTTCATTGAGAGAGGCCCTTTCCTGTGTTCACCCTTGTAATACTCAGAAGGCTGGGATGTGTTCACATTTAGGCAGCAAGTGAGGTAATTTTCTGTTTGAAACTTGACTGCAGGCTGTTTTGTTTTGTTTCTTGAAGAGCTTTGGTCCTTTGCTGCTTCTGGTTTTTGTTGTTATTTGGGACATGTCACTGAAAGTTTTTTTTGTGTGGGGGCAGGGGGTATATTGATTATTTTATATATTCTTACAAGCCACTCTGCAGCCCCTTGTGGCTGAAGATTCAGGAAGCAAATGTCCTAATAAAATGATGCCTAAATAGAGTTGCCAGTACTCTCGCCTTATAAGAAAATTGATCCTGTAATAGTTGCTCATTAGGTTTGGTGGATGTGGATGTGTGAGAAGACGCCTCAGCAGGACAGAGCCAATCTTGGAAGCAGCATCAGTTTCCCAAAACAAAGCAGAATGCCCTTGACAATCCCAGCCTACCCACAAGGTTAAAAACCCAACATTCCTGCCTCCTTTTCTTACTTCATTCCATTCCATGCTTCCTTCCAACTGGGAATGTTGGGGAAGTTTGCATGTTGTCTGGAATCACAACTGGTTAGTGTGCTTTTGAGCTCAGCTTTTGAGTTCCCCAAGGCTGGTTGACCACTGTGAGAACAGGATGCTGTAGTAGATGGACAGGGTCATGATCCAGCAAGTTCTTCTGGAAACAGCTTGCTCTCAAGCCCACATCCAAGCAGGTGTGGTGTACCCAGTAGCTAGGAGCTGCCCAACACCACTAAGGCTCATTAAGCAGGAACCTTCATTCATCAACACACAGTAAAGAAGTATATGTATTGATAACTCGTCCTTTGTCAACCTGGAGCCCTCTAGTTGCTTTGGGCTCAGCCAGCAGACCACAAGCTGGAGCTGATGAAAGTTGTAGTCCAAAACATCTGGAATGCAACAGGTTGATAGAAGCTATTATAGGTATTAAAAATACATAAGGCAAGAGTATTTCCTCACTTGGCATGGGTATAACTACGTATGTAGGCTAGAGATGTGGAGCCCTTCAACTCTCAAATAGAAGACATCTGAAGGCAGCCCTGTTTAGGGAAGCTTTTAATGTTAGATGCATTACTGTATTTTAATATTTTGTTGGAAGCTGCCCAGAGTGGCTGGGGAAGCCCAGCCAGATGGGCGGGGTATAAATAATAAATAATAAATAATAAATAATAAATAATAAATAATAAATAATAAATAATAAATAATAAATAATAAATAATAAATAATAAATAATAAATAATAAATAATAAATAATAAATAATAATATCTGACCATTGGTCATGCTGGCTGGGGCTAATGGGTGCTGGAGTTCAACATATGAAGAGCCAAGTTCCCTCACTCCTGATTTAGATAGATAGCTGGATGCATATGCCAACAATTGGCACAGCTTCCGAAAAATCTTTTAACTTTGTACAAAGCAGTTTCCCCACTCCATAACTTTCACCTCGCAAATGGCTGAGGGTTTGCCAAGAAAGAAAACCCTGAAAGGAACCCTGAAAGGAAAACCTGAAGCGTACTTGAGCCATGCAAGATTTCAGTGCAGATGACAAAAAGTTCAGCAGAATGATAAGCACTGAAGATGTAATCTTAAAAGGGGGAGAGTCTTAAACTACCTCACAGTTTAAGTTGTACTTGTAACATGCACTTTGTAACAATGGAGGGCAATTACATTTCATCAAGGATGGAAGAGCGGCAATAGTGTTTACTGGATCTGGAAAATAGCTAACTGGAAAATAGCATGCAAGCACACTTTTCTTAAGCATGTGGTCCAGATACAAATTTGGACCCTGGGTTGCTGACTGCTTACCTGAACATTTTAACACATATCTCCCTATGAATAGCAGCAGTGACCTCCATAATATTCCATATATGGTATACTAAACACCATCTAATCACATGATTTGTAATGGGAATGTGTGAGGCTTTTTTTCTTCTTCTTTTTACCCATACAAATGTCTAATCCAGTTGAGAATCCCACTAATCTTTTGCCCTCGATTATATTTTACAAAGGTTATATATGCACTGAGTAAAGAGCAATTTTTTCAGCTTATTTCATATGTGGATGCTGTCTGATTTTAATCAGCTGCTGAGGATGAGAGCAAATAGGAGCTCTTACTCAAAACTGTTCTGCAGTCCTTGATCATATTTTCATTTATTTTCTACATCTGTAACCAGTTCCACCCCCCCTCCCCAACACAACAATCTCCATTCCAACAGAGATGCTAGATACTCAAGATCAAGAAATTGCACTTAACATAGCCCAGACTCCTGCATTTTTTCCATTAAAAATAATAAAATGGCAGCAGAGACTCAGGTGGGGGCAGGGGCGGAGAGTGCATGGCTGCAATTACAGCTGAAATAACCTTTCTTAATAAGGCTAGCAGTGGACAACAGAATGGGACCCTTTACAAAATAAGATGAGATGGCTCGTGTGGTTCCTCAAAATATGACTTAGAATGGAACTTCCATGCCCTTTAATGTGGTTTTGGTTAACGCAAATGTACTTTTTACAATATTCGATCATTGTTTTATCTAGCCCACATTGTCTTTTCTGACCTCAAATTTCTCCACAGTCCTGATAACCAAGATCCTTTTAAGTGGAATGCTAGGGATTGAACTACCAATATCAACCCACAGCAAAAATGTAGATCTACGTTCAAGGCTTTCGTCATCTCCAGCTTCTTCACAGAACATGAGTACTCTCTTTTTTTGTATACATAGAGTATTTAAGAAGTGCTGATTTACTATTTGTGCATCAAAGATGGAAAGACTTTAAATATTTCCTCCCTCCATTATCCTTCTATTTTAGGTTTATTGGCTTCACAAGTTTGGTTCTCTTTCTGGGTGCCTGAGACGAGAACTTGAGGCTAGAACAAGGACTGTGCAATGATGCAAGAGAACAACCACAGATCTCAAGTTCAGTGGTGTGAAATGTAGAGGATTAAGAGAGGGATCAGATTCAACAGGATGAAGCAAACAAAGGGTACAGGCTAGACTTCGATTAGGTGCTAAGCTTCAGGGGTCAGCAAACCTTTTCAGCAGGGGGCCAGTCCACTGTTCCTCAGACCTTGTGGGGGCAAGGACTATATTTTGGAAAAAAACAATGAAGAAATTCCTATGCCCCACAAATAACCCAGAGATGCATTTTAAATAAAAGCACACATTCTACTCATGTAAAAACATGCTGATTCCCGGACCATCCACAGGCCGGATTTAGAAGGCAATTGGGCCGGATCCAGCCCCCGGGCCTTAGTTTGCCTACCCATGTTCTAGAAGTATGCCCTGCATACTGTCATTGTTAAGCTAGAAGTGCAATTTGTCATTTTGTCCAAAGTGCTTACTCTGGTTTATCTCAACGTGGTCTGATCTTAGTTTGTTTTGACAAACCATAGTTTAAACTAACCTCAGTTTGTCCCAGGCTGGACAAAAAACAGAAAACAAAGTATGGTTATATTAAAATGAATGTGGATGCTTCTTCTCCTTGCAGCCGTGCCAGAAGAGACAAGTGCACATGCCCAAGGCTTGTGCACATAAGGCTAAAGCATAGTGTAGGATTTCATCCAGCTAGCTTTGATCAAAGCATTTTCACATTTCCCCCCTAAGACTGAACACACCTCATATTTCAGTGGACCCACATACAAAGCTGCATTGCCCCACAGCTTCATGTCCCTGAATTTTTAGACAAAAACTCAACTCATTTTATTATTTCTTTATCCAGTCTTAGCCAGGGGGAAACAGAAGCATAACAACACAATGGGAAGTGGGTGGGGTGGGGTGGGGTGGGGAATAATATACAGTTTGAGAGACAGCACAAGACAGTACTGAAATATAGCTAGAAAACAGAAACTGGGTTCTTTTTTAAATGCAGATATGCTGAAGGGATTATTATTTTATTTAACAGTATTCTAGCTGCCATGGCTCTGATGTTATTCAAACAAATTAATGCCTGCGACTGTAGTATGGAGCGTTACATGGCCCTGCAGGAAAGAGGATGCCTTGAACAATTCCCATTTTAGATTACGTCGAGAAATTGCATGTTTAAAGCTGAATTTACATGCTGAATGCAAATCTTTGTGACTGAGCTAGCATATCAAACTGGTGCAGCTGTACACAATTAGAGAAAAATGAGGCTGATGTTCCAGAGAACCTCTCTTTACACTGGATCTGCAATATATTTCGTTTGTTCGGCAATATATCGCTTCTCTTCCCCGCGTGGGGATGTTTGTGCTACCAGATGCATTAATTAATAAGGAATTTGTTTCCTTAAAGAAGAGAAGTCCCTGAAATTCAAAATAGATTGCATGACGAATGACTGTGGTTGCAAGCTGGGTCTGGATCCAAAGGCGAAGGTGAAGGAGGCATTCCATAAATACAGTTATAAATTGCAACAATAAATGTTAATAGCCAGGAATGTGGAGGAAGGAATAAAATAACCATTTGGCTAGGCAAGCTTTAAATGTGCATGTTGTAGTCAGTGGCTAAATGATGTCTTTCCATTGTCTAATCTCTGAAGGTGTCAAGACTCTATTAGAGGTCCCTATTCAAATCAAGCAGAAGAGAGCAGCGCAGATGGAATACAAATACACCGCCAAGGAGTGGAACGGGGTTAGCGAAGTGTGCAGTTGGAGAGATTGATGTTGATACCCTTCACTGCCAAGTGAAATGCCAATAATGCTTGTATAGCATTTTGTGAGGGCAATGGGAGTATTGATTCCTGAGCAATAATAAAGAATGAAGCGGTTCTCCCAGGTATAAAAATATTGGCAACTGTTACAAAGAATTGACTCATAGAGGCCTGAGTGCTGGCCTATCTTAATACAAATAATTCAGGCTTCAGAAGGATTTTCAAGTGCAGCCAGGCATGGTCCTCAGGCACATTCTCTGCTATTAATTTACCTGCAGCTTTCACAAGCCTCTCAGTCTATTGGCCAATTGGTCGACGAGGTACAGGGACAAAATGGATTTCTGAAGGCTTGTTGAAAGACAAGATGAAAAAATAGCAGAGCCATGAGCCTTTTTACATATAAAAATGCATTCTCTTCTTAGCACAGTATAAATGCACAAATCTCATAAAGGTATTTGGCAAATTTCATCTAGTTACAATATTCAGTATAAAGAAGTTTGGGGGTGCTTTTTCCCCCCTTTAAGCTAACTTAAAATGTTACTACTTTAAAATGTTTTTGACCGGGTTAAACTGTGGGCCTGTTTGCAGGAATTGTAAGGGGATGCACACTGAACTTGCATGGCTGTCTCGGGGCAAACAGGTTTGTGCATTTAGTGCTCAGATCACCATGCCTCCAATAATTAAGCATGAAAACAATGTAAATAAAAATTAAGATATAAAACTGAAAAGAATCTAAATATAGCAAAATGAAACGAAAGGAACATACTACAGTCCCAAAATGAAAGCAAGTACAGTCATACCTCATGTTACGTTTGCTTCAGGTTGAACATTTTTAGGTTGTGTCCCACGGCGACCCAGAAGTACCAGAAAGGGTTACTTCCGGATTTCACTGCTTGTGCATGCACAAACGCGCCAAATGACGTCATGTGCATGCACAGAACTGGCGAATCGTGACACACGCAGACGCAGGTTGCATTCTGCTCATGTTGCGAAAGGGCCTCCGGAATGGATCCCGTTTGCAATCAGAGGTACCACTGTATTTAAAATCTGAAAGGCTCAGACTATGTGAGGGATTTAAAAGGCCTAAATATCTTCACCTGGCACTGAAAAGACCACAAGGATGGCTGTGGGGAAACCTCTCAAGGAAGACTGTTCTGCAACCAGGGCAGACCTATTTCCCCAGTGGTGACCTACTTCAATTCATTTGGTGGCGGCAGTTACATCAGGGCACCTGAATAAGAGCTTTAGGCTCTGATAGATACAAACAGGAGAAGGTGGTCTGACAGGTAACCTGGTCCCAAGCAAGGTTTCCAGAAGGACAGACAGAATGTTGGTCTTGTTGCAGATAAACCAACAAAGAGTCTTGCGACAGCAGACAAGCTAACAAGTTTATTATGGTGTAGGTTTATTATCATGATCGTTTATTAAATTTGTATCCTGCCTTTCCTTACAAATTAGCCCAGAGCAGCAAACATCAAAATGCTACAATTTCATTTAAAATAAAACAAAGACATAGTTAAAGCAGTTAAGAACTATCTGAAAACATTTTACGAAACACAATTAGAAATCATCTGAAACCATTTAAAAACAAAACCATCTAAAGACAACCCCATACCCCCACAGTTACTAATTTCAAGGTTGCCAGGGCCATTGAATGCCTGAGTAAACAGGAATGTCTTTAAATTACTCATGAAAGTCAGTAGTGAGGCCCTAAAGTGTATGCCATAGTAACATACTTAATTTTCAAGGTGCCACAAGATTTTAATTTTTTATTCTGATGCATTTATGGCAGGCTTCCTCAAACTCAGCTCTCCAGATGTTTTTGGCCTACAACTCCCATGATCCCTAGCTAGCAGGACCAGTGGTCAGGGATGATGGGAATTGTAGTCTCCAAACATCTGGAGGGCCGAGTTTGAGGAAGCCTGACTTATGGGGCGAACAGACACAAAAATTGTCTGTTAGACATCTACAGTGTTGATTCCCTGCTTAGTTGTTCATTTGTTTCTTCTTTTATTGGATTTCCTTCTTTAAAATGTTTTGGATTTTAGCCCTCCTTGGTCATCTCATTAAGAGTTTGGAAATGTGGGATATGGAGATATGTGCCCACACCTGATAACTGCCACTCAGTTCTGCAACTCTAATGTTGAAATTTGGGCAGAGTCCGCTTGTGTGAGGCGAGGGACCTTAAGGCCAATATACCCAGGTTCCTCAAACATGGAGTCATCCCCAGTCCCCCCCCAAGAATTGTCACCCCCCCTCACCTATGTACATTACCTTAGCTCAGGGGAGTGGGGACATTCAAGGACATGGGGCTTCTACATAGCGAATGACTACTAAATCTCCATCCATTATGCAGATGCTTTACTCATCTGTGTATAAGCATGGCTATATTAAATGAGGTTGGGTCTGGATCAGACTATAAGTCAGAGTGTAAACTGGATGTCTAAGAGTAGATAAATAAAATGGTACATGTAACAGCATTTTAAAAAGAAGAGACATCACCTTGCCGACAAAGGTCCGTATAGTTAAGGCTATGGTATTCCCAGTAGTGATGTATGGAAGTGAGAGCTGGACCATAAAGAAGCCTGACTGCCGAAGAACTGATGCTTTTGAATTATGGTGCTGGAGGAGACTCTTGAGAGTCCCATGAACTGCAAGAAGATCAAATCTATCCATTCTTAAGGAAATCAGCCCTGAGGGCTCACTGGAAAGACAGATCGTGAAGCTGAGGCTCCAAGACTTTGGCCACCTCATGAGAAGAGAAGACTCCTTGGAAAAGACCCTGATGTTGGGAAAGATGGAGGGCACAAGGAGAAGGGGACGACAGAGGACAAGATGGTTGGACAGTGTTCTCGAAGCTATTAACATGAGTTTGACCAAGCTGCGGGAGGCAGTGGAAGACAGGAGTGCCTGGCGTGCTCCGGTCCATGGTGTCATGAAGAGTCAGACACGACTAAATGACTAAACAACAACTAGGATTCTGGAAGTCAACAATGAGAGCTCCTCCCTGCAAATCTGATCAAATAGATTTCCCAACAGCACAAATCAAAGAATTAGCTTGATGGTTTGTTTGTTTGTTTGTTTGTTTTCCCTGAATAAGGATGGCAACACATCCTTTCTTTTAGCAGGATGAAGGTCGCATGACATGTTGCGCTTGCTGCTCTGGTATTTCCCAGAGCAAATGCCTACTGTGTGTAAGGAAAATATAGGGACACATGCACACATCTGTAAGTGCCCTTGGACTCGTTTGGGAAATCCCTTAACAATAATACAGAGCAGTGCTGCCCTTAGAAAACCCCGAAAGAAAATGGTGGCTAACTAATTTGTCCACAGCCTTCAGGGCACAGCAGGTGATAAAACAGTTAATTTCACCTGGCTGAGAAATGTCTCATCTAATCCCTCCGGCCCTGAAAGCCTTGATTTCCTACTTACAGTGAATGAGAAATCAGTGGAAGATTTTTATAAAAGTTCTAGGACACAGTTTCCTCTAAATATTGGTTTCTCCAAACACAGGCAATGTTGTGCCTTGTGTTTGATAATGACCTGTGGCAGATGCTGCAAAGAATGGAACATTTTTTAAAAAAATCCTTCAGACAGCAGTTATGGAATAACCTACTCAAGGGAGAAAGGATTGCCTCTCCTTTCCTCTGTGATAGTCAGAGGTCAGTCCACATGCTGGGATAGTTTGTATCTCTTCCAAAATTGCAATATGATGTTCCATAGCATTTCCCAATGTGTTGTTAAGTCTAGCAGATTTATTACCTATAAAGATTTTGAATTCTTCTCAGTCCTATTAAATGATTATTTTTCATATACCCTAAGGTAATGTATTGTACACACAATGTATAATGCAGAAAAATATGCTTTCTATAACTACAGGAAGAACAGAGGAGGTTCCTGGTTGAAAAGCATGAACTTTGCTAAAGCATTCTTTGGGTCTGCAAACAGAAATCCTTCGGTCCAAAACCAATTTCCACATCTAGGAGAATTTTCAAAGCTTGGAAGGTATGGCAAGTTTTACTTGAGGTTCCAGACATTTGAGGAGGAAAAAAAAATCAGATTTTGCAAGATTTCAGGCTACTGCTAGGTGCCTGTTTTCATAATCAGTAATAAGTTGCCACCTCAATTTGCTTTATCCCCCATATGATTACATGTTCAAGAGATTAATTCTCAAAGTTGGAGCTGAAAAATAGTCAACATTCTAAAAAAAAATAATAATTCAGCAACTCTTCAAACAGCTGGATCAGTCAACAGTAATAGGTAAACCATAAACAGCAATAGGTTATTTCTGATGGGTAAAATTTACAGTTCACTGGAGAAGTTCAGTGACCTGTGACTAAGAGAAATCTGTCACAGCCTAGGACAGGGCACAGACCTGAGTAGCAGTTCCGCTTATAGTTTGCCCTATGGGGGTCTGGCTGAGCTTTCAACAACCCAGGGGAATCCTAAGAGCTGGTTGAAAAAAGGATACTTTTATTTGAGATGAGCCTCTGAGGAATCAGCCCTTAGTGCTTTTATTTCCTCAAAGGGCCAGAGTTTAGCCCATTTACAACTGTTCTTCAGGGTACTCAGAATACAGAATAAAGTATACAGAATAAAGACTTAAAGGAATGCTCAGGTAAGATGTATGGAGGCTCTCAAAGCACATTAGACTCTGAGGGCTCTCACCTCTTGGCATGGCCAAGGAAGGCAATTTCCCCTCGTCACTCATGTCTTTCCTGGGAAGCTCCAGACTTTATAAATGGTGCAGGATTCGGTTGGTCACTTTCATATTGCCCAAAATGAGGAACTGCATCACCTCTGCCCCACTCCCGGACATAATTTTACACTGAAATTTCATATGATAATTTATATGTGTAGATGCATAAGGCTTCCCAGTCAGCTTTAATTGTGTGACCTGAATTTGCCAGTAGGTGAGCAAAGGCAATCTTAGGCTCCCTTGTGCCCTTGTCAAGGAGCTGTATTGGCATCCTCCTATCCCTTGCACCCTTGGGTGCCACTAGCTGCTCCGCTCAGGCTTCTAATAGCGCTGCCAGCTGATTGGAGAGGGAGTCCCACAGAGCTGCTGCAACAGCCCACAGCCACAACCTGATTTCTCCACCAAGGCCACCTTGCCCAGCCACCTAGAGCAGCAGAGGAGTGGGATTATATTGCTCATTTGAGCTATTAATTCATTCTCCCACACAGCCCTGAATTATATCTACCATTTAATTCCTCTTATATGAAAAATTGCCCCAAATCTGCTACAGTGGAACCTTGGATTGCAAATGTGATCCGTGCGGGAGGCACGTTCGCAAAGTGCAACGCTGCGTCTGCGCAGGCGCCTGACGTAATTCGATGCTTCTGCACATGCACAAAGCTTGATTTTGTGTTTCTGTGCATGCGCGAGCACCGAAACCCAGAAGTAACCCGTTCCAGTACTTCTGGGTTTCTGCGCATCCGTAAGCTGAAAACGAGTAACCCGAAGCGTCTGTAACCCGAGGTACCACTGTCTTTTTTTCTCTTGTTGCTCATCCCTTTTTTATGCAGCAGGGGGAGGGTATTACCTAGTGAGAAAACAAGAATACATAGAATGGCTTTCAGGTTTGTGAGTCTATGTTTTCTCCCAGCTGATATACGTTGGGGAAAGGAAACATTTTAGCTTATCACTTTCTCCGTATGTTGTCACTTACAACTCCCTTACAAAATCAGCATATGCCAGAAGCATATGATTTCGAGGACAGGAGAAGTAAAAAACGGGTGGTAAATCAAAAGAACCGTGTTGACTATGTATGGAGGAAACTATAGTGACAGATTTCTGTTTTGTTTGCTTGTTTGTTTCTTGAGGATGTATCCCATAATTGACACAAAGCTGCTGGGCATTTTTCTTTGACTCCCATTGGCCATTCCTCTTGGCGAGACACTGGAGGAGCGCAAAAATATCAAACATCTCAGCATCTCAGCAATGCTTCTGGGTCTTGAGCCTTAACCCTGCAACTAAGATTTTGTTCTTTTACTTGCCAAGGTCAGAATCCCATTGCTCACACGTGTCCCTTAAGGATATTTCACTGCACTCCTAGCACTGATCTTGTAGTTTCCGTTTCCTTCCATATTTTGGAATATCGTTTTGGGTAACCTTACAGAAAACAGCAGGGAAGAATGGAGAAATTGTTCCCAGCTGAGTTCCCCCTCCCCAAATTAGATATAAACAGCTATAAACTGTGGTGAGTTGAAGTTTTCTTTCGTTTCTTTGTTGAGCACGGCTAATACCAGATAAAGAGCCACTTTGAGTGAAATGTTTTGTACATCCAGGCAGGCTTTTAAAACAGATCCTGTGAGTGGCTTCACATAGAACTATTCTGTGGGAATGTATTGTTCATACAATGTTTCTGGATATAATACACATAGAGATCTAGATACCTATTCATAGATCTTTCAGGGGAAATGTTACGTGTCCATGTAACTTTTTCCAAGTGCAGACACTCACATGAAGGGGGCGGAGGAATGCCGATCCATGTGTGCAAAAATGTAAGTCTGTAGGGTCCATAAAATCATAAAAGTGTACAGTGGTACCTCGGGTTACATACACTTCAGGTTACAGACTCCACTAACCCAGAAATAGTCCCTTGGGTTAAGAACTTTGCTTCAGGATGAGAACAGAAATTGCATGGCGGTGGCAGCAGGAGGCCCCATTAGCTAAAGTGGTGCTTCAGGTTAAGAACAGTTTCAGGTTAAGAACGGACCTCCAGAATGAATTAAGTTCTTAACCCAAGGTACTACTGTATTAGCGCTTTATTTCGAGATGTAAAAATGGCTACAGAGGAAGTCCATTATATCAGAGCAGTGGCAATAACCATCAGCAAGGCAATATAATCCTTGGAAGCACAGCCACATCTGCAACAGCTTGCGAGTGAGGTGGAATTACTGTTACAACCATTATTAATGAGGCCGAGTGCCATGTACACAAGAACATGAACTGATCACAAGACTGGTAAAAGCCAGTTAAATAGCAACAACTTAGTGTTAAGACAAAAACAACTCCATATAAAGTACAAGAAGGGTTCTGACATGTACAGCAAAAATGCATCATGGACTGTGGTTGATGAGATATGGTGAACTATTGGGGTGGCAGGTAATACATTTGCCTATATAGAGCTAGTCCTCATGGAAATGAACTCACAGACTCTTTGGGTTCTGTCTGGTAATGCATTACTGAATAAAGTCTGACCAATGGGAATTTGGTATAAACCTCCAAGCTTGGACCCCCCACCCCCACCACACAAGGGGAATTCCCCACATACTCTGTTCTTGTTTGAGACAACTTTCTTCTAAACTGCTGAAAATAGATTTAGCTGTCACAGGCTGTCTTTCATTATCTCTGTACGTCACCCCACACATGCTGCTTTGCAGAGTAATATACACAAGTAACTTTCGTATATATATTTTTATGAGCCACTTAGAGTTTTGATGATTAAGCAGCATATAAATCCTGTTAAATGAATACCAGCAGACCCACACATAGGGGGGAAAGCTGCCACGATAAATTTACAATCCAAATCTCAACTGTTGGGAAGACAACAAAAGGAGGAAACCGAAAGGCAAGAATGTGAACAAACAGAATTGCATGTATTTCGCATAATATATACTTCTTCTTTTTTACACATTAATTAGTTGGAGAACTGCACTGCAAAATTCAGAGGCGTGTGAATTTCAAAGGCTAAGTGGGTTTTGCTTCACATATTGCTTCTAGAAGTGTGAATTAAGTGGTTTCTCATTAAAATGCAAACAGTAAATTTCTCCCGTAGCAATAAAGCATCATAACAGGAAGAAGAAGAAGAAGAAGAAGAAGAAGAAGAAGAAGAAGAGGAGGAGGAGGAGTTGTTTGGATTTGATATCCCGCCTTTCACTCCCTTTAAGGAGTCTCAAAGCGGCTAACATTCTCCTTTCCCTTCCTCCCCCACAACAAACACTCTGTGAGGTGAGTGG
Organism: Podarcis vaucheri; assembly: GCF_965113315.1. NCBI lineage: Eukaryota > Metazoa > Chordata > Lepidosauria > Squamata > Lacertidae > Podarcis > Podarcis vaucheri. Next base: position 60,721,534 of record NC_138749.1, on the reverse strand, counting down.
GGCTGAGAGACTTCAAAGAAGTGTGACTGGCCCAAGGTCACCCAGCAGCTGCATGTGGAGGAGCGGAGACGCGAACCCGGTTCCCCAGATTACGAGACTACCGCTCTTAACCACTACACAGGGAAGGAACAGATTAAAACATGGAGTTAGCCCTAAAATAACAAAAGAAGCTTGCTCCATTTCATGTATTCCAGACTGCCATTCCTTGATGGAAATAGTGCTCCCATTTGCCCCGATGTTCTATACATCTTCAGGTAGTACAGATCAATTATAATGGTCTTGTATTTGTACAGTGGTATTTTTATTAGTTTGGTAAAACCTAGTGCAATGGCTTCATTATAACTAACTGATACTGGGTCTCTCTCTCTGTGTGTGTTGTGTTTTAAGAAAATGCACCTTGATCTCTTTTAAACTAATGTTGTGTGCCAGGTGAGTTAATAGGCTTTTAGCAGACATGTGACCAGAGTGGAGAGCCTTGCATTCTGCCTTCAAATGTTCTGCATTGCTAAGCAGAACATTCTGTCGCCAAGCACAATGATAACTAATGTGCGCGGCATGAAGCCCACTGCTGAATTTTCCACCTCTCTCTACCCTGCTGAATTTTCATCACAAGCAGTAGCCTGAAAGCCCCAAGTTGTTAAGCACGGTTATGGAAGAAATCTGGAGGTGGAAACCTTGTCAATCACTGACAATGGGACCTTGCTCAGCTGATAATAGAAGTGCTCTGCTGCTTACGAAAGATTACTGTTCGCATTTTGGAGAGGCAGCAGGGTGACCTTTCCTTCCAAGAAGCAGAGACCTAAAGCATCTTGACAGTTTTGCTGTCAGGTTGGGTGTTTTTTTTAAAAAAGCTACACCTTTGAGAGGCTTTAAAACACTTCACATTTAAAGAATGCACTGATCCCCCCCTCCTTTTCATTGCACTTCCAGCAGAATTTCAATCTTCCTTTAATTATCCAGCATGGAATTACATACTTTTATTACTTCTACTTCTCCCCTCTCTTGAATTTTATGTTCTCCTTCTGCTCTGCCTATTATCACCCTTGAATGTTTTACTTTTATTCACTTCTGAACCCAAAGATATTTAAGTCTAATTCTGCACCACAGGAGTTCTGGCGATAGCTCTGGCACCAGTGTGAGGTTTGGTGGTGTGGGGGTTCTCAAATTTCTTTTCCTCAGAAAGCTGTCTTAAGTGAGGAATAAAAATTATTCAACCTTAGTATAACCCCAAAACATTGTCCAAAAATTGAAGGCAGAAATGTCGTTTGATTGTGATGGTGGATCCAAACAAGAAAGTACAATGCCTTTATTCATACCAGTTGAATAATGAATAATTCTTTAAAACGGATTCACGAGCTGCATCTGATCCTGCATATCATGGACTGCATAACTAATAAGACAACTTAATCCTTGGTCCCAAAAGGTGCAGACAAAACAAGGGAGTTGAATAGCCAGGCCTTGCGAAAGTGAAGCATCAAGCTCCACAAAGAAAACTATGAGGTATTTGTGGCTGAATTTGAAAACTAAGCAAGAATGAAATATTCATATAATTGTGTGTGTGTGTGTGTGTGTGTGTGATCAATCAAACACTTTGCAATCAATCAGGTAGCCCCCTCCTTTCCCCAGCCCCATAAGTTAAAGGTGGACAATTATTATTGGAAGCATTGTGCAGTAGAAAGGGTTAAATATTTTGCTTCTCATTTATGATTCGTCCTTCCAGCTTTAATTAGGAGGGGGGAACGATAGATGTGTAGACAGTGCTATTTGAAAAGGGAAGGATCTACAGAGTTGATTCCTAGAGAAACAGATCATAGAGAAGGAAATGGCTAGTAAATGCTAGAGCACCACAGTACAGTGACCAGACCTTTACTTGTTGTCGCTTGCATGTTGTTTTAAAGGGGGAAACTGCTATTATCCACATAAACAATCTTCATAATATTGCTACATAAGAATAAGAGTTTGGATTTGATATCTTGCTTTATCACTACCCTAGGGAGTCTCAAAGTGGCTAACATTCTCATTTCCCTTCCTCCCCCACAACAAACACCCTGTGAGGTGAGTGGGGCTGAGAGACTTCAGAGAAGTATGACTGGCCCAAGGTCACCCAGCAGCTGCATGTGGAGGAGCGGAGAAGCAAATCTGGTCCACCAGATTACGAGTCCACCACTCTTAACCACTACACCACACTGGCTTTCATAATGCACATGGGTAGGGGTGGGAAGGTCCCCTTCCTGAAACCCTGGATAACTGCTACCAGTCAGTGTAGACATTACTGAGCTAAATGGGCCAATGTCTGACTCTGTAGAAGATAGCTTTCTTTGATGTCCCAGTGAAGCTGTAAGGATGTCAAAGGTATGAACCCCTTCACACCCTTGAAATGTGTGATATAAATAAAACTCTACTTAAGAACATTGGGTTTCATCATTTTCAAACATGCAACTGAAAGCCAAAGATGAACAACAGTTGAAACTACATTTGGGGATTAAAAAAGTACAGAAAGGAACCTACTCCTAATATTGGAAGGGAAGTAAATGCACCTTGCACATCCATTAACTGGCTGGGAAAGCACAGAGCAATAATTGTTGACAGTTGCTTACCCCAATAGTGCTGGTGATGAGGCCGTAAGTGCTGCGAAAGTAGTTAAAGGTAAAGGTAAAGGTACCCCTGCCCGAACGGGCCAGTCTTGACAGACTCTGGGGTTTGTGCGCCCATCTCACATCTATAGGCCGGGGGCCAGCGCTGTCCGGAGACACTTCCGGGTCACGTGGCCAGCGTGACAAAGCTGCATCTGGCGAGCCAGCGCAGCACACGGAACGCCGTTTACCTTCCCGCTGGTTAGAAGAGCACAAAAAAAAACCCCGAAACCCCTGGCTGTGTCTATGTGAACGGACTGCCTGATGATGATAGAATGGAACAGTGAAATGGAAAATGCTGAAATGTCCCCTTAGAATGGCAATCTAATTGTGGTGGCACTTCCACGACGGTTTCGGAAGAAGGCCTCTCAGATGAGAGCTGGGCTGGGAGGGGGCGGCTATGGAGAGAGATCAAAGTGTTCAGGAATAAGCTGAGGAAGGTGGGGCAGGTGAAATGAAGAGTACAAAAATCAGACAGCCGAACAATGATAATGACTGTACTTTAATGTATTGCATTCATTATCACAGTAATTCTTTTAACACCTTATCCATTATTCAAGTAAGTCCACTTTCCTAGCCAGTGCTCCTTGTAGATGTGCAATTTAAATTTGGAGGCTCTTCATGTTTCACGAGCTCACATTTGCATTGAAGTAATGGCTGAAACATATTTGCAGTCCAAGCCTTTCAGCGCGGAAGAAGCAGGCAGGTATCTAAGGCAGCAAAGAGGATCCTTTCCAAATAGCATTTTTTAAAAGAAAAAGAAGAAAGAAAGAAGAACAAAGGGGAAAGGGGGAAACCAAGGGAGAAGGGCTCTAGAGAAGTACTTCAGTGACAGATTTTAAACGCTGAAGTGTTGTGGAAAATGCCATTTCTGAAAGTGATGTTTACTACATATGTTTGATATACTAATTTCCTGCCTCCTGCTTGGACTAGCAGCTATTGAATCCAAACAACTTTAATGGAGTCCTGAGAGCTATTAACACTGAGCACCTATAAAGCCAGATCATCCTGACATTATTTTACAGACCTAATTGGGCTGCCCGGTCTATAAAACATCTCTAGAAAGGATCTTAAAATGCAATAGAGCCCATTACAAGCCAAAGTACTTGCTTTAAACAGCATGTACTTTTCATAAAAATTAAACTAATGAATTGTATTGTTCACAACATGTGCAGGAACGAGAGCACTAGAGCTTAAAAGGCTGCTTTTTATACACAGCATATGAAAGCAATGAAGCTCTCATCAATGCCATACAAACATTTGTAACTGGATTGGTCTGATCCACGACATAATTGCATCTTAGGCAGAGGAAGCTGTGCAGAAATGATTTTGGGGCAAACTATAGATATGTGTGGTCACAAACCTTGAGAAACTGTGTCACTAGCCTTCCCTCAAAATTTCTCCAATGTTTTGGTCAACTTCTAAACTGACATTGAAAAGATGATCTTTCCATAATATCATCTGCTAACACGAGGAGAGTAATTGTTGTGGGCAATTGCTCTGCTTGTAAGTCTGTGCGCAAATCAATACTAGAAAATAACTCCTATAGGCTTCTCAGTAGCCCCCTGGTCATGAATCTCACAACTGCAGATCTAGTCTTTTCTGTATGCATGAGTACAAGCTATCGCTCTTTAATGTTTCCATACCATAGGAAAAATCCAGAAGTGGTGATGAGCTACAGGGACTTAGTTGCGTGATCCTGCATGCTTGTATTGTGTCTTCTTCTTGTGCCGCAAGTTGAGACATCGTGGGAAATGTGGTAATCTGAAGTGAGATGGATGGCATCAACCTGCTAAGACACTCAAGACTATATTACCTTAAAGAAAAGGGGGGGGGGGAGAAAAGAAGGGTGGTGCTACTAGGAAGATTGAGTCTTCTTGTCTCTCAAACCAGAGAGCAAACCTGACCTAAGAGCTTTTATAGAAGTCAAGGGTCATTGTCTGACCAATACTATTGGGCCTATAGGGACAAGAAGGCTTCGTCTGCCAGTGTCCTGGCAGCTCCGTTTCCTGGCTAGAGCTGGGTGGTCGTTCAAGGCCCAAAATAGACAAGGCCACACCTTTCCCAGCTGACACAGAGCTACAGTTCCCAACACCTTTAGCAGACTATGGTTTCCAGAATTCTTGGGGAAAACCCATGTGCTTTAAATATATGGTGTGGATGCAAGGGGGGGGCGGTAATCCTGGAAGCTATTATCTCCTTGGAAGGAAAAGAGGAAGTCATACGGACTCGCTTCCACTGAAATGTTACCACTGGCTATGTAGGCTCCTGCTTAGCAGATGTGCCTGAATGTACTTGTTGTAGTCACATGTATTTGTATCAGTGCTGGATTTGCATATAAGCTAAACAAGATATAGCTTAGAGCCCCACTCTATTGGAGGCCCCCCAAAAAATTTAAAGGGGGAAAAACTGGATGTACATTTCCAAAATATAAGATAAAAAACAAATAAAATAAAACCTAAGTACAGCAACAGTGTTTTGTGTTGTGTAGGCTCCTATGATGTAAGTATTGGGCTCCGCCTGCTAGCCATATAAAGGGCCCCATTACCTTCAATAGCTTAGGGCCTCATCAATCCTAAATCCAGCCCTGATTTGTGTTGTAAGAAACAGCCAACATTCAAAACTGTAGGACACAAGCAACCCTTTCTCTTTTGAATTCAAAGCAGTGATTTGTATAATTCATTTGTTTATAACTACCAGACTAGACTGTCAATAATTTTTTGGGGGGGCCAGCAAATGATCTAGCCCTACTCACACACATGAAGCGGCTGTTGTTGTTTAGTCATTTAGTCGTGTCCGACTCTTCGTGACCCCCTAGACCAGAGCACGCCAGGCACTTCTGTCTTCCACTGCCTCCCGCAGTTTGGTCAAACTCATGCTAGTAGCTTTGAGAACACTGTCCAACCATCTTGTCCTCTGTCGTCCCCTTCTCCCTGTGCCCTCCATCTTTCCCAACATCAGGGTCTTTTCCAGGGAGTCTTCTCTTCTCATGAGGTGGCCTCAGTATTGGAGCGTCAGCTTCAGGATCTGTCCTTCCAGGGAGCACTCAGAGCTGATTTCCTTAAGAATGGATACGTTTGATCTTCTTGCAGTCCATGGGACTCTCAAGAGTCTCCTCCAGCACCATAATTCAAAAGCATCAATTCTTCGGCGCTCAGCCTTCTTTACGGTCCAGCTCTCACTTCCATACATCACTACTGGGAAAACCGTAGCTTTAATTATACGGACCTTTGTCGGCAAGTGATGTCTCTGCTGTGCTTTTTAAGATGGAGTGGTACGTGTCAGCAATAGGGGATCCTGCCTCACAGAGGCATCCCCCCCCAACCTTTCCCGTAATTTGCAAACACACACTGCCGCTGTGTCAGGTGAAATGGAATGGGGAATTCTTCCATGGCACAGGTTTCAGCTTTACACACAGGCATCTTCTGTGGATATTCAGGGTATTCAAGCTCTTTCTGTACGCCAGCTGGTCTGAGTTGGGTGGATGCCTTGCCTTGCATTGTGAGCGGCACAGCACATCTACTTAGGTGTCAGCTGTATCCCATTTAAACATTAAAATGAATGGTATGCAATAATTCCACTGCTACTCTTTTTGTTTTTTAAATAGGAAATCTATAATATAGTGTTCAAACTATCATTTTCCCTTTCCTGTTTCTATGTTCACTACATCTTTATTATTCCTTCCTTTAATGATGCTGCTTTCCTAACAAGTCAACAAGTTAATCTTCTTATTAGTGAATAAAACATGAAGTAATTTTTTACGTTACTACTACTTGACAGTCTTCATGCTAAAATCCCCATTGTTAATGAACTAAAATGGTTCACATAAATTATTGCTCTGCTCTGCTGTCAAATAGTGAGGAAATGCAGTGTCCACAATATTTGCCTGAATCTGAATCTGTAGCGTTTGGAAGCAGACTGATCTGTCTCAGATCTGTTCTGCGTCATTCCAATTCGAATTGTTACTTGGGTCGAAATCTGGTCTGTTAAATCCAAAGGTGTGTTTCGCCCTCATTGTTTCTAATTGAGAATTTTAAAATGGCTATAATTTCCCCCCTTTCACATGTGGATGACATCTGCGGCAAAGGAACCCCTCCAGGATGGATAAAGGTTGCCAAATTTTAGACATATTCATCCATGAAAATTTCTTTTTTAAAAAAGTTTGTATTTTTAAATTTTCTGACAGAATTTGATGGAAATTACATTCACTGTCTCCCCTTCTGAGTTGATAAAGCTGCCAAATTTCAGAAAGATAGGTGCAGCAGTTCTTCTGCAAAGGAAAACTTTACTGGGTTTGGGGGTGGGGGAATAGAAATCATATTCCTGTCCCTATTTGTTTCGGGGCAAACAGTTTGAAAACCATGAGGATGAGCCTTGGGGGCGAAACTGGCAGAGTTAAGACAAATAAGTCGATGAACTGAACTCCTTGGCAGGTTTTGAACAAACATACACAAATTTATTGGTTGATAACATGTTCGATAGATAATGTAAGGATATGTAAAATTTTATAACATGCAGAGAATAATATGTGCTGAGAAATCAGATAGAGGAGCTGAGGGAAGTCTTTTGTGGGGGAGGGGAGGGAATAATGTATGTGATTATATGGTTTGATAATCTGATATGTTGAAATTGCTAATAAAAATAATTTTTTAAAAAGACAAAAAAGTCCAAAAACTATCATGCTAGGTAATTTTACTTTCACTATACAAAAAACCTTGAAAAATCTACTCCTTCCCCACCTCCTTGAAGTTCCCACCACGAAGACAAAAAGTGTCATAGCTATTATTTTTATTTTTATTACAGAAAAAGTGATTGGGAAAGAAGCAGGGCACCTCCATGGCCTAGCTCTGCTGCTTATGGCCTGCTTTCACAACTTACTTCAATGTCCCCCCTGCAAAGCATTCATTCATAAACTTTATTGTGCTACCCAAAGGCCATGACATCATTCACAGGGGGAACAAAAGGAAAAACAGTAATAACCATATATATTTTTTTTAAAAAAAAAAACACTTAGCACTACTGGTGCAATAAACCACGGTCAAGTCTCCTAGAGATTATTTGTTGCATAAACTGGAATAGCAGGGAAATCTCAGGTAAAACATGCCATCTTAAATGTCCGAATCCCCTACCCTGCAAATCCCTGTAATTGGAGTGCACTGGGGATGTAATTCACTGTGATTAAAAGCTACATCTGTCCATCAAAACATCTCCACCCTTCCCCCTCTTAGGTTGTGGGTGTTTCCCCCCAATCAGCTTGCTTTTGCTCCAGTAATTTATGTTTCAGAAGGGTTTATTCCCTGAACATGGAACTAGAGTTTACAGGTATATATACAGAACCACAGTGATGGGCAGTCATGGTAACAGCCAGGTGGTCTTGCCTGTGGCCTAATATATGTGGCTACATTGTACTAAAGCAGCCTTCCTCAGCCTGGTGCCATCCAGATATGGAACTTACATTGGGCAGCACAGCTGTGTTTTCCTCCAAAAACATCTGGAGGGCATCAGTTTGGGGAAGGCTGTACTATACAGTTTGTGCCATTCTTATGACTATGCAGGACAGAGTGGGTGGCACAAATCCATGGGCATAGCCAGGGGGGCAGAGGGGGCAGCTGCCCTCCCAATCAGGTAAATAAATAAAAGTACTTAACTAACTGACCAACTGTGTCACAGATAACTCGGTTCTGCCCCCCCCCCAACAAAAAGCCTGACCCCCTCTCAAATAAATCCTGGCTATACCCATGCACAGAGCTACCACTGCTTACTGTGTGTCACACCTTCATAAGTTAAGTAGCCTGGTTCATGGTTTTTACTGCATAAATTACCGTATTTTTGCATCTATACGATGCCCCCATGTATAAGACACCTCCTGTTTTGTGGGACTAAGATTTAAGAAAATGGGGGAGAAATGTATCCATGTACAAGATGCCCCCTAATTTTTGACATTATTTTTTAGGGGGGAAACCTAGTCTTATACATGGAAAAATACAGTATATTATATGCTGCATATAGTGCTGATACTGTTGGTTTTAACCTGCTATTTATTTTTGCCATTCTTGCATTTCACTCTGCCCTGGACACCCACGAGTGGCCAGACATGGTATCAATATACTGAATATGCTTATTATACAATAAGCGTGCCATCTTTAAAGCCATTTTCATCATCATAATTTAAAGTGCCAGCATTTTGGCACATTTATCTTTATAAATGGTTCTTTTAAACTGCGCTTGTGAAAATATTTCATTCCTGATATTGCCTGCAATCAAAATGAAGACACTCAGAAGTGAAGGAACTGAATGCAAAAGTCAAATGACATTTTATAACACTGATTGCTATGCAACAAAGTCGTTAATATGAGGTCAGGTCAAATAATCCAGATTTATTAAGCCAGATCAATTTTCTTTTCTTTTTCAAAATAAGAAATGCAATTTTTTTTAAAAGGAAAAGAAATGGAAACATGGAAGAATAATTAAGTCTGAGATGATAAAATTACAAGGAGACACACTTTTTCAAAAAAGAGAAATTACCTTTCATTCTCAGAGTCTAGATACAGTAGCTTTGTTTGTGAAAGCTGATATAATTGGCAAAACACTATCATTTTAAATTCCAAAGATTGCTAAAATGCCATTGTTTCACACTAGAGGTCACCACCGGTAAGAAAATATAATTCTAGCATCTTTTATTTTTCAACCTTGTCACTGTAACACTGTTGAAAGGCTCCCCCACCCCCATCCTCCTGGTAAAGGAATGAAGCTCTGCTAAATGTCTTTATAGTCAAGAGAAATTTGAATGGATCAAAGGCAGGTTTTAAATGAATCTTTGTCAATAATATAGGCAGCAATAGTTTGCGATAAAATAAGACATCTTTCTCAATTCAAAAGGGTTTTAAAACATGGATGGTGATCTCTGAATAGCTTTACAGAGAGAGCAGAGTGTGTGCCCTATTCTGTACAACATTATTTTATTTTTTCTTAATTCTATTATGGACCAAACTAGACATTGTGGTAAATGTGTGACAACTACACACACACACACACACCCAAAATCAAGTTCACCAGGCCTTTCACTTCCCCATCCTTGCTCCCCACAGTTGTGATGTAGAGCTAGGGATGAAGGAATGCAATTGTAATGTCCCAAGACATACCAAGCATTATGAAGGGGGAAGGGGGAATTAAGTACACAGCTACTATGTTTGGGTAATGTAGGTTCTGGAAAACCTATTGTCTGAAGTGGGCCAAGAATTTTAAGGGAAACCTAGTAACTTTTTTCCTTTTCTTTGATGGGGTTCCTACTTCTTACTTTAATTAAATGCTAAAGTCTAAATTGCAGTGAGCTGAATGAATGTCTTTTGTTAAAGCCCAGTGTGTTTTACAAGTTGAACCTATACAGGCAGAAGTATCCCTGAATTCAGTAATAATAATAATAATAATAATAATAATAATAATAATAATAATAATAATAATAATAATTTATTTATACCCCGCCCATCTGGCTGGGCCTCCCCAGCCACTCTGGGCGGCTTCCATAAAAACCAAAAATACAATAAAGTATCACACGTTAAAAACTTCCCATTAAGATGTCTCCTGAATGTCAGGTAGTTGTTTATCGCTTTGACATCTGCTGGAAGGGCGTTCCACAGGGCGGGCGCCACTACCGAGAAGGCCCTCTGCCAGTAACTCTCAGGCATCAATGCTTAGGATTTTAGGTATGCTGAACCTTTTACAGGTGGGTGATATCTTAATTTATATGATAAAGGATCACTACAGCTGCCTGCATTTTTTGACTCTCCTTGAGGACATGGTAACAGGAGCTGACATGCTGAGTTTGTGCACTTCAAAATCATGCACTACAGCACTGCACCGAAGATGAAGTTGGGTTCAACTCTCTAAGTATAACTGGAGGTGATCTGCTGGCAGTGCCCCAGCATTGCCTGTGGTATTGCAAGGAATCTACCCATTGGATCACAGACTGGGCTCTTGATTGGTATCCAAATGAATTGCTGCCCCAAGTGAGTAAGTTGTGTAAGCACCAGGGGCCTTCATGCATTACACTTTTGTTACAGGAGTTATCCTGGAACATTCTACTACAATCAGAGCTAAAAAAAATAATAAGTGAGGGTTGCCTGTTCTGGGAACTGTCAATATTGCATCACAGTGTGGTACACTGGTTTGACATCATCTGATAGGAAGTGCCTACAGGGGGTGGTGAATACAGCACAAGATATTATGGGCTGTCCCGTGAATCCGCTGGATAAAATAGTGGAAGAACGTTGCCTCAGGAGAGTGAGGAAAATTCCCAGGGATGATTCACACCCTGGCCGGCACTTTCTTGATCTCCTGCTCTCAGGCAGAAGATACAGAAGCATGATTAGTTGCACCAACAGGGTAAAGAACAGCTTCTATCCGTGGGATGTTAAGCTGCTGAATGAAAAGAAGAGGGCAACTGACTTATGGGTTTGGTGTGTGTGTGTGAGAGAGAGAGAGAGTAAACGAGGGGAATTAAGACTAAGAGAGCTGAGTGGGGGGTGCAAGTGTAATCTCACTGTGTACAAGTTGTACAAGTGACAATAAAGTATTTCATATTTCTTAATGTGAGGTACTATATCAAATATGAATGTACAGAACAGAGAGGCTTTAGGGTGGGCAGTGCCCCTCCTTCCCAAATGGACCAGCCTCCATGGAGCAGAATAATTTGTTGTGATTGTTTGAATTGCATGCTTGCAAAATGTCAGGTGCTGAAAAACTAAAACCAACAGCAATATGAAGCTAAGGGCCTTTGGTGTCCTGATCAGTCCAATAACCCAGTGGCTGTTATTGTTTGGCCCATGTTTATTAGTATTTATTTAAAAACAATACTCCATAATACCTAGTTCTACTCCCCTCCCCTCTCTTTCTCTTTGCTGGGCGCAGCTTTCAGGTTTGGTGGCTGTGCATCAGTAAACGAGGGAAATTAAGAGAGCTGAGTGGGGGGGTGCTTGTGTAATCTCACTGTATACAAGTTGTACAAGCGGCAATAAAGTATTTCAATTTCAATATTCTTATCACCAATAGTGGCTGGGGTGGGAGAGCAGAGCAATGGAATTGCTCCCTTGACACCAGCATCACTACCTCTTATCTGGGCTGTGCAGGGATGAGGTGCTGGGCATGGCAGCAGTAAGGGCAGGACGGCGCAGGTGCAGTGGCAGAAAGATCAAATACAGAGTGAAGCACTATCAGATCTTGTGTTTTTGTAGGTTTCTGATTTCTATCATGCAAATCTATGGGCTGAAATTATAAGGGCTTAACAAATAAAGCAGAAGCCGTGTTCTTTATTCTCACAAATCACTTTTGAGGACACTTCTCTAGCTTGACATTATGAGAATTCTCAAGTTCACATTTACCCCCTGCTTACTCACTCCATGTAGAACATTGTAGCAGGAAAAAAATGTCATTCGTGGAAGAGATGCCATATAAAATGCTCAGACTCTGAAAATCGGAGTGCACTGAACAAAATGAAACTGACAAGATCAAGCCACTATGTTTGGGTTACTATAATTCTGGATGGCTTAAAATGATAAATGAGCCAAACCACCTTGGAGAGTCAGTGAACCATAATAACTACCATTTCCCTGAATACTCTAGACAATTACCCATCTGGCAGGCTTGGATTTTTCCAGCTTCACTTAGATAGGATGTTCATTGTACAAAATGGATGGTGTGTGTCGAAGCTGAAATGCTGACTTATGAGATGTTGTGTCACATGGTCTTGGTGGTCTTTGGCTCCTTGTCTGTGGAAAACACAGGGTGCTTCAAATCATCCTGGGGAAATCAAGAGAGAATAAGGAAAGCAATCATGTGCACAGCCAAGTATCATACATGTTGTGTAGTCCTTATGATATGGTAGCATATGGTCTGAATAGACATAAAACAGTTGCTTTTGTTCTACCCTTGAAAGAGCATGAAGAGGGCAAGTCAGTACTGATTATTTAAGATAGTACAAAAATCACTTTAACAATTAAAAATGGATGGTTGCTTGAGAAGAGGAGACAAACTGAAATGTGTATGAAAAAAGAAATAAAATTGTAAAAGGTGCTTTCGTATATATTGTGATAGCACCTTGCCGGCAGAGGTCCAGTTAAGCCATATTACAAGTTCCCATTCTTAATGGAAAGTCATTTCATACCTTGTTAGTCTTACTGTTTAACATGCAAATGGTTAATGCAGGGGTGCTTCTGTCTTATGGAAAGTCACAGCGCTGGGGTAATTGGACAAGCAAAGGGTTCAGATCAAAGACAGTGGAGTGAAAACTGAAGAAATGAATTCAGCTCTGTTTCAGGCAAGCTCTGGGAATGCCCTATGACAGCATGAGCTCAGAAGCTGGGACAAAACGTTGCATCACAGATAAGATCTCATTTCCTAGCTGTTAGTTCCAGAAAGACTTTTGAAAGGGCAGCAAGACACATAGTCAAGCATCATTGTAAGTGTGGGATGCAGAAATGGGGGCCCTTCAGATGATGTGGGACCCCAACTCCCATCAGCCCCAGCTAACTTGGCTTCTGGTCACAGATGATGGAAGTTACAGTCCCGCAGCACCTGGAAGACCATCAGCTCTCTATTCCTGCCATACAGAGCCAGCCCACTGAGAGGAGGGGACATTCCTGTGTGCCGCTTGTATTCCCTGCCCCTGCGATGGAGAAGACAAGTGTCGAGATCTTGCAGAACATCGTTCCAACATGCGGTGGAAATGTGGGAGGTGGGGCACAGTGGTGGGAGGGTCAGAGGGAAGCACATTCCCATTTCACCTCAGGTGGTGAAGCGGGATGGACTGTCCCTGGTGCTATAAGGTCTCTCTCTCTCTCTCTCTCTCTCTCTCTCTCTCTCTCTCTCTCTCGGATTTAGGGAATGATAGCACTCCGGGATTACAGGATACTGAATTAGGGGGTAGAGCAGCTTAAGAACAAGGTACTGGTTTGAGAGATCTATTCCGAGAAAAGGAAGATTCCCAGGATAAGGTAAAGGTAAAGGGACCCCTGACCATTAGGTGCAGTCGTGGCCGACTCTGGGGTTGCGGTGCTCATCTTGCTTTATTGGCCGGGGCGGTGGCGTACAGCTTCCATGTCATGTGGCCAGCATGACTAAGCCACTTCTGGCGAACCAGAGCAGCGCATGGAAACACCCTTTACCTTCCCGCCGGAGCGGTACCTATTTATCTACTTGCACTTTGGCGTTATTTTGAACTACTAGGTTGGCAGGAGCAGGGACCAAGTAACGGGAGCTCACCCCGTCACGGGGATTTGAACCACTGACCTTCTAATCGGCAAGTCCTAGGCTCTGTGGTTTAACCCACAACTGTAGGACAAAAATGTAGCTTATGCTCACAGACTATTTACCAGAAGTACCCATCTCTGTTTCATCATAATTATGCAATTCTGTTGTGCAGCTGATGTTGATTTGCTGCATTCTCCACTGCCCCTCATGAATCAGAAAGCTGGACCACAGTAGCTAAACCCCCTCATATGTCAATCTTAGCCAGGATGTATTAGCCTCTGGGTGTATTAGCTGTTCTGAACATCAACTAATGCAGTAGGTATAGCTATTAAATACATCCTTACAAGTAATAGGAACTGGACTGTGACCCCATCCTGAATGATCTGGGTTTCTGGACTTCATGAGAAACATGTGCCCCTATCCTCTGCAAGGTCACAGACAGCTTATGATTATTTATATCATCTTCAGTTTCAGTGAATATTAGCCACAGTGGCTGAGCCAAGCTTCTCATTTAAAATCCAGCACGCAGTACCAGGCAGGATGATGAAGCAGCTCTGAATGGTTCTAACTCTATCACACAGAAGTGGCTGTCAAGCGCTGGGGCCAAGGAGGCAAAAGGCTTACCAGGCAAATTTACATAATTCACATGTTGCTTCTCTTTACTTTGCCAAACACCCAGATTCAGTCTAGAAGGAGAACAATGCGGGCTCCCCTCCTCCTCCGCAACCAAAGCACATCTTCATTTGCATGTGGAGTGCATTCAGCGCATCTCCTCCAGTATCTCATTTATTATAGTGCTCAGCACATGTTGGGACTTGCTTTCAAAAGCCAGCTGCACTCAAAGACAGTGTTTCATTTCTTGACACCATTAATTGGGTTATGAGTCAGAGCTCTAATGAAGACAGGTTATCGTGTCTCAGCGCAACTGTCTTGGGAGAGAGGCAAAACCCACAGAGGGAGGGGATTTAGTCAGCCTTGCATTGTTTATCAGGCACTCAGGGTCACTAGATAAATGGTCAAACCCATCAGATGTTTCTGTGGGCAACTTTATAATGATTCTGTGGCCTCAAATGGATCTTGGATGTCCCTGAAACTTTAACCCTGGGAAGCCTTGTTAACAAATGGAGGAGTGAAATGAAGAGGAGAAAAGCAAGCAGACAGGAATAGATAAAACGATGTATTCTGAGTAGACTAAATGAACAGAGTGTTTTAAAAGCCTCTAATTGCTTTGCAAAGTCTACCGGTACATGCTCTATTTCAAGTTACTGTAAGGTAATTGGCAGTATGTCTGCAGGCTTATCTTAACAATGGATGAACCTGATGTAGTCTGGATGTTTTGAGTCAGAAAAAAAGTTTTAATTCTCCTTGAGATTTTCCAACCTCATTTAGACTCACAAAATTTCAGCTGAAAGTTGCTCTGGGTTTCTGGCATGCCCAGGGATGCTGCCCAGTGGTGACACATGAAAGCGACTTGGTGCAACCATTCCATCTCATTTTGACAATACTGAAGGTCTGTTGACAACAGGGTTGCAAACCTCAGTCTGGCACTTAATGGTCAACTGCACAGTCTTGATGCGGTGATTTGCGGATGGATTTGAGGATTCAGGAATATCCTGAAGTGGGCCATATCCATCTGATTGTGCAGGGGGACTATTGGTGCATCCCAAATAGAGACTGAGAACAATTAAGCCTTCTGCGTTTTACAGCTAGCTGGGCAAAAATGAAAGGAGGTTACTGAGTGATAGAAGCAGCTGGAGGTTATGTGGATAGTCCTTCTTTTGGGGTTAGTACAACCTGTTTTGTTGCCTCCTCAATATTTCTTAGAAAGCATGTTATTACAGAGCCTACAGTTTTGATTCTTTCAAAGAAAACTGACCTTGTAAAGCTGCCTTGGAATTTATCACAGAGAGCAGAAGTACAAGCCAGCTGCCTTGACAAGGCCGCAGATAAAGGCATAAGAATAAAAGACCTGTTGCTTCAAATATCCCACATGACATTTTGTAGTGGTTGGTTGGTTTTTAAAAAGTTAATATGGGGAGGGAAGCAATTTTACAGCAGGACTAGTGTGCTTGGGGAAGGAATGTTTAATCTTTTGTTCCACAGTCATGGAAGGATACAGAGAATGATCTATAATGAAATGAAAAAGGTATTTAAATATACCTTCCTGAAGAAACCAGAGGCCTTCCTCTTGGGCATAGTCGGCCAATTGGTGCCAAAGAAGGACAGAACTTTTTTTATGTATGCAACAACAGCAGCAAGAATATTGATTGCAAAGTATTGGAAGACACAAGATCCACCCACACTGGAAGAATGGCAGATGAAGGTGATGGACTACATGGAACTGGCAGAAATGACTGGCAGAATCCGAGATCAGGGAGAAGAGGTGGTGGAAGAAGATTGGAAGATTGGAAGAAATTTAAAGACTACTTGCAGAAATACTGTAAAATTAATGAATGTTAAAGGGATGTTGGATTGAAAATAAGCGGTATTGGTAAAAAGATTAACAAGAATATGTAAATACGGATTGAAATGGTTGAAAATATATAGTTATAATAGGTTAAGATATTGAGTAAAGATAAATGATAGAGGGTAAGGATTTGCTGAATTAACCATGTGAACTGGAATACAAAAAAGGGGTGTGTGAGGAGGTCAGGAAACAAGTAAATGAAATATAAGACATGAAAATATTGATTCCCCCCCTTTTTATGTATTTTGTCTTTGTATTTTTGTATCTCTTTTTCTTTTATTATTGTTACTCTTTTCTATTTCTTATTTTTAATTTTGTAACTTTTTATTGTTTCTAAAATTTCAATAAATATCATTAAAAAAAAAAAAAGAGAACCCAGAGATGGGTTACTTGGGAACATCAGGCAGACCTACCCAGAACTGAGAGGACCGGCGCCACCTCCTGCCCTGCCTTGAGTCCTTGGTGTGCCTCAAGCTCTTGCCATGCAATCTCTCTAATCATGAGAAGTGGCACATGCAGAGCATTTACACTGACAGAGCTGTGATGGGTGGAAGAGGGAGGGGAGCTGCTGGAGACCATGTGAGCACATTTAAAAGAGTGCAAGACTGAGAGCCAGCCAGCCTGCACAGCCCCCGTCCCTCCTCAGCTCACTCCCTGCCCCCATGTCCCAACAGAGCAGCGATGGGTGGAAGAGGGAGGGGAGCTGAAGAGCATGAGTGAGTGCCATGTGGCAGCCATGTTCCTGGCGCTTTCTCACGGGGCAATGGCAATGCCCATCAACTTTGGGGGCCCATCCCCCTCAAACAGGTTTTTTGGGGCTGCCAAAAACACCTTGGCCCCTAAGAACTGGTGCCTATGCCTGGAAGGTTTAAGGCAGGGGTCAGCAAACTTTTTCAGCCGGGGGCCGGTCCACTGTCCCTCAGACCTTGTGGGGGGCCGGACTATATTCTGGGGGGGGGGATGATGCAAAAGCATCACGAGCCCCGGGGGCTGCTTACCTGTGTCTTGCGAGCGAAAGGGTCTGAGAGCAGCAGCGGGACCATGAGTGGCGCGTGAAAGGGCTCCAGAGAGGGGCTGCTTAAAATGGCAGCCGCTTGAGCACTGCTGCTGCTGGCACCAACAAAGCCCAGTGACCTCTAGGCAGGGCAGGGAGAAGCCAGGAGGAGGGAGGGAGGAGGAGGTGGAGGCGTCATGGGAGGGAGAGGGAGGGAGAGGGAAAGAACGCATGCATTGGCAATCCACATGGCGATTCCTGGAACATCTGCGGGCTGGATCCAGAAGAAAATTGGGCCTGATCTAGTCCACGGGCCTTAGTTTGCCAATTCGTGGTTTAAGTATGGTTTAAGTACAACAAACTTCCTATGGTCACACCAGATCAGTGGATTCTCTTCCTCCTGCCAACCCCCTCTCCTTATTTGACAACAGGAATAGACAACAGGTCACCCTTCAGGTATTGGGGCTACAGCTCTCATCAGCTTCAGACAACATGGTCAATGGCCTAGCAATAACACAGGCTATCCCTCATCTTCAAGGATAACAGTGAGGCTTATCCTGTGTGAAATGTGCCATCATTTTGTCATCCTTCACTGAACAACATGAGTGAGCCTTCTGATTTGCAAGCAAGCTTTATAATCTCTCTTTAAGGCTGGTGTTATTTAAATACTTGATTTCCCCCTCATCCTGCATGCCAGACCATTTATTCATGCTACACCCTTTAGCAAAAGGAAACAGACTGAACTTGCTTAGAGGTAAGATAGGGGCAGAGGTAAGATAGGGGCAGGAAGGAAGAAGTGTGGCAGATTGGCCTTCCTTTCCGGGTGCCAGAGGCCTCCCAAAGAAGTAGAGTGTGGAATTCTAAGAAGACTGCAACTAGTTATCTGAAAAATCTAGACTTAATCATCTGGTTAGGAAGGAAAGTGTTGGCTTCGCTAACAGCATTAGTGGCATGCACACCCAGCTCAAGCTATTTTATGGTGCTTTACAAAATTGAATTTTGATTGCACTTTGATGACATCTTGTTCTATTCTGATCCTAGAGAGGAAAAAATATTCTTTCTCAAGGATTTTTCCAGTTGCAGTTCCCTGCCTGAATGGAGTTAAGCGAGGCCACCTTTCTTCCAATCCCTTGTATGAAACAAGAGGAAAAAGGCTGAGAAAGGGGGAATATAGTCACCTTGGGAGAACTGTATTCCCTCTAGAAGGCTTTGTATTCCCTGGAATGCTACCTCCAGAGACAGATGTCTATGCCACCTATTAGACCAGACCAGTCTTGGCAGCATATATCACATTGGACTATGAATGCCAAGGATCTAGAAAAGGCAAATGATTCATGATGTATCACTGGTAGCCATTCAGGTGTCAGTGGGACAACCCGTTCACTGGCTATTGTGAAAGTTGTACAGGAATGGAATTTCACACTAATATGGCTGTTCACTGTCATGCAATGTTCAACAACAACAAAATAATAATAACTTTTTATTTGTTTAATATGTGCTTATCAGTTTTTGAAAATACAGCTGTAATTTTTGAAAAGATAAAGCTGAGGTTAGAAATGGAGACGTTTTGCATGCTCCATTATATATTTGAATGCACTAATACAGTACAAGACAGGAGAGGCAGGTTGTCCCCTCTCCAGCACTCCTTTCCTTCCTCCCCCAGTAACTGCTCATTGCTCTGATGCACAACAATGATTACACAGTTGAAGTAGTCACCATTCATTCAACTTTAATGATGGGCAATTCACACTGATTTGCTGCCAGCTCATGCATTCATGCATCTGGATTTAGGAGGCAAAGGAAAGTGAGTGGGGTAGGCATCAGGCTGGCACCTTTCTCTGCCCTGAAAGTGAAACATATCCCTTCTTCACAGAGACTGCTTCTGCAGCATTGCTGTGCTTCCACAACCAAGCTCCTAACTGCTTTCAGTCTGTTGTGTCATTGGAGGACAGCCAATTAGCCTGGTGCTACCCAAGCACCATTTTTGCCTTTCCACTGCAATCAGTGTCCTTGGAGAGTCAAATTAAATACTCAGTTAAGTGGTGATTTGCAGTGAAAGTGGCTTAGATTAACTTGACGGCATCCAGCTTGATCCAGGCTTAAGTGTTTCCAGGCTCACTTACCCATCGCCCCAAATCACAGTGTTTTTCACTGAGATTAACACTCTTTGACATAGCAAACAAGCACACCATGTAACATTTAAGGGAATAAACTTGAAAGTGAAAAGAGACCAAAAGGCATAATTACCCAAGGCAAACTGTTTTGTTCATTCAGTGATTACAGTGGCTTTAAAGGCTTATAATTTATCATGGTATAGAACAATTTAAATCCCAGTTGTGTTCAGCTGTGGAACTGAAGCATTTCTCCTCCACCACCCCATACCCGTCCCTCCCTCCCTTTCCCCTCTTTGACAGACTATTCGTTTAATATCATGTTGATTTGGATATGACATATGTCTGCTGAACAACTCACCGCGCAGGAGGGGGAAGGCAGCCAATGACTTTACCTTTGCATTAGGTTTCAGTACACAAATAAGCAAACAGTTTAATGATTTCAAATGGGTGTAATTTCTTTCAGGTTCAAGTATCAGTTTGCTTGTTTTGCTACTGCTAATCACCTCTTAAACAAACAATTGCTTTATCTATGTACTGTGCCTCATTTCACTTTCAAATTATGTGTGCGTTTCACTCCTAACAGCTTATTATGATCTATAATTAACAATTTTGCTGAAAGCCGAGCTTTGCATTGAAGAGAGACCACATGTTATCTGGGAAGCACTTGAAACAGAAGGCCTCTGGTTTAATAACAAAGCTGACATTGACAAGGTAGTAGTGAACGTATCCTTGTTTTGCCTTCCCACACAGATATTCAACAGGTTTAGGGATAACTCTGTGAAACTTCAGTGAAGAGGGATGAAATAATATAATCATTGGGATGGGAAGAGCTATCATATTTTTTCTTGTTGGATAACTACCATGGGCATAGCATGGGGAGGGCTGGGGGGGGCGCTGGCGCGAGCCAGGTACACTCGTACAGGGATCCCTGCTCTGCCTACTGCCAGGGGTCTCTGGGCCCCGAAGCCCAGAACCTGATTTGGCCTTGCCACCATGCCCCTGGCCCCCTCTCTAAATGGCTACCTGGTGCCAGGAGTCAGCTTCACCTGCTGAGCAGCAGCCTGAAGGAGCAGAAGGAAAAGTGACTCCACCTGCTGCTGATCAGCCTTCTCGCTCCTGATGACAACCAGCTGGCTCCAGCTTTCTTAGGCAGGCTTTCTAGTCTCAGTCAGTTGCTGGAAACAACATTTGTCATTCCTGACTGGACCTTGCTGCTTCTTGTGATCTTCGCCCCTTGGCTTTCTTCACCCCTGGATCATCTGGCTACACGAACTGAGATACTCCTGACCTTACTCCTCCAGGCAAGTACCCCCCTGAAGCTCAGCTGGTTGGCTGACCTCTCCCTCCCCTGAGCTCTGCCGTGGCTGGCAGTACAGGACTACGACACCTGGCCACTGTCAAGGATGATGGGAATTGTAGTCTCAAAACATCTGGAGGGCCAAGTTTGCCTATGCCTGGTTTAGACTGGCACAGTGGGTTTTGTTTACCTTCCGCACCCAGCCCCTGGTCCCACCTGGCACATGGCCCCAAGTGCCAGCAAAGGATGCAACACCACTGGTGACCACCCAAAGCACTTCCAGGAGGCTCATTCTGTGGTCACTCATAGTGGATGGCCCAGGCTTCTATTTATACCTCACACTGCCAATTACCTGACAGAGTTCATGCATTTGAATGGAGCTTTGGCCAAGCGACCGCAGTCAGCAGAGAGTCAGAAATAAAATGGAAATATCAGATCTTTACTATGGTGGGAGGGTTCACAACTTTGTGAAGAGGACATTTGGCTAAAACCCCTTCTTCATTTGCATGTATTTGCATGTCATGTTTGTCGATGCCTGAGCTTAACAAAGCAGGTTTGCATAGGGCCCTCCAGGCAAATATGCAGCCAGTCACACCTGAGGGCAATGCCAAAGGGTTATGTTTCTGTTGCCTTGGTATCCTTTCATTCCACTAGCTTTGCCTGGGATCTTGTTACCCATTATCCATTGTTTGCCCACTATGTCATTAGTTTTGACCACCTAAATTGTCCACTTCCTTACATCCTAACTCTGATTTCCCTACGGTGTTGGAGAGGAGAGAAGCAACGTTTTTAAAATAAAAGCTTTTCCAGTCAGGACAACAATCTATACCAGCTTTATAGGGCATATATGGGGAGAGATGTGTTATAAGAAAAAACTACTCCTTTTCTCTTATGGGGTACCCAAGAGCCTATATAGAGTCCTTTTGTAGGTTCTCTATCGGTAGGAGAAAATAACAGAGGCCAACCAGAGAATATTGAGAAGCAAAGCAGCTAGTAAGCCTGATCTTTATTAAAGCTGTTGCAGCAGGGTGCTTCCCCACACACAGGAGAGAGGAGGAGGAGGAGGACCCAGAACAAAGGTGTGCCCGCCATTATATAGATATTTTAAATTGCCCGCCCTTGAGTCCAAGACCACCCCCAGAAACATCATACATACATCACAGAAGGAGTGTAGCCCAAGACAACCCTCCAGATACATCATACCTACATCACAGAAAAGGCAGTCTACAACAGAAATCTGAATGCGTTGTTGATCTCCTTTCTGGAAAGTTACCTGATTGCATTATCTGGGTTTTGGTCACTCTTTTGTTATTATAACTACTTAATTCCTGAATCTAGGTCACAGGTCACAGGCTCACACCCTCTTCATATCTTGAATGTGCCCTTAAGACAGGGTTTGTGAGGAAAGAGACAATGGGGAGGTTTCCCACTTTGACCTTACAGAGAAATATTTGAGGTTAATTTGTTCAGGACCCTTTTAATGGGGTTTCAGACATGTGGTTTATATATACAGTTATGAACACACTAACACGCACACACACAATGACCTTAAAATTCTTATAACAGATGCTTCTACAGCTTTTTAAATGTGGTGGGGCAAGTCGTTGCATATCTTTAAGGAAGGCAGTAATTTAGAGCCTTGTGATTCACCATGTTGGGTATCTGCAGCCAAGGAAAATACTGGCTTTTGCTGAGGACCAGCAAAGTAATTTTGTGCCATGAGCAGGCAAATTGCAAGAGTCCCCTTTGGCCAGTAGCATATATGATTGCACTGGAGTACCAAAGGCCAAAATATTGAATACTGTGCATGCCAGAAAATTCTCACAACACTTACCAAAATAAATGTGTGGTTTTTTTTTTAAAAAAATAAGGTTTTCTTGGGTAACAAAAGTACATAGTGTCTCTGCTTTCATTTCATAGTCATTTCTACAGCTCAGTTACATGTGCTGCAAGACACTAATGCTATGGAAAGTGCAAGGTTGGGGGAGAAAAGAGGTGGGGAGATAAAGCAGGGGGGAGAAGGGGAGATGTTAAACTTTCGTTCTTTTACCAAGTATGTGTGTGAGGTTTTCATCACATCTCTTTCTATATTCATTGATTAGTTTTTGTTGGCAGTGGGAGAAATTGGAGGGCCCAGGGCATGGTTGGTCACATTCAGTTGACTGCAGTGAGTTTTGTTTGCATGTGTGAGAGGGAGAGGGGTGTTAGGTCAAGTTAGCTATATTGATTCATATGCTGTTGGGGGGAGGTTGCTGTTGTCTTGTTGGGCTGTGTATCTAATAAAGGGGAGCCACAAAGGGGTGAAGGCATCCTCTTTTGATTGTCCCTGTGCTAGTTTCAGTTTGTTGGTTAGTATTTCTAGAAGGGCTATTTCCCATACAGTTTGGTACCAGTGGTCCATGTTCACTCCTTTTTTATATATATAAATTTTTTTATTGGTTTTTCACCTTTTATAAAGACATGACACACGCAAAAAAGACAAAGACAAAAACATATATAATTTCAAAAAATCCTACTTTCTTAACCTTGTTCCTTGACTTCCCCCCACCCCCCTTCATGCATCCCAATTCCCATAATTATGTCAGCAAGTTATTATTTCTCCTCTTTACCATCTTAATATAACATCTTTTATGAAAAATAAATTCTTTCCTAAGTTGGACTCAAATTCCCTTCCATCGATTTCCCATTTTATATTAGATAAAAGTCATATTAACTAAACCCAAAAGTCATAAGTGTTTTTAAAGTTCTATTCTTCCCTCCCTCCCATCCCCGGTTTTCATCCCTTCCCCAGTACGTGTCCAAAATAACAGTTCTTAGCCTGGATTCCTCACGTCCAAGGCTTTCAAGTCTCTTTCAGTCCCTCTCCGCCGGTCTTGTTGGTAGTCCTTTATGTTGGTCGTCGAGTCTCGAAGGAGTTCTATCTCCATCCAACCAGGTTCTCTTCCCACAAGAGCATTTAAGAACAGCTCCTGCAAAAGTTCCACAGGCCGTACATCTTCAGAATCATAGTGGAGGCCCCAATCATATTTCTTCTTTATTTTAAGATCCTGTATTCCGTATACTCCAGGGGCCTCCTCCTTCATCTTTTGCATCTTTCGCGGATTTGTAATCCATGTGATCCAAAAGTCTCCTTGCTTATACTCCATTAGTGTAAACTTCTGGTTGGTACTTTCCGTCTTTGCTTTCTCCTTTCCTTGTTTAGTCTCCTCCACTTCTTGAGATATCATTTCCAATTCAGCTGCAGATTCTTTCTCATTCAAGTGCTCACTACATTCAGCAGAGCTGCTTATTCCAGAGGTCAAGGTCGTGAGTTGTTTATTCATAACCAGACTCTGCTCTTGTAAGATTCCCACCAAATAAAACATTCTTTCGATTTCCGCTAGTAACTTTCCATCCGCAGCCATTGTAATGTCACAGAATTCCCCCTAGAGGGAATCTGGTTACTTAGTAATCTTTTTCCAACAAACCTCTGACTCGTTGTTTCTTTGTTTCCAACGATTTTAGTTCAATTATAGCTCATTTTAAGCCAGAGGGATCTTAGATAACAATTTTTCAGCTTTAAATTGCCCGTTTGACAGCTTTGACAGCTGTCAAACTCCGTATTCCTCATCCATAGGCTCAAACACAGGACGCTCCCGGGCCCGGGAGGGGGGGTTGTACACAACAGCAAGAAAGCTTCTAAAATTCCACTCTTTCACTCCAGCTCAAAATTTCTTTTTGCCAAATCTTGGAAGTTAATGTCTTTTTTAACTCACCCCGCAAAGGGTAGGCTCTCCAGCTTAGTTCTTCTATTGTTGCTTTAGATTGTCTGCAAAAGGGGGGGTGCGGACTTCCCTTTAACACACACCCCGGTCGTACCGAATTCACAAATAAATAATTTAAAGTCCCAATTCCGCTTTACTCACGGGTTGTTTCTTTTCCAGCCGAATTCAGGGAAAAAAGTCAGCGCTCTTCAGCCATGGCACACGGCTTCGCTCCACTGGGGTAGCGGTCTACTCCCAGCACCGCGCCGCTCTCCGTACCCTCTCCGCAGCCTTTAAAAAGGCTCTTCGTGGGTCAGAGGGGGCGTTTAAGGTGCCCACCGAGTCACCAGGTCCGCAGGCATCCGCGCCTGCGGTTTTTAAGGGTCTCCGTCGCGGCAAGACCCGTCTCCAGCGGAGCCGATTCCCTCCGGAGCTCGGAGGGAATCCGCCATTAGCTGTTCGCGCTAACCCGGAAGTCTCGGTCCATGTTCACTCCTGGCAGGTCCCTCCAGCGTCTAGATATGAAGCTTCTGGCTACTGAGAGTAGGTGGCTGGTGAGTTCTTTGTAATGCCAGTGTGCATTATTGTCTTGGAAACTTTTCAATAGGGCCAGTGGCTTCTAATACCTGTTTTGTTATTTTGCATATTTATTGTAGGACTGATGCCCAAAAGGGTTGAATTTGGGGACAATCCCACCACATGTGGAGGTATGTACCTGTAGAAGGCAAACCTCTCCAGCATTTAGGTGTAACAACAACCGCTTCCATGGTGTTAGGTCAAAATAAATGTATTGATTGAATAGCTTTCCCCTTAAGGCTACCACAGACTGAGATGGTTATGAAAATAGGACTTTTATGCATTGTTGTAGAAAGCTCTTGCTAACACACACACACACACACACACACACACACACACACACCTCTTGTTGTGTTCTTTTAACTGCAAGGAAACAATTTATTATTTGCATTCATTACTAAATGAAAAAAATAACGGGGCTGCTATATGTCCTCTTTTTCCAGGACACGTCCACTTTTTCCTGGGTATTGTCATCATAGCGATCCATAGTTAAAAGTAGAAGTTGGCAAATGTGTCCTCTTTTTTGCTCTTCAAAATATAGCAACCCTGGGTCAAGATGATGCTTTATTAATGCTACATCTGCATTCTGCCTTTCCTTGGCGCATGCCAAACTCACTACAACCCCATGAGGCAGGGCAGGTCAAGCAATAATTACTTGCTCAGGTGACCCAATGTGCTGTGACATTTGATTGGGGACTTGAACCAGAATTTTCCACATCCAGTTAGCCTGGTCACTGTACCGCTATGGCTTTCACTCTCACTCAACTAGGAATTAAGACATTGGAAGTCTGTGCATTCAGTCTTTTGTCTTTTTCTTTGCTGGGTTGCTTCACCCACCTAGCTTTCCTTTTTCCTGGTGTGTGGGGCTAGTCACTTGCCTATTAGGACAGCATAGACTATCCCCCCCCTTGACCCAAATTGGCTAGAAGGATTGGGGTCTCTCTCTGTTTATTTTTGGTCAACTTAACACTGTGCACAGAATTTGGGCTTATTTATTTTCTGTTGGTTTTTTGTGTTTATCCCAATTGTCATCTGGTAAGGTCAGTGAGAATAAAGGGGTAAGAAATTAAGTTGGAGACTTTGGTGAGCATCCTAGGGCATTATTTGGAGAGTGAACGGGCTTCTGCCTAGCAGAGGCATAGCAAGCCCAGGTGGTACCCGGTGCAAAAAAAAATTTTTGTCACCCCCTCCCCACACATTGACAGCTCAGGGTAGGCTTGGGAGTCACGAGTGGGTGCTGAATGTCCACCCCCCTTCCTACGCCTCTACACCCCCACCCCTGCGACTCCCAAGTACCCTGAGCCATTGGGGGAAGGGGGGAGCTATGCTGCTTTGCCGGGGTGCTGGTGAAGCTGCGCAGCTCGTCCTCTCGGGAGCCATGGCTCCCGTCCATCCTCCCTCCCTCCCCAGCTCGCTGTAAAACGGCAAAGAGGGAGCCGCTTACGGCGAGCCAAGGAGGAGGGATCCCACCGCCCGTATGGCACTCCAGCGGCGCCAGTGGCAAACAGCGCATGTGCAGCGTCACTGAAAGACCTACATTGGCTCCCAGTGCGTTTACAAGCACAATTCAAAGTGTTGGTGTTGCCCTTTAATGCCCTAAACGGCCTCGGCCCAGTATACCTGAAGGAGCATCTCCTCCACCCCCATTGTTCTGCCCGGACACTGAGGTCCAGCTCTGAGGGCCTTCTGGCAGTTCCCTCACTGCAAGGAGCTAAGCTACAGGGAACCAGGCAGAGGGCCTTCTCAGTAGTGGTGTACTCCCTGTGGAACGCCCTCCCATCAGATGTCAAAGAAATAAACAACTACCTGACATTTAGAAGACATCTGAAGGCAGCCCTGTTCAGGGATGTTTTTAATGTGTGACATTTTAATGTATTTTTAATCTTTGTTGGAAGCCGCCCAGAGTGGCTGGGGAAACCCAGCCAGATGGGTGGGGTACAAATAATAAATTACTATTACTATTACATAGCGGTTTGCCGCCCGAGAGCTGTACAGACTCTGGCAGGATCCTCTGCTCGCGGCTGCAGCTGCGAACAGAGGATCCTCCACATGCGGCTGTGGCGGCGCGATGGCTGATCACATCGCCACACCTGGGCCAAGGCAGCAGGGCAAGCACCCGTAGGATGCCTTCTTGTTACCCTCCCAGACATGGAACCCCACAACTGCCCCCACCTTGCGATGCCAGTGCCTCCTAGACCAATTTCTCAAGGCTAATCAGTTTAAGGGGAGCTGAAATTGGACACTTCTTTGTCCTGCTTGCTTAGTCTTCTCAGGGCTAATTGCAGGGTGTGTGACTGATATGTCTCCTTCAACACATCTTGGATGTTTGGTGACTCGAGCAGAAGAAGCAGCTGCTCTGTTTGGTGTCACCAGATATGCAGATGAGGAGGGTGGCATTATCTTACCACCTCTTGTCGCAGTAGAGATTAGCCACCTGCACTTGATGGCTGGGAGAGATCATCAGGGGGTTTGGGCTGGGTGTTCATCAGTATGCAGATGACACCCAGCTCTACCTCTCTTTTAAATCAGAACCAGTGAAGGCGGTGAAGGTCCTGTGTGAGTGTCTGGAGGCTGTTGGAGGGTGGATGGCAGCTAACAGATTGAGGTTGAATCCTGACAAGACAGAAGTACTGTTTTGGAGGGACAGGGGGCAGGCAGGTGTGGAGGACTCCCTGGTCCTGAATGGGGTAACTGTGCCCCTGAAGGACCAGGTGCGCAGCCTGGGAGTCATTTTGGATTCACAGCTGTCCATGGAGGCACAGGTTAATTCTGTGTCCAGGGCAGCTGTCTACCAGCTCCAGCTGGTACGCAGGCTAAGACCCTACCTGCCCGCGGACTGTCTTGCCAGAGTGGTGCATGCTCTAGTTATCTCCCGCTTGGACTACTGCAATGCGCTCTACGTGGGGCTACCTTTGAAGGTGACCCAGAAACTGCAATTAATCCAGAATGCGGCAGCTAGACTGGTGACTGGGAGTGGCCGCCGGGACCACATAACACCGGTTCTGAGAGATCTGCATTGGCTCCCAGTACGTTTCCGAGCACAATTCAAAGTGTTGGTGCTGACCTTTAAAGCCCTAAACAGCCTCGGTCCTGTATACCTGAAGGAGCGTCTCCACCCCCATCGTTCAGCCTGGACACTGAGATCCAGCGCCGAGGGCCTTCTGGCGGTTCCCTCATTGCGAGAAGTAAGGTTGCAGGGAACCAGGCAGAGGGCCTTCTCGGTAGTGGCGCCCGCCCTGTAGAACGCCCTCCCAGCAGATGTCAAAGCAATAAACAACTATTTTACTTTTAAAAGTCATCTGAAGGCAGCCCTCTTTAGGGAAGTTTTTAATGTTTGATGCTGTAGTGTTTTTAATATTCAGTTGGAAGCCACCCAGAGTGGCTGGGGAAACCCAGCCAGATAGGCGGGGTATAAATAATAAATTATTATTATTATTATTATTATTATTATTATTATTATTATTATTATTAGGAATTAAATATAAATAAGCCAGCAGCACATCCTAAAATGTAAGCAATATTGCTTGAGCCTTGTCTACAGTGGTACCTTGGGTTAAGTACTTAATTCGTTCCGGAGGTCTGTTCTTAACCTGAAACTGTTCTTAACCTGAAGCATCACTTTAGCTAATGGGGCCTCATGCTGTCGCTGTGCCGCCAGAGCACGATTTCTGTTCTCATCCTGAAGCAAAGTTCTTAACCTGAAGCACTATTTCTGGGTTAGCGTAGTCTGTAACCTGAAGTGTATGTAACCTGAGGTACCACTGTACTTGGTTCTTGGCTCATGCAAATGCTAGAGTAAACCACAAGGTCAACAAGTTCAAAGCAGCCTAGCACTAGAAATGACTACAAATTTGACTAATTGACATGGCATCTGTGACACAAAGGTAGAGAGAACGGTGTTTGAGGGCTGACAAAGGTTTAGTAAAATCTAGTCAATGCATATTTTACATTCAAAATGGATGTGGGAGATAGAAATGGCAAAGGAGAGATGGGCTCCCAGTGGAGATGGATAGCTAGGATTGCATGTAACCAAGGGCTTCAGTCTTTTGAGATATTCTACTACTTTGAGTTCATCTGGTTTTCAAACCCTTTTAAAAGAAAAAAACAACAGCTAAAGTCTTTCAAATTGATCTCTTAAACCTTGAGGACAACTGAAGTGCTTTTAAATCATTCCATGTATGCTTTTGTGTGTTTTCTTACTTGGAGTCCTTAAAAAGATTATCCACAAAAATAAGAATAAATTCTGCAAGAGATGGGGTGGGGGGAGTGCAATTTTAATTGCATGCACAAGATACTTTGATAATAAAATCAATTTGTCAGATCAATTTTTCTTAAACAAGTTCATCATACTCTAGAGCCATGGGCTAATCAATAGGGACTGTTTTTCACCTGCTTTGCAGCCAGCCCTCTCCGGCAATTGCTAGAATTTCATATCGACAGGCAATAGGATGCTTTGAAGGCTGAATTGATCTGTTAGCCTGTAGTGCCAGAAGGCAACACCGCAACAATAAAGATATACCCCCAGTGGACCTCGGGTTGGAAATCAAACAGGAGGTAAGCTGCTACATTATGCATTTGACCCTGGAGGTAATTCACGAGGGCACACATTTCTGCTTTCATTTGAAGCCAGGAAGGAAGAATGAGTATTACTGGAAGATCGATTGTGGGAACGTAGATTGGGATCTGCCAGTAGATCTCTGGGTGATTTGTAAAAGGGCAGCAAGGATTTATCAACTCCTAATATTTTAACAATTGCAACGATAAAAAGAATTTCCCTCCCTCCAAAACAATTAGGCTGTTGAAACAAAAGAAAGCTTGGAGGAAATCCAGGAGTAGAATTTTATGTAAATGAGCTGTGAGCTCAATTGCGTGTTCAGCCCCTAAATCAATTAACACATGATTCAAATTTTAGTTTTGGTTTTTGGCAGAATTTAGGCCACAACTTTATTGATTACGGAAAGTGAGTGGTTGCATAGGCTCTGTTTCTTTTCTTTCTTTCTTTTTAAATATTAAGGATTTTCTTGTTTTACAGAAGTGTAGTGCCTCGTATTTTTTTTTCATGTAACATTTATATAAATCCGTTTCATTTGTTGAGGCATTAGGGGGAGAAGAAGAAGAAAAAAAAGAAAAAAGAAAGGGGGTGGAGAGAGGGAAGATGGATGGGGGTGAGGTCGGGTGGCGGTGTTTCTATTATGTTTAATGTATGTAGAGTTTGGTGTCAGCATTGCTTGTGTTGTTCACTTGTGTTCCTTTGGTGGTGAGAGAGGTTGGGGTTGGCCTAGGGTGTGATTGTTTGCTTGTGATTGGCTGTGGTGATCTTTGTTTTAGACATCACCCCAGAATTGGCCCTACTAAACATCTTCCAAGACAACAATGCCCATTTACACCGCATAGGCTCTGTTTCGACTAGCTCCCTGCACTCTTGCTGGTAGCACTGACCCAGAGATCTATCATAGGTCAGCCAAGGGCGAACACCTGGGAAGGTGAAAAGCTGGGAACAGACTCTGTTCACCAACCAGATGCCCGCCTGTACTCGGGTATGGGCACAACCCCCTCTCAGGGGTTGACCAAACCAGCTGAGTCCCTGGATTCCTTTAACAGAATACCCTTACATAGGGATAGTGAGACCATTCTCCCATCCTTATCACCTGAACCAGAGCCTATCTGCAACCTTACAAGTTGTGATGATTTGCTATGTGGCAGGCAAAACCCAAATGGCAGCAGCCAATCAGCCAAGTGGGGAAATTTCTGCCATGCCCCTGTACCAACGACAGACGACACACGACGGCATCGCAAGGTCAAGCGCAAAGCCCTAAAAGTAGGGAGAGGTGGGCAGGTGTTCTGAATGCACGCGCCGAAAGAGGAAGCTCTGGGTCACGTGCAAGGGATTAAATAGGTCCCTCGATCCATTTGGACTGCGCCCCATGGTCAAATTGAACCCAACATCGAGGGACCTACCAATTGGGTGTTGTGGCAAACCAGTCTAACCCACCCACAACACAGGAGGTCAGTCTTCAGGTCTCACCACAACACATGCCCTCTTTTAGGGAGGACACGATTTCTGCAACTGGAAAAAATGAATTCCTGGTTTGGCTCTGTTCTCAGGGACACCCTGTTTTTTCATTATAAGTGCATATCCACCACTATCCCAGCTGTCATTTTACACCTGGATCTGATTGGTGGATCTTGGGGTTTTAACAACAACAACAACAAGGCCACATATCTCCAGAACCTGCCATCCCATCCCATCCCAGATATTTTGCCTGTTTAAAACTTTTTAGCAAAGATGGAACTGTCAAGTTTGAAAACACAGAAACAAATAAAATAATAATTGGTGTTCCATTCTTAACTTTTGATTAAAGATTTTCAGTTGAAACTGCAACATATGGGAACTTACAAGAGAGAGAAGTGCAAAATAATAAATTATAGAGGCAAAATTGCCCTGTGAGCATTCATGGTTAGCTGCAGTCTGCATTTTATCCAATCCATTATTTCATTGTATTTATTTCCCAGGGTTCTCAGACTATCTTGCAGCAGAGTTAAAAGCAAGCTTAAAACAAAACAAAGCAATAAAAGCAGCTTTTAAAAGAACATATGGCAGAGAATCATAAACTTCATAAAGCTAGCCACAAACCAAGGCTTAGATATGGGGCCATCAAGCAAGAATTTGATGCACAGAACCCTTAATAATAATAATAATTTCAATTTATATATTGCTCTTTATCAGAAGATCCCAGGCAGTGTACATCAATGAAGCACATTACAGAACATCAATGATAAAAACATAATAAAAAACATAATGACAGGTAGCCTAATAGTAAAATAATAATAACAGTCCACTCCCCCACTCCCAGTTAAGGGTAAAATCATTCACAGTGATGCTATCAGCTCTGTTAAAATCAATAGCTACTTTGCTATTGAATTCAGCATCTGATTGGTGGTGGGGAATGCATGACCTGTGCTGTGTTTCTAATTATTTCTAATGCGCCCTTCAGAATCAGTAGCATACTCCTACATTAACTTCAGAAGTGAAGTGTTTCATTTCATGGTGACATTATTGTGGTTCCTCTGAGCTGTGTCCCCAGGCTGGAATAACCAGATGCCAAGGAGAACTAGGCTGTTGTATATTTCATAGTTGCATAGAATTATTCCACCCATTATAATCACATTTGTATTCCTTCCTCCGATGAGCTCAGGCTAAAGTGCTTGGGGGTTGTCCTAGTTTATCCTCACAACTTGATGAGTTGGGTTAGGCTATATTTATAGAACCAAGTTCACACAGTAAAGTTGATAGGTGGCTAAACCCAGGTATCTTACATCCAGATCAAATATTCAAGCCACTATACCACCACCTTTCACAAGTAATCTACAGAACTATTAAATACATATACAGTGGTACCTCGAGTTACAGACGCTTCAGGTTACAGACTCCGCTAACCCAGAAAAAGTACCTCGGGTTAAGAATCATAGAATCATAGAGTTGGAAGAGACCACAAGGGCCATCGAGAACTTTACCTCGGGATGAGAACAGAAATCGCATGGCGGCAGCAGGAGGCCCCATTAGCTAAAGTGGTACCTCAGGTTAAGAACGGACCTCCGGAACGAATTAAGTTCTTAACCTGAGGTAGCACTGTAATCCCTAGATTCCTTTGCACTTAAGTCACCTTACTGCAGGCTGAGAAGAAGTAATGTCACCAAACTTCAGAAATTGGGAGGGTGCACACATATAAATTTGCACAGTCTGGAGCTCAGTCCAAATCTTCTGAAGTTTAGGGTTCACCCATAGCAGCCAGCCTTTCCTAGCATGGTTTCCCCTCCGCAAGCAGATCTAACTTTCCAAAGCTGGAGAGAGGAACACCATTTGGGAAGCTTAGATATTCCTAAGCATGCTGAGGTGTATTACTTTCTGTTCAGGTGCCTGGGAAATTGTTTCCAGTTCCTTTCAACCCAATTCATTGATTTAAGAGTCAGAGAGAACTAAAACTCCAAAAGCACCTTGGCAGGGAAAACTGTTTCTGAGCTTATTTATGAGCACCTAGTTTCCAAGCCTACAGGCTTCTTCTGATTCCAGCGAATCTGTTCTTTGCAAACATAATTTTCTTGGGATGGGAGACGGGGAGGAAGAGCTGAGAATGAACTGCCCTGGGCTTAGTTTTTTCCAACCTTACTCAGCAAATGTTCTGGAAGGTCCAATATTCAGAGAATTCCCTGGGGAAAACTAAACTTATTGTGGGGTGAACTGCGGGAAAGCTCTGCCTTCACAAGTGAGAAGTCAGCTAGTGGCTTTTTTGACAATGCAGTGGACAGAAATATTTTTAGTTTTGTTCCAAACAGTCTTTTTAAAGCTTTTGGAATCCTCTTTCCTGGGGTTCTAAAATGCATAGAGAGTCTCCATGCATACAGGACGTTCCCCATCTGACATGTTGGCAGGCACTGGGAATGATGGCAAGGGTGTGAAGCTGCCACACTTGGCCACATTGCTCCTTCCCCCAGCTCATGTTTTCTGAAAACTTAATGGTAACCTCTGAAAGGGCAACTGTGCTTTTATTCTTCAAAAAGCTACATACCGGTACATTTTTGCCAGTGAGTAACAATGTGCATGTAGGGAAACCTAATCAAAAGGATCGGGTCTTCTGTAACTGAGGGTAGGACAGGGGATTTGAATTTCAACAGGTGCAGCTAGATATGCAAGGGTAAGAAAAGCAGTCGCTGATGAAATTCACCAATAATAATAATTAATAAATTTATTATTTATACCCCGCACATCTGGCTGGGTTTCCCCAGCCACTCTGGGCAGCTTCGAACAAAATATTAAAAATACAATAAAACATCAGACATTAAAATCTTCCCTAAACAGGGCTGCCTTCAGATGTCTTCTAAACCCACACTATGCAAGGCAGAGGAGTTCATTCCTCCCTTGTATCTAGAATCCTATTTACATGGGAATATTAGTGCTTTACAACCCTATTCCACGCATGTCACTTGGAAAGAACTCCCATTGGTTTCAGTAGAACATACTTCCTTGTAAAAATTATTGCTTGTTCTCATAACAGACTTGTTAAGTGAGTGACATTATTGCTACAATTTCATGAATGGAAAACAAAGACTGAGAATACCTAACAAGTCTTTGGCTGGCTTATCATTTGAACTCAGAACTGTCACACCCAAACCCTATAGTCCCTAGATCACAAAGTAGAAACTACTGTTGTGTGCTTTGGGGATGCTTTTAATTTCCAAAGGGAAATGTTCAGCCAGATAAAGACTGCACTGTGTCCTGTAACACAGTCAAGTGACTCAGTCATGGTTCCCAGAGGTTTATTTCTAAACTTGGCTTACCAGGACACTATTTCCTAACCATCACTAGGAGGCTTGTAGCACTTTCGACCTTAACTTTTATTTTGCTAGGTAGTTGTCAAATGCATCAGGTAAGAAATTCAATATTTACAAACTTCAACATATCCAGACTAATATTGTCACCCCTGACTCTTCCTTATCTGAAATGTTCATTGTTCAATAATGTAAAATGTTTTGAAATGCATAGAGAGAAAAATATATTTTAAAACATGTATTTCAATAATTTTTTGTGGATTTTTTAAAATCCCCTAAATTTGTTTGGAAACAGGATGCAATGGACTTTAACACATGCAAAAGTGATGTGGACCAGAGATATACTGATCCAAACATCCCTAATACAAGGCAGCAATTACAGGCTCCACCTACTGTTTACAAAGCATGATTCATCTGGAAGTTCTGCTCCTTTGAAAATGTGTAATAGATATCGCCAAAATTGATGCAAGCCCTCACTAAATCCCACAACTTCCACATTCCCCGAAGAGTGCTTAACTACAAAGTCTTAGCTCCATCACAAATGTCTTTATAATATTGTTTTCTAAGTCACAGGTGCTAATTAAGCACAGCTGGGCCGACATCAGCACAGCTCAACTGTGACAAAT
The DNA here is from genome assembly GCF_965113315.1 of Podarcis vaucheri. Lineage (NCBI taxonomy): Eukaryota > Metazoa > Chordata > Lepidosauria > Squamata > Lacertidae > Podarcis > Podarcis vaucheri. The sequence continues at coordinate 60,686,513 of NC_138749.1, read as the reverse complement.
AAGCCAGCAAGAAATAATCAATTATCATTCATCACTAAATCCATTTACTGATTTCTTTCTTTCTCTTTTTTAGAAGTACTAAATGGCTTTGCTCATGTGGTCTGGTGTGACTCATTCCCAAATTCTTGACAGTAAAAGAGAATTACGCTGCAGAATTTGGACTGCAATCCTACATTCTGTTGGACTGGGTAAATCACCTGGTATTGAATAGAATGTAAGAAGCCGTTTTATTGCATGCAGGACTGCAGTCTTTATGTAAAACAGAGCACTGCAAAGAGTACATAATGTTTACAGATTAAGAATTACATATAGAGAAAGAAATAGGATGTTGAGCACTGAGTGGTCAAAAGCTATGTAGGGGAACATCGGAAGCTTCTTATACCAGATTAGACCCTTAATGCATCTATCTTGTGATTGTTTGTTCAGATAGGGATCTTCTCCTGTCTGAACTGAACCTGGATATAGCACAGGTGCTCTGCCACTGAGCTTCACAGAAGGGGCCATTTTGTCCCACATGTTCTGTTTCTGAATGAGAAACAACAGGATTATTTCTCTTCAAAGTTCCCATATGAAACATATTCCTCTGAAGTAAATCCTATTGATTTTGCTGAGGCTAACTTTCAAATAAACATGATTGGAACTGCAGCCTTCCTTTAAAGTCCAATTAATGATTCAGTTATAATTTGCATGTCAAAAAATTATTTCTTTCAAGTAACCATTGGAGTCCAGATAAGTGGGGCAAGCTATTTGTCTAGGGGGCATGTTTCTCCCAGCTTTCCTCCTCTAGCCTGTATTACCTAATTTGGGAGTCTTTCAGATAATATAGAAAATCAACAGGATAAGAACTTGCATTGGACTGATTTCTATATTATGCAACCTCTATAGCTAACCACAGAATGAAACAATAACTTATTTTTGGAAAGGGGAGGTTTCAAAATAACGTATTTTAGTCACTATTTATGCTTTTATTTTTTGCTAAGAATGGTCATTTTATTCTGAAAGATGAACAATTCTCTGTAACCCCACAGCCTACATCAACCAGCATGATGTAGATCAATAAAATGGGGCATCTTAGAAATTTCTCTCTCCAATTCTCTTGGCTTCATAGAATCATAGAGTTGGAAGAGACCACAAGGGCCATTGAGTCCAACCCCCTGCCAAGCAGGAAACACCATCAGAGCATTCCTGACATATGGTTGTCAAGCCTCTGCTTAAAGACCTCCAAAAAAGGAGACTCCACCACACTCCTTGGCAGCAAATTCCACTGTCAAACAGCTTGATTTTGTCATTTGGCTCTGTAGATTAAAATTCACTTTTGGAAATGTGTAAATAAGGTCCCACGTAAGGTTGGGAATTGTCATTATTTAAACAGAGAGGGGAGACAGAGGGGCAGAGTATCTGCAGTAAGCCTTGTGCTGTGCTGTGCTGGCGACTGCTATGAGGTCTGGGGGTGGGGGAATGAGAAGAAAACTCTTTAGTTTATACCACACTGAGCATCTGCAAAGCCAGAAATTAAAAAGGCTCTGACTTCCAATCATTCCCATCTAATATTGCTGACTCTGCAGTCTCCCTTTATCAAGGAAGGTTGGGCCTTCAGTCATCACTCTGTCTAAGATAAACAGAAAAGGGACCAGAAAGAGCAGGTTTGGCGGATGGCACTGGAAAGACCTCATGACAAACAATATAAGGAGGGAAACCAGACAATGCTTTTATGGTTTAAACAGCACAACACATGCTGCTATTCCCACTGCTTTCTCCTAATGCGGGGGGCGGGGGGGCGGAACAGTTCTGGGGCCAAATGTGGCCCTGCAGACCTCCTATCTGGCCTAAGACACTCCCCACAGTACCCCTCCTTCTCAGCCACACCACTCACAATTCCTTGAGTGTTTTTGCCTAGCTAGAATGTGTCCTTGAAGTCTTGCTTGCCTGAATAGGGGTGTGTGTGTGTGTGTGTGTGTGTGTGTGTGTGTAAAACTAGCCGACTGTGCAAACCTTGGTTGCTCCACCCACTTTTGCTGACAGCACCACTCATACTTGCATCTGGTCACTTACCTCCATATTGAGGTTTTTTTGAGCTTTTGCCTCCATTGGTGACAACCACCTTGGGGTTTTGTTTTCAAGTAAGTCTTTGTATCGTGTCCAGACATTAAACAGTGCTTTCCTGACAATATGGTTCTTAAATGCCTTATGTGCTTTAAACTTGTCGTACCATAAGTATGCATGCCACCCAAAAACATTATTGAAACCTTCTAGATCCAAAATGTCTGTGTTCTTAAGAAGCAGTCAGTCCTTCAACCAGCAGAAAGCTGCTGATTCATAATAGAGTTTAAGGTCTGGCAGGGCAAACCCCCCTCTTTCTTTTGCATCGATTAATATTTTAAATTTTATTCTGGGTTTCTTGCCCTGCCAGACAAATTTAGAAATGTCTCTCTGCCACTTCTTGAAACAGTCCATTTTGTCCAAAATTTGTAACGATTGAAACAAAAACAACATTCTTGGCAATACATTCATCTTGATAACAGCAATTCAGTCCAACAAGGAAAGCTTCAAATTTGACCATATTTCTAGATCCTTCTTAACGTCTGACCAAGATTTTTCATAATTGTCCTTAAATAGCATCTGGTCACTTAAAGGATGTATCCCTTCATTTAAAAATGTTTCTCACTGTCATGAGCCCCACAATCCTTACTAGCAGCTGGCCCACCCTTCTGCTTGTCCCGTGCCTAGAAAGAACAGAAAGAGAGTAGTTTTCTGAGTGGCTTTCCCCTTGACCCGCTGCTTTCCCAGGGAAAACGTGCTATTTATCTGCAGAAAACCTGAATTGCTGTCTGCTCCAAGTGAGCACTAAAGAGCATTTCCCCCCGCGGGTGTGGGGAGCAGTGGGACAAGAGGAAGTATGGATAAGCCCTGGTTTGGGGTGGGAGTTTCTGTCCTATGAGGAAGAGGAGGAGAGTGTAGAGGAGGTTGCTGAAGTAGGAGAGGGCAGAGGGGCCAACTTCCATCCCTTCACTAAGAACTCAGTGCTGTCTGTTGTTGGCTGCAGGCATGAGCCCATCAGAGACGTGTGTACCTCCCGTCTCATATAGAAGGAGTTTCATAATTGAGAACACTGTGTTCTCACCTTTAAAGGCTGGTGGGAGGTGAGTGACGGCAGCCGTCCAGTCTTGCACCTCTGTTGTCATTCTTGAACTCTTAGTTGTGCCTCTGGCAATCTGTACCTACAGTTTGACCCGAATCCTTGTAAACCTCGAACAAAGCTTTCTTCCTTACACAAATATAGGGGACCCTGTCATTGCATTTGAGACTGTAGCCAGGACACCCACCCCTGTCTTTGTGTGAACTTCTCAGTGCTTTAAGTTTTGTTTTGTTTTGTTTTTTAAATGGTACTACAGCCTGTTCTGCAAGGAATGTGGCAATTCTAAGAATCAGAAACCTATCAGGGGCTCAGCTACCCAGCTGCAAATAAAATGTTTTAAGTGTGGTTTACATGCAATATACAATGTAGCTGCAAATAAAATGTTTTAAGTGTGGTTTACATGCAATATACAATGTGGCACTAGATGGCGATGATGAGCCTTGTGGAAAATTCAATGTATTTTTTAAAACGCTTTCAAAAAACATTTTCAGAACGGTTTTCATATGTGTGTAGATTCCACCCTGGATTCCACATGAAGCAAATATGAGAAACCCTGTGGCCGCCTTTATATATTGCTGTACTACAGCTCTCATATTTCCTGACTTTTGGCCATGCTGACTGAGGACCCATGGGAGTCCAGAGAGTTTCTACAGACTGTTTTTATGCTTCATCTTGCCATTTCTTTTTAGCGGCCTTTAGCAGCAGCCTGCCATGCAGATAATGAGGTAAAACTCTTCCCATCATCTTATCTCCCATGCCATGAAAGGTTTTACCTGATTATTTTCTGTGTGTCATGTTGCTGTTAAAGTCAGGAGAGCAATTTTTTATTTTATTTTTAAAAGCTATCAACCCTAAGTCCACATCACAAACATTTTTGTGGGCCGCTGATGTTGAGCTTTCAATGGCAGGAGATTCCACCTGATTACTGTTGGTTCTAATTTCCCATTGATGCAAAGTGTCGACATTTTAAACTTTATTGCTCACTAAATGAAATAGTGAGCATTTTCTCTTCCCAAATCTCCCACAAAAAAGTTCAAAGAAATGTGGTGAGATTAAACTAAGAAAGCATTCATCAGTCTGTGAGAGGGGAAATGGCCCAGAGGTCTCCCCAGTAAGTGAGATGCGCAGTGGCTCCTTGTGGACTCAGCTCAGCCTTAAGACATTAAATATTGATCTGGGGATCATGACTGAGCCCCTGGCAATGAGGCCATCAACTTAGCTGTGTGTCTGTTTTCCCACTGTCCATCTTGACTAATTAGAATCTAAACTTCATAAAAGACTGGAAACAGAGTTCTGGGGAAATGCCTGGCAGTTATTTGGCTTTATGCGGAGAGCGGCTGCATTGAAGTGCTGTGTTTTGGCCCATTAAGCATCCACACTCACATGTTTTTCATTTTCAAGGCTCCCAATAAACTGGGCAAGAACAATATCCCATTCCTTTGGGAAATAAATAGGACATTGTAAAACAGTTGGGCTACAATTAACCCTTCTGGAATTAACAGACGGTCTCCTGGCTCAACTCTTTCAGAGTATGTGGAAAGGAGGAAGGAAGGAAGGAAGGAAGGAAGGAAGGAAGGAAGGAAGGAAGGAAGGAAAGAGAGTGGAGTGTTTGTGCAGGAGGACATGCAAACTCAAGAAGGCCACTTTTCACATGCAAAGCAAGGTGGCTCCTATTGCTATCTATGTACAACATCTAGAGATTGGGAGAAACTGCATTAAGTTCACATTTAAAGGCAAACATACCAAATTTGCACTTTCTGAAACAAGATGGGGACCTAAACATAGCAAGCCTTCAAAACTCTACAAATGTTGCAATGCATTTTTCCAGCCAAGTAAGGTGCATATACTAATGTAAGGTGTTCATTTACATGCCTTCATTAGTTAAAAGAATACAAAGAATGCATTAAATGTGCATATTACTAAAAAAATGCATATAAAAGGGGGGGTATTAGGATAATTTTGTACTAAAATGCTGTGTTTTCATGAAGAAAATTTATTGTAAAAATTATAAATTGATGTGGAAATGTGAAGAACTGAATTTAAGATTGGAGAAATGAGAAATGGAGGGAAACTGAAGTTGACATATTCGCCCCACCGAACAACAGCTAAATACATAGTTTGGGTCATTTGCATGATGTTAGTGCAACAACCATAACAAAAGGTTTGTGGTTGCAGGGTAAGAATTGGTTGGTTCATATAACAAGTGATGCAGTAAAAGCTACCGCTATATGAAAAATATGGAAAATTATGAACGGGCATTAATGCAACTATTCTTGGTTGTATGGGAGTAGGTTGGGGCAAATGTATCATAGCAGAAGGGGTTGTGCATAACAAAATGTGCCCTTTGGAGAGGAACAGGGTAGGAGGAGTTGATGTACACATGTTGGGGGTCTCAAAAGACCCTTCTAGGCTTCTAAGTCACAAATCTGTAAGGCCAATTCTGACATCAGGCACCCTTTCCCTAGAAATACATAGGATTGGTTCACACATTCCCTGTTTGTCACTTCATATCTGCAGAGTTAACTGATGCAGAGAGGTGTGGGTTTTTTACCACATCTCAAAAAAGGTAAATTTTTGTTGTTGTAAAATGGAGTCTCTGCACACATTCTGCTGCGTGCCATCAACCATTGAGACATTTACCCGTGCATGTGTAAAACACTCATCCGTGTAACAAGGCTGCCTTTTGGTTTTGCTCCCAAGCATTAACATACTTGGGAGAAGAGAGTTAAGAAGTTAGAGCCTCTCCCATCTCTGAATCACATCTAATGAAGAGATAGAATTCTCTCCTTTCTTGCCCCCAAAACATTGATCAAGAGCTGAATGAATTCCAGCCACTTCTGGACCCTTTAGGAGAATATATATATATATATATATATATATATATATATATATATATATGCCTGAGGCATTCAGAAACTTTGCCTGTTGAATGAATTATAGAACAGGAAGCAGATGGGCTGTGTATATGAAACAACCACTATCTGGCATGATGTGCTGCGCAATTTGGCTGCAAAGATTAAATTGAGCTATTGAATGTTTAATACACTATGCATAACAAATACAGCCACAGCCACAAAACAGCATAAATTACAGAATTGGTATGCACACCGACTTTCCTTGGAATCAATACACTGCCACAGCTCATAAGAGTCTGTTGTTTAATACACATAAAGAAGAGAAGAATTCTTCTATTAAAATGAGTTATCTGGGCTATTTACCAAAGGCAGTGATTTAGCAGTGGCAAAGTCTATGTAGTGCTGTTGAATGCAGATGATAATACTTCTTGTCCTTGCCGGCCTATTTCATTGCTCCTATCAGTTGCTGCTGCTGCAAGGTCCCTTGGGTACATTAGCAGTCAGCCCAGGAAGTGTGTTTAAGTAATGGACATAATGTTCACATTTGCTAGACCAGCCTTCTCCCTAATCATGAATTATTCTTCCCCAAGGCTCAATTGGAACATTACTTTAGAAGCAGAAGATTTAATCCTTTTCAGCTGATTGGAGGGAATGATTACAGTATTATTTTCGTGTACCGGCTGTCTACAGTGAAGGTGCCTTTTTCTGTCCCCATCTTTAATAGGCAGCAATCTTTATTTCCCTGGAGGGAAATGGCAATGAATTCAAAATGGAATAAATCTTCAGGAATGCAAGGTGCTGGGGCCATAGATCACTGCTGGTTAGTTAATTAGTTTAGCCCTCGCTTGTTTCATCTCCAAGACAGAACACCTTGTGGCAAGCAAGGAGGGTGTGGAGAAGGCGAGAGAGAAAATAAATGATCATCTTTTGAAATAAATGTAGGTTGGGTTTTATTTTTTCCCCTTTTCTTTTCTTTTAATATGTTCTGGAAATTTGGTTTTTATTTGATACAATCAATAAAATAACCAGCACATGTCTGACTTGAACCACTCTGGCTTTTAAGAATTATTCGATTTACTGAAAGGGATTACATCTCTATCCAGTGGAAACAGTTAAGAGATAGAAGCAGAATACTGGAGGTTTATAGACTAGCATGAATGTGATTGGAGTTGACAGATGGAGACATATTTACACTGTGAGTCCTGCTTCCTCAGAGATGAGGAGGGAAAAGCAAATATATTCTTCATAGGCAGACTATAAAAGACACCTTTGAACACCTGAGCAGAGAAATGCAGTTTGAGCTTTTAATTATTGAGATGGTTCAGATCAGAGAGAAACAAGCATACAACTGACAGCAACGTCAAAAGACCCCTGGTATTCATAAACTGAGCTAAAAAGTGTAATACACATTTTCCCTGATTTTTCATATTGAGGCAGGGACAAGGCTGTAACTTTGTATAAAGGAAAGGAAGGGGGGATGCTGATGCAATTGAATTAGAGGGTAATCTGTCTCCCCTGTGTATAGATGCAATTTTCAAATTCCCCTGGAATTTTGTTTTCTAGGGTGTTTTCTTTTTGAAGTCATAAATATCAAAAAATACCCTAAAGAGATTAACTAAATTGCAAAGGCCTTGAAAAATTGAAGCTTTGCTTCTGATTTAAACTAGACTCCCTACCCCCAATCACAAGCTGGCTGGCTGGCTAAGATTTATTTAAAATCAAAACCAGGTCATGTTGCCTTGGCCCTGATTATAAATATATTACATTTAAGAGATGAACACAGTGCTTGTGAAGAGTTGGAAAATCAGGAGTGCCTGAGGCTGGCATTTTTTTCAGTCTTTCTATAGCACTGGGTAAGAGATTAAAACAACTATCACCACCTTTTCAAATGAGTTTCACAAGTAGAGTGGGCTATAGAATAATGGCCATTTATTTTGTTGCCAACATGACACATGAGAGTGGAGATAGGAGACAGACCGTGCAGGTGTTTTGGAGAGCATTGGGTCCAAGTTATTTTATTTGTTTTGTTCCCATTTCCATAATTATGGCACAAGCTTAAACCCACTAACTGCAGTTCAGTTCGGATTTTAATGCAAACCTACCCAATTTCCAAAACAATATGCAAACCACAGCTATTCTTCAAAATCTGCACTTCTCTGAATTCTGTGATGCAAATATAATACACAAATAATGTGTATGTTAGGGGCATGTGTATCAAAATGCATATAATAGTGAAACTAGCCTATAAAATGCATGTGTTAAAATATTATATTTGCTTTTCCCTTCTCATCTCTGAGGATGAAGGACTCGCAGTGTAAATATGTCTCCATCTGTCAACTTCAAAAATGTGTATAAGCAAAATTGCATTCATAGTTAAGTATACATTATGATAAATTTGCACTAAAATGCTAATGAATTTTCACAAGGACCTTTAAGAAACTCAAGCAGAACAAGACTGGGAAAAGGAGAAACTGAAATGAACAGAAACATCAATTCCCTACTTTAATAGAATTTACTTCACCTGGCTGTGTTTGAAGGCTAACCTATTTCACAAAAGATACTCTACAGCTAGAGGGAGTACACAAACACATGTAACTGAGCTCATCTGAAGGACAGCACTTCTTCCTTGGGGAAAAAGAAATTCTTTTTAGTATTAAGAAAGAAAGAAAACAAACTTAAGGAAGTGTGTTATAGAGGCTTACAGGAGAGGGAAGAGAGTGAATAGAGAGAATTTGTTTTGTCTTCCACAGAACTCCGGGACATCAAAAAATGGTTCAGGAGAAATAAATGGAGCTACTAATTCAGCCACATATCATTAACTGTGTGGCCAAAGGCTTCTAACATGGATTGGCCAAATGTACAGTGGTACCTCGGGTTAAGTACTTAATTCGTTCCAGAGGTCCGTTCTTAACCTGAAACTGTTCTTAACCTGAAGCACCACTTTAGCTAATGGGGCCTCCCGCTGCTGCGCCGCCGGAGCACGATTTCTGTTCTCATCCTGGAGCAAAGTTCTTAACCCGAGGTACTATTTCTGGGTTAGCGGAGTCTGTAACCTGAAGCGTATGTAACCCAAGGTGCCACTGTATCCATAGCTGTATCAGTGGCTTTTCATCACAACAGCTAAAAATGAGCAGGGCAAGTTTCCTTTGATGGCAAGGGGCAGGAGGCAAAGGTAGGGGCCACCATTGTGATTTCCTGCTTTTGAGCTTCCCATGGCCATCTGGGCGGCCATTGTTGGAGACAGGGTCCTAAACTAAAAAGATCTTTGATCTTATCCATCAAAGGCATTTTTATGATTCCTAAAAAAAGAAAAACCAGCATAAGGTTATATTGGGACACTGAATATTGTTAATATGCATTTGCAGTGTTGCTTGTAACTCAAACCATGGGGGGGTATTTACAGACTTTATCCCCCACCTCTTTATTTTTTTTATGTCCAAAGTGACATACAGAGTATTAAATTCATATCAAATAGCATGCATGGTAAAGCAAGGAATGAAAAAAACAAAAGTGACATAAAAGGCATTTTAAAAGGTCATAAAGATTGCAGTGGCAAGGGAGAGAAAAAATCTGATAAAAGTGTTCAAGAATAGAAAAGTTGTAAGGCAGTGCCACTAAGCTGCCTAGAAAACTACAAAGCAGCTGCAGTACTACAAAGCAGAGGACGATTTAGGGCAGTGTGACTGGCTCTGCCATGCTACGCACTGAGCCAATGTCCACCCCTCTGCAAAGACAACTTCCTTTCCTGACCATTATGAAGTGACCTGTATGTACAGCTGTAGAAGGAAGGAGCTCGCTCTGTGTGCTCTAATGAATGCTCTAATGAATGCACTTAGGTGAGAAGTTTCCTACTGAAAGCAATGGAAAGCAAAAATGTACAGAGCCAGTGTGGTGTAGTGGTTAAGAGCGGTAGTCTTGTAATCTGGGGAACCGGGTTCGCGTCTCCGCTCCTCCACCTGCAGCTGCTGGCTGACCTTGGGCCAGTCACACTTCTTTGAAGTCTCCCAGCCCCACTCACCTCACAGAGTGTTTGTTGTGGGGGAGGAAGGGAAAGGAGAATGTTAGCCGCTCTGAGACTCCTTAAAGGGAGTGAAAGGCGGGATATCAAATCCAAACTCTTCTTCTTCTTCTTCTACAGCAATAAGAAAGGTTGAAAGTTATTATGAAATTGAAAGTGATTCTAATTAACAAATAAATAAATAAATAAATAAATGAAAAAGTAACTAAATGATACAAAGAAAATATTGTAATACTGCCTCAAAACTGTGGGATGTGATACATAAGTAGCAGTCAAGTACAACACTCCTTGTTTTCCTAGAGTGGCCATGCGGGGGACTGTTTGGTCCAGTCAGTCGAAAACTTCCCGTTTCCTCCTGGTTGAGACATACTTCCTTTGCATGTGACTAGAGGTGGGTGTGACCTTACCTGCCCAGGTAACAAAAGGGCAAGGCACGCAGCACACCCTCTCTTTTTGACTTCCTCTTTTCCATCTTCCTTTTGTCGTGTGAACTGCAGTGACTGCCATATGGGGGAATTAACCCCCCATATGGGGTAGATCCACATGAATATACTTTGTAACTAAGTCTGCCTTCTGGGATCCAACTGTGAACAGAATGTGAGTAAACTACTTTCATATACTTCACACAAGATTGTGGCATGTTTATTCTTTTAAGAGGGTTTAAAAGGGAACTTACCAGGAACGTACAATTCAATCTTAGACAGATTGAATTGTGGTTCGAGGACCCGACCCCCGTGTAGTGAAATAAAAACACCAAGAGAATCGATATATGGTTAATGGGCAAGAAAAGGCCTCAACTTTTATTGGTTACAGCAATGTAAAAGGTATTGGCTTAGGCATTGGATCGAAGCAAGTGGGTTATTCACCAGTAGATGGAGCCTGTCGATGCTAATCCGACTATAGGCTCACCCCTGTTGTCACCGAGGGTCGTGCCAAGGCCTCCCGCCAAGCAGGCATCGGACGGAATACACGACCCCCAGATTCCTTTAACTGAATACCCCTAAAGAATTGAAGGCATAGGCGATGGCCAGACCTAGCACTTCGACACACCACAACACATTATTCCAATGCCTAACCTACCCACCAATACCACAAAAGTTGTGACGATTGCTACGAGGTAGGCGAAAAAACCAATTAGCCTAGTGCCAAATGGAAAAACTCCTACCAGGCCCCCCAGTCAACCGGGGCGACCAACCTAAAGTCCATAGCAAGGCCAAGAACCTAAGCCCTAACTAAAGGGAGTGGAGGGTGGGTGACTTCACGAAGAGGCGACGACGGGGAAATGAGGCGGGGGAAAGGCTGGCGCTGCAGCAAAAGGCTGCTGAACACGCCCCCTAAGCGGCACCTGGTTGGGTGCCCACCGAGGGGGCGTGAGCGCCAGCCAGGTGAGCTGGAGGCAGGGGGCTACGCCCCCTGCTAGGCGGAGCTCGGGCTCCTGACCACAACCCCTCCCCTCTCTTTCAGGGAGGAGAGTCTTTGTGGTTCGAGGACCCGACCCCCGTGTAGTGAAATAAAAACACCAAGAGACTCGATATATGGTTAATGGGCAAGAAAAGGCCTCAACTTTTATTGGTTACAGCAATGTAAAAGGTATTGGCTTAGGCATTGGATCGAAGCAAGTGGGTTATTCACCAGTAGATGGAGCCTGTTGATGCTAATCCGACTATAGGCTCACCCCTGTTGTCACCGAGGGTCGTGCCAAGGCCTCCCGCCAAGCAGGCATCGGACGGAATACACGACCCCCAGATTCCTTTAACGGAATACCCCTAAAGAATTGAAGGCATAGGCGATGGCCAGACCTAGCACTTCGACACACCACAACACATTATTCCAATGCCTAACCGCCACTCGAGCCAAAGGCTCGCCGCCAATACCCTCACTGCTGCAACCAATCCCAAATGCTTTTGCTGACACTAGCTAGCCAGATGTCGCTCCCCAAGTCCGATGAATGCACACCGTCGTTCCGGTATAGAGCTTGCTCGCTAATCCGGATACGATCATGCCGGATGACACGGCCACACATAAAGCACACCCAACGGGCTACCGCCCGATTTACGAGTTTCCTGGTTCTTGCCGGATGACACGGCCACACATAAAGCACACCCAACGATCATGCCGGATGACACGGCCACACATAAAGCACACCCAGCGGGCTACCGCCCGATTTACGAGTTTCCTGGTTCTTGCCGGATGACACGGCCACACATAAAGCACACCCAACGATCATGCCGGATGACACGGCCACACATAAAGCACACCCAACGGGCTACCGCCCGATTTACGAGTTTCCTGGTTCTTTCAATGGCCAAACAACTTTGCGCACCACGCCACTCGATTCTTTTCAGGAAGGAAGACCAGAACACCGTCGTTCTGGGGCACAAGGCTGCCAATGCATTCAAGTCTCTTTTTATGCTTCCCAACAAGTCCGCACACTTTCTGTTGGTTAGGTCATTCTCTCCCAACTGTATCACCATGGCGTCGGGAGGGCCAAAGTTGGCAACTTTCTCCCACAGCAAAGGCATCAGCTCCTCCCATCGCATGCCTCTTCTCGCAAACCAGGAAACTCGGACATCATTTGGGAGGCCAAGGTTAGGTGTTAGGCCGCAGCTTGCTGCACGTACGCGGGCCCAATGAACGATACTGTGGCCGCAGATCCACTCATTTCTTCTGAGCAAGGCTAGGGGTAAAGACAAAAAAGACGGCAGGTAAGTGGGGCCCAACAACTGGACGCGTACTAGCGAATGTAAGACTTATAGGCATTGGATCTCCACCGGCCCATTTCTTTGATCCTATCCGCCGGTAGACCTAAATGCGCCGCCGTGGTTGCGGCGCCTATCCTAAAGGAGTGCGCAGCGTACTCCTGGGCAGGTAGTCCGCAGGCCTCGATCGCCTTGCGCAGTACTCTGGTGAATTGGCATCTCGACATGGGCGACCCATCCTCGTGAATCAAAAACGGACCAGGGCCAGGTGGCCTAAGGTCGAGATACCGTCTAGTGTCCTTTACCGGACATGGGCCCTGCTGTGTTGACGCTGAAAGTTTGACTAGGACGCCCTAGCCCGCCTGATCTGTTTTGGGCTGTCGTATGAGCACTGACACGGAAGAGCTAGACAGCTGCACATCCTCACACAGGAGTCCGCGGTTTGGACCCCGTGCGCTAACTTCAAACACAACCTCCCCGACTCTTAATGTGCCGAAGAAGGCGATAGCGTATGCTGCAGAAAAGAGACGTGCTTCGAACCTGGACCAGCAAATTAACCTTAGCTTTATGCGAATTTGACACAACAACCCGTAGGATATCGGCTTACGGCCTTCGTCCCTGGGAGGCTGTAACCTGCTCCAACCCTCGATAGCCCCACGTATCATGAAGTCGTTACACGGGTCATGACCAAATGTAGCCTTTGAAAAGAAACTGATGGCTGCTACATGGATCTTTAATGTTTTGGGGGCACGTCCCAGGTCGTCGAGATGCGAAAGGTACTGTAAAACGTCGTCTGTGTTGGGAGACACGTTATATGAGAGCCCGGATAACCTAAACCTGAAACCCATGAAATCACTCCAGGCCTTCTTGTAGGACCTGAGGGTGGAAGGTGCCACGGACGCTAATACTCCCTGAATCACTTTGCGTCTCCAACGTTCCACAGGTACTCCGGAAAGGGTTCGGGCAACTGTTGTGCTCCAGGTGCAAGCGACCGGAAGCGAGGAATCTGAAATCGAGACAAGGCATCGGCTATATCATTATTGGCTCCGGGTACAAATTTGGCTGAGAATATTATATTGTACTCAAGGCAACGGAGGACAAAGGCCCGCAAAAGGGAGGAAACCCTCTCGGACCGAGATGACTGCCTGGCGAGAATGTTCACCACCGCCAGGTTGTCGGTCCTGAAGCACACGCGATGGTCATGGAACTCCTCCGTCCAAATGTGAACAGCCACCACTATAGGAAAGAACTCGAGAAAGGTGAGATCCCGTGTGATGGCCTGGCCTAACCAAGCCGTCGGCCAGCGCTGAGCACACCAACGCCCCTTGAAGTACAGGCCGAAGCCAATGGATCCGGCCGCGTCTGATTGTACCTGAAAGTCTGAAGACAAGTTCAACACGTCCTGCCATAGAGACACCCCATTGTAATTTGCTAAGAAGGCCAACCACACCTCGAGATCTAACTTGACCGACCTGGGGAGGCGAACCCGGTGAGGCGGGTGCCTAAGGCCGACAGACAATCTATTAAGGCGGGCACAGAAGGGGCGTCCGGGGGACACCACTCTGCACGCAAAATTAAAGTGGCCTAATAAAGACTGAATCTGCCTAAGGGTAATCTTTTAAGCCTAAGAGTGTCCTGAATTAATTCCCTAAGGGCTTCACGGCCACCACTATAGGAAAGAACTCAAGAAAGGTGAGATCCCGCGTGATGGCATGACCTAGCCAGGCCGTCGGCCAACGCTGAAGGGAAGTCAACTCTCTGTGCTGAATCTGAAGGGGGCTGGCACACAGACTAGTTGAATGTGGATGCTCATTATGCACTGTATCATAGTGTAGTACAGTGATTATAAAATATCTGCTTGAGTATACGTTTTCATCATGTGTAAAACTCATAAAGAATAAACAAATAGTTCTATATTGTGATCAAGTAACTCCTAGAACGAAATTGCAAGTTTTAGCTTCAGAAAACCAGTTGCTTCTAGCCAACATCCTGTTGCCAATGTAGCTAAATTTTAGCTCTTTTGATTGTTAGCTGATAACACGATTGTTAGTATGACAAGAGATTGGTGGGATGCTCTCCTACAGATTTCCCAAAACTGTTGTACTACAGACACAGCCAGGACATTCCAGACACAGCCAGGACATTCCAGAACACTTCTATCTGGCACTGTAAATGTCAGGTTTGAGTTTCACTCAAGCTAGAAAGAACTGCTACATATGCAACATGTTCTAGAAGATTGCCAAAGGTGAGCTCTTGGCCAAAGTGTTATCCACTTCAGTGAAGTGTTATTTCTCACCAAACTAGCAATTTGTTTACTAACTATACATGTTCCCTAATATAGTTAAAGCATTGAAATTATGCGATTTCAACTGTTGGGCTTAAAGGCTTACTAGATTATAGGACTAAGGACTAAATCATTATTGTACTTCCTTGCAATTTTGCCCACAGCTGCCCTGCTAATTGGGAGAACAGGAAATGGATCTGGAACACTTCAAAGCAGTACCATTGCTCCCATGTGTCTTCCTGTTTGGGCTGTCATTTTGTTAAAGCTGTGGTCTTGCTCTTGTAGTTGATCTGGGAGAAAAAGGCAGGTTACCCGGGAAAAATAAATAAATAAATAAATAAATAAATAATTCCTGTATGAGGTGTTATGGAATGATACATTTTGTAGCTACCTGTTGGGTGAGGCGAGCGTCCTTCCCCTTACTGACTTCTGATTAGGAGAGTCCTTCGTGGTTAAGGAGCCACTACTGGGATTCTGCAACCCTCTGAGAAACCCTTCCAAAGATAGGATGCTGCACTTCCGTCCAGATGGATAGACAAGAGGTTGAAGAGAGGAGAAAGCTGGATTGGAGAAAATGCTAGACCCAGAAGGACTTTATCGATGGTTCCCTGCTGTGGGGGCTCGTCTGGAACTAGAGCGGTGGAACCCCTGACCTCCCCAAAAGGGCCGCTTCCCTTTGTAACACGCTGTGGCTGGGTGAACCCCCTCACATCTCTCACACTCGTGCGGGTACTTACAAGACTGCCTTTGACATTGCCCTTTATTGAATTACCAGCACACCTTACGTTTTAAATCCTTTCTAAGGCCCAGCTTTCCAGTGCAATACACCTCTGAAGGCTTCTTCTCGACATACGGGCTGACTGCCAGATGCTAATAGCGGCGGCCTCCCCAGAAAGGGCGTAAGCCATTTTGACTCATCATCACTGGCTGATGAGGTGCCTGATTCTGGAAGCTGGACCCTGGGCTGCTTATTCTGCAAAGAACTAGAAGAACTGGAAGCAACCGGGTTATTGATACGGGCCGGCAGTCTCCATGCAGGCGCCCTGGTGCAGTTCTCAAAGTCGGCGAGCAAGCCTGAGACCTAGTTTGCACAGCCGCCCTTCCTGTCTGAGGGCTTGGGCCTGCACCTGGGTAGTTTAAAGGCTGGCCACTGGTTTGCGAAACAAGGAAGTAAGAAACGCAAGGCAAATAGAACTAAGGAATAGCTAAGAGAAAGCGCTGTTCATAGTCAACAATGAATGATCCGAGGGCATTAAGGAACTGCGAAATGGGTTTGGGTTTATTATTATGATGGTTGACAGCTGCAGTGTGTGCTGGTACTGCACCCGTGCGCTTCCATTTGGGTGCCATGAGCCGCTCTGTGCACTAGTAAAATGCGCCTACTATTTATTTCGTCACTTATTATTATTATTATTATTATTATTATTATTATTATTATTATTTTGTATAATTTTTTTATTTATATTTTTAATATGAATTATTATTATTATTATTTTATTTTTTATTATTTATATTTATAATTATTTATTTATTGTTATTATTAATTATTATATATATATATATATATATATATATATATATATATATATATATATTTCAAATTTATTTTATTACTTTATTTTATTATTGTTGTTATTTTTTAATTAGTATTAATATCACCACTCAATTAATAACTTAACTGCAAGTAAATGCTAGTATACAATTATTGTGCGTCAATAAAGTTCGAGCACTTTTGAGGGATTAATTATTAATCGATAGTATCTCAATTAATAGCCAATGGATTTATAGCTATGAGTAGGAATTACTATTATCAGTTGCTCTGCGTAACTGCTGACAAAATGAACAAGCTATACGTCACTTAACTGCACCGCTTGTATTTATTTATATTTATTAAACTATTTGAATTTCAAATTGATTAACACAAGAACAACAGCCTGCTGCTGATGGTGTAGCTCCAATTAGTGATAAAATTAAATGTAGAATCGAAACTGGTTGTTATCAATGTAGACCTAATTAATCCAATTCAATGAAGCTGGAGGTAAACAATTAATGAGGGGTTATGAAACAATAACACTCTACTGGCACTCAATGTTTCCAGGTATCAATGTTTCCAGGTATCAATAGTTTCCTTAGAATCAATTGCCAGACAGTATAAACCCCCAGCCACACAATACAGTATTAAACAGGCAGCAGCAGAGGCTTGGCAATAAGCAGGCAAGGTTAAGGTCAAGGCACTTGTCCCTTAAGACCCTCAAACCAAAGGGCAGGCAGAGATACAATAAATACTGTTATATGAATGGACCAGCTGCCAAGCCTGGTAGCCGCCTAAGCCCACTATAGACAAAACACAGAAATAAAGTGAACAGCTGCAATAAGTTGGCAATAGGAAGGCAACGCGGGTGGCGCTGTGGGCTAAAGCCTCAACGCCTAGGGCTTGCCGATCGAAAGGTCGGCGGTTCGAATCCCCGCAGCGGGGTGCGCTCCCGCTGTTCGGTCCCAGCGCCTGCCCACCTAGCAGTTCGAAAGCACCCCCGGGGGCAAGTAGATAAATAGGTACCGCTTACCAGCGGGAAGGTAAACGGCGTTCCGTGTGCGGCTCTGGCTCGCCAGAGCAGCGATGTCACACTGGCCACGTGACCCGGAAGTGTCCTCGGACAGCGCTGGCCCCCGGCTAATAAATGTGAGATGGGCGCACAAACCCCACAGTCTGTCAAGACTGGCCCGTTCGGGCAGGGGTACCTTTACCTTTACCTAGGAAGGCAAAGAACTTGCCCCTCTAGCCCCCAAACAAAAGGCAGTCAAAGACACAATAACAGATCTATCTAGCTAACTAGGGACAAAGAAATACCCTGGGGGTGCAGCTAGGAGAGGGCTCAGGGACAAAAGCTCTTAACTGCTGATCGTTAACTACTATCCTCCTGCCCCCAGGCAGCAACCGCTTCTGTGGCAACAGAATGAGACACTTGCAATAAGATTCAGCAGAGGAAGTGAGCAGAATAAAATAAATGAATAAGGAAGGGGCAGGGAATGCCCACTAGGGGAGTAAGACTAAAATGATTTTAAAATGAAATAAGCCCCAAGGGGCAAAACAGCCTGTTTGTACGCAAAAACCCACAACCACGTGCAATTTAAATAAGCAGGGAGAGCCGGTGATTTTTAAGGCAACTTTGTCTGAATGAACGCTGTCCCTTACACATGAGAAGGCTGTGGGACAAAGCCCTTTGCTATCGCTTTTTTACCCACTTTGTTTTTGCCCTTAAGCAGTAACAAGAAATAAAGCCACTCTCCTTCTAGGCGAGGGGAGGGGGAAATGAGAACCCGGGGCCAGGTTGTTTTTTAACAATTAATGTCTAAAGAAATACTAAGGTGAGGGGGAATGGGGGGGGATTACTGAACAAAAGAGACTGCAAAAACAACTCACTCAGCCGGATAGTGGGCAAAGGAGAATGACAAATAATAGGGACAGCAGAAAAGCACGTGGTGGCTTGAACACAATGAGCCGGATAGCTGATAGGAGTACCAGTAAACAAAGGACACACCAGGAAGGGTTTAAGGTAAAGCAATAAGCAGCGAAATGGGACAATAGCAAAATTGTGGCAATGGCAGTCTGAAAGAAGTTTTTAAATGGAGCTACCACCCCCCTATTATTATTTTGGAGCTGCCACCCCCTATTATTATTTTAAACAATCCACTGGTGAAGAAGTCCTCACAGGAATACACAGTGATATGGCAATTTTTTAAATGCAACAGCAAATCCAAACAGAAGCAGCAGCTTAAAAAGCCCAAACCCGGCCAGAAAGCCAAACCAGGTAAAGGAACAATTGCTGGAAACTCTCACAGAACCCACACCAGCAGCTCCCAGATTTCCACAGACACAGAGTGACTGATATAAAGTTGGAAAAGCGCTTTAAAGCGCAGCACAGACACACAGCGAAAAGGCTTCCTGATCAGAGAAGAGATATTTGGTGAAAAGTAAGGGGGAATTAAAGGTGAAGAGTAAGGGGCGGAGGTAATGTAGAGGTACAACGTGAAGATAAAGGGGGTAAAGTAAAGATAGACGTAAAAGCAAAGGGAGAATTAAAGGGCAAGACTTCCCTTTCTCAGAGGTCCTCTTCCAAGTTAGCTCCACGTGGCTGCTGACTCGCTGCAGGACGACGAGGACTTCACGAAGAGGCGACGACGGGGAAATGAGGCTGGGGAAAGGCTGGCGCTGCAGCAAAAGGCTGCTGAACACGCCCCCTAAGCGGCACCTGGTTGGGTGCCCACCGAGGGGGCGTGAGCGCCAGCCAGGTGAGCTGGAGGCAGGGGGCTACGCCCCCTGCTAGGCGGAGCTCGGGCTCCCGACCACAACCCCTCCCCTCTCTTTCAGGGAGGAGAGTCTTTGTATAATAGTGAGCGGCTTAAACAAGCCTGCAACCAGCTTTCTGCTGTGCATTTAAAAGGGGAATGCAAAACTCTGCTAAGTTGTAGAACTTGCTAGCACAAGTTAGGAAGGATATTAACAATATATCCTCTCCTGCCTCCCTGAACATTCCCACAAAACGAATGGCCTGCCATGTTGCAGTCAGTATGTCGACTCCTAGGGGCTGAGGTCCCTTTGTCCCCTCCCCCCATAAAATATTTGAGCACAACAGATTTCCCCTCCCCTCCCCAGTTGATGAGCATTGCCCTTGAAATGGTGAGACTGTGCCCCATCATGTGATTGATTATTTGGGGCGGGGCTTACCTCCCCCTCCAATATTTTATTTACGTTGGCACCTCCATGGTGCTGGTATACCAAGCATGAAGGCTGCTGGGCAGGGCATAAGCAAAACATTCAAAAGAGCTTTTCTGAAGCCTGCTATTCACTTGCCCTGGGGGTATAGGCTTGCTGTCAAAACTGGCAGCTATTCTTAATAACGAAGCTAATTTTTAAACGTTAAAAGCAAAGTTATTTTTCACAAGATGCCATAGAATGTTGGGCCAAGGGTCCATTCTGTCTTTACCACACTTCAGAAGTTTATTCTGGTAAAACTGACGTATGGAAGGAGAGTTAACCTCTCAGTGGTGGCACAATTTACCCCCAACAGCTGTACAGTGGTGCCCCACAAGACGAAAACTCGCTAGACGAAAGAGTTATCCGTTTTGGAGGTGCTTCGCAAAACGAATTTCCTATGGGCTTGCTTCGCAAGACGACAATGTCTTGCGAGTTCCTGCAGGTTTTTTCCCCTCCCCCCTTTTTCTAAGCCGCTAAGCCGCTTATCAGCTGATCCGATCAGCAGATAAGCCGCTAAAAGCCGCTAATAGCGCTAATCCGCTAATCCGTCAATGGGCTTGCTTCGCAAGACGAAAAAACCGCTAGACGAAGAGAATCACAGAACGGATTCTTTTCGTCTTGCAAGGCACCACTGTACTTGTAAGGCTTTTTGCACATGTTGCTATGAGCAGGTCTTGTCAGATCCTCCTGCTTCATTGCCAACATGTGGGTTTTCATTGTCAACTTCAGTGTCTGGAGGACTTTTGGAAAGACACACCTCAGGGGGCCTCCTTCCTACAGTGAGTGTAGCTCCTCACTCCCAGTCCCAGTTATCACAAGCTCCTGTTCTTTTTCATTACTGCAACCACCCGCTTGCTTGCTTACCAGGCAGAGTGCCAGGCGGCAAGCAGTCAGTGGCATCTACTGCTCCTCCTCCTCATCACGACTGTTGTCGGGACCAGAGCCAAAGGCAGTTGAGCAAGCAAGGAGGTAGCAGTTGGGAAGGGGGAGGAGCCTTCTGGGGTGTGGGCCTGGCCATGCTATCCCTTGTTGCTGCCCCCGCACACATTCACTCTGCAGGAATGAATGCATGAAGAAGGCTGATAAGAAAGCAATATTGCCTGCAAGTAAGCCTCGAAGTGAGGCAAATCCATTCCAATTTTATTCTGTGTAGGGAAACCTCATACCTTCAGGGGAAGCCAGGTAAACCCCCTGTTCTAGTTTCCTCTGAAGCAACATGGAGGGAGCTAGAGATAAAATTAAAGTTTGTAATGCACGTTGTGCATGAACATTGCTAGGTATATATATCCCCCCCCTCCCCAGATTATGTTAGCTGTGTTCCAGTACTTAAATAACAAGGCAACTGCTGTCTAAGGGTGTGCCTGGATTTCGCAGCTCCAAGGTTATGCTTTCAGAGTATCCTCCCGCTATAGCCATTTCATATTTCTCGCAAAAATGAGCCTGAAAATCCCCCACAGGGATTTTGCTTGCCATCTATGGGATTTTCTTTCTAAAAAAAACAACCCCAACCTTTTTCTTACAACAGGCCAGCAGAAGGTTACTGAAAGGAGGGGTAGCTAAAAGTGAAGCAAAGATAAGTGTTAAACATGAAATATGGGTGTCTACTGGGGAGCAAGGAAGGATTCCACCACGTCCTTGTTTTATTCTCTAGACAGTCCTTCCTTGGCAGCAATCCAAGAAATGGGTAGCAATACAGTTTTTATGAGTTGCTGTGGAACCTCTGAGTAAGTTTTGAACTTGCTACTCACCTATCAATTCTCTTTATTTCCTTCCACATGTATGCAGTGCCAAATCCCACCTGAGTGTAACGTATCATGAGTGCCAGCAGCACTTGTGACTCAGCAGCAGCAATGTTCCTGGGAAAAGCAGCATTGGATATTAGGCTCCATCAACAGATTTGCTTCTGGGACTTTAGTCCCCTACACCTGGGGCCATCTGCTATCAGCATCAGCCAACAAGGAGGAAGATGGTTGAAGTCCAGCAACTGGCTCCCTGATCCTGGTTTTTTTGTTTCGCTTTTTGTAAATTCAAATATAAATTCCATTCCAAATTATTGTGAACTCGTTATCAGTCCAGAACTAATCTGCACTGATTTTCAGAAGATTCAAGGCACAGGGTTGAAAAGCACACCATCAAGCAGCCCCAGGTATTTCATACTCCAGGAACATTTTAGGAAGCCTGTCTCATGCTATGTCCCCAGGCCGACTTACATGAGCAATGAATGCAGATATATGCCAGTACAAAGAAGGCTAAGGAATTCCATTTAAGCAGCAACATTTTTAAGACCTCTAGCCCTTAGGAGATACATACTTGCTGAACATAATTAGATCTATATTTAATTTTCAAATGCTGAAGGCTATGTGCCTATAAACCAAATAGTCTTAATACTTTGAGTTTAGGATTGTTGACTGCAAGCCATCCATACCATCTGAGTGACCAATCTGAATGGAGTGACACCCAAATTTTTTAAAATATAATTTTCATTTATATATATATATCACAACAATTATTCAATCATAATTTTAACATTTCAGACTCCAACTCCCTTCCCCCTCTTTCTGTGGTTCTTTCCATTTCATCTTCCTGCATACTCCAAATTATCTCAACATATTCTTTTATATATCTATTCCCATATATATCCCATATAGATTTTGAAACTACAGGTTTTTACATTAATCTTGCCAGTGTCTTAATCTGTCTGCAGTTTTTTTGTAAATGCTCAATAAACCATTTCCATTCCTTTCTTTAAAATTGTTATCTTAATTTCTTATTCTTCCAGTAAGTTTCACCATTTCTGTGTAGTCCTTTAACTTCTGTATCTGTTCTTGTCTCAACGGGACCTCTTCTTCTTTCCCTTTTCTGGCAAATAAGATTCTTGCAGCTATGGCTGCATACATAAATAAATTTCTATACTGTTTAGGTAGTTCTGATCCCATAATTCTCAAAAGAAAATCTTCTGGGTTTTTTTTTAATAGATGTTATCTTAAACATCTTTTTCAGCTCATTATATATAATTTCCCAGTAAGCTTTAACCTTATTACAAGACAACCACATATGAAAAAGGTACCTTCTTTCTCTTTACATTTCCAGCAGATATTAAATTTGGATTTATACATTTTAGCCAATCTACTAGGTGTTGGGTACCATCAACACCAAAGTATTCAAGATACTATTTAAGTGTGGAGTAGAGCGATTGCAACCTGTCTTTATGTTTGTGGTTTTATAGACTTGCATAGACAATAATGCTATGTATCTTTCTCCTCTTCTTATCTGCCATTTCCTGACAGAGCATGAGCCTCTTAATCTCAGTGTCATAGGTTGAAGCCTCATGTTGGGCAAAAGATTCCTGCATTTCGGGGGATTGGACTAGATGACTCCCTTCCAACTACAATTCTATCATTCTAAATTAATTAAAAAACCACTTCTAATCACATCATCCCATGAGACAAACCCAAATTTGCTAGAGTAGATCTTTCTCTACTCTTTGAAGCACGCCTTTCTTCATATTCTGTGGCAAATCCTTCACAAAAAGGGTGATCTGCTCCATAGGATTTCTGTTCTTTGATGACCAAACTGCTTGGTTCTACCAGATAATTCTTCCTTGTGTCTGCATCCCTTAGATGAGAGATACGGAGCTACAGATGTTGTTGAACAGCTACTTCCATCATCCTTTACCATTGGCCAGGCTGTTGGAGATGCTGGGAGTTGAAACCCAACAACATCTAGAGGACTGCAGGTTCATCATCCCTGCCTTGGATCAATGGGCTTGCTTCCTGAAAAAATTCACTTATACTAGCACCCCTGAGACTATCCTCAGGACTATTTTTTTAATGTTATTGATGAGTAGTCATTCCTCTTTGTGTGCCATGGGTCCTCTTCAACTGATGTAAGATATGCACTTCCTGATTTTTATTGCTGTTTTAGTACCAACCTATAAATGATAATTTTCCTTTCAATTTTTTTATTAGGCTGCATATCCGTGCTAATCTGTAAATCATAGCCAGTAAATTTCCACCTCGTTTACATGTTCTGATATGGGTAAATCTTCAAGAGTCCCATTCAGCTCATGGGGTATTGCTTCTCAATTAACGTGCGTGGAATAAGCATCACACTCCCCTTCTCCCTCTCCTGGCAAAGGTCATTGATCAGGGTGACGAAGGCAGACTCAGGTAGCCAGAATCCCCAGTCTGTCTGCCTTGACACCAGATATAGGGACTCAAGGCCAGTCTCAAAGTGAAGAGGGATCCTGGTGAGCAAGACAGAAGATTTAAGGAGCATGGCAACACCTCCACCTTTGACCTTCAAGCCTGTGCTGATGCTGCACTGAGTAACTGGATGGGCAGAGAGGAATAAGATCCACTCTGCCCAACTCTTCCACCCAAGTTTCAATGACAAAGGCCAGATCAGCAGTCAGTGTATTTGTATGCAAGTGGTCGTTGGCCCATATGTATTTTGTAATCACAAAATAATAGAAGGAAGTTAATTTTCATATATAAAAAACCTCTTCACTTTCTGTGTAGAATTGGCCTTCGCTGCCTGGCTGACTATATTGTACTAGTTTACTTTTTTAAAAAAGAAAAACCATTACTCTCTCTCTCTCTCTCTCTCTCTCTCACACACACACACACACACATTCTTCCTCTTCTTCTTGGTCATGCCATGTATTTAAAAGGACAAGAAAACAGACCGTTTCATAGATTAAAAAAGAACCTATTTTAACCAAAGAAATCACATTTTCATTACCAAGCAAGCAAAGGAAAGCATCTGTGGGAAAAGTCAGCTAGTGTTTGATGTTTCGGGGCAGGGGGAGGACGGACAAATTGTAGACAGTTATGACATGGTGTCTTCCTCCTTGACCATACTGCACTTCAAAACATCAGAAGGAGTTGACTAACCTCTGACCAGAGAAGTGAATTAATCTACCATGGCAATTGATTTGACTGTTAAAATGGAAATGGCCTTCAGCATAGCTACAGTACATGAGCTCAGAACTGCAAATTGTTTAAAGATGTACAATTTATAAGGGAAGGTGTGTTGCCACTGGCTCTGGTGTTCAATGAAGACTTAAATCTAAGCCCGCCAAATTGCTGTATCTCTTGCAGCTTTATAATAATAATAATAATAATTAATAATAATTTATTATTTATACCCCGCCCATCTGGCTGGGTTTCCCCAGCCACTCTGGGCGGCTTCCAAAAGAATATTAAAATACTTTCAGATACCCAGCTTGCCATCCAATGCATATTTGTTTGGAAGTAAGTCCCTTTGTTCTCAAATGAGCTTATTCCCAAGTATGCATTTGTAGCTTGGTAATTATTCAGAACATGCACGGCCAATGTGGTGATTACAAATCCCATCATCCCTGACCACTGGCCCTACTGGTTTGGGCTGGTGGCTGTTGTAGTCCGATGACATCAGGACTGCCCCATGTTGTCTAGTGCTGATTTAGAAGGAAGCAGGGGAGAGAGAAAAGCTATGGTTTTCCCAGTAGTGATGTATGGAAGTGAGAGCTGGACCATAAAGAAGGCTGATCGCCGATGCTTTTGAATTATGGTGCTGGAGGAGACTCTTGAGAGTCCCATGGACTGCAAGAAGATCAAACCTATCTATTCTGAAGGAAATCAGCCCTGAATGCTCACTGGAAGGACAGATCCTGAAGCTGAGGCTCCAAGATTTTGGCCACCTCATGAGAAGAGAAGACTCTCTGGAAAAGACCCTGATGTTGGGAAAGATGGAGGGCACAAGGAGAAGGGGACGACAGAGGATGAGATGGTGGGACAGTGTTCTCGAAGCTACCAGCATGAGTTTGACCAAACTGCGGGAGGCAGTGGAAGACAGGAGTGCCTGGCATGCTCTGGTCCATGGGGTCACGAAGAGTCGGACACGACTAAACGACTAAACAACAACAACAGGGGAGAAAAATATTGTTCTTCTCAGGTCCTCCAGATTTCCTTATATCCAATTCATTTGATCACTTTTTCACCACAAGATGACTCTGAGCACTGTCAGTAGTATTACAAGATGCCCATTGTTTTAAGAGACGCATCTTAAAAATGCTTTCAGAACATCTTGAGTCAGTGGGCAGACTGACATTCTAAAGCCGGCATAGGCAACCTCAGCCCTCCAGGTGTTTTGGGGCTACAATTCCCATCATCCCAGACCACTGGTCCTGTTAGCTAGGGATCATGGGAGTTGTAGTCCCAAACATCTGGAGGGCCGAGGTTGCCTATGCCTGCTTTAAAGTGTGAGTGAAGTTATAAAAACACGTCTGTTACATTCTGACACAGCTGCTTCCAAGGAAAAACCCAGGTTTGGCTAGATGAGGGGGAACGGTGGGAGGCTACAGCTGGGGAACTCCCCAGGCAAGCATCGGAATGGGAAGGCTCCGAGCCACGAAAATCTTCAGATGCAGGAGACAAGTCAGAGGAAGAAGGGGGTGCAGACGGGTTGGAGGCTGAGCAAGCAACTGGGTTAAGTGGGACAGCTAAGGAGGAGGAGGAGGAGGAGGAGGAGGAGGAGGAGAAGGCTGAGGCTGCGACAGACCCCTAGCCACTTGCCAGTTCCAGTGGCTTCTTCTCCCCTCCTCCTCTGTCCCCAAGATCGAGGAGGGTGTTACATGTAGCAGAGCAAAAGGCGCAGAGAGACCCTCCTTGGAGGAGTTTGCAACTGTTGGGATGGCAGCTGGCTTGGGGGTCTTTGGCACCTCTTCCTCCTCTTCTACTGTCTCAGTCTCACTTAACCCAGTCACTTGCTCAGCCTCCAACCCATCTGAATTAGGAGGAAGTGGAAAGCTCAGATCCTCAGTCTTGGCAACTGCCTAACCAGGGCTAGTCCTGCCCGTGGAGTTCTCTGTTGGTGTTTTGTCTCTCTGATTGATTGATTGATTGATTGATTGATTGATTGATAAATCTATCATCTATCTATCTATCTATCTATCTATCTATCTATCTATCTATCATCTATCTATCCATCCTGCCCATCTGGCTGGGTTTCCCCAGCCAATCTGAGCAGCTTACAGTATATATAAATCATCGTAAAGAATCTACCCTACTGCTCATCTCTGAGTTTCTGTGCTGAACCAGCCTTGACAATGCCTGCCTCCCCCACTGCTCAACTTCCAATTTTGTGTTATTGGGTGGCAAGGCTTGAATTGGGTTTGTTAAGAGCATTGAGCTCAATGCAGTTAGTCTCCCAGTGGTCAGGAACCCTGATTGTGAAGAGTGACACAGAGGGAACTGCAAGGGTGGTCAGCTGACCAGGTCGCATGTGCATTTCCAATGGAAAAACTAGTGATCACATTTCAACCTTCTCTTACTTATATATTGAGGATACACTTTCCAGCTTCTCCTCAGTTCCCAATGATGAAAGAACATTCCTGCAATTTTATTATGCTTGTTTTTAAAACTGCTGGTTTTATCTAATTTGGATAATTGCACCATGTCTACTATTTTAAAGTCCTTTTGTGCTATTTTAATATTTTGGAGTATTTTTAAGTTGAGTGGTATATAAATAAAAATAATCACTTTTTTGATTTATTTATTTTTTAGAGGGAAATCAATTTGGGTCTTTGTACGTCTTCTCGCCAGAAAAAGGATTTTGATAGGTGAAAATTTCTGCCAAGTCATTTTACATATAGTAGCAAGTGTCATAAATGAGAAAAGTCATAAAGGTGATGTGGCATGATACAATCCGCAAGGCATCATTAGATGTGCTTATGCCTCTTTCTCAGCAGTTTTTCAGTGTCAGTAAGAGAAAAAAACACTGTTGAGAGTTGGCTGAAGGATAATAAATACATCAGCACCAAATGATGTTATATACGGGCATGGATAAAATAGATTTTTTTTTAAAAAAACACCCTATTTATGCTTCTTTAATATTCACAGCTGTTCAACACATCAATTTCTTACCTTTATTTGCATTGTATTCTCCTCTGCCTGCCCTGCCCCCACATCATGGATGGTAAATGGGAACCTTTTCTTTACTAATCCTTGTAGCTATGTAGAGGCACTGTATTTGAGAAGACATAGCTAGGGGAGAAAGAGAGACCCCCCCCCCTGCTTCTCACATGCTGAAGTCCCAATAGCAAAAGGGCCCTCACAGCTGCAATTAATTAAAAAGCATGAGACACATACTTGCATCCCAAACATTGAATATAATAAAAAAATTCCTTCCAGTAGCACCTTAAAGACCAACTAAGTCAGTTCTTGGTATGAGCTTTCGTGTGCATGCACACTTCTTCAGATACCTGAAATCCCATCCAGTGGGATTTACTTCAAAATAATGCATAGAACTGTACTGCATGAAGTGGACAGGAAATAAAGCAAAAGTATGCTCCCCCATTGAACTGTAGTCCATCCTTGGAGATAAATGGCCTGCGTAGTGGGTGGGAAGCCATTGGAATGGGCAGAACGACAGTAGCTAGAGAGAGCAGAAACTAAGGACTCAGATAAGGTAAGGGTAAAGGGACCCCTGACCATTGGGTCCAGTCGTGACTGACTCTGGGGTTGTGGCGCTCATCTTGTTTTACTGGCCGAGGGAGCCGGCGTACAGCTTCTGGGTCATGTGGCCAGCAGGACTAAGCTGCTTCTGGCGAACCAGAGCAGCACACGGAAACGCCGTTTACCTTCCTGCCGGAGCAGTACCTTTTTATCTACTTGCACTTTGACATGCTTTGGAACTGCTAGGTGGGCAGGAGCAGGGACCGAGCAACGGGAGATCACCCCGTCGCGGGGATTCAAACCGCCGACCTTCTGATCGGCAAGTCCGAGGCTCTGTGGTTTAACCCACAGCGCCACCCTCGTCCCTAAGGACTCAGATATACAGCTGCAAATAAAACGTTTGAAGTGTGTTGTAAAGTGCAATATACTATGTGACGCTAGATGGCGATAGTGAGCCATACGGAAAATTCAATGTATTTTTAACACTTTTATAAAAAAAGCATTTTCAAAGCGGTTTTTATATGTGTGTAGATTCCACCTAAGAGTGTAGGAAGGATCCCCAGATTGCTTTTTGAGGGATCTTTTGTTAGTATTATCTTTTGTTTTGTATAAGTAAGCCTCAGCTTGTGGTCTACTTACAAATAAATACAATGTTACAAATACCATAGGGACGCGGGTGGCGCTGTGGGCTAAAGCCTCAGCGCCTAGGGCTTGCCGATCGAAAGGTCGGCGGTTCGAATCCCCGCGGCGGGGTGCGCTCCCGCTGCTCGGTCCCAGCGCCTGCCAACCTAGCAGTTCGAAAGCACCCCCGGGGGCAAGTAGATAAATAGGTACCGCTTACCAGCGGGAAGGTAAACGGCGTTCCGTGTGCGGCTCTGGCTCGCCAGAGCAGCGTTGTCACGCTGGCCACGTGACCCGGAAGTGTCTCCGGACAGCGCTGGCCCCCGGCCAATAGATGTGAGATGGGCGCACAAACCCCAGAGTCTGGCAAGACTGGCCCGTTCGGGCAGGGGTACCTTTACCTTTACCTTTACAAATACCATAGGTCTCTGGAACGCTTTCATCCAAAGCAGAGAATTGTTTTATTGTTATCACACCCAAGGGCCACATTCTCTCAAAGGAAAACTCTGAAGGGCTGCATGCCAGTGTTGTTCGGGGACAAAGTCTGTGACTCCTGCCTCTGTACAGTAGGCTACATTTTAGCCTTGCTAAAGTCCGGTTTCTACACACACATACATCCTTTCACCCTTCTTGCAGGAGAGCAAGAGGTGCTGTCACAGTTCAAGGATCCGTTCCAGGTAAAAAAGCTCAAGGAGGACAAAAAGCAGGGCCAGTGAGCTTAGTGGCTGGAGACATGGGCTGTGGCCTGGGAAAAGTCTTGAGGGCTGCATAAAGAGACCTAGAGGACAGGTGGTACCTAACACCAAGGAAAACGTATTTTTTGCACCATAACACTCACTTTTTTCCTCCTAAAAAGTAAGGGGAAATGTCTGTGCGTGTTATGGAGGGAATGCCTACGGGTGGCATGCCTACGGATTTCCCTCCTCTAAAAACTACGTGCGTGTTATGGTCGGGTGCGTGTTATAGAGCGAAAAATACGGTAATTCTAATATGCCCAAGAACCTCACCAAAATGCTGGAGAGGTTGCACCTCCACAGGCACATACCTCCACATGTGGTGGGAGTACCCAAAATCCAACTATTCTGGACAACAGCCATATAAGAAATATGTAAAATAACTAAGCAAGTTTTAGAAATCACCCCAGAACTGGCCCTACTAAACATATTCCAAGACAATAATGCCCACTCATATCACAAAGAACTCATAACCCACCTACTCTCAGCAGCCAGAAACATCATAACCAGACACTGGAGAGACCTGTCAGGAGTAAGCATGGACAAATGGTATCAAATAGTATGGGAAACAGCCTTATTAGAAAAATTAACCAATAAACTGAAACTGACACGGGGACAAATAGAAGAAGACGCCTTCACCCCGGTATGGCTCCCCTTTATTACACAGCCCAACAAGACAACGACAAAAATCCACCAACAGCATACAAATCAATATGGCTAACCTGATCCAAAACACACACACACCCCACCCACACACGAAAACAAAGTTCAACACAGCCAATCACAAACAAACAAGCACACCTCTCACCACCAAAGGAACACGAGCAAAGAAAACCTGCACAAATGACGCTGAAACAAAAACCCGCACATGCATTAAGCAAAACAGAAATATCGCCTCCTGACCCCGACCCCACCCCCACCACCTCTTCTCCCCTTTATTCTTCCTATTGTCTCAACAAATGAAACTGACCTATGGAAAATGTAACTTGAAAAAAGAGACACTGTGCATACCTTTGTAAACCAAGAAAACTTTAATAAAAAGAGAGAGAGAGAGACCGAGAGGAGTGCATTGAACCACTGGATCTGAGCTTCCGCACCTCTGGGGAAATGAAGTGCTGTGGTACTGTCTCTCAAACTTCCACCGCACGGAAGTGGTGAGTCAACAACAGCACACAATGAATGTTCTGGCACGCAGTCATCTATAAATGGGCAACTGCACCTGATTTTTCTATGTAGTGTCACTCAGGCTTGCTCAAATGTCACATATGTCCTTAGGCTAACATTTCGATGGTTAAACTATATCTGGAACTATGCACAGGACTATTCATAATGTGCACTCACTCCCAATGATAAGTGTTGATCTTCCCATAATAACTAGAGAAGCTTGTTAGATTTCAAATGGAGTGGTCATAGGAATGCCTCTCGCAGTGCCCATAAACTGAAGCACTCCCCGTGGAAATAAACAGAAATATACACACTGGGATGCTTTTGGACCCTAAATACACAGAGTCAGCATATCAAATCCCACATGCCACACTGCAGCTTGATGCTTAATGACAGCACATGCAAGAGCCTGGAGGAATCATGGGACTTCCCTGTAGACATACCCTAAATATATAACCCGACTGCCATTTTTAAAGAATTGCTAGGATAGTTATGCAAATATCTACTGGTAGAACTAAGAGAGTGACACACTACCTCTGAAATTAAATAAGGAGTCTTGATAAAATAGGAATGAATACACGTAACAAATATTCCCAAGAAAGCACATGTAGGATTCCAGCTATGTATCCCTGATTTAGCCCAGACATAAGTCCCATAAAGGTAAATGTGACTTCCTCCTAAATAAATGGGATTAAAGTCAAGTACAGTGGTACCTCGGGTTACATACGCTTCAGGTTACATACGTTTCAGGTTACAGACTCCGCTAACCCAAAAATATTACCTTTGCTTCAGGATGAGAACAGAAATCATGCTCTGGCGGCGCGGCAGCAGCAGGAGGCCCCATTAGCTAAAGTGGTGCTTCAGGTTAAGAACGGTTTCAGGTTAAGTATGGACCTCCGGAACTAATTAAGTACTTAACCCGAGGTACCACTGTAGTCTGATCCTAACACATGTTTACTCAGAAGTACAATACAGCAGCAGCAATAAGATGGAATTTATCTAACAGGTGAAGAGTTACCAAGAGAAGATAAAAGACTTTTTTTGTATGCAACAATGGCAGCGAGAATGCTACTAGCCCAGAGATGGAAGGAAGGAGAAGTACCAATCAAAGAAGAATGGCAGATGAAACTGATGGAGTATGAGGAGATGGCAAAACTGACGGGAAATTCCGAAACCAGGAAGATCAAGTATTTACTAAAGATTGGAGTAAATTTGTAATTTACTGTACTTAAAAGACCACTGTAAACAGTTAATTTTTTTGGCAGGGATGTAAGGACACTTGTAATTTGGAATTATTTCTGATAACTGTGGTTAATTAATAGATTTTGTTGTTGTTTAGTCATTTAGTCATGTCCGACTCTTCGTGACCCCCTGGACCAGAGCACGCCAGGCACTCCTGTCTTCCACTGCCTCCCGCAGTTTGCTCAAACTCATGTTGGTAGCTTTGAGAACACTATCCAACCATCTCGTCCTCTGTCGTCCCCTTCTCCTTGTGCCCTCCATCTTTCCCAACATCAGGGTCTTTTCCAGGGAGTCTTCTCTTCTCATTAATAGATAGATAATGGTAAAAGATGCGGCAAACTTAAATTTAAATATGGAATCCATGGAGGGAGCGAAGGAGGTCTGAAGGCTCAAAAATAATCTTGTATTTGAATGTTTGAAAAGGTATAATGTGTATAAAATTATTAAAAACCTAATTTAAAATTATTATTTTTTAAAAAGATGGAATTTATCAGGTTGACTGGCATGCTTCCCATACCTTTGAATGGAAGATAAGGGTCTGCTTGACCAACCCAGGTCTCAGTGATGCATACAAGGTTAGTTCTGTAATCCATGATTGTACTGTATATGCGTAGCTTTTCATTATGGAATGACTTGGCATTCACCAGCAGGGCCGTTAGATGGGAGCGCTGGTTTGATGAATCGGGGCAGCCAGAAAGGGGGAGAGTCTTTAACTGTCTTCCATCCCATCTCCTCAGATGGCCTAAACTGCTCCTCTTGCCATATCCAAAGCACTATAATTAAAGTGCACTGCATCCACACACCAAAAATATCATATTCATCTGGTAACTTGTAAATCTAAATCAATTTCAGTTATATTCAGAGTCACCTTTTGTAACTTTGCGTTTTACAGTTCTTTGTAAGTAAACCATACTATGAAATTCAGCTTCTACTTTGCAAGCAGAGACACCTTCCTGTCTGTAACTATAAATCCACTTCCCTCAGACAATCACTGGGTGAAGGTAATGTTCCTACAGCCGTGCAATCAAACGAGAGTCATACTCTCATTTGCAACTCACTGTCCTAGGTTTCACCTGATAGAAATAAGTATGTTCTAATCTCAGCCTTTGCTAGCAATCAGTATGTTGCACTCTTCTGTATAAAATAAGACAGCTTTCTGTCTGTTCTAGAACTACCCTACCATAGGCGCCAACTCCATGGGGCCTGAGGGGGCCCGAGCCCCCTCAAAAATTCGTTTTGGGGGGGCTCTGCCCCCCCAATAATCTCGGGCGCCCCTCCAGCAGAGCGCCGCCGCCGAGCATCAGCCTTTGTGGCCCTACCTGCCGCGGCGTCCGCTGCACCTTCGTACCTGTAGAAGCACCCGAGCACCAGAAACAGCGAGGAGCCCCATGGTGTCTGCCGCCTCTCCGCGCGCGAGAGGATCTGCAGCGCGAGACAGGGGATCGCATGCACACGAACCAAGACACAGCACGAGCCGGGGGGGATGGGGGCGCGGTGCAAGCGGGCTCTACCCGGGGCAGCAAGCGCGGAGTGGCATCCCTGCTCCCTGGCGCGCCTCCCTCGTCCTGCAAGGCGCCGCGATGCCGAAACCCTCTGGCTGCGCAACAGGCGCTCACTTCCGGGGAGGGAGCCCTGCTCTCCCCGCCTCCCTGTTCCGCGGGGCGGGCGGCCCCCGCCGAGGCGCTGCTTGGCGCAGAGACAACCACCACATCCCCCCGTCCCGCGGAGTTTGCTTGGCCAAGGGGCCAGGGCAGCCGTGCAGGTTGCAGCAACCCTCCTTCCCCAAAAGGGCAGCCCGCTTGCTTTGTTGGCATCTCTCGCCGCGCCTGGGAATGCCGCCGCCTCACCCAAAATGTCAAATGCTTGGAAATTCAGCTCACCTTAAAAAAATTAAAAAGGATTGCCTGCTTCAAGAGCGTGGAGGGGAATAACTAACCCGCAAGCAACTGGGGTGGGAAGGGGGAAATGCAGCCTTGCATTATGGAAAGAAAATCTCTTGGCAGGGAACGCAGGAGCAGGCGAGACTAGAGGGACTTCTCCGAAGGGTCTACTATATAGAAAACCAAGGGAGGGGGCAGAAGGAGCTGGAGCCTGGGGGGGCATGGGCGTAGCCAGGCTTTTTGCTTGGGGGGGCAGCCAAAGTGGTTGAGGCCCGCCTCCTCCCCACCTGCTCCCTCGCCAGCCAGCCAGCCGCGCGCCCTAGCCGGAGAGCCCCGGCCGTCCCCATCGCGCAATCAGCTGGATCTCCCTTCAGCAGGCCGTGCTCACATCTCGGCCCAGGGACCCCCCAGCAGTGGATCTACGGCCCAGCTGAAGAATCTGGCAACAAGCCCCCTCCTCCCCAATCGCTCCGCCGAAATACGCTCCAAAACCCCCCAGATAGGCCGCCGGCCGCCAAGTCTCGTGGCGCCCTGAGCGAGGGTCTCTCCCCAACACCGCCACCTCAAACTGCGTTCTCCCGGCTACCCGAG
This sequence comes from Podarcis vaucheri, assembly GCF_965113315.1. NCBI lineage: Eukaryota > Metazoa > Chordata > Lepidosauria > Squamata > Lacertidae > Podarcis > Podarcis vaucheri. Next base: position 60,652,095 of record NC_138749.1, on the reverse strand, counting down.
CGAACCAGCGGCAGGACCCCAGTATGGGCCCCCCCAATATTTTTTATAAGTCGGCGCCCCTGTACCCTACCAATTAATTTAAAAAGCCATTGCCAGATGCGAAAGTGGACAGGGCTTCTGTACCTTTAATAGTTGTGTGGAACAGAAGAATGTGGCAAGGATAGCTTGTCACTCTAACCCAAAAGTCAGCCAGCAATTAAGGCTCAGTTTATACATCACACTAATGGTGAGCTGCTCTCAAACTCTTGGATCATGCAACAGTGATTGTCTGAGCGAATCATAATCACGCATGGGTAGGAAAACTAAGGCCCAGGGGCCGGATCAGGCCCAAACGCGTTCTCAATCCGGCCCACGGACAGTCCGGGAATCAGCATGTTTTTACATGAGTAGAATGTGTCCTTTTATTTAAAATGCATCTCTGCGTTATTTGTGGGGCATAGGACTTCGTTCTTTATTATTTTTTTCCAAAATATAGTCCAGCTCACCACATGGTCTGAGGGACAGTGGATCAGCCCCCTGCCGGAAAAGTTTGCTGACCCCTGCACTAGAGTAATCCTTCCATAGCTCTTTCTAGCAGTGCAGAAGTAAGTAGCATAACAATTTTTATATCCCTGTGGGAGGGTCAGGCTAAAACACATAGATATAAACAATACCCCTTTGGGATTGTGTGCATGCAGAAACATATTACATTTATAAACATAGTACATGGATAGCCTACTTTTCCCTATATGGCCGATATAGTTCTCCCCCTTCCTATTTTATCCTCTTCCTGAGGAGTAGGGCTGGACTGAGAGACAGTGACTGGCTCAAGGTCACTCTGTGAACTTCATTGGCTATGGCAGAATTTGAACTCTAGCCTCCCAGGTCCTAGTTCAACCCTCTGACCACTCCAGCTCTCTGATGCAGAATACTGAGCTGCAGTGTTATCAACTGTTCTAAATATAACATTGCTTAGAAGTGATCAATGAGCTGTTTCTCAGCAAGTTAAGCAAAGCAAGCAAAATTATGCTGTTTTGTGTCAGGTACTTAGCAGAAATCCCTTAATAATGTGTTTGAGTGCTGAAATCATTAATAAATGCATAATTCCCTAAGACAGGCTCGATTAAGTCATATGTGTATCCTCCTAATTAAAAAAGAATGACATTAGGCAAATGAGTGGAATCTTTAAGAGGAAAGTTCAATGGTGATTCTCTCCCCCCCCCCAACCCTTTGGTGATTTTTAAAGCCTTAATTTTAACAAAAGAAGAAAAGCTGCTGGTTAATGTAACTGCCAAAGAGCAGCTATAGTGCTTATACAAAGCCCCCAAATTCTGTGACTTCTTAAAAACAATTCAGCATTCATTTGCTAATTTGAAGCTTCATTGCTAATCAGGTGGCTGCTTGAGTAATCCAGACAGTTAAGATTTGAGGGACAGCTGGTGCTCTTATGTAAGTAAACAGACAAGGGAAATGGGGCCAATATAAATCAACATGTAGAGAGGCTCAAAGCAAGGTCTTAAATGAGTGTTTTGAACTTTTTCTAGTTTACTTTCCCTGGGCTTGTTAAGATAGCATGGCATATTTTGAGGGTCAGAACCAAAATGTACACTTTATGGTCCTATGATACTCTTAGTACAGCAACATGTGGAAGCAAGACCAAAGTTTCATTTTTAAAAATAATAATAACACACACACACACTTTTTATTGTTGTAAATTATTTTGGATGGGCTTTGCCTGGCAAAGTGATATATAAATAGTTTTAAATGAGGAGGTGAGTTTATAATGGTGTGAAAAGTTGAAAACCCTTATTAAGTTTGGTTGCAATTATTAAAGTCAAGGTCAATTAAAACAAAATTATGACCATTTCTGTTTTCATTTCATATTGTCTGACGTGTCATTTGTCTGCTGTGTCCCCTGTGTTGTAGGGCTCGGCTAGTTTCTGGCATCCTTCCAGAACTTGCACAAAGTTTCACGAGGGAAGAAAAAGTGAGGTAAACCATGCAAGGTTAGATGAAATGGCCCGTGACAGTTTGAAGATGGTTTCTCAGTATCCCCAGGTGTAAGATGCAAGAAATCATAGAAGCATTCACATTTTCTGTGGAGGCTTAATTTTGTAATCTCTTGGTGCTCCAAGTTATAGCATGTTGGTGAATGCTGCTCCTACGTTTATAATTCCTGCTAGCAAGTTGGTACCCAGTGGTACAAGCACATCGTAGTATGCACATATAAAGCCCTTGTTTGAATCTTAACTCAAATACTACTCTTTAAACATGGGAACTTGACTCAGCTTCCTCCTCACTTTCCCACAGAACAAGGGGGGACAGAAGACTGACATCTCTCCTTTTGTCCTCCCTGCTCTCTCCCCATACACTCTCCACTTTTCTGGGCACTCTCCAGACAATGTGAAAATAGTTCATTTCCCCAGCAGCATGACTCAGGGAAACCTCCCCTCTTCAAAGAGCACTATGATCAAAATACTATTTACCTCACAGATACACAGAGTATTTAGTTAGGGTGGGAATGTTAACTCTCACCACTGTGGCATGAGATAAGGAGGCTGACATGGCCTTGCTGTTGTTTATTTGAACCAATGCGGTATCAAGGCTCCAGGATCTCTCTTGTTGTAGAGCCAGCTTGTTTTGTGATTTGTAGTCTCCCTCCTTAAATTGTGGGATTACTGTTATGCATGAGGGAGCCTCGCAGATCAAGAAAATCCAAAGAAAGGGAGGAGGAAGATACACTCCTCAACTTAAAGCGTCTGATTGAAGTGGTTTGAGGTTTGTTGTATTACGCAACCTGAAAGTAAAACTGAAGATAAGAAGGCAGGTGATGGACTTTGCCAGATGCAGTTTCCACCACTAAGAGTATGGGCAGGAAGCAATGATTAAAATGCAGCTGGTTTTCTAGGTCTATTTGCAACCCGGCTAACACGAAACCAAATACAGCTTTATAAACAGACCCAGGAATGTCATAATTAAAGCTTTGCTTCTCCTTGTAAAGTCCATAATCAAAAGAAAAGAAGCTTCAGAAACTAGCAAGGTTAGCAGACAGTGGCTAGGGAAAAGCTCATATTGTACCAAAATATCTAATCTCAATCTCTGGCTGAGTGGGGGAAAAGGAGAACCACCAGTTATTAATTGCATTGATGTGTAGAGATGTAATGTAACCAAGGTTCTTATCTCATGGCTAAGATAATAAAAAGCCCACAAGGTGAGAGAATGAGTCTAAACAGATAATTAGAGTACATTGCATTTACATCCTGAAGACATTCAATTAGTATGAGATACTGATATAATAGAATTATGACAACAATACAGTCTGGGGCCTTTCCCAGTCCTTTTTCCCAACAGTAAGATGCACGTACCCACACAAAGGCACATTTCTCTTCATTTTAATAATTCTGCATTTTATTTTCACCAACACATATTCACAAATAAATCCTAGCATCTCAGAAATAGGTTTCCCATTTCCCTACACATGTGAAAGAGAGCAAACTAAACACACTAGCTCTGCCCCCATCCCTGGTCACTATTTCTGTCACATTCCAATTCACAACCTGGATTATTTTGACATATTTTCACAGACCCTCCAAGTGTCCCTATTTTCCATGGATGACCTTGATTTAAGAGAAGCTGTCCCAGTTTTTGATCTGATCCTTGAATGTCCCACCTTTTCTTAGGACATCCCTATTTTCATTGAAGGAAATTTTTTTTTGGGGGGGGGGATATGGAGTTATCCGATCCCCGAGCCATCTGAAGGCAATCCCATATAGGGAAGTTTTTTAAATGTTTAATAATAATAATAAATTTTATTTATATCCCACCCTCCCCAGCCGAAGCCAGGCTCAGGGCGGCTAACAACAATACTTTGATTATGTATTTTTTGATTAATGTTTGATTATGTATTTATATATGTTGGAAACTGCCCAGAGCGGCTAGGGCAACCCAGTAAGATGTGTGGGGTATAAATAGTAAAATTATCATTATGGAATGGGGCGTCCCTATTTTCATCAGAGAAATGTTGGAGGGTATTTTTTCATGTTTTATAGATGATTTGTTTTTGGTGGTTCTTAGTTACATTGTTTAGAGGTTTAATAAGTATGCACTAAGCATGGAAACCTTTAGCTTACATGATCTTTCCAGTACACAGCCCAATTTTTTGAAAACAGAAAAAGACATTAAACATTGTGACCACTACTCAAAATATATGTAAATGCCCTCTTTCCTCTTTCTTTACATTTGCTTCCCATTTTGAGAGAGAATGCTTTTGGGTTACAGAAATGAAATGAGTGCAAGAAGACCCTTTACTTCTTTCCCCCTTCATGATCACAAACTCTAGCATGTCACTAGAAATACTTTAACTAATTAGTTGTTATACATTGCCCCTAAATCAGGAAAACTGTTCCATGCTATGCTGTGCTACCTCCTGGGTAAAATCTGTAGCACTGCTTTTTAAAATTGACAAAATAGTACCATCACTGCAGTAAGAGAAGGATTTATTTAGACATGACAGATATTTCTGATATGGCGAAAGGTTTTTAAACCATGTATTCATGTTGCAATGATTCACCTAGACCACCAAGGAGGTCTGAAAGATTGAAGATCAACTTGCTTTTGGACATGTGTCCTGCAAGTGGGACCTAAGTTCCCTGCTAAGGAAAGCTCTTTAGTCAGTACTGAGCTGTCATAAGTTCTTATCACAGCCCAGACCACCTCAGCTATACTTGCCTAGAAAATTCATCATACTTAAAATCTTCAATAAATGCTTGGATCAGAAAGGGGGTGGTGCTGGGAAAGATTGGCAGAGATGGGGAACCTATGACCCTCCAGATGTTGTTGTACTCCAACTTCCAATCACCACCAGCCAGTGTGGCCAATGGCCAGGGATGATGGGAGTTGGAGTTCAACCATATCAATGGATAAAATTCTAGGAGTTTCCCATTTAAAGTAATTCCTTGAAACTCCTGCTAATTTATGACTGTGTGCTAATATCTCAGACTCTGTGAAGAACTATTACATAAATCTTTTAAACGGTGTTATCATCTCTTGCACACAAACCATAATTTATCCTAAGGACTTCAAAAGGTCATTAGTTATCTCGGTTTCACTCCAGCCTGATGTGGTAATTATTAAAAACAGAGACACTTCAGCCAACAAAGTTTTTCAATTCACAGTTTCGTTCACCTGGTAATTTATAACCACTCCTTTTCAGGCAAAGACTTTTCATATTTTAAGAAGCATAAAAAGCTTCTGTTCGAGTTATTCACAGTTTATTATGGTATTAGCTACCTCCTGCAGCCTTTATTTTACAATATTCTTTTTATGTTATTTTAATACACACTCACTTTGCCAAACTCCTCCCCCCTTCCGTATAATTTTTGGATAAATAAACTATGTACATTCAGACTGGTTTTGCAAGCAGTCCTTTCCTTTGCAAGGAAAAAGGCAGCGCTTTCTGCAAATATTTCAGGGATCTGGTTGCAGTTGAGACAGTCTCAGACGGCCTCACATCTGTTTATGCTCATAGTTTGAATTTCCCTTTTATATCAAAAGGATAAACCTTCTGTAAAAATATTTGGAGTGTTTCGCCTGCAAAGTCTGAAACCCACCTCCAGAGGAACTGAAACAATATACAGCCCGAGGGGGAAAAAACAAATACAGAACGGCAGGAAAACGTCTTCACACAAAGAGGGATTTGCCAAAAGAAAAAGAAAGCAGTAATGGTTGAACTCCTTTTATCAGTACCCTAACAAATAACACCTCCTGTGCTTTAAATATTTAATGTGAAATCATGGATTTATATAGCTTACAAAATGCCGGTGGCTTATTATCTTTACAGTTTGCATGACAGGAATATTCATATTCAATTCCACCAACCAAGACAACAGGAATTCCTGCAGGTGCTAATAGCAGATAGCTTGGCTTGCTGCTCCAGTAATCTACTAATTATAGAATCCCTCAGGTTGAACAATGTCATTAATCTGATTAAATTATTTATATTGAGGGAAAGCTAAATCTTATTAGGCCCTCAGTATTTTGGATGTTGTACAACTGTATGAATGGCATCTTGGAACAGCTGTGGAGCATGGATGATTGTCACAAGAGCTGTCAAAGAAGTTAGGAGGAACACACACATGCTCAGTCCTCATACATCTAAAACCCTTTATGAATTATTATTAGAGGCACACCACCAGGGAAAACCATCAATGTATACAACTTCCAGAGTATACACTGAAGCACTTTATACAGCTGTAGCACTGCTGAAGCTAAGTTGACGTTGACTTGATAAGTGTCTGAGTCAGAGGCCTCCTGGAGCCACATGTAGATTCTGCCAGCTGGTTTATATGTAACCAGAACAGTTATGGTTGCTACTTCCTCATAGCTTCTTCCCACAATGGTAACATTTCAATTGGTGCTTCAGTTAGTAAATTCTAGGCCTGGTGGTTATTTCCCTTGTTAGCCTATCAGAAGCGAAAAATTAATTCAGACACTAGTAGTACAGTGGTACCTCGGGTTACAGACACTTCAGGTTACAGATGCTTCGGGTTACAGACGCCGCTAACCCAGAAATAGTACCTCAGGTTAAGAACTTTACTTCAGGATGAGAACAGAAATTGTGCGACGGTGGCGCAGCAGCAGTGGAAGGCCCCATTAGCTAAAGTGGTACCTCAGGTTAAGTACAGTTTCAGGTTAAGAACGGACCTCCAGAATGAATTAAGTTCTTAACCAGAGGTACCACTGTACACTGTAGGACAAATCCATGCTTAGTACGGTAACTTGATGCTCTCTAAATGTTGAACTACAAATACATTCAGTCATATGTAGTTTGGCTGTTGGTCATGGATGGTGGAAGGAGAAGGGCAGGGTGACCTACTGATCACCCAGGATCTTCCAGTGGCTTTTGATACATGGACCCCCACCTGGGAACCAATGTCCCCACTGTGGAAGGACGTGTGGGTCCAGAATTGGCCTCCACAGTCACTTACGGACTCATTGTCAAAACTGTGTTTATGGAAGACAATCTGACTTGGCTATGAGTGATCACCAAAGAAGAATGAAGAAGAATGGTGTCTTTCCAGGCTTTTCAATGGCTGGCAGTAATTTATACCTCCAGTGTCCCCCTGCTACCCCTCTTAGCACCCCCTGAGATAATCCCATCGCACCTCAGGGGAGAGTACCCCCTTTAGGAACCACTGGTTTAGAGACAACATGCCACTGAATGCCTGTTAGTGGGGAGTCACAGTTTATGTGCTTCCCAGAGGCATCTGTGGCCAGTGCAAGAAGCAGGATGCTAGAATAGAAGGAACTTTGGTCTGACCCAGCTGTTGCAACCGCTATTCACACCCGAGGTGCTGTCCTCAGCAGTCCTTGTGTCTTTTGAATTTCTGTGCTTTTCTCCCTGATGCCAGCCGGGCAAGCTGGGCTCTGGGCTCCAATTTCTCATTCATCAAAAATCTGAGCAAATTGAATTATTTATATTTTAATGTCTGAATCTTTGTGAAGACAGAGAAAAGCAATGTCCATGCTGCTTGCTTATTCAAAATGGTGACCTTGGGTGCAAAAGCATTGGTTTCATGTCAGGCACTGATAAACAGCTAAATAAATACAGAAAGCAGATGCTTGAAATTGGAATATTCACACAAAGCCCATTTGCCTCCAGCAAGATGGCAGCTGATGTCCTTTATAGGATTTAACATAGAATGCTTGCAATTTGGAATTTGCTGATTGTGTACCTTTTTCTTGTCCTATTCTTTATTCAGCTTTCTACATAGAGGAGTGCAGAAATGGTATCTATGTCACTGATATCATTTGTCAAAAGGTAGGCTTAGCGGGACGCGGGTGGCCCTGTGGGTAAAACCTCAGTGCCTAGGACTTGCTGATTGTATGGTCGGCGGTTCAAATCCCCGCGGCGGGGTGAGCTCCCGTCGTTCGGTCCCAGCTCCTGCCCACCTAGCAGTTCGAAAGCACTCTTAAGTGCAAGTAGATAAATAGGTACCACTCCAGCGGGAAGGTAAATGGCGTTTCCGTGTGCTGCGCTGGTGCTGGCTCACCAGAGCAGCTTCGTCACGCTGGCCACGTGACCCGGAAGTGTCTTCGGACGGCGCCGGCTCACGGCCTCTAGAGTGAGATGAGCACGCAACCCTAGGGTCGGACACGACTGGCCCATACGGGCAGGGGTACCTTTACTTTTACCTTTGGCTTAGATATTTGACTGTGTTCCCTACACATGCACAAGTATGCCCTATAGAGCATCACATCCTTTCTACCACTTTCTGGAACAAGGCTCCCCACCCCACCCCCAGCCCCTGCTTAAGATACCTGACCCATTTACTAAATAAGTTTATTCCAATGATGCTTTCATGAGGCAAAAGTAAAAGTAATAGCAAGGATCTGAATGGTAAACTGTAGACAAAGAAAGTCTGAGTGAAAATTATTTCAGTTTTAGGAGCCCTCGACACTCATGTTATTGAAAATATATAGTAAAGACCAAGATCACATGTTCAAACTGCTTCCAAATCAAATTACTACGTCATGCTAGTTTGCATCTTGATATCTCCAAGCTTGAAAGCCAATGCACACTTTACACAATTATTTTCTTGAAACTTTTTTTTTGGGGGGAGTCAGCCTGGGTTCAATGTATCATGTGCTTGTCTGAACACGCCAAGCTGAGCCCAAATGCTGATTTAGTGATTTAGGGTTACATTGATGCCAAAGAGAGAGAGAGTTAAACACAGACTGAACTCTCCTAATCAAAACACTTACCTATGACTGGAACATGCCAAGTTCTTTGAGATTTTTCAGAACATGGCATGAAGCACAATGGGTGGGATTCACCTAACAAGGCTTTCCCCGCTTTTTCCGCCCTGCAAGTCCCCATGCCCGGTCAAAGTGACACTTGTGGGGGTCAGGTAAACCCACAGAACAGTACACAGAAGGAGGAAAGGGGGATCGTGTTGAATTCCCCCATTCAACTTTTTGAGTGTGTTATATGCATGAATCAGTATACAGTATGTCCAGGTAACTGAGTAAATTTTGTGTATAATGAAGAATGTACAGTTTTCACTTTTACTTTATTCTCTTTTGGAAGGCAACACCATCAAAGTAAAAATACCCAGGAGCATTTCCCCCCCTAGATAAATGCATTTCACTGCATAAATGCTTTCACTTTAAGAACTTTAATATCAATTTGGATTTCACACGCAATTCACATAAAAACCAGGCTACTATATAAGAGGTTGAGTTGTGCATATTCTGCATGGTATGCAGATGTTAAACTAACTATTGTTTCCGTCAATGGCACACTTCATTTGGACTTCTGTCTTCTGCATTATTTTCTATATGCATCAATCAACCTGCAAAAGCACACAAATCTCAGAGGAGGGCTAATTTTCTCTTATGTTAACATTCTCTGAGGATGTGTTATTAGTGCTTAATGGTTTTGTAGATTGAGTGTAATACTCTTCAGCATTTGCATTTTGGGTCTTGCTAGTGATAGGAAAATTAACATGATAGACAGAATTGCCTTGAGTTGTAATGTTCCTTAAAATTCACACACAAATTGGCTCCAGTTGGTACCCATCCCCTCTTTTTGCTGCTATTTGAATTGGCTGACCTGCAACTCTGGTTAACTGCACCGCGCACCGGAAAAGTGGATATATGAATGAAACACAGCTATCTTTAGCCCAAACAACAGCTTCACATGGTTACCCACCCTCTATTATTTTAAGCTTTCTGCACAGGAGTTATGAAGTTAAACAAAAGCATTATTAAGCATGGACTCATTCTACTCTAACATTAATTACTGTTTCATAAATCTATGGAACAGACAAAATGAGGAAGGATTTCTTGATCAAGTTGCTTCTTCCATCTAGCATGACACTTACGGCTAATTGCATGCTGAAATTCCCCAGGAGATTTCACGTACACCGAAGAACAAAACATTTGCCTGGTATATAATGAAAAAGGAGGGAGAAAGAAAACTCTAGCAGCTTTAGCCAGAACTCATTGCTAGAGTAGGTCACATAGAAAGACATTTTTATAATGAGCCATATGTATACTTTCTTATGGAGGCTTAAATTATCCTCGGGAAATATGATTTCTGTCATATTTACTCTTATCATTCTTGCTAGTCTTCAGAATATGTGAAAGAAAGTACACTAAACCTTCCAGACTGAGCTGCCCAACCAACTTTTCAATCAGATGGGACCAAAGATTTGTTAAACATTTTTCTTTGTCTTTAAAAAAAGAGCAATAAACAAACTGGAGATGGCTGAAGAACATAGGGCACTCTTTTGCCATACAGATGTTGCTTCCGCTTCTCTTCTTTCTCTTTGTTCTTAAAATTTTCCCCACTCACCTGTTTGTGTGTCTGTGTTTGTTCTTTTTCTTCACTTCATCTTGTGCTGTGAGTGCTGAGAAGATGGCGCAAAGGAGTACATTCCCAAGAATAATGTAGAAAACAACATTCTACGGCTGCACTTTCCTAAAGCTAATATATACTGGGGGAAATGGTCTATAAAAGCCATTTGTATGTTCAAATTACATGAAGAAATGTGTGCCAAAAATGCCAACTGCTGGGGCTAATACTTTCAGTAAGGACACAAACTGGGCGGCTAGGTGTTAGAAATCAGCCAATTGAAGAGTTACTAAACAAGATACGGGACGAGCTTGAAATGGCATGGGTGGTGACATGTGTTCAGGAAGGATGACTGGCTTTCCTGAATATTATAAGCTGCCAATTATAAGAATGTTTGACGGCTCAGTTCAAGAGGCCTACAGCATGCACTTGCATTTGATTTACCAAATTAAATGATGAAAGAAATGAATACTAGCATTCTAAAACAAACAAGATGAATTTTAACAGGGAGAAATGTAAAGTATTGCACTTGGGCAAAAAAAATGAGAGGCACAAATACAAGATGGGTGACACCTGGCTTGAGAGCAGTACATGTGAAAAGGATCTAGGAGTCTTGGTTGACCACAAACTTGACATGAGCCAACAGTGTGACGCGGCAGCTAAAAAAGCCAATGCAATTCTGGGCTGCATCAATAGGAGTATAGCATCTAGATCAAGGGAAGTAATAGTGCCACTGTATTCTGCTCTGGTCAGACCACACCTGGAGTACTGTGTCCAGTTCTGGGCACCACAATTCAAGAAGGACACTGACAAACTGGAACGTGTCCAGAGGAGGGCAACCAAAATGGTCAAAGGCCTGGAAACGATGCCTTATGAGGAACGGCTAAGGGAGCTGGGCATGTTTAGCCTGGAGAAGAGGAGGTTAAGGGGTGATATGATAGCCATGTTCAAATATATAAAAGGATGTCACATAGAGGAGGGAGAAAGGTTGATTTCTGCTGCTCCAGAGAAGCGGACACGGAGGAATGGATCCAAACTACAAGAAAGAAGATTCCACCTAAACATTAGGAAGAACTTCCTGACAGTAAGAGCTGTTCGACAGTGGAATTTGCTGCCAAGGAGTGTGGTGGAGTCTCCTACTTTGGAGGTCTTTAAGCAGAGGCTTGACAACCATATGTCAGGAGTGCTCTGATGGTGTTTCCTGCTTGGCAGGGGGTTGGACTCGATGGCCCTTGTGGTCTCTTCCAACTCTATGATTCTATGATTCTAAATAGCTTGCATGTAACTGTACACTGACAGGCAGTGTAGTTTGTGTTGAATGGTCACTGTAAAATGTGAAGGTTCATTATTGTTTCACAAGTTGTGTATGTCTTTAAGGGCCAGGGCAGATAACGAGACCCAGCTTTACAGCTGTGAAACATAGCAGGTGCTGCTGAGTTGTGCTAATCAAGCTGTGTCAGCAATTGGGTATAGTATATAAGGAGCAGCACCTAGCTCTCCTATTACCCTGGGGGATGGGTTGGTGGTTGGGTCTGGTTTGTTGTTGATGTATTTAGTGTATAAGGAGTTTTTGTTATTGTTATTAAAACCTTGTTTAAGTTATTTTTGAGTCCCTTTTTAACGCATGGTCACCCCAGCAAGCTCTCTGCAGCGCTACTAAACTGCAAATAGCCAACAGTTTGGTGGTTAGAGTGTTGGATTAGGAGCTGGGGGGGGCAGAGTACAAATCTCCACTCAGCCATGAAGTTCACTTGGGTTAGTCATAATCTTCCAGCCTTACCTACCCCACAGAGTTGTTGTGAGGATAAAATGGGGGTGAGGAGAGTCATGTATGCCACTTCAATCTCCTGGGAGAAAAGGTGACATACCCTTGGAAACGTGATCAAGTGAAATCAGTGCAAGTTTTGGCAAGTTTACACAGACACATTGCACCACTCAATGGACTGAATTATCAAGTGATCATCATGAAAGCCGGGTGGTAACCGTGTTGGTCTGACACGGTCGAAATAAATAAAAAGTTGTCCAGTAGCACCTTAGAGATCAGCTAAGTTTGTTCTGAGTATAAGCTTTCGTGTGCATGCACACTTTTTCAGATACCATGCACACAAGTTTATACCCAGAACAAACTTAGTTGCTCTCTAAGGTGCTACTGGACAACGTTTTATTTATCATGAAAGCCATCATAGATGATTGCAAATAACAGAGAAAACATTTTCATCCCTTCATTTAGTTTTTTCATTAAGTCTTCAAGGGAGGCAGTTTGTACATTCAGCCAGGAAGAACTGAGTAATAAACTCATTGGGCCAGAATCAGTCAAGTAGTTCCACTACAGGCTCCAGTCCGGAGGTGTCAACTTCTGAAGGAGAATGGGGGTGCCAATATCACACGGCAGATGATGTCAGGAAGCAGTGGTAGCATGGCAGCAGCGCAACTTCAGTGGCCACAGCTCCTCCTTCCACCAGTGCCACCAGCCAGGGCTGCTTCCTTGCTCCTTCCCCTCTACAGCAGCAGCAGCAGCAGGAGGAGCCAGCCACGGTGTGTTCTGCTCCGTGCTTGCCCTCCTCCACCCTTTTTGAACATTGGGAGGGGGCAGCCCCATCCCAAAATATTGGGGGGCCCAAAAGAGCTCAGCCCCTAGGAGATGGTACCCCTGCGCCAGTATATATATATATATATTTTAATGATATTTATTACAATTTTTAAACAACAAACAAACCACCAAACATATAACGTACCATCACCATATAACAAACAAAAGAATCAAGGTGAAGAAAAAAGAATGAAAAAAGAAAATACAGATAAAATAAGGTTATTCATGAAACATATTTTCATAATCTTTAGACTTCCTCACATCCCCCTTCCCTGCGTTCTCAATCATGTAGTTATATGCAGCAATTTATTACCTTACTTCCATTTTTATTTTATAAATCTCAAATATTATGTTCCGACTTTTAAATGGTTTTAACATAAATTAAACTACTTGGCTTGAACATAATATTACTTCAAATTTCTTCATTTCCTTAAACATCACTTATTCTCATATGTCTTACAATAAAATTACTGCTGCCATGTTTCTTTCAATCGTGCATTCTCCTAACATTCATACAGTTTATAATGTTTTTGTAAATAGTCTTTGAATTTTTTTCAGTCCTCTTCCACCGTCTCTTCTCCCAAGTCCCGAATTCTGCCAGTCATTTCAGCCAACTCCATGTAATCTATCAGTTGCGTCTGCCCCCCTGCGCCAGTATAAGGGCTCTTGCTAATGCAATGGGGCTTCCCCCTCCCACTTCCTCGCCCCTGTGCCCCCCTCAGTTATCTCTGGAGGGTCAAGAGAACTGCCTGGGGAAGGAGAAAGGGGGGCCATTCCATTGGGCACAAATGTTTGCCTTGCATCAATGGAATGCTTGTTTTATTATGACATTGAATTCTCACTGAGTGATAAGTCACTGAGGGGCATAAATGCATACAGTGGTACCTCTGGTTAAGAACTTAATTCATTCTGGAGGTCTGTTCTTAACCTGAAACTGTTCTTAACCTGAGGTACCACTTTAGCTAATGGGGCCTCCTGCTGCCGCCGCATTGCCGCCGCACGATTTCTGTTCTCATCCTGAAGCAAAGTTCTTAACCTGAGGTACTATTTCTGGGTTAGCGGAGTTTGTAACCCGAAGCATCTGTAACCTGGTACCACTGTACAGTGGTTCTTCGGGATGCGAACAGGATCCATTCCAGAGCCCTGTTCGCATCCTGAACAGAACATAAGACACGACTGCGCATACGCGGCTTGCATTTTGCCACTGCCACACATGCGCGTGACATCATTTTGACTGTCTGCGCACGTGCTCCACGGCGAAACCCGGAAGTAATGCACTCCATTACTTCCGGGTCGCCGTGGAGCACAACCCGAAAATACTTATCCTGAAGCATATTTATCCAGAGAAGCGGACACAGCAATGGATCCAAACTACAAGAAAGAAGATTCCACCTAAACATTAGGAAGAACTTCCTGACAGTAAGAGCTGTTCGACAGTGGAATTTGCTGCCAAGGAGTGTGGTGGAGTCTCCTTTTTTGGAGGTCTTTAAGCAGAGGCTTGACAACCATATGTCAGGAGTGCTCTGATGGTGTTTCCTGCTTGGCAGGGGGTTGGACTCGATGGCCCTTGTGGTCTCTTCCAACTCTATGATTCTATGATTCTATCCTGAGGTATGACTATATATGAATCTGTGGCCCCATATGACATCATTCAAATAAATAAACCTTCAAACAAATGGATTATTGGTGATTACAATATAGTGAAAGAAAGCTAGATTCATCTTTAAAATATGTTGTTCTTGTTAAATTCTGTGGCTAGTCCAAAGACTATATAAAAAGCTGCCATAGTATAAATTAACCATACTTATTTTTCACATTTAGTGTAAAATCCAGCCAAATTATGATTTTTAAAAATATATTTTATTCAGTTTTCAAAGATGCTGTACAACAGGGAAAAGAAAGGAGGAATCAGTAAAGTACAATAGTGCACTTTCTTTGTGAAACAAATTATGTTATGCTTCCTTCCACAAATAATGCATGCTTTGGGGGTTCACCGTCCCCATAGATGCAAGTTATTTGTCTGACAATAAGACTCTCAGTCATGCTTGTCTTCAGTGCAGGACTGACTTTTTTATATGATTGCAGTTTTGACATCTGACATTTCCGCATTCACCCTTCATCTACCAAGATCGTCCCCTACTGACAAGCCAGTACAGGCAAGAATGGCTTGCTCTGTTCTTCAGGATCTGTAACACTGGGCTATTTTAGGAAAGCCTTGTCTTCAAGCATGGGGTTCCTTCAAGCTTTGTGTGATGCCAAACTTTAAGAAATCGCTACAAATCAAGATGATGATTGAAGTGGCAACCGCAGAAGTTAAATGTCTCCATGCCAGGAAGCCTTTTCATGCCCTCCAGTGGTTGTGGATGTCTCAAACATCTAAAGGGCAGAAGCATTACCAAGCACCTTTGGGAAGAATGGTGACGAAGCATGCCACGGACTTGCTTTTTTGGTGCAAAAAAATTGGGTCACTGTTGAAAGAATATTATTATCTTTTAAGCAGCGCCTTCAGTCCAGCTTCATTTCCACTTAAGGATAATGACCTTGTGGCCAGGTAGCTTGTCCTTACGTGATTCCCAGTGTTTAGAGCTGGTCCCTCAAGCATGGGGTCTGGCTGGCTAGTGGTCACAAGGAGCGTCTCCACCCCCATCATTCTGCCTGGATGCTGAGGTCCAGTGCCAAAGGCCTTCTGGCAGTTCCCTCACTACGAGAAGCCAAGTTACATGGAACCAGGCAGAGGGCCTTCTAGGTAGTGGCGCCCGCCCTGTGGAACGCCCTCCCATCAGATGACAAAGAGATAAACAACTACCTGACATTTAGAAGACATCTGAAGGCAGCCCTGTTCAGGGAAGTTTTTAATGTGTGACATTTTGATGTATTTTTAATCTTTGTTGGAAGCCGCCCAGAGTGGCTGGGGAAACACAGCCAGATGGGTGGGGTACAAATAAATTATTATTATTATTATTATTATTATTATTATTATTAAGCTAGAGACTACTTGCCTCACCTTTTTCCATCAACTCTCTCTTCAGGAAGGCCTTGTAAGCAAATGTGAACACAAACTGCATTTTCAAAAATGTTTTCTAACAATTGTTGTTGTTTAGTCATTTAGTCGTGTCCGCCTCTTCGTGACCCCCGGGACCAGAGCACGCCAGGCACTTCTGTCTTCCACTGCCTCCCGCAGTTTCGTCAGACTCATGTTGGTTGCTTCGAGAACACTATCCAACCATCTCGCCCTCTGTTGTCCCCTTCTCCTTGTGCCCTCCATCTTTCCCAACATCAGGGTCTTTTCCAGGGAATCTTCTCTTCTCATGAGGTGGCCAAAGTATTGGAGCCTCAGCGTCACGATCTGTCTTCCAGTGAGCACTCAGGGCTGATTTTCTAACAATACATTGCCACAAAAGTTTTGAAACTGCTAACAAAAAAATGCTGTTTGTTTATTTTACTGCATTTGCATGCTGTGTAATCTAATAAAATAAAATAAATCGCTAGGCAGTTTGCAGAAAAGAAGGATGCATTTCTGATTGCAACTGAGTGACTCCACACAGAGCAACTATACCATTGCAAAGGTTCAATGACAATGATGTGGGGACCAGAGAATCTAAATAACAACTGAGGCAGAAAGACCCTGCCAGCTGCAACCCCTTACCTTCTCATTCCAGATTCAACCACCTGTACATGCAAGAATCAAGCCCTGAACTGTTGCAAAGCTTCAGTTTAGATACAGGGAAAGAGGCAAAGCCTCTAAAAAATTGGGACTTTTCTGTCATCATGCTGGACTAGAATTAAGAGATGGCCACCAGAATTCTGGTGCCTCTATCTTGTGATACATTTTCTTCCTCCGCAGTTTACTACAACACTGAAGACCAGGCATGGCCAACAGTTATAAATGATGTGAGTTGTAGTCTAAAATCTTTATTTCAATTGGTATCTGTTTTAGATTGGAATTTCCTTTTGTGTGTGTTACTGTCATATTAAACTTTTTAATAATGGATTTTAAATATGCAATAGTTTTAGTACTTTTTATGTGTAATTGTTATATATATATGCCATACACTTCAGGATGCTTAATGGGAAGTGATTCATAAATGAAATAAATAAAAATAATCCAAAACATCTGGAGGGCACCATAATGGTGAAGGCTGCTTTCACCTCTTTAATCTTGTAAAAGTTATTCCATTTATAGCTCTTTCTCCTGGCTACCTTTATTTCCTGTATTCTTGCAAGGGCTGCTGAGAATTGTAGTATTGCAGGAATAGACAGAAGAGAAGACACTATCTGGACAAGACCTTATTGTTTCCAGTTTCATTGCCAGCTTTTTTTTATGGGAGATAATGAAGTACCTGGAGATGGCTGTGTGATAGATATGTGTTTCTTTACTGTGTTTAAGAAGCTATCACATGTACACGCAGATGTTGATGGAGTACATTAATGAATATAACATGGGGAAATGATGGCTCCATGCTTTACAAAGCAAACAGAAAAGCTATGTGCACACTGTTGCGTACCCTAAACACCAGTGAACTCACAACAACTGCGTTTATTATATAACGTGTGGAAATATCTTATTTTTTTATCCAGTCTCTGAGTGAGTTGGTTTCTTCTCCTCTCTTGTTATTTATGTCGCCAAGCTTCTGGACTTGGCAGAAACAATTAGGAACATAAGAAACTGAGTTATACAAGCTTAGTTGGTAGAGCATCGGACTCAGTCTTGGGGTCATGGGTTTGAGTCCTATGTTGGACCCAAAGATCCCTGCATTGCAGAGGGTTGGACTAGATGACGCTTGTGGTCCCTTCCAACTCTACAATCCTACTCCTGCCATCCATGATCACTGGTCACATGGGGGCATGGGAGTTGTCTTACTCCTATGCTAGGTTCTTGATCTGAATTGCATGTGGAAGTCAAGGGAACATCTGAGCAAGCACCCCTACTAAAATGCTTCTTCTTCTTCTTCTTCTTCTTCTTCTTCTTCTTCTTCTCCTTACCCATGGAAGGGAGGGAGAGGGCAGTGGGTGAAGTGATCCTGGGAATGGCTGTAGTAACAGAGAGGACTAACTCATTAAGTTGTCTTGGGTAGGTGGTGAGCTCTTTGGTTGTCAACGGGTACCCAATGACAACAATCCTTAATGCTCCCTCAACTTCAAGGCTGGATGAAGATGTTTGTTCCTTGTTATCAAAGTGAGAATGCATAAACACTTTAGATTCCCTAGAACTACAGTAGCAGCACAAAAATAATTTAGAGATAGATCCAGTGATTTAGCTACATGTGAAAGCAGTTTTCAGTTCTGAAGCCAGTTCAATATTTACTAACAAAATCTCTTCTATTCCAGAAGAGAGTGGATTATAGCAATTCTACTGAGGGAGGAAACAAAACTATATATATATATATTTACCACTACTACTAATACTGTTGTTGTTGTTGTTGTTGTTGTACAACACTCAGTGCTTAAGGGAGACTCCCTGCAATGGATGCCTTCACACTAATTCCAGGGATATCAATTATTCTAGAATCACAAACAAAATGGTCAAAAAACAGTAAAAATCAAACACAGGCAGACACCTTTTGAAACCCGCCTACTGAACAGCTTATGGGATCTGTTTATTCATTCAACAAATATATGTTGAAAGATTAGGCTGGAGTTGGCTGCCATTCAGCAAGATAAATGTAGAGTAGACTCATTTTCTGCCTCACTTAATGCTTAAGGATTTGTATTAAAGGAGGTAAAAGCAGGGGGTGGGGAATTCCAGCCACCTAGATCTTTGGAGTGGGATTATTTTGCCAAGGACCTCACACAGAGGGTCTGATCAGCCCCCTTACATAGAGTGAACGGTCTATTTTTCCCCCCATAGAAAATTGACAAAGAAAGAAAACTGGCAATCAAGGAGCACTTGCAGAGACTATTCAGACTCCAAAGACTGGTTTTCACAAATAGCATCAGTAAAACTGTGTCTGGACTATGCCACTTTGAACTGCAGGTGATTCACATGACTGAATAGATGAAAATATATTCCTATGTATAGAAAACCTAGGATGTCGGGGAACTAGGCTTGGACATTTATTTCTGACTGCTACTTTTCCATACATTTTTTTTGTATGCAGGGAATGTTCAAAGGATCTGAAATGGCACCGCTCAGATTTTCCACCTCACCCACTTGTTTGTGATAATAGGGCCTTAAGTGACAAGAGAAATAACAGAAAGCTAGAAATAGAGTTTTTGACTATACAGGAGGGGTGAGGAACCACAGTCTGAACTGATGTGTGTCTGCCTTCTAGTCAGCATCTCAGACTCCCTCAGCAGACCAAGAGAGGCAGTCCTGATTGAAAGGCAAGCCTAACTACAGAGCCTAGCTAATAAGGCTTTCTGGCTATGTACACATTCCCATTTACACTGCATCCTGTGTGCTCCCACAATCGGTTTTGGAAGTGGTATATACAAAAAGTTCATAGAATCATAGAATCCTAGAGTTGGAAGAGACCACAAGGGCCATCGAGTCCAACCCCCTGCCAAGCAGGAAACACCATCAGAGCACTCCTGACATATGGTTGTCAAGCCTCTGCTTAAAGACCTCCAAAGTAGGAGACTCCACCACACTCCTTGGCAGCAAATTCCACTGTCAAACAGCTCTTACTGTCAGGAAGTTCTTCCTAATGTTTAGGTGGAATCTTCTTTCTGGTAGTTTGGATCCATTGCTCTGTGTCCACTTCTCTGGAGCAGCAGAAAACAACCTTTCTCCCTCCTCTATGTGACATCCTTTTATATATTTGAACATGGCTATCATATCACCCCTTAACCTCCTCTTCTCCAGGCTAAACATGCCCAGCTCCCTTAGCCGTTCCTCATAAGGCATCGTTTCCAGGCCTTTGACCATTTTGGTTGCCCTCCTCTGGACACAATTCATATCTATCCTGCCATATCTTACTAAATACTGCATGTTGAAGTGTTTCTGCCAAAGCAGCTTTGATCCGAATTGAGAAAAATAACAGCTTAGTTGCATTAGGCTGGCCTGTCTCCATGCTCCCTCTCTTTTCCAGCCTCCGGGGAAATGAGTGAGAAAGAGATGGTAACCAGGAGAAAATTGATCGGGAGAAGTTTTTCTCCCTCTGTCATAATATTAGAACTTGGGAATATTGAAATACAAATCCCTTCTTCACAAGGTGCATAACTAATAGAATTTGCTCCCATAAGATGTAATGGACACCACCTTAGGTGGCTTTAAAAGAGGATTAGATAAATTCATGTAGGATAAGGCTACAATAATGGCTATCAGCCATAATGGGTATGTCCTGCCTAAACTGTTGGAAGCACCATGCCTCTGAATATCATCAGCTGGGAATCATAAGTGGGGGGGGGGTGTGCTGTTGTACTCAGGATCTGTTTGTGGGCTTCCTTCATTCTGGAAAGAAAAGCTCAGTTAGAGAATTTCTGACTTAGGGAGTGACTCACTTGCGAGTGAGTCACAGCTGCAGAGGGGGCTTGCCGCTGCTGAATTCCATCATTTGCCACCTGAGGTGACTGCTTCGCTCTGCCTAATGGTAGGACCAGCTCTGACCACCTGTGCTTCAACTGCAGCAACAGTTAAGAATACCTTTTACCAGCTAAGGTTGGTGCACCTTCTTGTCCTTAAGAAGCCAAACCAGGCCTTTGTCATTCATGCAGTAGATCAGAAGTGGAGAACAAATGTGGCCATCCATGCCTCTCTATCTAGCCCTCAAGGTTCTCCCCAAACAAAGCCTTTCTGCAGGCCTCATCCCTCTTCCTGAGACTGCATCATTTACTAGCCTTGTTCCATTCCCTCACTGGCATTCAACCCCACAGAATTTTGTCCATGAGGCAATGCAACCATTAAGTCCATTGTCAATTCTTAGTTAATTCCAACTGCGATTACTATGTTGTGTGCTGAATTTGGTTGGGGCTTCCTTTGAAAGCATTTCAGAAATCTCAATTAGTAAGGGGAGTAATTTTTAAAAATATCTCTCTCTGAATATTACCGCCTTCATTAGCCACTGATTTGTTTTCTACATTAATTCAAATAAATGATTTTGTCCTAGAAAGCCCCATTTGACCTTGGTCACACCCACACCATCCATTTAAAGTACTCTTATGCCACTTTGACAGTCATGGCCTCCCCTTCAAATCCTGGGACTGGATTTAAAGGGTCCTGGGAATTATAGCTCTGTGAATGTCTCCTAACAGCTCTTAGCGCTCCTAACAAACCACAGTTCCCAAAATTATTTGGGGAAACCATGACTCTTAAAGTGGTATAAATGTACGACCAAGAATGGCCCCCACCAAAGAAATGGTCTGCTGATGCATGCCCAACACACTGTGGCAGCTCAATGTGTGGCATGTGGGCCAATTTATATGGTAGCTCTGAGATAGTGGAACAACCTTCTTAAGAAAACTTATCTTGTCCAGTCACTCCTGGTACAGTGGAACCTCGGGTTGCGGACGTAATCCATGATAGAAGCACATCCGTAACCCACAGCGTTCGTAACCTGCAGTGCTGAGTCTGCACACGTGCACAATGCGATTTGGCGCTTCTGTGCATGTGCAAAGCGCAATTTAGCACTTCCGTGCATGCGTAAGCGGCAAAACCCAGAAGTAACCCTTTCCGGTACTTTCGGGTTTCCCGCGGTCTGCAACCTGAAAACACGTAACCCGAAGCATTTGTAACCTGAGGTACCACTGTACTTGGCAGCTAAAACTTATCTGCTCCAGTGGGAAATTTCAGGTGTAGCCATATAGATGTCCAACTGCTTCTGTCTCTGCTTCTTTACCATTGTCAAGATCCACTAAGAACAACTTTTTGGGTGTACTGTTTGTCTAGTATGAGGAATCCTAATGCCAAGCAAGGCTCCTACTTGTTGACCTTGTGAGCTGTTGTTTCATTATCTGAATTGAGAATACCAGTAGACAGACCCAAATGGGACAGGGTGACGAAGGTACATTTCAACAAACACATCTTCGTGGCCTGGCCCCTGACTCCTTAACTGTTGTTTTGACAGCAAACAGACAGAAACTAGAAACAAATTTCAGCTCCACAGAAATACATGTTGTCAGCATCCCAGCAAAAGATGGAACAATGAGTGGAGGCAAAGATCAGTGATGAAGTCAGAGATAAGAGCAACTAGTCACAGGTGGCAGGATTTGTTGAGGGAAACTTGGGAGTCCATGGGCTTTCCCTCATCATATGGAGAGAGAGAAACCCTAAATGTGATGTTAATCATGTTGTTAGACTTTGAGTGGATGCAATAGCTAGCTCAGGGAGCACATGGCAGACCCCTCCTCCATATCAAGATCCTGTTCTCAATCAGCCCCATCTTCCAGGCTGGCTATTTTTAAAAGGGAAATTGTGCACTAAAGGGCAAATCTGTGATTAAACTTGGTTTGGTCCTACAGAAGTGTAATTTGATAGAAGGTAAGTTAGGAGGTCAATAGTGATGCATGGAAGTGAGAGCTGGACCATAAAGAAGGCTGGTCACCCAAGAATTGATGCTTTTGAATTATGGTGCTGGAGGAGACTCTTGAGAGTCCCGTGGACTGCAAGAAGATCAAACCTATCCATTCTGAAGGAAATCAGCCCTGAGTGCTCACTGGAAGGACAGATCCTGAAGCTGAGGCTCCAATACTTTGGCCACCTCATGAGAAGAGAAGACTCCCTGGAAAAGAGAACTGGGCACTGCAGTTTAGTTACAATGATGTAAACCTAAGGCTGCAATCTTCTGTGTGCTACTTGGGACCATATTAGATCAGTCTGTGGTCTAATAAGATCTTATATACAAAGTATGGCTGAGATTATTCACTTTCCCCTTGAAAGTAGTGACTTTGGGAGGTAGAAGGCCTTCCCCCACTGTTATTCATAATTGTCAACACTTATCCTCCCTCCCCCCCGCCCACTATTTTCTTAATCTCTCTGGTTCATTCCTTCTCAAGTGGTCACAGGGAATACATGCTGAATGTGATGATTTACAGTACATTGATTTAAAACTATCTGTTAAACTCACTAAATAAACTCCATTTAGAGTAACGGTAACCCTCTTTATTCTGATTGCATGGGTGATACCACCTAAGCAGGGTTTGGTACTGCACTCTCCCATCACTTTTGCATCCCAGGATATATATAACCAATTACCTTGCTTAAAAGCACTGAATGGAACCTGCCCACTGAATCATTGTAGCAGCCGTGGGTGGGAGGAGGTTATTGGAATTAAGATAGACACACCCTACCGAAAAATGTTGTGAGATCCCCTGCCCAGCTTTAACTCAGCTCTAATACTTATATATATCAGAAAATCAGTGTAGATATAATAAAAACCAGTGCAAAACTGGATCTGCCCCGAGGGATTTCTGCTATGGCAATAGTTATAACCAAACACCCAGAATTATCATTTCTTGCTTGCTGCCCTCAGATGAATGCTTTAATTCCATCCCTATTTCTTTCCACAGTTAATAAATCCATATGTATCTTATTTTATTCCTATGGAAGGTACGACTCAGTCTGGAAATGGCCATGCTATTCTCATACCAGTCATGGCCATAATTATCCCTGTCAATAGCCTTATTGCACTCATTACACATTATTATGTGCACAAAAAAAGTGCACGAAGACCTGGCACAGTGTATCCCATAATTTAAGTGCCCAGGCCTGGGCTTAATTTAGAAAAGATAAACTAAATTTGGGTAAAGGAGTTGCTGACTTTGAACTGCTTAATCTAAAACATCTGATTTTTGTTATAAAGGATATGGCTTGACACTCAAAAATTTAACCTACACACTAACGTTATGCTAGGGGGGAAAGCAGTAATGGGGCTCTAATGAATTCACTAGAGACCATTTGCATTTTGAAGCACACATAAAATGCGACCATGTGTGTTAGGTTTTGGCAAACTGCTAGGTATTTTGCTGCT
This sequence comes from Podarcis vaucheri, assembly GCF_965113315.1. NCBI lineage: Eukaryota > Metazoa > Chordata > Lepidosauria > Squamata > Lacertidae > Podarcis > Podarcis vaucheri. The sequence continues at coordinate 60,628,262 of NC_138749.1, read as the reverse complement.
GTCAGTCATCCAGAACTTCCATATATATCTTAGTACTGTTGCATTTAACACAGCAGCAATCTAGGATGGGCTCCATCTTACTAATGCTTAGCCTGGACAAGGCAAACTATAGATGTTAGACCTAACAGACAGTCAGGCTATATTTACAGTCTTCACTGCTTAGAGCAGGGTTAGCCAATGTCACACACACACACACACACACACACACACACACACACGGTCTTGGACCCCATCTCTCATCATAGGCCATGCTGGGGCTGAGGCTGATGGGAGTTGGGATCCAATAACATAAGGAGGTCAGGTCACCATGTTGGCTGCCCTTGGGCTTACAGGGTTTGAGTGTGGCCCAAAAACTTACTCTGGGGAACAAGAGAGTGGTTGTCAGTTATCAGTTATCAGCCTGGGCTGTGTTATGACCACCAAAACAAAGCCCTTGTACTGCCTTAGATTTGGGTGAGGAAGAGATACAGGCTGCTGCACTCCAGGGGAACATCCAGCACCTCCTTCTTTACTCTCCTAACCTGAGGATGTGACCTTTCCTCTGTCCTCTTACTTCAGGGATCAGTCCCCAGTAGTGTGTATATATCCCCAGCCTTACAGAAACGATCAGTGATAGAACTAAACAAGAGTCCTTTAGCAGAGCCAGATCCTGTGGGGAGGTGGGGCCAAGTGCAGAATAGCAGCCTTCATAAGACTCAGTTCTTTGCAGAGGCAACATTTCTTCATAACCTGTAACAAGAAGAAAGCCACAGCAAGAAGAGTTCACTGGGAGCTTTTCTTGGTCCTGATAAGGCTCATCACAATCTTGTCCAATCAAGCCACGTGCCCCTGAATCTGTCTCTACATGATTCAAATCTGCTCATTGAGACTTTACTTGACACGATCATACCAGAAAAGTTTTTATCTGGTATAACATTAATTAAACAAGCTTGTTACCACCTCCACTGAGAGCCTCAAGTCCCAGAAGAATAGAATAAATTGATACTAGAATTACAAGTCCCAGAATCCCTGGCTGAAGTCCTTCTCTTTAGGGAAAATGGTATGCATAACATCAGCTTCCTGCCCAGAAATTCTGGAACTGTTCATTCCAACCTCTGGCAAGAACAGATACTTTGCCAGGGCCTGGGAGTGCTCACTGCTGTTTCCACCTTCTCCTGCCCCAGGGGAAAACAGCAGTTTACACAATCAAGGAGACTGTAGCCCTACTTGCCAAAAGCTTCAAGGCCAGGAATGTGTTCACAATCTTTTTTGTAAACATGCATGGAGAACTGCTTGGTTATATAATCACCTTTGCATGAATGCTTGTGGCAGCCCAGAGTAGTTGGCTGAAGGTCACTTCATGGAAGATAAAGGTGGTTTGTTCCAGAACTGTCCAACCAGGTCCCAAATAATGTCACCATCACATCACATTGATGTTCCAGAGCATGATCTCTAGGTGGACCTCAATACCACCAGTGGAGATTCCAAATTGGTTTATGGCATATACCAAGACTGCAAACTGACAACAGTTAGAAGAATAGCACTCTAGGTACAGAAATATCTTATGTATATGTGGCATTGTTAGAAGAAAGAGCAAAGTGCAACATCATAAAATATGTAATGAATCTTTGCTAAGTCTTTCATAAGAATTCAATGAGACTCAACAGTGATCTATGCCAGTTTGGGCAATTACCATCTACTTAGAGCTCGGCTGCACTTGCTCAAACTGCTATATTTCATGGATGTTCTGCCAACAGCATAACTTACAACAGATACACTTTTGACAACTCCAGTTGAAACATTTCAAACACAATTCTGGAAAGTGTAAATATGGAAAATTAGGTTGACTTTTTTGGTATGCCAAGAATACCCACGGTGCTTTATGGTGACCTGATTCAGCAGAAAGGCAAACAACAGGATGAAAGAATGTATTTATTGTGTCTCAAGCATACAGTGCAGGTCACTGCTGTTTTCTGTTTACATTGTAGTGGCCCTTAACACTCCTAGAGCAGTTTATTCAGCTGTGTCTACAACACAAAATGATGTGCCGTATTTCCTCTTAAACCATATTTTAAACTTTCTGGGCCCAGTCACACTTTTCTATACATTCTAGGTAATCCAGGGGTGGGTGGCTGATTTTTCCTGTGGTTCAACCCCCTTAGGTAAAACACTGTATCTTTAAGTCATCTAAGTAGCAAAGTCAGGAAATAGGGCCCAGCATTCATATAGGAATTCACAATTTATAAAGTATTAAATCTCTCATAATACAGTACTAGAACCCATGGCCCAATGAAATGAAAGGGTGGGAGATGTTGTGGTGGCCCTCAACTTTGTTGTTGTTGTTTAGTCGTGTCCGACTCTTTGTGACCCCATGAACCAGAGCACACCAGGCACTCCTGTCCTCCACTGCCTCCCGCAGTTTGGTCAAACTCATGCTGGTAGCTTCGAGAACACTATCCAACCACCTCGTCCTCTGTTATCCCCTTCTCCTTGTGCCCTCCATCTTTCCCAACATCAGGGTCTTTTCCAGGGAGTCTTCTCTTCTCATGAGGTGGCCAAAGTATTGGAGCCTCAGCTTCACGATCTGTCCTTCCAGTGAGCACTCAGGGCTGATTTCCTTGAGAATTGATAGGTTTGATCTTCTTGCAGTCCATGGGACTCTCAAGAGTCTCCTCCAGCACCATAATTCAAAAGCATCAATTCTTCGGCGATCAGCCTTCTTTATGGTCCAGCTTTCACTTCCATACATCACTACTGGGAAAACCATAGCTTGAACTATACGGACCTTTGTTGGCAAGGTGATGTCTCTGCTTTTTAAGATGCTGTCTAGGTTTGTCATTGCTTTTCTCCCAAGAAGCAGGCGTCTTTTAATTTCGTGGCTGCTGTCACCTGGAATTAGACACATTAATGGAAGATAAAGCTATCAATGTCTGCTACTCCTGATAGATGTATACTTCCTACAGGATTAAAGACAGCATACCTCTGAGTCCAGGAACACCAGTGGAAGAGGATCATTGCCCTTGTGCCCTCTGTGTGGGTTTTGCATAGGCATCCGGTTGGCCACGGACAGAAACAAGATGCTGGATGGACGAGATGCATATGATCCAGCAAGGCTCTTCTTATGTTCTTAAATTGGGCCCTAAACACCTTAGCTTTGATGTCCCATCCCAGAATCTACAACCAGCTAAGACTGAAGAGATTCTTCCTTGCATATAAGAGGCACACTGAATGAACAGAGAGGCCCTCTCAGTGGTTACTCTTTAGCTTTACCAAAGCCAGACATTCTTAAAGGCAATAGCTACTACAAGGTTCAATAGCCAGACATCACTATGCATTTTAGTTGTATTTATATGTGCCAATTCATACAACATAGCATGGTGGTGTACAACATGGTGGTATTCAGCTAAGTTTCACTCAGAGCAGACTCATAGAAATTAATGATCATGACTAAACTGGGTCCATTAATTTTAATAGGTCTACTCTGAGTAAAATTTAGTTGACTGCCACCCAATATATGCAATCAAATATAATGCCTGAACTGACTTCAAAAAAGGAGTTGTGAGGCTAAAATGCTTCTTTGAGCTACTTGACAGAAGAGCTGAATACAAATATAGCCAACAGAGATTAAAGACACTTCACTGAGCACCACAAAAAGGAGCAAAGTATAAATCTAACTACAAATGAAAGCAGGGTGAATCAGTCATAATATGTGAAAGCAGCCTTTCAGGAAAGAAAGTGAACCCTGACATATCTTTTAGGGTTACTGAACTTCAGCTAGGATTTGTTTCTCTTTTTCGCTGTTTGATGAATATGACACAGTTGTAACACTTAAAACATTTAAGGTGTGCAAAATGTACCTCAGTGATTAGGAAAAGAATAGCAGGAACATTTGCTCTAGCATATGACATTCACAGCTCATAGGTCCAAACCAGGGTCTGCTTCACTCATAATGCTAAACCAGGGTTAACATTAACTACAGTTAATCATAGTTAAAGAAGATGTGTTTGGCAGATGATCACTTAAACCTTGGTTTGTGATATTACAGAATAGTTAAAACAACTAGTATGTGACTGAGTCTTGATCGTGGCTCGACTTTTCAGCCACTCTTCTTTCACAGGTCTAGAGCTTTTGGACGGTGGCAGCTCCTTAACCATAGTTAAAGAGAAGGTACAGGTCCACCTGTAATGCCGAACTGTGGTTAACATTGCCGTATTTTTTGCACCATAACACTCACTTTTTTCCTCCTAGAAAGTAAGGGGAAATGTCTGTGCGTGTTATGGAGCGAATGCCTGCGGGTGGCGGGGGGGATCTGGTGCAGTCGTGAGCAGAGGATCCATGGTTCCCCGTCCTTCCCTCCTCCGTGGTTACAAAGCATGGATCCACATGGATCCTCAGGATTTTTGCATTGGGCTACTCCAAACTCACTGTCAGATCACATGTCTGTGGCCACAGCATGAACCACAAAAATCATATATCCACTATTTCATTTAGAATATTTTTTTTCTTGTTTTCTTCCTCTAAAAACTATGTGCGTGTTATGGTCTGGTGCGTGTTATAGAGCGAAAAATGCGGTAAATAAAGTTTTAAAAAATGGCTAGGAACCTTGGTTAATGAGCAACCGTTAATAAACACTAAGCCACAGTTTAATAAACCATGGTTTAGCATTATGCAGGCCCAGATACGACAGGCCAGGCTGGCGCATTTTATTCTTGTATCTGCTCCAGGAGTAGCCAAGATGGTGCCCTCCATGTGTTGTTGAACACCATTTGCCCCAGTCAACATGGCCAGGGCTGACATGGGCTGTGATCCAGCAAGATCTGGAAGGCACCACAATGGCTACCCTTGTCTACTTCACCAAGAGCTTGACAAGAACAATCAGTTGTACTCCTACTGACCTTACAGCACTCATTGCTTTTAGCAAATTTACCTCTACCCAGCTTTTCCAGTCTCAGAACCAGGTGAGAGTGTGGAACTCCCAAAGCAATGGAGGAGAGCAAGGTAAGCTCAAAGGGCAAGAGGAAGGGTTTTACCTCTCCTCCCTGCATGCTCCTTTTCTGGGGTGGGTAAAGAATATATGTCCTTCCCTGATTTGTTTGCAAGTAGAACAGATAATGTGCACAAAATACATGTAGGTGTCCTATCCCATCTTGTCTGGCCATGAGGAAAAAACTTTTTTTGGATCTACAATAGTTCCAAGGTCACTGGCCAAGGTGTGACACAAAGAAACACAGCCCAGAACATTTTGTATAGGCGGGGACATGACATTTTCACCCAATACACTCAGAGGTAAGAGAATGGCTATAAGATTATATTTCCATTGTTGAAGGGTCCCAGGCTGCGAAGTAGAAGAAAAGCACTCCATGCAGATCCATGCCCATGCCTTCTACAGGTGGACTAGATTGTTTGGATGTGGTCATAGGAGGCAAAGCACTGCGTCATACATAGCACCCTGTTTCCACAGTCGGAAGATCATTGCCTGAGTGTTTATGGCATAAGAAAAAGAATCTCTGTAGGAAGAGTGAAAGGTTCTATCTCTTTCTCTCTCTTGCTGTGGGACACCCAGACAAAGCTCCTATCTTTAATTTCTGCTTTCTTTCATTTTGGTTTTGAAAACATGGGTTTCTTCAGACTAGTGTAGCAGTAAGCTCCCCACCCCCCCACCCCCCACCCCAAGGAGCTGGAGACACAGTCAATAACTGGCATGTTTTATTTTTGATTGAATGTCTTGCTTGAGGCATCTTTTCAAGGCTTTGCACCAAAAATGTGGGAAATTGCTATGGATCAAGCTCAGGACTTTAAAGTAGTAGCACAGTGTGAAACACTTGTTATAAACACAGACTGTAGCACACTGCAGAAATAAAATAGCGGGTCACTATTTTCTTCACAGGAGAGGGAGGTGGACACATGCCCTTTTCTAACATTTAAATATTCACAATGCAAAGATAGGGCCCCAAATCCCCATCGCAATAATGCATCTGTGACAACCAATGCAAGCCATGTCCACAAAGGCCAAATGGGTTCACGCCCTCTTTGCAAAGCCTTACTTTGCTTTTTAGCTGGGGACTCACTTAAACCTTCCCCTACAACCTCTTCCTCTTTCCTCATCCACAGGTGTCTGTATGGGTGTGTACACATGTACACGCATGAAGTTTGCAGAAGTTAAAACTTGTGTTTTTTCACAATCCTAGAATGTGGATTTTAGTATTAATCCATTTCCATTTCTTCTCCTCAGCATATTGCTTCAAGTATTTTGGGATACAGCCACGGAACTGCACAAAGCATTGAAAGGGGGAAAATGCATTAAAAGATGGAGGCGTGGGAGTAATTCAAAGAGAAAGGAAAGGTGGGCATGTTTCCTTTTTTCCTTTTTTGGGTTCTGTATGCTTACAGTGGGACACAGGTGGCACTGTGGTCTAAACCACAAAGCCTAGGGCTTGCCGATTGGAAGGTAGGCGGTTCGAATCCCCGCAACAGGGTGAGCTCCCGTTGCTCGGTCCCTGCTCCTGCCAACCTAGCAGTTTGAAAGCACACAGAGCAAGTAGATAAATAGATACCCCTCCAGCGGGAAGGTAAACAGCGTTTCTGTGCGCTGCTCTGGTTTCACCACATGCTCTGGCCACATGACCTGGAACAAACTGTTTGCGGAAGCAGACAAATGCCGGTTCCCTTGGCCTTTATAGCAAGATGAGCGCCCCAACCCCAGAGTCATTCGTGACTGGACTTAATTGTCATGGGCCCCTTTACCTTTACCTTTTTACGCTTTTTACGCTTACAGCATTTCTCTCTCTCTTTTTGGTGGGCATGTTTTCTATGAGCTGCTATCTGAGGGGAGAAGGCAAAGATGCAGTAACCAGCAAGGGAAAATAGGAAATTCCCCAGTGAAGATTTTCATCCCAAGTGGAGAACTTGGGGGACATAAAAGCTTGGCTCTTGTTCAGGGCAGGCTTTTAGACTTTTTGTCTCAGAGCAGAGATAAGGAACCTCAAGTCCAAGAATGCAGCCCTGTGAGCATCGCTATCTGGTCCACAGGACTCTGCCCATCTGGCTGCAATGCCTCCAACTGTGATAATACTCTTGCTTGCCTTGAGGAAGGGAGAGGTGTCTGGCCTCACCCACCACTGGGATGCAGCCCCACAAAAGGTGGTCTGGGGTGGAATGTAGCCCTCAAGCTGAAAAAGGTACTCCAGCCTTGACATTGAGCTTCCAAAGTCAGTTTCTGAGTCTGGTTCAGGAGAATTTTGCCAGCATCTCTCAAAATCACCATGCCGAAGTGTCCCTACTCAGCCAAACATCATGGCTATAGCTGGTAGCAGCTTACAGTAAGCTGCCTTCAGTTCCTTGGCTATTTATAAAAACAGCACTAAGGAGCAAATGGTACTACTCTAGAGGAGAGACAACTTCAAACATTTGTCAGTGTGTTACAGTAATAGTGGATTTGAGGAAGGCCTAGATAATGCATTTGTTTTCTTGAAGCAGCAATGTTGTTCTCTCATTACAGTGTATGGTTTCATGTGAGGGGAAGAAATGATATTCTGTTCTATAGATTGCTCACCACCACCAGTGGAATAATCCGAAAAGCTAGGAGAAACAGAGACATCTGGTTTCCTCATCTGGAAACCCACTGAGATAGAGCAAGCATTCAAAAACGGTGTACAGAACACAAAAACATCCTGACCACGTGTTTTGTAAAGTCAAACAGAGAAGGGCCTATTGACAGTGAACACTGACCATGCTCGGCAGTCATAGCCATAACAACCATCTCCTCATAATTAGCCATTTGGGGCTGGGGAGAATTTCTTGGGAGGAAAACCAAGGGAATGTTCACATTTCCATTCCGAAATGGAAATGTGGAATCTGACACGTTTCTAGGGAGGGAAATATGATTAATCCTACTAGGGTGGCTAATATCACATATTTGAATTTTGACTCATGGTTGTTAATTGGCCCACATGGTAACTATCATAGCAGCCTAGAAATATTCCTTTTATGTTATTTATATTTTATTGAAGTGATGTCAACTAAAAGAAATAAAGCAATACAGAAAAAAGAAGGAAAAGTAAGGAAGAAAAAAGAACAACAAAGATAAATATAAAAAAGAATATGCAAAAATGCAATATATGATATTCCCATACAATCATATATAAATTGGTATAGTGCTATTATCCTAATACTTATGTAAATGTTAATAGTCTTCTACATTTTGTATTAAGTCCTTCCCAATATTATCGTATTTATCCATACAGAGTCTGCGCCTGTAAGCAGTCCGTTCATAGGTTGCGAGTGACGTCATATCATCAAGCCATTGATTAAAGGGTATCATATCTTTATTTTTCCAGTTCATCAATATTAGTCTCTTGGCCACCATTAGGGCACATAAAATCCATTTTTGTTGTCCCATCGATCATTTCCATACTGCAGGTATATAGTTTAATAGAATATTCTGTGCTGGGGAAAAAATTAAAACTAGCCTAGTAGTATTCCTGTAGTATACAGTAGTGACTCAGTCATTTCCCGATCAAGTGGTATCTACTCTGCATCAATTCAAAAGATTATGATTTACAGACAAAGTATTATATGCAGCATGATGCATAGTCTGAGTGGACCCATTGAAATAAACAGAAATGACTAACTCGAGTCCATTAATTTCAGTGGGTCTATTCCAAGCAGAACTTCTAAGGCTCAAACATATGCTAGATTTTTCCATGATTTGTTTAAAACACACACAGAGAGAGAGCCTGGGTGGGGTGGAAGTCTTGTGTGGAAGAACAGCACAGCTGTTTTATTTCCATAGCAAATGTGAAAAAGCTATTTGGGGAGGGGATTATTTTCAGCTGGAAAAAGACCAGAGGAAAAGGGTTAAGCAGACTCCTTCCACAGATTCTCAGCCCATTAGAGACAGCCAGGGCTGTAACCCGCACCATGAAAGTGGAGAAAGGTGAGTAAACAAACGAACAAAGCCTTCTCCACCTTTCTCTGGTCTTACCTGCAGCCACCATGTGGCTATCTTTATTTTCTGGCTGCTTCTACTCAAAGCAGCCCTTTCTGGGTTTTGCTTTCTGATCCAGCTCACTCTTTGTACTGGAGTCCTGTAGAAGAGCAGCTAGACTAAGGGGCTTCATGTAAAGCAAAGCAAAAACCTATCCAGTTTTTTGAAAGGCCCTAAATTATTGTGAATATATTTCTAAGAAAGGGGTGATCTCATTGTAAAACAGTTCTAACAGTTGACCTTAAGTGCAAATGAAAATAACACAGGGAAGCAGTTCTATCTAAAGCTAGTCTACACAGTTTCCCCACCCAAGCAAATATTTACCAATAAAGCAGTTTCCAAACCTTTTGGTTTAGCTTCTGTATTCTGGGACCACTGCAGCTCTCTCCATCATGGCTTCTCTTCTGATTTCAGCTCATTGTTCTTTCCTTAAGAGCAAAAATTTCAATCCTAACCAACTCTATTGCCCAGCTTTACTTAGGTAATTATTTCTATTTCTGTTCCCCAACTCTTGGCCACCCAGAAGGACAATACAGCTATGTCTGGGTTCACTCTTTCCCATAATTTCTTTCTCTCCCTTAACCCATTTTGTGTTTTAAGGTTCATTTCCCCCCATTAGGTGTCAGTTTCCTGGGTTGAACATTTAACCCTCCTCAGATGAGCCTTTAAGACAGAAAGCTACCATTTTACATCCTCAAAGCAAAACACAAAATAGCTGGAGCAATTTCATTCCTTCACACTATCTACACAGCTTTGGGTTAAGAAACAATGGTAAACAGACAACAAACCTGTTTTTTACCCTGCAATCGTGCACCCACTTTCAGGAAATAAAACCCACTGAAACTAAATGGGACTTACTGCCTAGTAGAAATGTATAAAATTCCCCTGTGAGACTACCCCTGGTTCAGTTGTTTGAAACTCATAGGTATTGGAATGTAGGAACAATTGGGCTTCCAAGAAGGTGTCCTGCTGGCCTCCTAGACACAGACACACATGCTGGCCTGTTGGGATTCAAGCCATTATCAGGAGAAACTGGCCATTCTCCAGGCACCCGGCTTGATCTCCGGTTGACCTGCCTGTCTGCATTTCCCGGCAGGATACAGGCTAGGTCGCGATCGGCGATCCTCCTCAGCGTGAGAAGAACACACCACTCTTCCCTGCCCCCCCTGTGGGCAGGGGAAAGAGATAGACAGAAACGTATTTACATGCCTTTATTTCTGTCTTTCCAGCGTTACAGAAAACACATCTGCTCTCTTCAAACTCCAGCAGCCGAGAGACAAACTCCTCCCATACTTCCTGTACAGCTCATATTACGCTCTGAGCTAATTCCGGTGCTTCGCACTGTGAATAGACTGTCCCTCTGTTTCCCACGGAACAGTCCCAACATTCCCATTTATGTTTTGCTTCCAAGCTAGCAGCTCGCTGCCGCATTGCTTCTATATCATAACATGGCCAAGCCCTCCCAGGCCATGTATGATCATCAGTTGTCTGAAGGGAGCCTGTACACACAAACCCAACCCTTCAGACTCACACCAATCATATGTCAGCATCTAGGAGGTAGGTGTGGGGCATTTTTGAAAGCCAAGTCATGTGTCCAATACCCTTGGGTACCAAACCACTGACCAGAGAGGGCTTCTGTTAATCTTTGCTTTGGAATTTCTGTTTTAAAGCAGTTGATGCTTCTATGCGGATGTCCTTCTCTGCTCAGTAGCTCTACAAATATTATTAAAGATATACCCATTTCAACTATTCTCTTCCCTTCCCACAGTCACATGCGCCATTAATCTGCGTGATGTACCATTGTTAATAGGACAAATAAGCTAGTGATTAGTTATGTCTCATGTGAAATTGTGACAGCACACTGATAACAGTTCTCTCTCTGAAAAGTAAGATTTCAAATAGACAGGTGATTTTGGAATCGCTCAGTTCCATGGCGCACACCATTTTAAATGACTCTTGTAACCCTCCCATTTAGGCATTTGAGGCTGTGCTAAGGCAGTCTACTTATCAGAACACTGGTTTATGCATGGTTCTTGGCAAAAAAAAATGTGGGTTACTTTTACTAGTTTATTTTCACTTCTTTGTTAAGATGGTCTTGTGTTCACTATGTCCCCCTGAAAATGTTGACCTCTTATTCAGAGATGATGCAGTATACTTCATAACTCACCTAAGTTAAGATGGTTATAGACTAAATGCCAGAGACCAATATACAGTTTAACCACACTACTTTTGTGTCTAGTGGGGAACTGCTGAGATAAGCATTCATTCTCCCCATCTTTACTTTCTATGTAAAAAATAGAAAAGAAACCAACCCAAAATTGGCTCTTTGAATTCAGCTCTGGTTCTTCTCATTCTGTTGATCAGCCAACATCATCCTGATCATTCAGAAACAGATGCTTTCACTTCATCATGCGGTACAGATCACAACAGGAAAAGAAGAACAGAGAAGGGACAGCAGTCTCTTGGCTATGATGATGCCAAGCTGTTTACAAACTTCTTAAAAAAAATGTAATAAAAGCACAAGGATACTTCTGACTATCCTTTCAATAAGTTTTATGCTCAAGTCCCCAAACAACTGTTCTCTGCCATTTCCAAGATGTGAGGCAGTCTCTATCTCTAACACTTAAAAGCTTTCCAAAGGAGGGTGGCTACCAGCCTAGCTAATAATTTGTACCTTCCTGCAACTGCACATAATACAGCCTTTATTCAGTAAATAGCAAAGCCGTTTCACACCAAGCCAAAGGTCAGCTTTTGCTGTATTAATAGCTGCTCTGGGAGGGTCAGTGTTGTGCTATCCTACATTTTTTCCAGGGCCTGGAGATGCAATTTCCTACAATCTGCAGGCAATTTCCCACCAATTTTCTCGGGGAGCTAATAGGCTGTGACAGGAGATGGAGCTAGCAAGCAGCAGGCGGCTTCAGAAAAGACAAATTGCATCTCTGCCACCTAACTGGGCAATCTAGATCGACAGAGTTTATAGCTTTGTAGTGTTATTGGGCCCCATGCTAACACCAAATCATTCAAGCTGCTATCTGAATTTCATATTCTTCTTCCATCTGAATTTGCTATCGCCACATATCACCCCCCTTTACAAAATAGATTGCATACGATTAGTGGTTTAACTGCCTTTCAAATAGCTTTCTAGACATCGTTCAGATTCAAAACAGGAAAATGCATAGACTTGCATCTGGATATCACAGTCATGTTTTCCTTTCGAATCTGTTTTCAGAGGAGGCAGCCCATGTCATCCCAGAGGATTTGCAACCATAGGAGAAAATAATTTTCCTGAAGTTTAATGGGAAATGCCATAATTCCAAAAGACTCACTGCACAAACACATACCCATTAAATAAGTCTGGGTATGCATGATTGTGGGAGAGCACAGTACGCAGTTAACTTTCTGAGTACCTCATTTTATTTCATTTTTTAGTGGGAAATTCAAAAAAACTGTTTTGGAAAGCAACACAACATGGTTGCCATAGGGCTGTGGCTGGTCACAAAATGGCTGTTGGGGGCAAGTTAGTCACAAGCAACAAGAACAGAGCAGAATACAAAAAAGGGGCACCTTTGATTCCAAAGCTTTCTTCTGCAGAGTTCTGTGAACCCATTTCAAAGAAGGTAAAATGTGCCCCACATAATGTACAAATGAACCCTGGAAGACAAGAACATTCATATACAGTCACATTTCTGACGAACAGAACACCCAGAAGGCAAGTGAATTAATTTCCCTAAATCAACTTTAGATGAGCTTGCTGCCCCCATCTCCCTCTCTTTCATGACTCTCTTGCATACACTGCAACTGTGTATTCACCAGCAAGCACCATTCTGCCCCCCTTTCTCTCCCACAACCTTTTCCCTCTCATTGTTCTATTTGCTCTCTCCCCATGGTCCTGCCTTCCTCTTTTCTTGCTTTGCACCTCTTGTGTTCTCCCTGCCTGCCCGCCCATCCACCCTGTTTTCTGCCTTTCCTCATTTCACATTCCCTATTTCCCCCCCCCTCAAGCCAAACACACCCAAACAGAGCTCAGCCACTGCCTGTGCTTCTCCCTGCCCCTTCCAACCAGCCCACAAGCCTGCTGCCATCCAACTGGAAAGGAAGTGGCTGGCTGTGCCAAGGGCCTAACAAGGAACTGCAGCCAGCCAGAGAAGTACAGGGAGGTCATTTAAATACTGCTACAAGTGTGAGCAAATCACTTGGCAGGAACCATGGCAGCCCTATGGGGGCACATCGGCAACTCCACCTATAATACCACAGGACTAAACCAGAGCTTTCCAAACTGTGTGTCGTGACACATTAGTATGTCGGTTGCAGTGTAGTGTGTTGCACGAACGCTCCTCCCAGGGTTGGAAAGGGGATAGTTTAATCTCTGGTTTACTAGTAAAACTGATTTACTGTGTCGTGAAATGATGCAGGTTTAACAGTGTGTCACCAACGTGAAAAGTTTGGAAAGCTCTGGACTAAACTATGACTAAGGAATAAAGACCCTAAATTCAAGGTAAGAAACTGAAGTCAGTTATGAGGTCCTTCGTGTCCACGTATGATAAGGAGACAATGGGAAGTTGTCCTTGACTGCCTTCTCTCCCCAGGGGGCCCACCTTGGCAATGCCAAAATAAAGAAACTGCATCACCAAACTGTTCTTATGGGGTGAATTAGTGGGCAATTCATGACAGGAATTTAAAATAGCAACTCTACGCACCTTTTAAATATGAGAAAACCTTTAACTTTAAAGTTAGCTTCCCTCCCCACCCCACAAAAACAAAACAAGTATGGTAAAAGTTAATAGAACTATTAAGATCCCTCTCCATCATCTTCAAACAAGGGCAAACAAGGTAAAATGAGAATTTCCAATGAAGTAAAATGTTTCCCAGTGGGGGAGAAAATATAAAAACATGCCATAAATTCAATCTTAAAGAGCTTAATTACTTCACTAATGAAAAATGTAAAGTTACCATGAAAGTGTCAAAACAGCCTTTCATTCCAATTCTTGGATTTAAAACCACACGGCACTTAATATACAGTTTCATATTTAGTATTTTTAATGAAGTGCTGCTCTTTCAAAGGATGGAAGAAAGTTAGTTACTTGCACTCAAACACCAATAAGACGCAGTATGTAATTACCATTCTCAGTGTAACTGTTCACACACAACATGAGGAGAGAGAGAGAGCGCACAGCTGCAGCAGGAATACAGCTTCTAAAAATCCTGACTTGGAAAATGATTTGAATTGAAATGATCATGGAGAATGGAAATGCACACCTGGGCCCATTTTCAATTAGATTCACCTGCAGTTTAAAATCTTTGAATCAGCAGGTTCTGGCACTTGCCATCCAATAACTAGATATATATATACTGCATCAATGTAATCATTGTTGTGGTTTCTAAGAAGAATCCTTTGAAGGAAAGACTACAGAGCAGGACACATGACCACCCTCTCATGCTCACTCAACATTTCAGGGAGCTACAGAGCCATGCCCTGGCGTGCTCTGGTCCATGGGGTCATGAAGAGTCGGACACGACTAAACGACAACAACAGAGCCATGCCAGCTACTCCATTCCACATGCCAGAAGTCCATTTACCCTTTGTGCATTCTGGTCTGTTTGTGCGGGTTGGGAGGAGCATCCTTGTGAGAGGAGACAGTTCCCATGGTCTTGAAAGTGGTCCTAGTGTGTCCACTCCTGCAAAAAACTAAACCCTCTCCCTGGACACTGAGACACTTGACAACTACTTCAGTGTCACCAATAGTCCATGGGGGGGGGGGTAAGGTGCTGCTCAGAGGTGCTTTTGGAGGAAGCTTACTATCTTCAACCAGGATTCAGGACTGGTATTGATGCAAAACTGTGGCCTTCTTTTTCCTGAGGAATGATCTTCTCTGGGAAGAGAGATGTGGACCACAACCTTGTTTCTCCTACTAGATCTCTCAGCAGCTTTTAATCCTGGCCAGTCTGTGAATTGGGGGCTAGAGGTGCTGTTCTGTGGTAGTTCAGCTTCTTCTTGCATCACTGCTGTCATCTGGGTACTGTGTCTCTACACCATGGCCCTATTTTACACCCAGTGCTGTTTCACATCTATATGAAGCCACTGGGAGCAGCCATCAGGAGGCTTGGGGGTGCAGTGTTATTAGTACGCTGGATACCCAGCTCTGTTCCTCCATCAAATTTGAGTCAGGAAAGGGGAACCAAGTGCCTAGATGCAGTAGTGGGCTGGATGAGAACCAACAGACTGAAACTGGGCAAAGTACAGGGTTATCATTGGTAGCAGCCATTGATAGTCTTATCTTTTATGAATTTGTCTAGACCCCCTTTAAAGTCCCCCTAGTTTGTCACTATTACTACATCTTGTGCAGTGGATCCTATAGTCTAACTATATGATTCCTTTTGTTTGTCCTGAACCTTCCAGCATATAGCTTCTTTGGAGAACTTTGGGTTCTAATATTATTCTATCCACTTTCTCCATACCATACATCAGGTATAGGCAAACTCGGCTCTCCAGACATTTTGGGACTACAACTCCCATCATCTCTGACCACTGGTCCTGTTAGCTAGGGATGATGGGAGTTGTAGTCTCAAAACATCTGGGGGGCCAAGTTTGCCTGTGCCTGCCATACATATTTTTTATATACCATTATGATGTCCCGCCAACGCTAATCTTTTTTTAAATAAACTGGAAGTCCCCAAAGATTGTAAGCTTTCTATGTAGATCATGAGTAACTGATCCATCAAGCTCCCCACTTGCATGGAGTTCTATGTGCCTGTATCTGTATGTGCATTGCATCCTTTTACATGGCAACAGAATCCGCAGTTGGGTGGGTGGGTGACCAGCTTGGTAGCAGTTGTCCAGGACTAAACAGTACAATCCTCAAATACATTCTTTCAATGAATGAGTAGACTCAAGGCACCATTATGACCCAGAGCCTTGAGTGCTCTTCACTGTGTCTATCAGAGATGGGCAACCAATGGCCCTCCAGATGTTGTCCTATCAGTTAATGATGGCATCGCCAGTGGTGCAGGAGTTACATTTGTGGGGCCACAGGTTAGCCACCCCTGGTATACATGGACTCCCTGTGTAGCAGGCTTCTCCATTTATCTCAATGGGAGAGGAACCGTCATTATCTATTCCTTGCTATATAGGCATGAAGCTGTCTGCAAGTGGAAGCCTTTTCAGTTCGGGAAGCAGGGGAAGTTTGGAATCAGGGCAACTGATTAACATCTCTTCTGATTACACAGACAGTGCATTGGCAGTGCCTAACTTTTCTTCAATTGAAGCAAGTGACAGAGAGAAATATGCATTTGAAATGGACAAGTAAAATCTTAATGTGCAATTTCTTCAATAATACATGCAGTACATTTGCAAATACTAATTTGACATTAAGGTTACTGTCATATTAAGCAGAAATACATGGCTGATTCATTAGGAGCAAGTAATTGAATGACAGCACTAATATAGAATTTATAAATATTAAAATAGTACATTAATTTTAAACCTAGCTTTGCAGCGAATACTTGGGCCAATAGATAAATTGGATAATTCAGAAAAATTAAGGGGAAGCTTGGAAGTTATCCAAAATATCTTGATGCAGTTAACCAAAAAATAAGAGTTATTAGCTTATCATAATTGCAGCCAATTTTTAAAGTAACAGAGTACTCCGCTGTGGATTGCTGCAAGGAAGTGGAACAAAGCGTGTGAAATGAACAGATGGATTTGATTTTAAACAAATTAAGCCCACTCCCTGGGATGTAACAAGTGATTTTGTAGTTTTCCATGTTATGGGTTAACTTCCCACTGTGACCTTCTCAGACTGCTTGCTAAATTTTTTTCTTGTCATTAAGCACAATCCTTGAAGGAGTACAAGGGCTTACTACTTCCTGTTGCAAAGCTACCATCTTCAACCTCTGTGTCTAGAAGACCTGCTTCCTAAAAGATCAAGCTCACATACAGCAAAATGAACACGCCTGTGATCACAGAGTTTTCTATACAAGACAAGAGTTCAAAGTAGGCAATCCATCTCGTGTAAACTGGCCTTGGGAGCACAGACACAATCAATTCAGTAATTAAGTTGTGGAACAATCTATTATCTTCAGCCATACTATACTCTCAGTTGTTGTTTTTTAAATGAGATAAAGTTGATCACACCCCTTACTTAGGAAGGTTGATAACAGCTTACTATTTCTATCCCCCCAATTTCTTTGGAATTGGGATGGGATACCTCTCCATGTTGGAATACCATAAGCATAACCCAGAGCTGCACCCACTTCATGGGTGCCTAACTTTCATTTGATAATCCACACTGATCATAGGAAGAGAGGACACATATTAAAAACTGTTGCCCTAGTACAGGGGTAGGGAACGTTTGTGTGTTCAGACCCAGAAACCTCCCCCTTAAATAAATTCACACTTGACTCGAATTTTGGTTTTGGTTTTTGGCAGAATTTAGGCCACAACTTTATTGATTACAGAAAGTGACTGGTTGCATAGGCTCTGGTTCAACTAGCTCCCTGCCATACAGGGAGCGCTGACCCAGGGCACCAGCATAGGTCAGCCAAGGGTGAACACCTGGATAAGCGGAAAGCCGGGAACAGGCTACCTCCGCCATCCAAATGTCCCCCTGGACAGGGCAGAACCCCCTCTCAGGGGTTGACCAAACCATCGAGTCCCTGGATTCCTTTAACGGAATACCCTTCACATAGGGATAGCAAGAGCGTTCTCCCATCCCTATCACCTGAACTAGAGCCTATCTGCAACCTTACAAGTTGTGAGGATTTGCTACACGGTAGGTGAAACCCAAATGGCAACAGCCAATCAGCCAAGTGGGGAAAATTCCTGCCATGCCGCTGTCCCAATGACAGGTGACACACAACTGCATAGCAAGGTCAATCGCACAAATCCCTAAAATTAGGGAGAGGTGGGTGGGTGTTCCGAATGCACACGCCGAAAGAGGAAGCTTCGGGTCAAGTGCATGGGTATAAATAGGTCCCTCGAACCGTTTGTACTGCGTCCCATTGGCCAGATTGCACCCAGCTTCGAGGGACCCACCAATCGGGTGTTGTGGCTGACCAATCGTACCCACCCACAACACAGGGTGTCAGTTTCCAGGTCTCACTGCAGTATGTGCCCTCTTTAAGGGAGGACCCGATTTGTCAGCCTAAAGGCTGCATTCACTCATGGTAACCTTTCAGGGGCCACTTAGCAATGATGGGGATGATTTGAAATATACACCTCTCCATCCAGGCTAGTAAGAGGTATGGTATCACAGTTGAAAGATGCATTCCTGCCTGGTAAAATGGCAAGAGGATGGTGAAAAGCAGGCCCAGGCAGGGTATGGATGCTTTCAGCCCCACAACTGGAGCTTCCTGCCTAACAGGTGGCTGGTGCTATTGGAGATTCTGTTGCCATCCAGGTACACCAACATTTAACAAAACATGAGTAAAGTAACAGGTCACTGTGCTATGTGTGCATCTCTGTTTCATGGCCATTAGTTTATTTATTTACAGTATTTCTACCCTAGGTTTTTATAACACCTCATCAAGGCAGCTAACAATCAATAAAAAGATACAAATAAAGCAATAAACACCCCAGCAATAAAAACCAAAAGCTACTCAAGTCAGAAACAGCCACAGATTAAAAACAGCACCTTTTAAAAGCTCACTGAAATCTAACAGCCTTCCCTGTCCTCTGAAAGGTGAGAATCCAGGCAGACCTCTCAAAGGAGACTGCTCTAAATTCCAATCTCTTGTGTCACCTGCCAAATATCAGACAGTGGAGAACTGTGTAAAGTGGATCATGGTGTCTGGGCATCTTTGTAGAGGTAAAGGAAATTCTTGGTATACTCTGGTCTCAAGCCACCGAGGGTTTTATAGGTCAAGACCAGTACTGTAAATTGTACCTGGAAAGAGCTAGGTAACTAGTGTTTATCTACGTGATGCAAAAAAAAAGCATAACACTACCAGCAGTCTATACACTACAAGGAAAATGGGGAAAGTTTTAGCCTTAAACTGAAAATTACAGAGGAGAATCCACCTCCTGGTGTCAACTATTAGTGGATGCTGTGAATCTACTTCAGGAGGGTCAGACAGCATGTACACAAACTCATCTGAGAATGTGATAGACAGAAGATTTTTTTAAAAAGGATAGCCAATTCATTGCATATTATGCTAAGCCTCAAACGGTATCTTTCTGGACCAAGCCACCAAAATAAAGTGTTGCTGAAAGATCAGAGTAAGAACATCTGGAATTCTGTGACAATTTGTAATGCCACAAGAAACCCAAATTCTGCAACAATTATGAATTATGCAAATTGGGCACTCTATATATTCACTTAATCTGCCTAAGCACTCATTTACCAGCAGCCATATCCATTCCCAATTTCTGGGGAAAATAGGGTTCTGTGTATATGCACATTCCTGCTTTTATGTATCCTGAGAGCCAGAGACATCACACTTACAAAACACACGCCATTGACTCTTTTCTAAGCCTTTAAGCACCTTGGTTTGCAAAACTTTCTGAAAAGCGAAGAAACCATGAAGTCCAAGAACAGTAGGGTGATGGGAGAAAGATGACCCAAATGGATTAAGCCATTAGAAATACTCTTGATACAATACATGACAGGGCTTTGAATGGTTAAAAAGCATAATGTTGGAGCTTTGTGCCCCAGAACCAAATGCTACAACCACACCTGCTCATCCACCCATGTTCATATAGCTGCACATCTGATATGTGCCGATAGGTAGAAAACAATACTAATTTTAAAGGCCATCAAATGAGGCTATTGAGAATAGTTAACATTTTACATTCTGAAATCAGAGTTATATATATTAGGGCTACTACCATTCCATACTGCTATAAAATGGATTCGGTAGAATGAGCATATAAATTGAAAAGAAAACTAATGTCTCTTCAGGCACTAGATGCAAGAAAGGAAATCTGTTTCCAAATGGGTAGCTGTGTCTGTAGTTAAGCCAATGTTGTGTTGATTTGGCTTCCAGGTGACACTTTTGCATCAAAGTCGAGAAGCTGGCCAACGCACTAGCAAGCAAACCAGTAGGCAAATGCCCAAGAAAGCTAACCTTCAAGAGCATAAAGAATTCCTTCACTTTCTAAGACTGCAAACCTGTACCACTTTCATAAAAGCAGATAACCTGCACTTGGAAAATAATGTAATTCTTCCCTAAGCCCTTGACTCTTTTCTTTCTTTGAAACGTATAGGACTGCTCTTGTGTGGGGTTTTTTTTTTGCTGCAAAGTAGCAAACTTCCATGGGATACGAACCCCAAGCTTGTTTACCATAGCATTTCGATCCTTAAACATTCACTTACAAACATTTTGAATGAACAATTCCTCAAAATTTAAAATTATATTATTTTCTGAATGTAAAAGTTACTGCTTTTCTGTTTTCTGCAGTACAAATGTGAATTCTGAATACAATCGGTTTGAAGAAAACTGCTTTTAGTAAAATAAGCCTCAGAGCTCAGCACAGAGTGTTGTGTCCAACTAAGTTTTACTCAAAGGAGATGTGCTGGATCTTTTCTTGTTAGGAATAGTATTTGATGCACCCTAGAAAGACCTTATCAAATATTGCAAAAACTCTACTCTAAGCTTGTTACAAAATTTAGACCATAAAATGATTTTTTAAAAAAATGATTTAAGGGGCATTGGGGTAGAGAGAGGAAAAAAGAGACCATTTATTGATACTAAAGCCTTTACTGTATTAAACCAAATATATTTACAATTTATACAAATGTTTGATCTTCAACAAAAAATACAAAAACCCATATCCCAAGAGGCAAAACCAGGAAACAAGTTTATCCAAGATATCACTGCTCTACACAAGACAAGAATGCAGGTGGAATTGCAAGTGCTGAAACATAATCCCGCATATTCAAGCAATGAGCATGATTTTTATGAGGTCATAAAGGGGGGGAAACCAACCCAAAGGCTTCAACAATCTTCAGCAGACTCTGCTTTAAAAATCCATCAAAACTATGCTACATTAATCCATTTTGCCTTCTTGCTTCACATCGATCCAGGAGCTGGATACCGAAATGCTGCCTTCTGTTTAATACATGTTGAATAGCTTTGTGTGACATGGTGGAAATCAAGTTCTTCCTCTTTTTTTCTTTTTCCTTAATTAAGAAAGGTAAAATCTTTCTATGTCTACACATTAAGAATGTTTTGGCCCAGTTCAACTCATTATGTCTCCAACAGAATTTCTCAGTAGATAACTTCATAGACAGTAGCTTTCTTGTCTCCAGAGCCGGTAACTATGTATTTATCATCCACGGAGATATCACAACTAAGTACAGAAGATGACTCTTTGGACTAGAAGAAAAAGAACAGAGTTATAGTATAAATGTACGCAGTATGAGTGTCGGTGTGTCCCTCTTGTTTATTCTTTTCTAGAACATACCACGTTCTGGTTTAAAAAGTCACTTGTGTTAAGATACATGCACAGAACAGGATAACCCCTTGTCCACTTCCTGAGCTCCTTGGTGAAAGTGTAAGACTGGTAATAATATCTTTGTTCCTACACCTCACCCACCACCATGAGGTTCAAATCCCTTTCATTGATATGCTGTTCTTCTTACCTGGAATATGCTTGCACCATATGGGGTTCGCCAGGCATTTAGGAGGTTGTCTTTTCCAGTACTTACAAACCATTTGCCTGTAATGTGACCATCAATGAAAACACAGTCAAATAATTGACACTAACAGACAGACTTGCGTATTTTTTTTTCATATTCTCTTGTATCTAACAGCACTTTTATCATATGCCTAAAATGTTCCCCATGTTAACAGCTTTGCAGGTGGGGGCGGGGGGTAGGCTGTGAAAGATTGCACAAAGTCGCTTTACAGAAAACCAGTATAGTAGCCTACTAAATTCAGGGGCCTGTCATTTTGACAAGCATTTGATGCCTGGTTAACCAACACAGAGTGCCTGAAATCAGCCGCAGGGCATCCCCAAGCTCTCCTCATCCAGGACAAATCCACCTTTGTGGGTTTTTATAAATGATTTAACTAAAAAGGCATAACTAGCTCAGTAAAGCAACGGGCATCATTCAAAACTCTTGATATTCCAACATTCTATAGCCTCACAACCTAAGCAAACTATGGGCCACCAGCTGCGTATGAAAGCTGCTTTGATGATATTGCGACTTTATAGGCAAGAACTACCTCTCACTGACCTCCTGGGGGAGCCGGTAATAGGGTGTTACCTTTATTTTCCAGCTGTTAAACCAAAATAAATGAAAGCATTCAGGTGCCTTGCCCTGAGACGTTCAGCTCAGGTGTGATTGGCTTGTAGAAATACTGGTGACTTGGAGCCGCTCTTCTTCCAACTTACCGCAATAAGCAAACTTGAGTGACAGCACACAGCTCTCATGCAGATGAAGCTGGTATTTGTCTGGCTTATTTACATGAAGCACTTCCACATTACTGCTCTCCATTCCCACAGCCAGCCATTCACCAGTGGGGCAGTAGCCAAGGGAAAAAATCTTTGAGAGAGAGAGAGAAAGAACCCTTTATTTTTCTTGCAAATATTAGCAAGGAAGGAAGGAAACAAGAGACAATACACTAGGGCTGCAATCATAAGCCACTTACCTGGGAGTAAGCCCCATTAAATTCAATAGGACTTATTTCTGACTGTGCCATCACAAGTCATTTTGCATCTCTTTTAGAACAAGAAATCATTATTTGAGTCCAAATGGCAGCACTGATTGTTTATTAAATAAGAAGGGTGCATGCTAATTTTGCATTATGTGAAGCAATGACACACATGCTTTGTCAGCGTTCTGGGGCATTTCCACCTCCTTTGCTTTCACCACCCCATCCCTGGCAAAAATGCCAAACTGCATTCTTAGCAGAGTCCAGTGTTTTAAGATACCGTTTTATTCCAAAACTGTCGGATTACCCCAATGGATGCTTCATTAACAATAAAAGCTTTGCTCCACAGTAAATGCTTTGGCTGAAAGCAGCCTGAGACTATACCAGAAGCCTATGTGAATAATAAAAGCAGATGTGGTGCTAATACTTTTGCTAGCATTAATACTCTGACTTCACTCTAAAGTTAATAACCAAGATAAGATGGAAGTTGTTCAGCACACCAGTCAGTGCCTGAAATTTGCAGCAAGGAATACTAGGCACCTGGGATGTGAAGTCATGCTGCTGTAGCTGCCGCCCTTCTCTCAAGTCCCAGGATCTTACAGTGTTGTCCAGGCCTCCCGTCCAGAGCTTGGTACCATCATTAGAAATGTCAATACAGCTGGCTCCATCTGTGTGGCCCTGGAATTGCCTGATAAAACAAACCAGATTGAATAATGATTTCCTGCCAGAACTCAAGGTAAACACTGTTGTGTTGTTAGTTTTGGACTCTCTCTGTGTGTCATCTCCTCCACATCACCTGATGTGTGGCAAGCAGCAACACTGCTCGCCCACCCCAACCTGACATAAAATACCGCACTGTACAAAAAACTATTTTGCAGGTGCCAAAGCACATGGAATGTGCCACTAATCGTCTAAACAGGAACTAAGTGAACATTAGCAGAGATTTTGGAAAAGGTAAGTTGACAGTTTGAAAAACTGTAATGTAATTCACGATGACGACACCTGGAAAAAAAACAAAAACTTAACAGGCTCCTAGGCTAAACTCAAAGTACAGAGGACAAATTGCCTCAACAGAGGCAGCCAGTTATTTATAGGCTTTGTTTAAGCTGTGAATCAAGAGCATAAAAAAAAAATACTTCAGCTACATAAACACATGCAGGAAGGGATCCAATAAACCTAATCTTTTTACTTGTGTTGGCTGAGCCTGCAAAATGATGCCCTTGGTAGCAAACAGGTCATGAGCAGCCATCATTATTCAACAATGTTTTACATTTTAAATCTCGGCATTTGGAAATCCCTACTCTTGGTAACAAAGAGTCAGCTCGAGCCTTCCTTAATCCCTAAACTGGAATGTTCTAAGGCGCCTGCCTGCCTTTTACCACCAGCAATTAGCTTCAGCTTCATGCTTCAAAAGCAAAAGAGGAAGGCGTAGAACGACTACCATGGGACACCCTATGAATCAACATGGCATGTCTGGAGTCGTTGGTCTGAAAATTCAAGGAGTTATCAGCTCGTGCTCTCCTTTTATTTTCTCTGACTTTTACCAACACAAGCAAGGGCAAGAAGTGAACCACAACAAATTGGCAACCAATACTTATTGCTCAGGAAGCCTGGCAAGAACTAAGCTGCTCCAGTCACAAGGTCTGCAACAAGAGAGGAAGCAGAAGCTCTTTATTCCAGAAGCCCACATTAGGAAATTATGCTGCCTCCTTTGCTCAGGTAAATGACAGGTGAGCCAGTCTACCCCAAGCTTTTTCCATGTGTAGTATAGACATGTGGTTACGTAGAAAGCCCTGTGTGAGCTAGGACCTAAATATGCAGAGTGCTTGAACACTGTGGTGTCTTCTGTGAAATGCCCTCCCTTCAGAGGTGTAGTTGGGCACCCTCTCAAGAAAGGGATCGGTTCCCTTTCTTGGCAGTGCCACTTCTAGCTGAGACTTGCTGTGTGGCAACGCAAGAGAGATGGTGATGCCTTAGCTTTGGAGCTCTCTACCCTCTTGAGATACCACTGGCACTGTCCTTACTGAGATTCTGATGACAATTGAAGCTATTTGCCCAGACCTTTGTTGGGGTTTAGTGCCAGGATAGACCTGCCTTTCTTAAATCATAATTTTTTTATAGGGATGTGGAATGTGTGGCCTTACAGGGATTGGTGAACTATAACTCCCATTTTTCTCAACCAATGGCTATGCTGGATGGGGCTGATGGGCACTGGAGTCCAACAAGCTATGGAGGGCAACAGGTTCACCATCTTTGTTGTACTGTGTTCATGAACTTGTATTTTAAACTGCAACCCTCTCTCTAGAACTGTATTTACAATGAAGAGTAGGCAGAAAGTGTCTTAAAGATATAAATGTCCCTTTATGTGCTCATACTTTTGCTGGTTGCTAGGCTGTAGGTTCAGGCTGGAAGTATCAGACCCGCTCTGCAGCTATAAGATGGACATTTTAACTGTGGTGTTTTAGCTGCTCCCATTGATTTATGAATTAGAAGTGATGGTTTAGGTTTAGTTTTTATGATACATAACTTACACATGTGGTCCAATGAAAGGCAGGGTAGATTTTCAAAAGACATGCATTGATACATACATAAAAATGCCCAGTTATTCTCTATCTAGAGCTCACCATCCAACAATTACCTTGGATTATTGTCCAAGAAAGCTCTATCTATCTATCTATCTATCTATCTATCTATCTATCTATCTTCTCTTGCTCATCTATCCATCTTCTCTTGCATGAACTCAGCCTACTAATACAATAAGATTGTGGTCCTATAGTGGCATTAGAGGTCAGTATGAAGGAAGTTGGTCATGATCTATGTGTGCCACTAACTTGGCACAGCACTTGCACTCCTCTTCCTAGAAAGTGCAAGTATGTGTAAGACTGTTCAAACATCAGGGGATGTGAGCAGAAAGAACTACAAAGCCACTCCTGGAAGTCATTTCAGACATTACTTTTATCTCCATGCATCTTAAAAGTCAATTTTAAGTGTGTCTGACCATTCAAAAGTTAAATATATGGGAGTCTTGAACAGTGTGCTTTTTGCACCTCTTTTCTCTGTTCTCAAAAGTAACATTTATAAAGTGATTGTGTAATGCTGTGATTTATCCTTCCAGCGAACAAGCCTCACTGTCTGACAACAACGTTCACTTACTGAAAAGGTCTGGTCCACTATGCAATTAGCACAGTAAAGAAAGACTGAAAACCAGTTGGTGCACAATTATGGATTGCGGAGAGAAAAGCTAAGACAAACACAGATATCGAGAGCAAATGTGCTGCTCTTTAGACACGAGGCAGAATTCCTCTCATGGGCCACTCCATGACACCTCATGGATCACACACAAGCAGAAACTGCAGTTAGGCATATAATCGCCATCCAGATAATATAAGCGTTTGTTTTAATAAAGAAAATGAACTAACACTGAGTATATGTCTTAGCAAGGGAGTGCTTCGTTGTAGTTTTAGAAGCAAGATATTCAGCTGATCACAGTTTCCAGGAGTCAGGATTTAGGATTTCAGTACTCTGAAAAGCTCTTTGCCCTTTTCCATTACTAGCAAAAAGCGGGGGGTGGGGGGAGGAAATAAGTGGAGGCATGGAAAGCTGCTTGATTTGTATAAAGGCGACAGAGGTGGCAAGTTTTGGATTTACTTGAATTTTGAACTACCTTGCTGTAGAATTTTGACATTTTCTTTAAGTGCCATGTTCACACAGCCCAGTTCATAATTAAGATGACTCATTCAGCCTGTAAGTGTCCAGAAATGCTAAGTAGCCAAACTCTGATGCTTTAAATAGCCACTCATTAGTATCAAGACAGGTGCAAATGTCGGCTGTGCTTGCTGAGATTTATTGTGGGCTGCTGCCAATTGAGCTGAGATGTATGAAAAGTTGGTCTTGTGGCCCACCAAACACTGTCATATTATAAAGCTATTTTGAGCAGTTAAAAGTCACTGCCTTGCCAAGACATTCGCATTGAGGTGTGCGTACACATTCATTCTTTAATCCTGAAGGCCTGAAAGGAAATTACTTATGTGGACATTATGTTAATCACACTCCCTACCTTCCAAACCTGGAAGTGTTAGAGACTGAGGAAAGAAAAGTCACTTAGCCTCTAGGGGCTGGTGAGAGAAGGCTGATTAGCTGCCAAAAATATACTAGGAAAAGAACACACAGGATTTGTGAGATATTTTCTAATTTTTATTTATCTTTTAGTTAAACAGAAGATTTAAGAGCTGCCTTGTGCATTTGTACCTATACTGCCAATAGCTTTGGGATAGCTCAACATTAGTATAAGCATTAAACGGGTGTTGGTGTTGTTTTAAAAAATACTGGTTACTGGCGGCAAAAGGTACTTAATGCCAAGAGACAGAAGCTGCAAACCACCAAGTTTCGGTTAGCTGGCTTCTACCTACAGCAGAAATGCTGAGGCCTTTTTCAAAGATATCCAGCTGGACAGTGTAAGACTTATATCCTTGAATTCACACCAGAGGAACTGGAATAGTTTCTGAAAGAGTTCTGAAGTAGAAATGACCATGTTGAAAGATGGCTTGAGCTCAGCTATTAGCAGATGCCAGCAGCACACAGCTAACTGGAGCTACGTGCATTCTTAAGGGATCAGAGCTCTCAAAATGCATCATTTTATTGACTAAAAAAGGGTTTATTTCCTATAGCCAAAGTCAGTACTTTAATATGTATTTCCTACCTTACGTAACTGGATTTTAAAAGGAGTCGTTTTAAATTCTCAACATATTCCATGATTATTATTTTTCAAATAGCAAAACAGAACATCAGTTGTGGGTCAGTTGTGCGTGTTGTGGGTTGCCCTGAGGAATATGGAACAGGAAGTGGCATAATGTCCAGGAGGGGAACCAAGAAAGGATATGGGTAGTAGAGCAGTAAGTAGAAATAGGCAAAGGTATTTAGGTGCACCAGGCGGGTAACTTAAAAAAGGTCAGATGGGAGGAACCCAATCTGAAAGAGCCCATTAGAAGACAACAAAAGTGATAAAGGAGCAGCCTATAATTTGCATATAATAGAAATAGGGGAGAAATAGGCAGGGAGTGCCATAATTTCACTATAACATTGTCAACTGTCCCTGATGGAAGCAAATTCAATTGGAAATTATTCACTCTCTCATTATTTGCAGACATACCAAAGGGCTTTTTTTGTTCTTCGTTTCCCCTGATGCACGCTATGCCAAAAGCAATTGAGGGCAACCCGATAACCTGAAAATGAGCTATTAATATTCTGGCCATTCAGCATTTTCAGAGGGGTCTGCAGAGCACACCTGCTGTGCTTTGAGGAAGCAAAGATGGCAAGCAGCCAGTTTTGGGGGTTTTGTCTGTTTTTTTGAAAGCTAGAGATGTTGATTTGTGACTACACGTAAATAAACAACATTATCTAAATCTGAGCTAAGTGAGTGACTGCTGGAAACATGGTAGATGTTTCCAAATCTCCCATGAGTTTGTATCCTGAATGTGACTGGTCATGTTGCCACCGCACACATAACTAGGCTTTTTCCATGCTCTGGAAGAGCGGTTTGTGGAATGTAGGTATAGTGGAGGGGGAAAGGTACTGCACTGCACACTTGGCACTAAAACACAGAAGGATTTGAGGCCAAAGGTAATCTAAATTTTGCACCAAGAAAATCTCAATTCTCAACAAATTATGCAAATGAAGAAATGCTGCATACCATTTTTGCTAGTTTGCATAATTATTTTGATAAGCATGGGGAGCATTGAGCCCATTCCTTTGCTGTTGAGAATCTTGTTCAGGCATTTTTCAGGCTTCTGGGTTTCAGTGTGCATTATTCACACACTTTTGAGTATACACTCACAACCACAAGCGCTAGAATCTGGTTATGTAAACAAACAAAAGAAAACCAAGGTTCCCTGGAGGCTGAATTCTCCAACCATATCCAAATCGTGCAGCTTTCCAGAGCTCTCATTGAATTGTAGAATACACACAACCCTGCAAAGGGCAGCTTGAAGATACATGTATTTTGTTTCAGACACGTTTACAGATGAGACAGCAGATGGGGGGGGGGAGTGGTGAACTGATTCAGCAAGGAAAATGGCTAAGCACGTGTACAAACTTCTGAGTTAGGTGCAAAGAAAACAAGAAAGGAGGAAGAAAGGAGGACATCACGACAGGATCCTTCCTGGCTTGCTAGTTGCCGTACAAAGGGAGATTCAGAAGCACAGCCTCCTGATTGCTGGAAGTAATTAGAATTTTATGTCTGCTGACCTCTGGAGTCATTGAGGGGGCAGCGCCATTTCTTCCATCTCTGCTGGCTGCCCTTTCCCCCAAACCACTTCTCTGGCTATGATAGGCTTCTGTAGCCACAATGGGTGTATTTGGTAGAGTTCTTGGCATTTGATGGCCTCAGGACATCTCTAATGCACTAGTTCCTCCCTGAAAGGCTACAACTGCCCTATCTTATGAGCTCAGTTCAACTGAAATGGAACAGAATACAAGTGGTTGGTGACGGTGGCAGTGACGGTGGGATCCAACAGAAGGAATGGGTAGGGCAACAGGAACAAGAAGAAGAAGAAAACCCGATTTGTCTCCAAACCCAGACAAATTTCATAGATCTCTTAGGAAAATCTTGCTGATTTGCCCCAATGGCCAGCCCACTCTGAACTGCTAATTTAGGCAATTTAGCACTTTCAGTCATGACAATGTAATACTGCTTCATGGTAGCTGCACATACAAAGGGGGGGGGGGAATGGAAGGAAATTGGCTGAAAAGCAGCAACTAACCTGACCAATGTCTGATTGTGCAGATCCCAGACTGCAATGTTCCCATCGCTACAGCAGGAGAAGCAGACCTTGGAATCAGGGCTGATTGCCAGAGCATAGCAGGCAGGAGCAGAGGACGTCAACTCTGCTTTTATACGTGGAGTTGGAGCTGCCAGGTCCCAAATGGATAACGTGCTGGCTTCCCCGCCAACAATCAGGGTGCATCCGTCGGGGAGCAATTTACATGATCGAATGTAGTTATCTCTGTTCTGTGGAGGTACAAATCTCAATGACGTTAATATACATTCTCTGCAATAATGCCAATGATAATGTTTTCATTCGATAGCCAGACTTTAAGCACTGTAAGCTCTGAAGCTGAACCTCACTGGCCTGGCATGGACAATCATTCAAAGTTGCATTAGCTTCAGGGCTGAGCACTCTTCCTTTCACCCTGCACTGGCTTTGGCATGAAGGTCTTGTTTTGTATTAAGTCAGAGCTCCCTGTTATGTCCTAGCCAAGGAACTCTGAGTTAATGTTGTCAGCTAACACAAACCGGGGTAATAAGCCAGGATCATATCATCCTTCAGCTCAGAAGGAGAACTCCAGCTTAATACAAAGCAGGGTTTTCGGGAGCACTCAGCAACCACTTCATAAACCATGGTTTATGTAGCTCTGCACAATCATCTGAACAGGACATATAATTTCCAACCCACACATGTGCTGCCGGTCCTGTCTTCTACTGTTCACATCTAAGCAGAGACAGCAGCTAAGAAAATTCAGTGAATTTCTCTCTTGAAAGCATAACTCTTTATATTGTTTTCAATATGAGCGATGGCAATTCTAGCATCTTATTGCACATTAAGTATAGCAAAAAGAACCCGATCCAAGATAAGTGTTTGTTTGTTTTCTAAAAGTGTGGTGCAGTGCTAAAGAAATCACTTTGGACAAAATCAGCGTGCCCCCAGTGGTTACAGAGGCTCTCTTTGATTAATATCCCAAGTTCCTAAAAATACCTGTTGCTAAAAAGCTTGGGGTGCGGGAATCAAGGAATGGAAAACCCCAGGCTCCAACTATTTCAGGTTTTAGTCCATAAATGCAGCAGTTGTCATTATGCTCATTTTCAGTAGTCACATTAAGAGTGGTAAAAATTCTGAAGCAGCCAAAAGGATAAAACTAGTAACAAATCATGCAGTGCTACTAAGGAGAAAGCAATTATTTTTGTGTTTCTTTGTGCTACGCTTCCCTTAATTCAACAGAGCCAAATTCTGTCATGGCAAGAGACTGTTCTCTTTTGGTGTCAGGTAACGTTGTGGCAGCAGAAAAAGACACATTAAGGGGACAGTAAGTATAGGACTTGGCTTGAACACCCCATTAAAAACTACCATCAACATTACTGTTTTCATAGAGCTTCATGGAGCCAGGTTCAACTCTCTGGTTCTGTTAGCAGAAGCCCATGCAAAGACTCCCACTAGGGCTGTTTCCCCCTTCCCCTGTGCACACACCCCCAAAAAAAAAAATCAGGAGAAGCTCCAGAACAGCAAGCAAAGAGGAAGAACAGTCTTCAACCATGGAGCCTCCAACACAATAGTGTTCCAAAATGCACCTTGAGAGTAAGGGCTTTTTATAATATATTTATCAACCTTATGAAAGGTTCCTAAAATATTAACGATAAAAGTTAAGTATTTGGTACAAATGCCACATTTGTTAAGCCACTCCATCACCATTTTACATCTGGCAAACAGTTCACCCAAGATCAGCCTGAGCAACCCTTAACAAAATCAGAGTTAAACTCCGGATTTGCTGGCCCATAAGAGTTTCACTTCTTCACTGCCCGCTTTCTGGGGGTACAAAATTGTAAAGGCTGCAAAATGGGTGCCAAAATCAACGAGGGAAAAAGAAGCAGCTGTAGAAGATGGGCACTGGTTCTTGCAAGGCTTGAGAGCAAGAAACCAGTTCTATCTGCCATTGCCATGTAGAAGCAAAGCAGAGATAGGGAACCTTTCTTTGCCTGAAACTTCTTGGTCTTCGGGGCAAACTTCAGGGGGCTACCTGGGCAGGGCCAAAGGCCAGAGTGGGTGAAACAATAAATGCAAATTTTATGTTTGTTCAGTAGGCTTGTTTATATACCCACCCCTCCCTCTCTGAGTTCCATCTAGGAGAGCAAGGTTCAGGGCCCAACAGGTATTTGGTCCTTGGCTTGGTTTCTCTGCAGCTCCATTGTTTCGCTTTTATTACTTACTGTTTAAAACATTTAACTTTCATTTTTTACTTAGGGGTCCCTTTAGGGCAGTGGTTCTCAACCTGTGGGTCCCCAGATGTTGTTGGACTACAGCTCCCATCATCTCTGAGCTCTGGCCTTGCTAGCTAGGAGTGATGGGAGTTGTAGTTCAACAACATCTGAGGACCCACAGGTTGAGAAAGGCTGTTTTAGGGGGTTCAGATGTTAGCGAATGACCTAGTTAAATTCACCAAGTTCCTATATTTCAATACTGGACTCCAGTTTCTATAGGATAAACTTACCAGACAGTCCAGCTGAGAAACAGGACTCTTGTTGCCAGGCTGGCTGATATCCCAGACTTTGACACATCCCTTCCCACCAGTGTACACGTGCCTTGTGGGGTTGCTGATGGTGACAGCACACACCACTTCCCCGTGATTCAAGGTGTTGATCTGGCGAGCATGACGTGGTATTCCTGGTCCAATGAGAGCATCTGGGGGGAAAGGAACTGGCTGCATCTGACCATCTGCAGTGACGTGAAATGAGTATGCTCTGTTTGGGATGGAAAAAAGAAGGTGGGAGGGGAAGCCCCAGGTCACATAGCTGGCCTATTTCAGTTACTAAGTCACAACTATGTACCAGTTCACACTTGCAAGCAGGGTAGATGTTGTGGAGCAGCTCAAAGATAGCTCACCACTTGTGCAATGCCGGTGACGTGGCTTCTTTCCACACAACTGCCACCTGGCTTGGGAAATAGCCACGTGGGCACAGTTTTGATGCAGTGTTGTATTTGCAAAGTGAAAATGTTATTTTTAGTTCCTTGCCTCCCCCAGCAATTCACACATATCAATTCCTGAGTGCAAAACGCAAATCAACATGAACAGATGCCTAAATTTATCTGGAGAAATGCTGTCATGACCTTCCAAGGTACAGCATCTGCCGGGCATGCAGAAAATCCCTGGGCTCAACCTCTGGCATCTCTAGGTAGGGCTGGGAATGTACCTTGCCTGAAGCCCTGGAGAGGCTCTGTCAGTCCGTGTAAACAACACGAAGCTAGATGGACCAGTGGTTTAAGGCAGTAGAAGGCAGCTTCCCATGCTCTTGTGATGAGATAGCTTGAATAATGGCTTCAGTGCTTAAAGATTACTTATCGTGGTGTCACCAGTGGAGGCTAAAGCAGTGAAGAAACTCAATATGGAGGTCGGATGGCCGAAGTATTGGGAAATTTTGGAACAGGATGGAGATAAGCTTAAACTACAAAGCCAGGAGAAATTGAAACATAAAGTACAAAATTGGTTTCAATACCGTCAAATAATGGAGTTTTTTAAACAGGATAGGAAAATTGGCTTCCAGGTGGAAAAATCAAAACTAGAAACTGAGTTATTAGAACCCAATACTAAGATTTTATCTAGAATGTATAACTTGTTGCTGAAATGGAGTACACAGGACGAAACAGTCAAATCGGTTATGATCAAGTGGGCACAGGATGTTGGGCACAATATCATGTCAGCTGACTGGGAATGGTTATGGAACACCGGTATTAAATTCACGGCATGTAATGCCCTAAAGGAAAATATTATGAAAATGGTTTATAGGTGGTACATGACCCCAGTCAAGCTGGCAAAAATTTACCATTTGCCCGATAATAAATGTTGGAAATGTAGAGAGACTGAAGGTATCTTCTATCACCTCTGGTGGACGTGCCCGAAGATTAAGGCTTTCTGGGAAATGATCTATAATGAAATGAAAAAGGTACTTAAATGTACTTTTCCTAAAAAGCCAGAGGCCTTTCTCTTGGGCATTGTCGGCCAATTGGTGTCCAAAGGGGATAGAACTTTTTTCATGTATGCCACAACAGCAGCAAGAATACTCATCGCGAAGTATTGGAAGACACAAGATCTACCCACTTTGGAAGAATGGCAGATGAAAGTGATGGACTATATGACATTGGCTGAGATGACAGGCAGAATCCGCGACCAACGAAAGGAGACGGTGGAAGAAGAATGGAGAAAATTTAAAAGTTACCTTAAGGACTATTATAAACTCAATGAATGTTAAAGTGTTGTGGTTTTCAGAGACAAAGGGATACAGTGATATAAGGTCAGAATATAGAGAAGACTAAGATGACAGAGGTTGGAAGTAACAATTGGGAGTTGCTAAAAATTATGGACATTGGGATGCAGAAAGGGGGGGGAGGGGAAGTCCAAGAAAAGAGGTTTATGAAAATATGGTATGAAACTATACGTGTATGTTTGTCTTTTTAAGTGTTTGTTTGTTATTTAAAAACTTTGTAAAACCAATAAAAATGTTATAAAAAAAAAATAAAGATTACTTATCGTGGCCCTACAACATCTCCCCTGCCCCCTGAAAAAGGTCCTTGGCCATTCAGTGATTCACAGCAGATGCCAACACTAGATGATTTATAGTAAAGCATGGCTATTCAAGGGAGAGAGGAAAGAATCAATGCATTCACTTGCTTAGAGGCCCGAAGCACATCACATGAGCCAAGGGAAGTAAAACAGGAAATAAAGTGCTCTCCTCATCCACCTCGTACTTTCACTTACTGCTAGTTACCCATTTGCTAGATTCTCTGTAGGGCTTAAAATATTGATTATGCAATTTAGTTAGACTGCGCTCCCTTTTTTTAAAAAAAGAAAAACAGAAGAAACTCAGCCAGGGACCTATCACCATCAACATATAACCGAAATTAGTTTCCCTCTCTCAACACGCTGCCCGAAGACTTTTGAACTACCTGGTCAAGTAAGGCACATTGGCCCCATTCAGACCTAACAATTGCAGTTTAATCCATGGCCTATTAGACAGAAGGAGTGGTGGGCTATGCACTCGCTCCTCCACAGTGGCACTGAAGCCGGGCACATAAAAGGATGAGAAGAGAGGGAGTGAAGATAGAGTGCCTGAGCACAAATCTCATTCTCAGTCTATGGTGTGTGGGGTCACACTAATAAACTATGGATCATTAGACCAATATTGTTATATTGGAAGATCAACATGACCACATACCATTTCCACTATCCACATATGCACAAGTTAGGAAGCTGTGGGATCACACGGATTACTACTTTGTATGGAGGTGAAATTACAAAAGGCTGCACCAGAATAAACCACAACTACAACTAGACAGAAAGATGGAAATAAACTAGAAGTTTAGAAGGAAACTCTTTTGGAAAGAAAATAGGCTACAGCCTTGATGTCTAAAAGGCAGTCTGGGATCTCTTGCATGGAAAATAATTTGGGAAGCAGTACCTCAAAGAACAAAAGAGCAGTGATATATGAGCTGGAAAAAATGTAAGTGCTTTAATTTTCCATGTTCATTAGTAATGATAAATATTGAAAATTGAATGCTAGGCAAGTTGAACAGTTTTAAAGTTTTTAGCTTTGCTTACTAAATAAAAGTAAAATAAACATGCTAAATTAGAGCACTCTCTAGGGCATCAGTAACTTTTCTAATGTGAACTGTACATGTACCATGCAAAGAATACTATGCAAATTAACCTAATTTGCACTGCAAATTTTTCCGGTTCAAATTTTCTCCAGAAAACCCACACCACTGTACAGAAGGACACCTAACTTTTTAGGTCAGTTTACAATTGACCAAAGCCACTACGACTCTTATCCTATGCATGTTGACTTTTTATCTTTAGCGTTTTATACATGCTGACTTGGAAGTTCCACTGTGTACAAGGATTACTATATAAAATGGCAAGCAGTAGAAAGGAGACTATATTTTTGAAAAGAAGCTTACAGTATGTTTGGATGCTAATGCTATACATCAGCACAGCAAGCATGATCCCCATGCTTCTAGCATTTGCATACATCATTAATGCCCAAAGTCAACCTCAGGATTTTAAAGACAAGTAGCCTTTAACAAGGGCCAGGCTATTTTAAAAAAAGTTGTGGGCCTTACATTCTGTTAACATGTTGTCAGGTGGTAGAGGAGAAACAGGAAGCAGGCTGTCCAGGGGGAGTTCTTTCAATAGCAGCAGAATGGAAAACAAGAGTGTGCTCCTAAGAGGCTGATTTCTTTTTTAAAAACAGCAACCAATTCTATTCTAATTGTCATCAGCTTGTACAAAAATGCTATTTTCAGGAAAGACAGAACTAGCACACAAGGCTTTAAAACAAACACAAACATAAGGCAACACACAACTTGCTCTGGGTATGAAATAATAGAGCACCAGTCAGCTGAGACACGGAGGGAGTTGCAGTTATTTGTTTGGGAGGGGAATGGAAATCTCCCCCCTACTAAGAAGAGGAGACACAGCAAGAACGCTGCATCCCATTTACAAAATAAATTCAATGTGACATCTCGATTTGTGTGCCTGAAAGAAGCAAGCTTTTCAGACTGAAGCTGAAAACTCTCCTGCTGTCAATATGAATCTGTGGCAGACGGTGCATTATCTGTACTCCTACACCAGAAATTTTCAATAGACTTATCTATCACAGATAAGGATATGCCATCAGAAAGTTGCTATGGGTAACTGAAGGCATCCCGCTGCCTTGGGGTGATCAGGCGTAGCGTCAGCCTCGTTTCAAAGGCAAATAATGAAAGGAGATCAGCTCAGCACCTAGGATTTTCAAAGTTTATCTTGTCTATTTATATAGTACGCACAGGCTAAGATGGAAGCTGCGTCCAGCAAAGAGAAAGAGAGAAAGAGAGGGGGTGGAAGTAGAACTAGGTATTATGGAGTATTGTTTTTAAATAAATTCTAAGAAACATGGGCCAAACAATAACAGCCACCAGGTTATTGAACTGTTCAGGTCACCAAAGGTCCTTAGCTTCATATTGCTGTTGGTTTTAGTTTTTCAGCACCAGACATTTTGCAAGCATGCAATTTAAACAATAACAACAAATTATCCTGGCCCATTAGGGCAAGAGGGGCACTGCCCACCCTAAAGCCTCAAAGCCTCTCTGTTCTGTACATTCATATTTGATACAGTACCTCACATTACAAGGCACTTTGGACAATGCTTCATCTCCTGTGCTGCCCAATCACATCTCTGGGCGGCACAGCCAATCACAATCACCTCTATGCCCCATTCCTGTCTCCAGGAGTGGAAAATTTCAATGGGAGTACCAGGGAACCCCCTCTGAACCTCCATGTTGATTTTGTTTCTTGGGGAATTAACTCTCGTCAATCCAAGTCCCTCAGAAACACCCTGGAAGTGCCCCAGCCTTGGGGCAGAGCTAGCGGGAGCCTCCCCACCCAATCAGATGCATGTCTTTGCAAGCCTGTGTTCCATTCAATCCAATCCAAAATCAGGATATTGCCAGATATAAGACTTTTTATTTTGCCCCCCCCCCTATTTATCAGTATTATGCTTATATCCATTCCACCTTTCCTCCAAGGAGCTGAAAGTAGCATACATGGGTCGTCTTTCGCCTCTTGCTTTCCTCACAGTAGCCCTGTGAAGCAGTTTAGGCTGAGAGACAATGACTGGTGCAAGGTCACACAGGGAGTTTCACGGCTGATTTTAACCCTTGACTCCCAGGTCTCAGTCCACTTTATATCTCTCCATTCCACATTTGGGGTGGTGAGGAATGCACAATAGTTCCCCATAGATCTGTTCCCCTGTTAACAATCCTGTGTGGCTCTTTTAAGATGAACTAATTCAGGCTGCAATCCTATGAATACCTAGCAGGGAGTGAAGTCATGGAATCCAGTGTGGTTTACTTCTAAGAAATGCATAACTTCTTTGGCATGAACCCACACAAGAAATTGAAAATTTAGTGAAGTACTATTTCTAAGACTATAATGCCAAAGTGTCCACAGTAGCATTGCAAGGGATGGGAATGGAGATGGGGATGGGGAGAAACCCCCAACAACCTGGCTATTCCTCTAGGTCTAGTGGGCATCAGCTGTCACTGCTCTGAATAACCACACAGGCCAGAAAGTAAAGAAGTAGAAGCTCTCAAAATCTACATGCAAAAGCCACAAATGGCATGGAATGCACAGCCATGTTTCCATGCAAGTGAGAAGTCCAGATTCCCATTTTAATGTTTCCTAAAAATTAAATAAATCTTCAGATCATACTAAAATTAGAAACAGGAATTCCTATCTTCACAGGAGAGGTTTTCAGATTAAAAACAAATCAAAACAAGGACATATTTTCTTTATTCCACCCAAGTACTAAATTCCCCCTCAGCAGTCTGGTGAGGCAAAGTTCTAGGAAAAGAGAAGCATATCTTGCCAATTGCTTCTAACATGCCAACGAAATGGCATGCACTAGAAATAAAAACATTATGAAAATGCTATTGGTGATTGTATTTTGAAAATCCTTATCAGCAGCTGGCTGTAACCTTTCTGGAAAATTCCACGTACCTTCCCCTGTGGAACTGTCGTGTGTTGACAAAAGGTAAACAGAATGAGCTCTGGCTGATTTAGACTTAGTTATGCTGTCAGACATTACTTACGGTTTTCCTCCAGGGATTCCAGTCAGATTTGGAGGGATGCCGGGCACTCTCATATGAGAAGGAGGATCAAATCCAACCTGATAATGAGCAAATAGATGTCTCAGAACTCGCTGACCATTTAGAAAGCACACTTTCCCCATTGGCTGCACCAGAACAAAAAGCACTGGCATTCCACAGCCACTGAGCAAGCTCAGCCTTCACTGGGGCTGTTCTGCAAATCTCCCGCCCCTCCTTCTGTTTTTGTTTTTGTTTTGTGCAAACTTGCTTATACTTCTCCCTTCTGCATGGCTGCTGCCATTTTGGCTACATAAGCAATGGCTCTCACAGCACGAAGCTCAAGACAGACAGGCACTGATTTGATACCTCATGTGAATGTAACAATGAAATGGCTTGTTCAAAACCCAAGTTAACCAGATATGTGGGTCTGTTTATTATTGGCCAACGCAAATAGGTGCATGCAAGGCAAATTATATCTGTGCATGCCTCATTTTGTGGTAGACAAATCATGCATACAACAAAGTACATCGTAGCCTTGATCAACTTTACTGTATTGATTTTATCTGCAATAAATATCAACACTTTTGAATTTATAGTAGTGATGATAAGAATGTGGATTTTTGTTATAAACAAAACAATTTAATACTGAATGATATTGTGCCCCCCAAAAAGTAAGTGTGTGTGTTCAAAGGTTATAGACAAGACATAAGTCTAAAGCATGTTTCTGAAGGCCTTGAAAGACCACATATTGGCTTCATTTGGACATAATGGGAGATCTGTAGTGAGTTTGGAACATTTGTGCTTCCCCTTCCTCCTCTGGTGTGGCATGAGGTGTTTGGAAGCGTTCTCTTTTTCTAGACTTAACTGCAGTTTGCTATGTCATCCGAACCTTGACCAACAGTGGTTGATAGTCAGTTGAAGCAAGCCAATATCTAGTCAAAGTTTATGACAGAAGACACCAATCAAATGCCTGTGGGTGCCATTGTGCTCAAGACGACTTCCAGAGGTGTCCCAGACTCCATTATTATTATTATTATTATTATTATACTGGGACGTGGGTGGCACTGTGGTCTAAACCACTGAGCCTATGGTTTCTCAGTCAGAAGGTCGGTGGCTCGAATCCCCATGATGGGGTGAGCTCCCGTTGTTCGGTCCCAGCTCCTGCCAACCTAGCAGTTCGAAAGCACATCAAAGTGCAAGTAGATAAATAGGTACTGCTCTGGCGGGAAGGTAAACGGCGTTCCCATGCACTGCTCTGGTTTCGCCAGAAGCAGTTTAGTCATGCTGGCCACATGACCCGGAAAAACTGTCTGCGGACAAACGTCGGCTCCCTCAGCCAATAAAGCAAGATGGGCGCCACAACCCCAGAGTCATTTGCGACTGGACTTAACTGTCAGGGGTCCTTTACCTTTACCTTTTTACTACTACTACTACTACTACTACTACTACTACTACTACTAAAAATAAGTCTCTAACCCTCATAGAAAGCAGGTTATGGGGCAAAATGTGCAGGTACCTTCTAAGTGATTTCTGTGAAAGGAGAGTGGTATAGTTGCATTGTATACTTTTCCTCGAACTGAGGGATGTTCTCTGTTATTATCAGACGGCAACAGAATCAGTGTGCATGTAAGTGAGAAATCAGCTTACACACAGCTGACTTACCATGGTAAACCTAAGGTTGCTGGGGGGATAATTGTCTCTCTAAATGCAGATGGCACTGTGGGTTAAACCACAGAGCCTAGGACTTGCCGATCAGAAGGTCGGCGGTTCGAAGCCCCACGACGGGGTGAGCTCCCGTTGCTCGGTCCCAGCTCCTGCCCACCTAGCAGTTCAAAAGCACGTCAAAGTGCAAGTAGATAAATAGGTACTGCTCCAGCGGGCAGGTAAACAGCGTTTCTGTGTGCTTCTCTGGTTCGCCAGAAGGGGCTTAGTCATGCTGGCCACATGACCCGGAAGCTGTACACCGGCTCCCTCGGCCAATAAAGCAAGATGAGCACCTCAACCCCAGAGTCGGTCATGACTGGACCTAATGGTCAGGGGTCCCTTTACTTTACCTAATTTTTTGTTATACCATGCTCCACATGGGAGCCATTTCGTGTTATGCCACACCCTCTCTATGGTAGCAATTTTGTGGCTGCTGCCTCCAGCACACTCTCAAAATTCAAAATGCATCCATTAGTCCAAAAGAGTTGGCATTCCCTGGTTTATGAAGTCCACTTGTTTCAACTAACCACAATCATGACTAACCACAGTTTAAGGTTTGGATGATAGCTGAGGAAGCAGAATCTTTCCATTTCTGTCATGGCTGTGATGGAGGAGCCCAGGAAGGAGCTCTTGAGCCAAAGATTTGCACACTCTCATAAAAACTAAACTACAGTTAATGCTACACCTGAACGTAGCCACAATTTCACACAAATCTCACCACATGATGAAATTGATCCACATACTGAGGAATTTGGAAGACTAGGGTCTCAAAAAGCAGAGACAATATGTGATGGATGTGTGCTTCTATGATATATATGGTATGCTATGATATACAAGGAGGAGGACCCTCTATTTCAGGGATGGGGAAGCTGTTGCCTTCCATGTATTTGTTGGACTACAACTCCCATCATCTCTGATGGCTGGAGCTAATGGGAGCTGAAGAACTTCTGGAGGGCTACAGGTTTCCCATCTTTGCTCTATTTCAATGATACAAAAACAGAAACAGAAACAGAAAATCCTGTATGCAACAAAATGAATGTCAGATACTCACTAAGTGTATATATCTTCTTCCCCAAGAGAATAATCAAGTGCTCAGCAAACCAATGAAACAATTTTATGGTTTCAAGCTACCTTTTAATGGAGCAAGGCAATGAAGGCTGCTTTCAAAAACTAGACAGCATGCATAAATAGGACAGATGCACCCTTCACTTTTTTAAATAAGGGGGAAAGTAGTTTCAGCTACTCCTGCCATGAGCCACACGGCAGAGCAGTAAAGTCTCTGGTGCTGTTATATCCCAGGAGCTTGACAATGCCAAATGTTGCATAGAGGTTTCTCTCCGTGAGCCCTGTCCCCACCCAGTTCAGTTTGCAAGCCTACCATAGGGGATCGCCCATAGGCAACCACAGCGGCTGCGGCTGCAGCAGCACTCATTTGCGGGGACATGTTGTGCAGGCTGGCATAGGCTGCTCCTGGGCTGGTCAGCTCTCCATTCATGCCCGCATGGGGTACCATTCCAAACGGAGCAGGGTACGGTCCGGGAACAGCAAGAGGTGTCCTCAAGCCAGCAGCTGCAATACAATAAGAAGACATATTGATGCGCAGGACAGTTTCCTTTGTCGTCCCTCTTACAGAAAGCAACAGGCACCCTGGAATTCCGCATGGGTGCTTCTTCCACAAAACCCAAACTATTGTGTCCACAGCACTAGCTATAATCCAAACTGTGCTTAACATCATCTCCAAATTGCAGCTGTGTAGACCAGAACCTGCATACTTATGGATTCCAGAAACATGGGAGCCAAGGGAGCTGTAGCCCTCATCCCAAGGTTGGCCAGGGTAGTGGTGCCTAAGCCGTGTCCCCAGCAATGATCGGGGGGGGCGGCGGAGGAGATGGCTGCTATAGTAAAAGGGGACTGACAGGTAGAAGTGAGGGGAGGGTACAGCCTCCTTCTTCTCTGAAGCAAATAATATGCTTTAGAGTGTTCCATAGTTGAATTCCGTTAAGTGCTCTATAATTTTAACTTTGATCAATTACTAGTTCTCAAAAAAAATATTATTATAGAACTGTGCATACGATTGTGATAAACCCATTTCAACAATACTGAATGTGATAGCTTTTAACATTTGCCCATTAAAGAAGCAGATGTAAAGAGGCACATGAAAATGTAGATAATATTCATCACATCCTGAATGCCTGCAGCACTCTCTCACACACTCCCCACACCCCATGAGAAACAATTCCAGAGGTCGCTGGGCATATTTCTTTCGAGACTGGGCATAATTTATAACATTTGGTGCTGCAACCGACTGCAGTTAGCACGCAGATGCACATGGTGCCGTTCTGTGTTTGTCATTATGCGCACTTCAACAAACATTAGCTGTCTCAGTCTCAAATATGGGATAATAGTTTCAGAAAGGAACTAGCATTTGGAATAATGATCAGAAATTCAAACTATGTTAGTATTTCAGAAGGCAGCAGCATGCAAACACATCAGAAACAGAGAGAGACAGACACAAGCTAGGGGAGCTATTAACACATCATTCTTCTTGATAATGCTTATAAGTATTCATGAAGGAAACAACATCAAAAGAGGTTTGTGTTACCTGCTTGGTTGACCAGAGGGTCCATTGATGGAGGTTTGCCAAGGCCTGGACGAAGGCCGGGAGTGGCACTGGTTCCTGGGGTTGGCACATCACTTCGTGGGGTTGGTGTGCTGGACTTCAGAACTGGTGTGCTGCCCTTTTCATGCTGGTATCAAGAAACATTGCTTTTTATCCAGGCCATGTTACACAATTGATCACAACAGCAACTGAGATACTGGGTGCTAACTGCCTAATTCTCTAGACTTATTTTCCTAAATTCCAAGGAACATTAGCAGCATTTATGCTGTATGTGAAAACGAGAGCTTTTAAATTAGGATTTAAACATCAGAGAGAGAGAGAAGACCAATTTAAATCATTGATATAAATCAAGATTCCAATTTGAAAATTCACATTACCTGTATAGCATACTAACTGGTTGCCATAACAATAAAAACGTAATGGTTTGCAACTAAATAGAGGTTGGGGCCGAAAAGTGATATATAAATAAGACATAAGAGATATAAATAAAACATAACATTTAGAAAATCTAGGAGAATAGTCACACAAAAATCTAAAAAGAAATCAATGCTGCTTTGTCTGGTCGAGAGTCAAAATATTCATACATTTGGTTATCTGTTCAGATCAAATAATTGAAATTAAATTAGTTTACAACATCACCCATGTACAGAAGGGTCAATGGATGACACTAATGACAGAAGATCACACTGCTTAGATCCTAATGCCTAAAATTTGTGTCTAAATATTGAATACTTTCTCAGATTAATCCAAAGGTCCTAGAGACAAGTGTGTGTTTGACAATCTGTTGAGAGCTGCAGCCTAGAAAACTTAAATGTTTTGACTTTCAACAAATTAATTTGACAGAATTGCAATCCATATCTCAGTGAACTGAAAGGGCAAAATTCTCACTGATCTTGAGAGAGCTGGGTTTAAACAAGAGTTTGATTAGAAGGCATTTCATTTATTAGTTGCACAACCACCTTATGTTTTCTTAGGTGGTGGCTGACTCCCCCAATCTAACACTACCCCCTGACATGTACCATTTACACGTGAAGTTGAAATAGATAATTATTAGGCATCCAAATATACAACAGTGGTCAGGCCAGAGGGGTAACACTCACCAAACCAATTTCTTTGGATTTCATGGAAGTAGAACTTCCAGATGAGGCAGTGGAGGCTGGGCTGCTAGAGGCATCTTTCTTCATGAGGCGGTTCTTGTCTATGCCGTTCTCACGTGGTGAATGAGCAGGACTTGCCCGTGGAGATGAAGGGTCCTGGATGGTTTGTGGGCAAGGCAAAGGCAATAGCAAGCACTGAATTAAAAAGTTCCTGATACAGGGCTGCCTTCAGATGGCTTCTAAAGTTGTATAGTTATTTAGTTCCTTGACATCTGATGGGAGGGTGCTCTACAAAGAGGACACCCCTACCGAGAAGGCCCTCTGTCTAATACCCTGTAGCTTCACTTCTCGCAGTGAGGGAACCGCCAGAAGGCCCTCAGATTAAGAACTCCAAAGCATCCATGACTTGTGGTGAAAGTATCCTGGCCTCTGCATGGAAAATCACTACTATTGTGCCTCACTCCCCTGTGCCTATCCATGAGACCAGTGACCACAGGGAGGACTACTGTAGCTCAGATATTCAACCAGAGATAAGTAGAGATATTCAACCAGAGATAAGTAATCCACAACTTTCAGAAACATGGTGCAGTGCCTTGGGAAAAAACCCCCACTTCCAATTACATACAATCCAGTGCAAAGCAACTTACCTCATTGGACACATCCACGACTAAGTTGTCGTCGCTTTTGTCCCCATCACTGTCCTAAATTTGAAAACAAAGTATTTGTTTTTGGTCAGTACACTTTGCTACAGTATGTCTATTCACTTTAGCTGTAAAGACCAAACATAAATACAGATCAAATACACTGCAAGTCCAAGGCTTAAACAATACAAATAGAGATATAGAGATATAGACAGATATATAGATATAGAGAGTGGTTTTTCCCACACACAAAATGTTTAGGGGTACTCTCATTTTCCTACTCATATTGAAATACTGTCCCTCAATGAGGCCAAACTTAGATTCACAAAATGTTTAG
This sequence comes from Podarcis vaucheri, assembly GCF_965113315.1. NCBI lineage: Eukaryota > Metazoa > Chordata > Lepidosauria > Squamata > Lacertidae > Podarcis > Podarcis vaucheri. The sequence continues at coordinate 60,583,919 of NC_138749.1, read as the reverse complement.
GGGTATGCGTACCCCTGTGTCCCCCCAGAAAAAAGCACTGGATATAGATATAGAGAAAAAGAAGTGCATCTAGCATCTTCATTGTAGTTTCTGCTGTTTGCTGAAGATGCCCCTCTTTAGCCAGCTTCTATTGTTCTGCTAATTTCTGTTGTTGGTGGTCCTGCTACTGGGGGCTGCCTGGTTGGCACTGACCCATGACTTCAGCAGGTGGGGCTTTTCACAACTGGGGAAACACCAAGAGAAGGCTCTGTCATGGGTAGAGATGGGAAGGCCGGGGGGGCAGAAAAAGGGGACCAGGGACCAGGTTTTTTCCATTCCCCCCCCCCCGGAAAATTTGGAAAAAATTATGTGTGGAATATTCAAACTATATCAAACTGCTTTTTTATTTTTTCCAGAAAAAAATGGCTTTTGGGGGGGAAAGGGGGGGACATGGTTCCCTCCCCCAATTTTTCTGGTTTTTTTCCAGGCCATCCCATCTCTACCCATGACAGAGCCTTCTCGTTGGTGGTTCCCCATTTGTGAAAAGCCTCACCTGATGAAGATTATCTGTCTTCCACCTTATTTTTAAAATGTATTTATTTGATTTTGATAAAGATACAAACAGTAGGCATAAATGTAATGGACCATTTTTAAAGAAAGTATAATAAATCAATATCGCTGATGTGTGGACATGGTCATTATAATAAGGTAATACAAAGAAATATATAGAAATACAGTTAACCAAGATCTGTGAATGTTAACCATAAGTTAATATGCATTTGAAAAGCTATAAAATTGTCTTCTTTATTGCATGCAATTTTTTAAAAGGCACCATATATCACCAAAGTTGTCTGTTTCATTTCCTTTTCCAAATGCTTTCATATTGTATGTTAACTTTTCCACTGGGACACTGAACCACATTTCTTGATACCATACAGTGTTTCCCTCATTACTGACTTCCAAGAGAAATTTTTTTCCTGTTTACCCAAGCACTTGATGACCATATGTTACTATCCCTGGCAACCTTGAAATCATTGGCTGATAAATGTGTTTTTTAAAACATTTTCAAAGAATGTATTAATCTGTTGTTACAATATTTTATAATATCAATGTTTGTTGTCATTGGCTTCTTTGGGAAGATTCTAAACTGAATTACTATTAGTAATCATTATTGTTCTGGGATGCTGTTATGTGGAATGATTTCACTTCTTTTCATAACTGTATAAACTGTTTTATTTGTTTTTAGTTGTATGAGTACATGATTGCAACCTTTCCTCGGACCTTATGGTGAATGACAGGTAAGAAATGAATGGATGGATGGATGGATGAATCATAACCAGATAAAAAGAGAACATCAATTTCTGTACAAAAATAAAAACATACCTGACAAATGTGCTAGATCAGGGGTGGCCAACTCCCAAGAGACTGCGATCTACTCACAGAGTTAAAAACTGGCATTGATCTACCCCCTTTTGGGGGGTTCAGGTCAGTGATCTACCGGTAGATCACAATCTACCTGTTGGATGTGCCTGTGCTAGATAATCTGATATACAAGGTGGCACCTGATCCACACTCTCCCATGAGTCTCTTGCTTTTGCTCTTCACCTGTAGGTTATACTATTCTACTCTGTTTCTACTCTGGGAATCTCTCAAATGGTCGCCCATCCATAGTGAACACACTGCCAGACAGGCTTAGGCTTGGCAGCAGAACTACACTTCAGGCATTATCTGGGCTAAAGATATCCTATTGTTAGTATGGTTATCAAGGATCACAGAAGCAAGGTCATTCATTAACAAGAAAAAGCCCAGTTCAGACATAATGGCAGCCTTAATGACAGCACTCTTGGAATGATGAGAGCTGCAGGTATCCTGGCAACCTGACAGAATTCAGAGAAAAGGTGCTGAGAGACCCAGAAGGTGGTGAGGAAAGGAAGGGAAAGAACCACAGTTCCTAACTAATAAGATCAAATTCTTGACATCCCTTTATGTGAAGCAAAAGCTAGGCTGCCAGTGTTCACTCCTTCACATACATGACTATATGAAGCCCAGCTATGAGTTCCTCCATACATGCACAGTATCTGAAAGTAAGTTAATCATTGTTGACAGATTTACTCACATAGTGGCTGGAGTCCTTATCATCCACCTTTCTTTTTTTCATGTCATTGGAATAGTCAGGTCCATTCCTTCGTTTATCTGTGCTCCGCAGGCTATCCGGAACCAAGAGTGAGTTACTCTGTAAACACAAACACAAGGTCAGAGACATTTACCTTAAAGATCTCCTTGCACACATTTCCTAAGCTTGAAATAGGCACATGATACCCTTGCATTCATTTCCAGATAGCATTTTACTATTCAAGTACATTAATTACATTTCCAGATAGTACTTTACAAACATAAAAACCTTAAAAGCAGATTCAGATATCCACAAAGCAGCTGTTTTAGGAAATAGGTTTGTGCAAGTCACCTGAATCAAAGAGCTTGTTATTATATATAGTCTTATTCGAATGCTTTTTATGGGGAGAAATTCAGGGGCTATTTACTCATGAAAAATATTTCAGCCAAGCATAAAGCATTTGTGCTTCTGAAAAGGAGTTTGTCTTAATCTCCTCTTAATTTACAGTCTGCCTTAAAATTTGCATTGTTAATGGTTAATATATTACTCCTCCTTTAAGTGAAAGCCTGTGGAAAGGAGCAGACAGCAGGAGTGCCAACTCTGTCCGAACAGTTAAGAGTGGCTCCAGTTTGAGGGTCACCAACCTTTTTGGTGCACATTTGGAAACTGAAGAAAATCACACGACATCAAAATATATTTTGTTGACTACAACAGAATACTTCTTTCAAGCCTATTTTGGGCAGGGCAGGTGGAAGAGGAATTTGTAGATACCTGTGGCTGCCATGTTCTTCTAGATAAATAGAAATTTGATATGCCTGCATCTCTCTGTACTCAACAAAAAGATTTACGTAAGAAACTGGTATAACAAAGGTGGGGAACATGTGAACCTCCAGAAGACCTTCAGCTCCCAACACCCCTAGCTAGTATGGCCAATAGTCAAGGATGCTAGGAGATATAGTCCACCAGGATCTGGAGGTCCACAGGAGGCAATAGTTATTATTAAATTTGTGTACCACCCTTCATCTGAAGACCACAGGGCAGTTCAAACAGGTTTCCACCTTTCAACTATCAAGCCATACACAAGAAGAATATAATACCTCCTTCAGATTCATGAATCTTTCCTGTTTTATACTTTGCTTTGTTTTAAATATGCTGTACACCAATCAGGAATGTTTTGTATTTGCAGCTTATAAATTATCGTAAGTAAATAAACAAATGCAAGCTTTAATTTGCTTGTGTGTCATCCTACTCAGAGCAGACACAGAGAAATTAATGGACTTGAGTCCAATTATTTCAGTGAGTCTGCTCAGAGTATGATTAATGTTGGATATCACCCATAAGAATCATAAGCTGAAGAAACACAAAGCAGTACGAAGTGAAATGACCTTACTGCCTAACTGATAAAACACACAAATGGTTGGTCTCAGCCAATTTAATGCTTAGCACTTCTTTAAAATAACAATAACAAAAAACAACAACAACAACAACCCACTTCCAACATAAAACTCAGAATGTGAAAGGAAGGCCAAAATACAAGAGCAAGAACTAATTGTGTCCACAATCTACAGGCTACTTTCTTTTAGATAATGCTAAGTACAAACTGTTGACCCAAAGGGGAAGAGAGGCATTTGAGATATTTCTGGGTCACATGATAATTTGACATGCCTCCAATTCTCATCTTCCCTCCAGCAAAAGCATTAAACATGTCACAATGGGTTCTTTTAAGTTCAGGATTAGCATATGCAAGAAGGGCAATTTGTTCAATGGTGTGTTAATGCCATGAACAATGCTGAATGAATGGTTGGTGGAGGGGGAAAGAGAAGAGGGCTCTTTTCACAAAGACCTGACAAGCCTCATTTCTGAAAGTCATCTTTACAAGGAAGCATAATGCTAACATACTTTAACAAAAGGTATACAAAAAAAAAGATTCTACCCGCACCACTACTTCAAAGAAAACTGTTATTCACATATTAATAATTACACCTGAAAGCAAAAAAAAAGGTAATATTACTACGCGCTTCTCCCCCCCAACCCCCCCTGAAGACAACCACCCTAGGAGCTTTGTAGTCCTCATACACCAATTCTTAACAGCAAGGAGAAAAGAAAACAAGACAAACAAGGGCACCTAAAGCAATCTGAACTTTCTTCAGCACTCCAAGAATCACACTTTAAAAGCAAGCTTCAACCCCTTTTATTTCTGACTATTCAAGCTCAACACACACTAGGGATCTTACACAAAGCATATGGGAGGGTCTAATGAAATCAAGTAAAAAGCAGCTCACAGTCATGTCTTTACCGCAGTGTTCTGTGGCTGAAAAGGCAGGTTTGTAGGATCACTGAACTCATTAGCTTGAAATATACAAGGTTGGGTTTTTTGTTTTCTACCCCCAGGTGACTCAAGGAAACTAGGAAGGCTGAAGGGAGAATCTGGGAGCAAATATTAAGTTCCTATTTTGAAAGATCTTTTAATACCAAAACACAAACATCCACACATATACTTTACAGAACGTTGCTAGCAGACAGGTATGTTTGTGTATAAGAGAGAGAGAGAGGATATAAGAACCACCAAGTGTGTAGAGATCCATATTTCATCAATATTCACTGTCCCAAGACAGCATCTCAATATATTCCACCCAGTCTTCACCATTACAACTCAGTTCCTGCCCCCCTAAAATTTCCTTCTCTGTTAAAATATCAATTCTTATTTGCAGGTGCTTATGCTTTGAACATCTTCCCCAAAATGTTTTTTTGTGCTGCCACCACTGGTTTCTTTAAACCTCAGATATTTTCCTAAGTCTTCCATGAAGCACGTGGCTGAAATGGGCATTCTTATCACAAAGACTTGAAACCAAGTATGTTGAGGTGCATTTGCCCACCTCTGCCCTGGCTAAAACTGGAAATAAGTGGTCCCTTCTTTGGGGGCAATGTGTAAACTACCACCCTAAGCCCAAGAGATGACACTAAATTCATGTTGAGCCTAGAAAGCCAAGATCCCACTGGCGTTGGGAGTCATTTGTGATGACCTCAGAGGCATGTGGAGTGTTGAAAGAGTCTACACTGGGAAGGGTCCTGAGGGCACATGAGGGGCCCAAAATCCTCTTGGGAGGCCTGGGCCATTTGAGACATTTGCAAGCATCTGGTGGATGGAAAACCCTTGACAGACCTCCTAATCTAGCAAAACATCTTGCATTATAAAAGAATGAAGCAGCTCACCATTATCACAGGACAATAGAGCTGAAAGGGGACAAAGGGGACAATCCCCTGCAGTGCAGGAATCTTCATCAGGGGTTGTATGGCATTACAACATTCATGCCAGAATTTTGCCTTGGGAAATATGGAATTTGATCCGACAAAGACTCTGAAAAATGACTTTCCAGAGAAAAAGGCTGTACCTCATTGGGAAGTTTTATATTGGCAGGGCCTACGGCTCGGTCCTTAGATTGAAGCTCCAATGACAGTGCTAACCATACTAAGCTAGATGGTCAGTGGTCTGACTCAGTCTAAGGCAGATTCCTATTTACCTTACAACAGGACCCCAACGACTTGTCCACTGATACAGCTCTGATTTTTTCACTGCTTCATAGAAAACAAACACTCTCAAAATGGCTGGCACTTTCTATTGATCTACAGTGCTGCTTACCTTATGAAATTTTGAAAGCACATTAATTTTTAATATCATGCACTGCAATTTGTAATACTAAGTATGGTTTGAAATCAATTTGGCATTGGTTACAAGACCATTCTCATAATCAGCATTTGCACCAGCACTCTCTGTTGTAATGCTATCATAGCAATGCTGCTATAATTCCATAAGTAGTACAATACTGTGATTGAAAAAGCGAGAGGAAGAGACCAGAAGTTTCTCTTCAAATCAAGTGTTATAGAAATGTACTGACAGGTGTGGCCAAGGATAAAGCTTTTTCTGAGGTGCTGCTCCACGTATGGAATATTCTGCCTAGAACTATTTGCTTGCCACCTGTTTCACTGACTGATGCCAAGTGTTTTATTTTCCCTGAGTATTTGATGCCTACTTATTGTCACTGCTTCCCTTTTAATCTGCATTTTACACTTTATGTTGGGAGTGTGCATTGAGATTTCTAATGTTTAGTGAGGAAGGGCCATAGCTCAGTGGCAGAACAGATGCTTTGCATGCAGAAGGTCCCAGTTGAACTCCCCAGCATCTCCAGATAAATAGACTCAGAGAGAACCATTGAGATTTGCTGCCATTCCGTGCAGACAGTAGCGAGCAATTCACTCATTCTCAAGTAGTTTTACTATTTGGAAACTGCCTTGGGTGAGCAAGAGGAAAAGCAGGATAAGAAGGCTTTAAGTAAGATTAGCAGCAACATCTAGATGACTACTGGATTTGCATGCCTGGTGCTGTGGGTTAAACCACAGAGCCTAGGACTTGTCGATCAGAAGGTCAGCGGTTCGAATCCCCGCGATGGGGTGAGCTCCCGTTGCTCGGTCCCTGCTCCTGCCAACCTAGCAGTTCGAAAGCACGTCAAAGTGCAAGTAGATAAATAGGTACCGCTCCGGTGGGAAGGTAAATGGCGTTTCCGTGCGCTGCTCTGGTTTGCCAGAAGCGGCTTAGTCATGCCGGCCACATGACCCGAAAGCTGTACGCCGGCTCCCTCAGCCAATAAAGCGAGATGAGCGCCGCAACCCCAGAGTCGGCCACGACTGGACCTAATGGCCAGGGGTCCCTTTACCTTTTATGCCTGCTAATCTTGTGTAGCCCCCTCCAGAGGCTATTTTCAAGGTTCTCAATCCTACACATGGTGGCAGCTGCAGACAATCAGCTGGCTATGAGCAGGCAGTAGACATGTGGGTGTTCTGAGCAGCTGCCGTGCTGTTCTTGAAACTCCACCTCAAGTTTGTTTGTTATTTGAATTTATATACTGCCCTATACCTGGAGGGGAAGCAAGCCCCCCCCCCAAGACTTTCGATTTTAAAGACTGATAATGTTATGAAGATAGTAATTCTTTTTTAAAATAAAGGTTTTGGTCACAGGCAGCAAATGGGAAGAGAGATGGTGGATAAAATAGAACAATTTTTGTAAGAGTCTATGAGAGAAGCTGCTTTTGTACGGAAACCTGAGGTACCAAGAAGTCAAAATCCAGACCTATTTCAGCAGCATCACCCAATTCTATCTTTTGAGATTAGGTTGTGTGCTTTCACGTAATCTTGCCAGTGTTGTGGATACACAATGGATCGTGACTCAGTAGGATGTGAGATTATTCTCTGGAGTTTACCAAAGCAAAAGAATACAGAAATGTTTATGAAAAACAGACAATAAATCAACTCACACAGCAGTGATTTGTACACACCCTGAGCAAAATATAGAGTGGAGAAACAGAGCTAGCAATGGGGGTGGGGAGGAAAAAAAGGAGGGGGACATACCCAAATATCACTTCTGACAGGCTCAGTGATAATGTTCATTCAGAAGAAAGGAAATGTGTTTGCTAATTTTGCTATCTTTTTTATTGTGGTATGAATCTTATCTTGGAGGCAGAGTGGCAAAGATCTTCAGTTCCACTCAAGTTGCTAGTGGTTTGCAACACACTGAAGTGAGTAATGAGAATAAATAACAGAAAAAATGGGGTGGGGGGGGACTGTTTCACTTAGGAACTTTATGCATTTTCTGCCAGAAGTACTTGCAGACTCACCAATAAGTTTGTCCAAAGTTATCCTCCATCCACTGTGGTATAACTACTGAAGCAGTGGTCAGGTAGAAATGAGCTAACAGTTCAAACTTCTGGCAATATAGAAGTGAAATGTGTATCGCCAAAGGAGGTCAATTGTGGGTAGGTTTTTTTCCCCACCCACCATCATCAAGATGCCTTCAGTCCTAGATTGCATTTTGCCTTAGCCCTCGGGTCAGGGCTCCCTCACAGCACAGCAGTTAGCAATGGAAGTGGCTATCATATGTATTTCCCTATATAGTGGGTTACTTTTCACAATAGCGCTGTACTTCCACAGGAAATAACTTTGCATACATACAACCCATATTTTTGTTGACAGGTTATGGAATCTTGACCACATTTGAGTGTTTTTTGTTAAATCAGCAGCTAAACTACCGCAGTAATTATTAATGTGGCTTGGTTGAGGTTTAATACTATTTATTTTGACCACTTTAGAATTCTAAAGAAGGAGCACTGTACAAACCATTAAATGAAATTACGTAACTGTCAATTGCCTATGCTTCCAAAGCAAGCACCCTGATCTTTAGTATTTTCAAGAGTTTATTTTCTTGCAATTCTGCTTTAAGGAGTCTTGCGCACTTTGGTAGAAAGGTATGACGATAAAATTGATTGATATTATCTTCACCATCCCATTACAGCTGACTGCAACGCAGGTGTGATACTTGCACCACTGATGTCTTTATATGTGATAGCAGCAAGACTTAGGCCTAACCTCCATACTTCAAATTCCACATATCTGCTAAGTGAAAGCACAATGTGTCATATACTAACTGCGGAATTATACCTGTTATAGTTACAACTATTTTGTAGTAAAAACACAATGAAACAAAACAAAATGGGGAGGGTTTCAACTCCAGTAGTTGTTGTTTTCTGAAGTGTTTCTGAAACACTTATTTTCCCCTATAGTGGAAAATCCCCTGTTTGAGAGCTTCATCCCTTTGCTCACAAATGCTGCCAATTTTTGCAGAAGTGTCCAAAGTTTAAAAATTCTGGGGTAGACAAAGCAGTATGATCGTTTCATTGAGTTATGCAATCTAAATTGATTGCATTTCTGTCAAATAATTGTTACCACCTTGCTAAGAGAAACATGAAACCAGTTTGTTTCACCTTAATTTCAGTAGACTAGACATATTAATTGAGGATAATCCCAGCTTTCATGGTCAGAACCCAATTTATCAGGGATTAAGAACATGAAGTCTACATTATTTATCCAGATTGGCCTAAGTGATTAAATCAATTTTATGAGTAATTCCACCACCACTCCAATTTTTGGGTGCTGTTACTCAAAGATTCCCTTCTACTATAAATTCAAAGTGTAGCTTCTCCTTTGTTTGGGCCTACTCTGTTGAATGGGAATTACCATTAGTTTCAAGGGGTCTTACGCATTAAGTTAGTCCTATTGCAAACAAGATGAATAATTTAATTACATCAAAACTATTATTCTTTCAAGGAGCTCAGGGGGTGGCCTTTGACCTCATTTTAACTGTGAGGTGTTTTAGAGTAAAAAGAACTTGCCCCAAACTTCCCACCTGAGCTTCATGGGTTTGAATATGGTATTTCCACACCCTAACCCAGCACTCTTGTAATTGCTATATTATACTGGCACTCAAGGATGCTAAGGCCCCTGTAGCTCTTCTGTCATTAAATTTAAATAGTTAAAGCAGTGGGGAAAACTAAAAGGGAAATCTACACAAGGGAATGCAGGTCCCACAACACTGTACAGTACTTTGTTCAGATGGATTTGCTTAGCTATACTTCTCCACTTGAGACCCTTTCTGGCCTGGGGAGACAAATGAAGGCCTCTAAGTATGGAAGGGAGTCAAACTGTAAATAAAATTTATAAGAATGTGCATGTGTGCACACCCACACTTGACTATAATTATGCTAAATCTTAAGTAGAGGAAAATGTATGCTGATGAATGCCGGGATGGCAAAATGTTTGCCCCCAGAATAACCAATATTTACTCATCATGAAATTCTAGCTCCTCTCTTTTCTCAAAGAGGAGCTCAGACTTGCCCCATGAATGCTTCTGTAAGAGTTACAGCCTTTCAATAGCTGCTAGTATTTGATTATTTATGAATGACAGATGAATGGGTGTTAATAAAGGTGGACACTGTTGCTTCAGCAAGTCATTCTTCAGCTTACTTGCAAGTTCTTTGCCTTAACAGTTTTAAGCACAGCAATTGTGCTGGGGAGGGGAGTGCTACTGTGTTGCACGCACAGAGAACTGAATACTAGGCCTCTAGTGACAAAGAGGCATCCAGGATCACTTCCAGACTACACTCCCAGGGGGAATGTGACCCCATCCAAAGCAGGCAACTCACCAGTTATCTGGATTTGAGGATTCAGTCAGTTTGTTGGCCCTCATCTGGCCCACCACCAAGTCCAAACAGTGGTCCAGGGCTTGCACAACCCCTCCCAGTTCAGATGGACATCATCAGTGTACTGATCTAAGAATACTTGCAATCACCTTCCTTAGAAAGGGGGCATTTGCAGTAAGGCCGTATCTCAGTGGCACAGTTTTGGTATTAGAGACAGTGCCTAACATACAACCAACTTTAGGTTTCATTCCAGAGGGAGGTTTGACAGCCTTCTTCACAATGGATCCCAGAGAGGGCGGAAGACAAGTTGATCTCTTTTTGGTGTCGGGCTGGCAATTAAGAGTAGTTGCTAAAGTAGGGTTGTTTATTGCCCGATTGTGTCTGCCTTTGGACATAGTCATTGTAAGATATTTTGGTTTTAAAAAAGGATGTGCTGCCCCTGGGATTGAGGGTTTAGGAGTTCCTGAGAAGAGACGCTCTTTTCTGCTAGTTCCATTAGCAGCTTATCAAGGAGGCACTAAACAGGTGGGCATTGGATGAGGGGGTCTAATGTTCCAACATCTGAGCCAAAGCAGCCTTGGCTAGTACATCGCTTGACATGACACAGGCTGAGAGTCTGCCATATAGGCAGCCATAAGAGAGATTACGAATAGGGTTAATCTTTTTATCCCCCTGAATTTGATCTCTAAGCTCATCCAGTCCTGGCAGAGTAGGAGCTTACGCCTGAAGCCTTAAGGGCTGTAGCATCAACATCTCTCTTCAATGTGTTTTCTAACTTGCAGTCAATGTGGTATTTATTATCTGCAGCAGTAAGGCAGGCTGCAGCATTAGACAAAGCCACAACCACAGTATCTTCCCTGGGAGAAGAAAACAAGTCTTCTCTCTCATTAGAGAACGGGTTGAAGCTTAAGAGAGATTCTGTTTACATTAAGAGACATAATTGGCTCCTGCCACTCATTTTTGAGTGCGTGTTCAAAGACAGCTTGTGGCAGCACCAGCAGATTCTTGGCATAAAGTAGACTTGATGTAGGCTCAGGTGCTATTGTAGTCAACCCTGTTTTGAAGTGGAAAGAGGAAATAGTCAGGCCTGCTAGGGCTGCCATATTTTGAAGAGCGAAAAAGAGGACACATTTGCCAACTTCTGCTTTCAACTATGGATCACTATGACGACTCTACCCACGAGAAAGAGGACGTGTCCTGGAAAAAGAAGACACATGGCAACTCTGTGTAGAGGAGTCAAAAGTCTAGTGCTGCCTCAGCCAATGGAAGGGGTGCAGGTTTAGGCCAGGAGAATGATATATCATTCAGAGCAGCCTTACCCAACCATCTCTCTTCTCTCCCCCCCACCCCACTTTTACTGGACTACATGCCCCTTCAGCATAGCTAATGGTCAGAGATGATGTAAAGCCCAAACCTCTATAGACTAAAGGCTGGAGAAGACTAAAGGCTGGAGAAGCCCATGCTAGAAAGTATACTCTTACAAGGATGGAGGGCAATAGTAGAACCCCCATTTTCACCTCTGAGGCCCCAGCATAAAATGAACCCTCTAGGCCAGGCTACCTCAACCTCAGTCCTCCAGATGTTTTTGGCCTACAACTCCCATGATCCCTAGCTAGCAGGACCAGTGGTCAGGGATGATGGGAATTGCAGTCTCAAAACAAACAACTGGAGGGCCAAGGTTGAAGAAGCCTAAGGCTAAAGTCCACATTTATTTAATGAGTTTGTATGCTGCTTTTAAAGCAAAAAAAAATTTTTGCCAAAGTGGTTTACAAGCCACTTAAACGTTTTAAAAAAAACAATTTAAAACCACAAAATACCATAAAAAATCTCAAAATGTATTAAAAACTATTATGAAAAGCCAAAAGACCAACATATAACCAACAGAATATGCAATTATCAAAATCAGGAAATAAAATTGGGGAGTTCTGCAACTCAGAGTGACCTTGTGGCTGAAGGCAGTTGGATCTTAAGGCCTGTTTCAGACATGCAAAGTTTGGTGTTTGTCTGACATTGCATGCAATTGCAACCCACAATTGTAGGGCCACAGCTGAAATGGCAAGCACATGGAAGAGGGAAATCTTATTTCCTTTATAGGCAGGCATGTCTGTTGGGCTTCAGAAGCAGATAATAAAGGACAGGAATGTTGGTACTGTAAACCCCCAGCCCCCAAATTATCAAACTAATGAGGGGCAGTAGTTGATGATGAAGGGAAGGGTGTCAGTCATCATTTGATGCTGGTACAACTGGAGCATATTATCCTGAACAGATTGGGAGCCAAGCTTGCATGGAATCTGAGACTGTTAAGGGAAGCAATTAAGAAGGTTCCATATTTCATCTTTGGCAGAGTTCATGGCTTGTAGGGCCATATTCAGATGCCACACTAAACCAAAGTCAGCAAAACAGAAATGAGCTGCAGAAAGTCTCAGGTTCACATGCTTCTCCCTCCAATCTTTTCTTCCGATGCAGCTGCAAGGAGTTTAGACACAACCATTTTTAATCATTTATTTTTCTGTTGCCCAAACCAATGATTTGTTTGCCCAAACCAACTTTAAACCAATCTGTTGCCCAAACCAACTTTAAAAGATGAGTCATCAAAGTGGTTTGCTTAAACAAATCGTGGTTAATGGCAACCATGGTTTCAGATTTGGATGCGAAGCTAAACTGTGGTTAATAGAAAACTGAATGAATGAATGAATGTTTATAGCCTGCCCATCTGGCTGGGTTTCCCCAGCTACACTGGGTGGCTCCCAACAGAATATCAAAAACATGATAAAACACCAAACATGAAAAACTTCCCTAAACAGGGCTGCCTTCAGGTGTCTTCTTAAAGTCAGATAGTTGTTTATTTCCTTGACATCTGGTGGGAGGGCATTCCACAGGGCGGGCGCCACTACCAAGAAGGCCCTCTATCTTGTTCCCTGTAACCTCACATCTCACAGTGAGGGAATCACCAGAAGGCCCTTGGAGATGGACCTCAGTGTCAGGCAGAACGATGGAGCTGGAGATGCTCCTTCAGGTATACTGGACCGAAGCTGTTTAGGTGAAAGTTCCCAACTCCTCCTTGCAGCTGCTCCAGGGGAAGTGAGAGGCTGTGTGAGCCCAGGATTCACTGCAGCTCATTCTCATTGTCCTAAATTATGTCTTGGTATGATGTACAGTAGCTGATCCTGTTGTAGGAGGTGTCTATTAGGATTCCCTTCAATGCACCCAGGAATGTAGTTCCTAGCCAGATAGGAAAAAGTACTCCAACAGTCCAGGTCCTGCAATGGTTCTTACTGTCCACTATAATATATACTTGCAACTAAATCAGGAAAACCCACCTCCTCTCTTTTTCAGGAACAGCTCCAAAAGTGTGATGGCAGGAAGAGTAAAAGCAGCGTACTTACAGTGGAATAAAATGTCTGTCATGCAGAGATGAACACCAAGGTAATATTTGAGGTATTATTAGAGAATACAGAGTACATTCGCTTTACATTCTCCAATTAAGCAGAGTTTATTTGTTTTTTGCTCACACTTGTGAGCATAACCCTTATTTACTGCTGAAGCAATCTGATTCCCATTCCAATATACTTTTTAAAATGGCAAGAAATAATGTATTTGGTTGAATTCAAAGTGTCCTTCCATGTGTGGGTGGAGGAACTGTGCTACACCCTGTGCTAGAGTTCTGTAGAAGAGAAGAAACTAAATCCAAGATTTAGTTTTTTCTGCCTGTGCAAACAACTCGTAGAAGCATAGAACTTCTAAGTAACCAACTTATATAGGACAGTGCAAGCTCTTCCACTAGAGCTTAGTTCAGTAGTTGCTAATGGTGCTAGCAAATATTTCACGGACTTCTCTCCCAGACTGTTCTGGGAAAGAACAGTCCTTTGGAATAGCTTTTGGGGGGAAAGAAACAGCAGGGGGGATAGAGAAACTGGACCAATCATTCACCCTGCCTGCTGGTGGGACTCAAAATCCAGCCTATGTTTCATAGGACACACTTATGAAAGATTCAAAAGTGACCCCTTTAATATACAGTGAAGAGGTATTAAGCTTTGAAGAAGCTAGTGTAAGTGGAAGAAGAAAAAGTAAAAGGACTGAAATTAGATTCTAAACCTCCATGACAGGGGTCAGCAAACTTTTTCAGGAGGGGTCTGGCCCAGTCCCTCAGACCTTGTGGGGGGCCGGACCCACCCTCTCCCAAAGGAACCCCAACCCCGCCCCTGCCACCACTCACGCCGCTGCCGCCTCGTCTTTGGCAGCAATGGCGTCATCCTCTGTATCGGCGGGGCACAGAGTCCATGCCGCTGGCCTGGGCGGTGGAGACATCGGGCCTTAGTTTGCCGACCCCTGCTCTATGACATGCACTGCCCACAAATGAAGGTAAGCATCTTATAGCTAGGAGTGGAAGTTGGAGAAGAGTTCTTACATCAGTGTTGTGTCTGAGCAGCTGAAACATACAAGCAGACTAGAGGACAGTGCAACATACACTGAGGGTAATAAGTAAAATAAGAATGTACAGTCATACCTCGGATTACAGATGCTTCAGGTTGTGTTTTTTCGGGTTAGGTAAAGGTATAGGGACCCCTGACCGTTCAGTCCAGTTGTGACCAACTCTGGGGTTGCGGCACTCATCTCACTTTATTGGCCGAGGGAGCCGGCGTACAGCTTCCGGGTCATGTGGCCAGCAGGACTAAGTCGCTTCTGGCGAACCAGAACAGCGCACGGAAATGCCATTTACCTTCCCGACAGAGTGGTACCTATTTATCTACTTGAACCTTGACGTGATTTCGAACTGCTAGGTTGGCAGGAGCAGGGACCGAGCAACCGGAGCTCACCCCGTCGCGGGGATTCGAACCGCCGACCTTCTGATTGGCAAGTCCTAGGATCTGTGGTTTAACCCACAGCGCCACCCGCGTTATGGACTGCCAAAACCCGGAAGTACCAGAATGGGTTACTTCTGGGTTTCAGCGGTCGCACGTGTGCAGAAGCGCTGAATCAGAACCTGTGCATGTGCAGGCGTGCCACTGCGGGTTGTGAACATGCATCCCGCACGGATCATGTTCGCAACCCGAGCGTCCACTGTACTGCAAAGGATAAATTAAATATTTTCAACCAAATACGAGCAGCAGTTTATTTCAACTGCAAATGAAACACAGTACCCTCTACAACTTCACAGGGATGGACGTGCTTCTGGGATGCGTTCTGACCATGTGACAATGCTCCCTCGCCTCTTGCACTCTTGATCTAGCCCTACTATTGTGGGCAACATATTTGCTCTTCCACCTTTGCCCAAGGCTTTGAAGCAAATTGCATGAATCTTTAGATGGCTCAATGACACACAGGGGAAGGTTAAAGCAACCCGAGTTATATTTCTTGGGGAATGTAACGAACTAAAGATGACCTCACAACTTTGGCAGATATCCCAAATGACTTCTCAAGACTTCCAAGTGTCCGGAGGAAAGTCATAAGCAACCCCAACAGAATTTGTACTTCTAATACTCTAATGGACTTTTGAAGTTCCTGCACTCTAGTGTGGAATAAGCTGGAAAAATATGAGAGGCGATGAGAAAGACATTCCTTCCACATCTTACAAAACAGTTTCGAATGTGTGAAAACCCTGGAAAATCCAGTTTCAAGGGACATCCCAAAATCAAATAAAATTTTATTTTTAAAAAATGCTATCTAATGGCATTGATTGTAGTACAGATATGCTGCACGACAGACATATTGTCTAAATTAGGCGTATACATGGCCAAAGAATCATGGCGGCCCCTGATAGCAACAAAAAAGTTCTCTAATGAACGATGTGAGGGTGAGTAAGTGGTTTTTAAAATCAATAGAACACTTTTTTGAAAAGCCTAAGAGTGACACCAGCAATACATTCCAAGTACAAGACAGATTAGATGGGAAATGTCTGATATACTAATCACAAAAGGAAAGGCAGATTAGATATGAAACATCTGATATGCTAATCAGATACTTAACACATATGTATATGAAGACAAAGTTAGAAAAACTACAAATCCCTGGTATGGCTAATGTGCAAGTTTTTAATCTCACCTGTTTTCACAAGTACACACATATGTAATGCAATTAATGCAGTCTTGAGCAGTTGCTATCCAAAACCAGATTAGTTTGTAGGGATATTATCAGAGCAGCTACAAAAGTTGTTCAATAGAAATATTATTTTTATTTTTATTATTCCAACAAAGCACTGCAGTATTCATACCACAGACACTATGCCCATTATCTAAACTAGGAGAGACGTAGCAAGTAAGCCCTACAGGGAAGAAAATGTGAATATCTGGCTATCAACTACTGTAGTAACTGAAAAATGTTAATGTTAGCAGGAATATTGGTACTTACTGTGCCCGCATCTCTGTCTGTTCCCGTAGTAACCAAGAAATGCACAGACATGCCCGTTCAGACACAGAGGCAAGAACAGAAATAAAAAAGGGGGGAAAATTAGAACACAAGCCGCGAACAGTTTTAAAATGGCTTTTATTTATATAAGTCATTGCACATTCCTAATACAGTGATTTCCTGAAAATTACATTTTGTAAACATGATTTACAGTTTAACCATACACAAAGCCTAGTTCTTTCCATGGCAGAATAAATTACTTTTTTCTTTTTCAAAAATTATTCAAGTGCAATTTTGCCCAATATTTAAAGGTGTCCTAAACAAACCTACAAAACAGTTTTAATGCTCTAAAACTTTCATTTCAACACATTCACCTCAAAATTTGACTCTGTCATTTGCCCACCCTCCCCAGAACTCTTCCCATTAAAGATCACTTTCTTTAATCAAAAAAGATAAAATTACCCATTTATTCTATTTTAACAATTTTCCACAATATTGTGCGGACCACTGAGGTTACAACTAAGCATCTGTCAGGATGTCAAAATGTCCTGCACTTCATAAAAGCAAGGGATCCTTAGCGATCTCCCAGCTTCAAAGACTGAAAACTTCAAGCTGAATTTTGCTTCAGTGGTATGAATGCAAAGTGCCATTCTTAAACGTTTGGCAACCAGTTTGCTCTCGGCTTTCGCTCAACATAAGCGCAAATTTCTTTAGAGATGCCTGCCATTTGCAGCAAGGTGCAAAGATGCCCCTGGCAATGTCCTAATCAGGCTTTCCATGCCTCTCACCTCTGTGGTGGTCTGCATCATGGTGTTTCTTGTCATCTTTTATTGCCAAGTGAGACTGCCCACCTAGAGCACTGGAGAGGGCAAGGAGGCCAGCGCTGCTCCCAAGCGGAGGAATCCCAGGAGGCTGAAGTCCTGATGGGTGAGGGGTTAGAGGCACTGGGGGTCCATGGCCGTGTGAGAGGTGTTGAGCCTGCAACTGCTGTTGCTGTTATTTGTGGGGTATTTCCAGGCAGAAGCAGCGGCACGTAGGTTGGGGATGAAAGAAAAGGAGAACTGGTTAGCCAACTGAACTCATTGCTACTTCCAGTTTTCAAAGCCCACACTACTTCAACCTGCTCCAAATAATCACCCCATACCAGGTTTCACAACTGCTAGAATATTTCCTCAGATATCGATCCTCCTTTGTATTAGAGAACTGAGCCCTGTAATTTAATCTACAGCCTGACTAACAGGAGATTTGTGCAGTCTAGACTCTTGAAGACATCTGGCACCTCTCCAAATCCACCCCCGTATTAACAAAATTAGTGCAGGCAAAAACTATACAGTTTGCACACATTCCTCCTACTCAACCCAAAAAACTAATTTCCACTACTACTTGTGTTGCGTGATTGCTTTTTTAAAAGTGGTGACTTGGAAGGTCTGGTCTAAAATAAGGCTCCACCGCAGCTTCCACTAGGAGTATTTCTTGTGCAAAACAGATCAGCTGGAAGTGTTACCTTCCAAATACACTTTGGCACCCAGCATTTATAGATGTTCCCTATTACTCCTCTTCCTCCCACCCACACTTAGAAACTAACTCCTGCATTAAATACTTGACAGGACAGATGGCTGGTCTGAATGAAAAGTTCACTTTGATTACTGTTATCCTCAGTACGTTACATCTGAGATTTACTTGGAAATATTCTAAACCTTGCAGCTTAGTCTACTTGAAGGCCGATCCAAATCCTCTCATTTCAAAAATGTGATAAAATTACTTATGTTTGTAAGTTCTCTAATGCAAACAGAAATTCCCCAAAGCTGAGAGCACTACCAGGTCCTGTGCTGGACACACCCCGTGGCACCAACATACCAATTTCCACCTGCCCCCTTCATTTCAGGTTAGTAGTTACAATTTGATTTAAAAAGCAAAATGGTTGCAACAGTGATAAGTCTAAACAGGAGTACAGTATCAAGTTTAAGAGGAACTTGAACCTGGAGAATATAGAAGAAATCCCTCCCCCCTTCTTCTATGTACCTTAGATTAAGAATTTCAGATGAACAGGCCTAATTTTCCATTTTATTTATCATTTAAAATTTGAAGCTGTGGCATTTGGACAGCTAATGAAATTTAGGACTTAAGAGAGCTCGGTTGATAAAAACACTGAGCAATCAAAGACTCAATAGGTGGCTATGGACAAGTCATGAGCTCAGCTACAGTGCCCCCCATCATTAAAAAGCTAGGCAAGAGTTATTGCAAGGACAAGCATTTCATATTACAACTGCTGTAAAAAGGATATTTACAACAATATTTCTCAGTGAGAATCCTAAATGCATTCTAACAAGGCACAGCATGCTAAACTAGCATATATGTTTTAACAAGCATATATGTTTTAACAAGCCCATTTCATAACCCATAGTTTATAGCTGGCTGCAATTGAAACTGGCCAGGGTTTGTGACAAACCATAACCGCATGCAGAAGCAAGAGCCTTTGCCCAGCTCAAAATACCGCCAGTGGCAAAATGTCCGGGACTTTTAGGTTGACTGCCTAAAAAAAAAGCTCAACAACCTTTGAATTTGACTTCTAGAAATATGGCAAGCCTACTGATATGGGCACCAAGCCAAAGGGATGCAAAATAATAAATAAGGAATTATTGTGAAAATATTTAAGGGGGGGCACCAAATTTTGTCCTCGCTCAGAAAGCCATTACCAAGTCCGCCCCTGCGCTCACACACTCTAATCCGTAGTTTATCATTATGTGTAAGTGAACTAATGTCTCACCAATGGCAACGTTCGTTTAGCCTTTCTAAAAAAACACACACAATAGATTTCTCTTTTCATTAAGAGAAAATATGTATAAGAACATAGGAAACTGCCTTTTACTGGAGTTGGATTAGCCCATTATTATTATTATTATTAATAATAATAATTTATTTATACCCCGCCCATCTGGCTGAGTTTCCCCAGCCACTCTGGCCAGCTCCCAATCAAGTATTAAAAACAATACAGCGTTAAATGTTAAAAACTTCCCTGAACAGGGCTGCATTTAGCTTAGTATTGCCCACTCTGGCTGGCAACAGCTCTCCAGAGTCTCAGGCTTCGGGAACTCTTTGCCATCACCTATCATTTGATCCTTTTCCACTGGAGATTCCAGAGGCGGAACAAGAAACCTTCTGAATGCAAAACGTGTTCTCTAACAATGAGCTCCGTCTCCCTTCTCCCCGCTCCCCACCCCTCCAGCATTCCATCTTAAAAACTGGGTCCATTTTTTCCTCATTATCAAGGATGTTAATAGGTAGTGCTCTTCTCCCATTTAGTCTTCAAATTTAACATTGTGCCTACAGCAACTGCAATGCTGCAAGTTCATCATTAAATAGAAAGATGCCAGTAATGAAAAGGGGAGTGGAATGATGCCTTAAATGAGGTGCACACTTCTCAAGAAGCAAAGCGCAACCATGGCTAAGGACTGCATTACTTCCTCATATATATATTTTTGGCAGTGCTACTCTTATGTACACCAGGCATGGCCAAACTTGGCCCTCCAGATGTTTTGGGACTACAACTCCCATCTTCCCTAGCGAACAGGACCGGCGGTCAGGAATAATGGGAATTGTAGTCCCAAAACATCTGGAGGGCCAAGTTTGGCCATGCCTGATATACACTTTTACACTGGGGTTGAAACGTTTAAATGGAACTAATTTGATTAACTGGTTGGTCTACAAACATGACAGGCTCTTGTAAAAATGTTGGTTGCAGATGGCATCTTCCTACGAGGCATGCCTCTTTTTTTCAAACAAAGGAGAGACTGCCTCTGTGATGATGAAGCATGGATAAATCTAAAAGGGGAAATGTACTTCTTTTTCATAGCCATTATTATTATTTTTTTACAGAGCCAAAAGTCAGTCAATTAAGATTCACATGATTAAGTGACATTTTAAAAATAAAATAAAATTGGGCCACACACTTAGTTTATATGCAACTACAGACTTGTCAGGTTTGAGTTAGGGCGTGGTAAGTGGGATGGGCAAGGAAGTGGAACTGCAAAATTCTCACATACATTTCAGTCTCCTGGTCCCTCCTCTAGAGTCATTGCTGCAGGTAAAGCAACAGGTGGGGGGGCAGATTTGCTTTTCCAAGCAAAGCCCAATTCCAGGCAAGGAGCAAAGATAGTGTGTGTGTGTGTGTGTGTGTGTGTGTGTGTGTGTGAATAATGCCTTCCTTTAAATTTTCAAGCTTAACAGTAATTTAGTCAAGCTACCTTTAAGTTACATTTCAGAGATCACCAGCTACAACTACTAAAGTGAAA
This sequence comes from Podarcis vaucheri, assembly GCF_965113315.1. Lineage (NCBI taxonomy): Eukaryota > Metazoa > Chordata > Lepidosauria > Squamata > Lacertidae > Podarcis > Podarcis vaucheri. Next base: position 60,563,163 of record NC_138749.1, on the reverse strand, counting down.
CACAATTTTAGCCATGACAGGCTTCCAACCAGCAAAACCAAAGGGGGATCATGTAACCTAGACTGTTAATGGGTCTCTCTCTGTGGCTGTCACTATTGACAGACAACAGACACAGCCTAAAGGGTCTCAGTATACCAGTTCATTTGGCTAGAATTAAGAAACAGTAACGAAGTTAAACATTCATAACTAAATGTTTGCTTTTTACTGCGTTGGAACCAGAATGACTCTTAGAGTCGGGCAGGGCTTAAGTCTTCAGGGGATCTCCCCCCCCCCCCAAAAAAAAAAGTTCTCTTCTGTGGGAAAAGGATAGAAAAACCAAGGAAGGAAACTAGCACTTCACTGTATATGTTGTCAAGTATGTTTAGCAAACCAGATTTACAAAATTTACAACAAATGCATCTGAAACTTTCATTTCTTGGAAAAAGGGCTGGAACAGGGAATAGGAACACAGCACCATATGTTTGAAAACAAATTAGGAAATACTTGGGAACGAGGGTGGAATGGAAACTCTGGTGCAAAATGCGTGGCAGGCTTTTTAGCTGCCTGGATGAATTTCTCATGTGTCTGTACTCCAGTCCAAAAATCTGCCTGGTAAAGTACTTCACAACTTTTTCTTTTAAAAAAACTCACACTCACATCATCCATCATGAGGTACAGCTTTATCTGTGATGTGATAAACATAGGTCCACATGTAAAGAGGGATAAGGGGTAACAGCTGAGTATTCCCCCCCCCAAAAAAATACACTAAATTCAGGTTTTTTGCATACTTCAGAAATGTAGTTCCCCCAAAGGACATCATATATTTTGTTCTGAGTCTCAGCCAATGGAAGCCTCACTATATACACTAAAGATTTAATCTCTTGTTCCATCTATCCCCTAACAGAAGCTTGTTATCTTCCCATACCCTCAACCAACCCCAACCAAACCCCTAACACAGCACTCAACACTAAACACACAGCGCAGACAATTCCCAAAATCATGCAAGGCTAAGCTGTTCTAGAATTACACTTTTGAGTTCACTTCTCTTTGCGCCCACATTTCTATTTTACAACAAAAACATGCATCCTAGTTATTTATAGGCTTTCTAAAGATTAACTACATGCTCATAATAAACCCTCAAGAGGTTAACCTCATCCCCTTAAGCTTCACACACTACAATCTCAGAGATAGCTGGCAACCACAGCCAAGCAGAGGAAAAATAATCCAGCATCTTGCTAATCCTTTAGTCAATCACCTCATGCAATGATGGAAAGCCCTTTGGAGGCTGACAACTCAATCTGTCTCACAAGTGCTGTCAGTCCAAGAGATAGATTTCACAGAACCATTAGCAGCACACCTCAGAGAGGAGGAGGGAGGAAACCCAACACCTCGCAAGTATTAAATTCTTTCTGAACAAGCTAAACTAAAAACACTCTCATAGGCTGCCTGTTTCTTGTGAGTGTTGCATGCTGCACTCTTAGGTATGTTTCTATAATTCATCAAGGTGGCAGTATTTTTTAAACACATTTTTTCCCCAATCTGAACCAATCTTGTAAAGTGATTTTATGTGCTACCAGTGTCATTCAGATTTCCTGGCGTGCACAACTTTTAATTTTCCAGCCTGTTGCTTAACTATCTTCTTCCAATCCCTTCAAATTATACCAAGATAATCCATTTAAGCCCTTCATGCCATAATCTAGATTCTCTTCACTACAAGGCAAAAAAAAAAACCCAAACGAAACAAAACTACACCATGCTTAAATACTGAAAATAAAGGTACCATAATGGTTCCCATCTCTATTTTTAAAACCCTACACATGAGTAAGGCATCCCCCTTCAGGCTAATGCTGACTGTGCCTTGGCTGGGGGGGGGCGGGAGTGGCCACTGCGCTTTCTTCAATTGGAGGGAGTTTGAAAATAAATGCCTGAAGAGGACTATTACATTGTACTATTCGGACGGGACCAATATGCAGAGACAGATGTCTGGTTTACAGGTTCTCTTTTGTAGAGGGCTCCTTTTGTTCCTTCCCCCTAGTATCTCTCCTCCCCACAACACACATTATATGTGCCTGCCTCTCTGACCCGGCCTGCTTTTTTCATTTCAAAAGTTTGTTTCCCACTAAAGGCCCCCTCCCCTCACTTCTACTGCTCCATTAATGTGCAATGATTTGGCACCATTATCTCCTGGGAAGGAGCGCAGCCTATTTCTTAAGTAAAGAAGCATAAAGTCTGCAGACTCTATGCACAGTAAACTCTTTACAAAATGCCTATTAGGAATATAGGTAACTTTCCACCCAAGCTCCTCCTTCTCCTTCCCCTCTGCTGCTTCTACTTTCACGGAACACCGTTAAGCCACTGGCTACTTGATTGTGCTTCTAAATGTTGGAGAATGCACCGGCCTCGTTTGCATTTTAAAAAGAAGTCTTTCATGATCTTTCACGCTCACAATAGACGTCTAAACCGTTAAATTACTATTTCTTTTATTAGCTTGAAAGACGCTGCAGTTTAAGAGCATGCGCCCCTGCCTGCCCCCCCCACCGCTATTGTTTTTTACACTAAGTTGGGTCTCTGAACAATACTGACAGCTGCTATCAAACTGGGCCACGTTTACTTTCAGTGCAGCTGCTGCTTGTAGGAACAGACAGGCTCCCGTTGCCTCCTCCCCTCTGGGGAGACAGGCTGACACAGTGCATGTTCAATGAAGAGGAGCAAAGGTCCACTGAATTGTCATCCCAATTTTATGCTACTCCAATTTTCCAGAGTGCACACAATCCCTTTCAAACAAATCAAGCATATGTCAGAGCATGAAACTTATTGTGCAGCATAGGATAATTATTGATGTATACAAATGTGGCAAAGGGAGAGATGATCTCTTCTTGGACCAACTTGGTGGAAACGTAAAGGGGGAAAAATAGTGAGGTTTCCAGTGTGTGTGTGTGTGTGTGTGTGTGTGTGCGCGCACACACACACACACACACACACACACACAACTGTTCTTCAGACTATAATAGAATTGTCAGATCAGCTATGCAAGAAGCTGAGATTGGGGGAAAGGGTGGAATGTGGGAGTTTGACTGTGCTAGATAGGGATGAATGTAGTATTTATGAATACTCACTGAGAACTGAAGTTTATTTCTGCTGGCAGTGACATGTTAATACCTCAAGGCTGCAATCCTATACACACTTACTAGGGAGTAAGCGGCACAGAAATCAGCAGAGCTTATTTCCAAATAAACATGCACAGAATTGCACTGCACATCCAGCAAAATTACAGCTGCTGGAGGACTTAGAAAAAGAGCAAATGTTCCTAGATTAAAACTATGTTAGCATATTAAGCTAAAGAATGGTAGTCTGAGTCCTTTAACAACACACTGTCAAGAAATGTTATGCTGGAGCTGCAAAGCAGGGACTCAGTGCAGTGTGCGACTTGTAGTCAATTGAATGGAGTTTGCAAAAGAATGAGCTTGGGTCAGAGCTGTACGCCCTTCTCAAGGTAGACAGGCACTTTGTAGCAAAAAGACAAACCCAGCCAGACATGCCACAAAAGCTTCATGGTCCAATGTCAAAAGGTTTTGATGATGATGAAGAAGAAGAAAGAAATGTATTTGCACTGTTCTGTGTCTGCTACAAAGCTCAGAAAGTATACTTGAAACCACTATTTAAAATATGCCCATTAACCAGAGGGGTTTGTTAAATCAATGTACACACACACAAACACAGAGACTGAGACACTAGGTAGATGAACTTTTGAGCTGAACTTTCAAATTAAGAATTTATTAGACAAGCAGGGGCTGTTAAGACATCAGACAAATAGAGACTTAATTATTTTTTTAAGTAGTTGATTGGATGGGAGGGGGGAGAAACAAGGATTTGGTTCAAAAGGGGGGTATGTTTATGCAAAGCTAATCTGTCAAGTGTAATAAAGCAGCTTGAATAAAATTTAAGCTGAAAATCCACTGACACTCCCCATTGCAGGGAGGAATAGCTATTAAAAGGAAATGAAGGTCACCCTCCCCGTTTATTTCACCTAATTGACTGCCAATAGCTTACCACAGGCAAAGAGACAGCAGATCTACAATTGAGAAACTGATAAAAGGAGAGTTTTCAAGCTGAGACTCATTCTTTTAATCCTCCCTCCCTCTTATGTTTTTTTCCATCTCCAGTTGGGATGTAATTTTAAGCACAGATGGATTAACTGGTTCCATTGTCTGTAGACGTCACTGGACTATGGCACTGTTAATCCATACAGCAGCATGTCTAATTATCATTACAAAGTGTCTGAGGGAACTCTAAAGACCAGCAGGGCATCTTCTCACAAGCAATTAACATAAATTGATAAATGAATAATTTGAATCTGCTCAGGCACTCGCGTATGAATAAAATCAGAAGAAGGAGGAGGACCACTTTTTGTTCCTGCTCCTTTCGCTTACTGTAGAAGGGCAGTAAAGATTAGTGATATTTCTAGAGTATGGCAGCAGGGCTTAGGAAATGAAGCCATGGTTCATGAACTTCAATAATGCAAAATAGGTTACAGAGCAAGCCTAATCCTCAGAGTTGCTGGTCAGTGGGCATGTCTGCTATGGACCACGCCCGCAGAAAGCTCCACAGCTTTGGACCTACCATTGGTAGTATCATTGCTGTATCCCCAAAAATGGGGTGTTTCATGGGGTGTGTGGATGTGGGACAGCCACATGAAGGAGCAGGCTCATCACCTACACAAGCCTGGAGATGGTTTAGTTCAGGCATGTCCAAGATGTCGATTGACTTGGAGATTCTGGGACAGATATTGGTCGATCGCAGGCTGAGAAAGAAAAGCCTTTCTCTGCAGTCTCAGACACAGCAGCCACTGCTGCCACCAATCTCATGCAAGCCTGAGCCTTCCCCGCCGCCCACTCTGTGCTGCGCTCTTGGGCATTAGAGCTCTGGCAGTAGGGTGAGGGGGACATGGTGGAGGCAGGAAACCAAAAGCTCCATGCCTGCTCACCCGCTTGCTCACCAGCAAGGAAGGCGAAGAACAAAACACATGGGGGAAAGCCCCCTTAGCACTCCATGAGTTTGAGCAAGGGCGCAACAGTAGGGGAAAGACAAGGTGGGAGAAGGGCGTGGTGATGCTGACAGGAAGTCAGCTGTGATTTAAAGCAACAGTAGGGGAAAGATGGAGAAGCCCAGTGCACTCTGACTGGCTCCTCAGATCTGTGTAAAGTAATATAAAAATATAGTTTGACTTTTCTCACTTGTTTAGCTCCTTGTCCATCTAACAAAACTATTGGGATCTGTTGTGATGATATCCAAACATAACTACTGGTTTCTATGAAATAAAGATAGATAGATGATAGATAGATTTAACTAACTAACATGACTTTGGAAGGTGGTAGATCACTGCCAGTTTTTTATACTGGATTATAGATTACACCCTACTCGTTGGACATGCCTGGTTTAGTTAATTCCCCCTTCAGTTGATTTCAATAGAGGGAATTTTACTCTTACTGTACTGCCTCAACCAGTACAGTCTGCAGTGCGTTGAAAATGGTGGACCATGACACTCCCCACTCCGACTGCTCAGTCAAGTTACTTGCAACTGAAACTCAGACGCATACACTATGAATAAACCTCAGTATATTGGATGCAGACTCAGAAGAGAAAGCTTTTGCAGCCTATTAATTCCCATACTCCACACTAGACAGAGCAATAGCAGAAATCTAGAAATATGGGGCAAAATACATAGGCCCAGGCAGGCAATATTATGCTTTCAGTAATTCTGCCAGATTTTGAAGAGATAAAGGTGCCAAGACAAATAATGCTGAAGAACTAGTGTTAAGTATCAAAACTATTACAAATCAAACATTTAACACATCAAAAACTACCAATGCAATAAGAAAGGAAAGCTGGTTATACACACTGTAGGAGGTAGACCTGGCAGGCCACGTACCCCGATGATGGCATTCAGCTCTGCCATGGTCACTTGTTTGGCACGTTCTACTGCTTGAGCAACTTGTTGCTGATGCTGGAAAGACAAACATATCATTCCCATTGTTAGAACCAACCTAACTGAACTAAGCTGGAACCAAGTGGCATTTTATCAAGGGGCAGAGTATTTCCAAGCCACCCTGCAAGCTAGTATATATGGGCAGTCTGTGCAGAAAGAGGAAAGGATGAGACTTGAAAAGGCAAGCACATGTCTTTTGATTTTTCTTAAAATCAGGGGGTTTCTTATTACAACTCTTCAACAAGTGAGACCGACAGTTTTCATATACCCTCTGTTCACCATAAATAAATAAATGGTCAAAAAGCCAAATTCACATGTCACAATCAGCCTAGGTTCCTGGATTTCCAGGAACAAGTGGTGCCTTAATTCATACTCTTGCTTCACAAGCCAGGAAACTGCTTGGCCTCATAAGGCAACAAAAACCACGTTTGCGGTTGGCAAGCAATCCTGGCTTGTCAGGGCGCAACAAGCCAGCATCCTACATCCAGATGTCACAGAGAGGCACACTTAATTGCCGCTTCCTGGTTAGTTGCTCCCTTTCATGCCAGAGAAGGAGTAAAGTGGGAGTAAGCAAGCAGCATAATGCTCATTCCCAAATACACCACAATAAGCTAGCAACCCAGCCTTATTGTGACATGCAAACTCAGCCAAGGAGAGGAAGAACCTTACGACCAACTTGGATAAACTCTTCCAGGATGCTACATCTTTAATCACACACACATTATAACTGTGTGGTTTCAGAAATATTTGGTGACAATATGGTTGCAATCTACAAGCTGTATTCAGAAACAGCAGCAGCAACTGCTTGCTCAACAACATAGCCTGCAGCACTAGACTAGTGTCCAGAGCCCCAGCATAACCATTACATTCCTCCCCACCAATCAAGTATGTAAAGAGAATAGGATTGAACAATTCCAGCCTCTATGGTCTCCACTAAGGCAGATGGCACAATCCTACATGCAAAGTAAAAAGGGGTTTTCCAATTCAACAATTCAGCAAACTTTCCAGAAACATGGTCATACCTCTTTTGTGTCTCCATTATAATTATGCATGAATATAGTATCAGAATTCTCTTTCTATAATAATAATAATTAGACTTTTCTAGGAACTGTATTTCGCAAATGCCACTCAAATTGTATAGCGTGGTATCATTAAACGCCGACATTTTTATTTACACAAAAATTAACAAATGGTTAGCTGCCTTAGAAAGAATAATTTTGTGACTGAGCTATTTCACCAGTTATATAGTTGGTGCGTCTCTTCCCTCATCTGCTATTCCAAATTAACAGGGGGCTTGCGTTCTTCAGCTACAACAGATGTTCCTCACTCTTGTGAATTTTGATAAAATTAACATCTTAAAAACTAGCTAATTTAAAAACAAAGATGCAACATAATTTCACTTTTTAACAGCTGAACAATTTTACTTACTTCTTGAGACAAAAACGGGATGACTTGTGCACAGATTGTATTCAATCTCTTGGCAATTTCTGTCTATAGAGAAAAGTAAATATTTAGATTAAAACATGCCATTATATATTAGTTCATTTACAAAAATCATATTAAGTACAAATATTAGGAACATTTAAAGTAGGCCAGCATTAGGTGGAGTCTAGAGTGTATGTGATTAATCAGAGCAGGTTTCAGTCTGTTGAAGGACATCTGTTAATGCCTCCAGTACCTCATATCTACATATATTAGAGCACAAATCTGTTCTTCATAAGTAGCTCATTCGCAAGTAAAGCATTGGTTAAAATCCAGCATGAGCTAAATCCCTTTAGACGGACAAATCCATTGTTCTTCCATGTTATTGGCCACACAGAATAGGATATGAAAACATTTGCCACAATAACATCTTCAAAATACTAGGGTGGTGGTTGAGGCAACCATCTGATCAAAGTCTAGATAACTTAAGGAAAGAACAATATTTTAGTAGCAAGTATCTTTATCAACTAAGCACTATTTTCCAATAAACTCTTATCCATAGGAGGGGTTTCCTTATCTGAAGTCAAGCACCATCATGACCTAGAAGGTACTAGATTAGATTAACATGGAAAGAAGCCAGTCTAAGTGGAATGGTCAGTTCTATAACTCAGTTCTATAGAGTAGGCATGTCCAACAGATAGATCGTGATCTACCAGTAGATCACTGGACGTCTGCAGTGGATCACTGGTAGATCACTGGCTCCCCCCAAAGAAGATGAACAACTGTGGCTCACCTAAAAAAAGCTCAACATTTTACCTCCTCCCTGAAAAAACTCATCAGCTTTGACCCCCCCCAAATGAACCTTCCTCCTTCCTAAAAAATCTCAACAACTTTGACCTGAACTCTGTGAGTAGATCACAGTCTCTTGGGAGTTGGCCACTCCGATAAAGAACATCTGCTTTATACACAGAAAGTTCCAGGTACAATCCCCAGCATGTCCAGAGAGTGCTGAGAACGTCCCTTGCCACTACATCCTGGAAAACCACAGCCAGACAGGGCTGATTTCTGAGCTAGATGGAGCAAAAGAATGATTTAGTACAAAGGCAGATTCCTGTGCTCCTATGAAATTATGGCTGAAGTATGGGAATTGTTTTTGGCTTAGTTTGAGGCTAGGTTGTACTCAAATTCTCAATTCAGGGAAATTGCTAGTTCAGTTTCAGCACCTCAACTCTGGTTAAGATAAAGCAGAGTGGTGCAGGATACGGATGATTCCTTGAGAATGGGGAAGAGTGGATGGCAACAATGCAGGGGTCTCTTTGGAGAAACAGAAACATAGCTCACCTGGAATTCAAAGTTACATAATATTCACCTGGATTAAAAATAATCTAGGTTGGATAACTGCACACTTCTCCTAGGCCTTCACACCTCTATGTCTGAATCACTTCTAAATATTTAACATAGATGCCATCCGTATGTATCAGAGCTTATCACAATTTAAAGAGATGGAAAACCTTGAGTGAACACACCAAGGAAAAGTAATATTTACCCCACATTTGTACATGCACAAAGGTACCAACAAGGCTAGTAAAAAAATATTACTTCTATTCCAAGTTAAGCACAGAACTCTGATGTACATTCTTATGTCACCATGCTAAACTTTATTGGAGGGAAGAGATTTTACACACACACAAATGCCTCTCTGTGACCCCCTTTGCATAATTTCTGCACTTCATTTTATTTATTTTGAAAAATTAGACCATTCCTTAGTTACTATACCATTCAAGGTTGCTAACAATCTTGTCTTCAAGTTATGACTTTTGAGTAATGAGGGATGACCCAGATAATGAGGTTGTGTTCTGCCAGCTTTTAATCCCTCCTAAAAGATGCTGCTAAGAGATGTGGGTGGCGCCGTGGTCTAAACCACTGAGCCTCTAGGGCTTGCCGATCAGAAGGTTGGCAGTTCAAATCCCTGTGATGGGTTGAGCTCCTGTTTCTCAGTCCCAGCACCTGCCAGCCTAGCAGTTCGAAAGCATGCCAAAAAGTGCAAGTAGATAAATAGGTACAGCACCGGCAGGAAGGTAAACAGTGTTTCCGTGCGCTGCTCTGGTGGTGGTGGTAAGGTCACATGGGGAGGCGAAAGTTGGCTTGAGCAGATGGCCAGCAGCACACCGGGGGGAGGGTGTGCCCCAAATTTAGGTTAGAAGAATTGGAGGCTATGGACTGGCCATCTTGCTTTATAGCATATGATGTGAGGCCTACCGTATCATACTTCAACTTTCCTCATTTGCTTGAGGCTATTCTGAGGAACCAGTGGCATTGATGTTCCTCAGTTTACTGAAGGCCTCTATGAGGCGACAAATAAGCTGGGTATGACCACCTTAACTTCCACAAAGCCACCAGAAGAAGGAGATTATGAAGAAGAAGAGTTTGGATTTGATATCCCGCCTTTCACTCCCCTTCAGGAGTCTCAAAGCGGCTAACATTCTCCTTTCCCTTCCTCCCCCACAACAAACACTCTGTGAGGTGAGTGGGGCTGAGAGACTTCACAGAAGTGTGACTAGCCCAAGGTCACCCAGCAGCTGCATGTGGAGGAGCGGAGACGCAAACCCGGTTCCCCAGATTACGAGACTACCGCTCTTAACCACTACACCACACTGGCTCAGACGTGCTCCTGCCACCAACTGGAAGCCACAGTCCTACCTAGATTCAAGTAGGAGTGTATTCTTGTACTGTGTTCCTGTTTAGTGGAAACAACTGAATACTCTTCTCATTCCTATGCTACTGTCTTCATCTGCAGTGTTCAATTAGCATACAGTCATACCTCATGTTGCGTTAGGTTCATGTTGCATCTTTTCGGCTTGCGAAAGCGGCAAACCCAGAAGCACTCTATCGCACTCTGCACGTGCGCAGGAGCGGCACTCTAGTTACAGACTTTTCAGGGTGCAAACAGCACCCCCGAACAGATCAAGTCCGTAACTAGAGGTACCACTGTACTTAAAAGGAAACTTTTAAGTATCCTATCCTCTGCCTACCATCTGAAGGGTGCTTGTTCAGTTAACTTCACCAGAAAGCCAAACTACTTCAACACACAACCCACAAGCTCGCATTAATTAAAAAACAACAGCCATGTTCCAAAAAAGAACAATAAAAAGGATGGAGCAAACCAAAACCAGTCAGCCAATCAAAATATAAGCCATAATTCAGAGATGGGCTATAAAATATATATGGTATTAAATCTCTGGAAGGCCTGTCACAGACTCTAAAGTTCATGTAGTATTCATGACTTCTGAGCTGTCACCAGTTTGACGCAGCTTATCGTTTGATTTCTGATCTGCAAATATAGAGGACAGTTAAAACAATGAGGGATTAAAGAAGGAAAGCCTTGCAGATACATCAACACTAATTGCCCACGTTCTCTCTGGCTCCCTAGCAAAGCAGATTGCAGAGGTCGGTGCCGCACATGAAAGCCCTCGCTCGCATTTGTATGGCAGCAGCTTTCTGTGGAGCAGCTCAAGTGCCCTTAATTGTTTATGTTCTTAATGCAAGGCCTCTTGAATGCATTCATTTTTAATAGCAGGCTTGAGTGTGGGGCCTATCAAAGAGTACACAGAAACTGCAGTCATTAGACCTTGCTATCAGCAATGATGGCCTTTTGATTTATTTGCAAATGACAGGTTTGCCAGGCCCCCAGACTCAAGTGCTGCCCTCCTTTTTGAAGCATCAGGAAAATCAACATGAAGGAATTCAGCTGCATTGTGCAATGTGCAGTTAAGACTGCAGTCGTTTTGTCACTTGTGAGTCTGTGTCTGCAAGTTCTTCTTATTAAATGAAAAGTGTTTTGACCTAAAATGTAGCTAGCTGCGAATAACAGTACTTGTCTTATGTCAAATGTTAGTTCTTGAGTGCCTCTCCCCGCCACCTACCCACACAGCTTTTAAATAAGCTCAAAAATGGCCATTATTGAATTTGCACCCAATTTTTCCTACACGCTCTGCAGCAGGAAACAAATACATTTAACCAGATTACTAATGTGCGATAAAATGTGTGATACCCTTCCCTAAATTTCTAAGTTTCTATAGGTCACTGGTTTTTCGTTAGTGGATATTTAAACTATGTGTAAAGTTAACGTGTTTCCAAGTTCAAACTGGAAACTTAGGTTAATAATCTATAGTAGGTCTGCACAATGTAAGATCCCAAAGAGAAACTTTCTCAGAGTATTTGCGGTACTTGGGAATTATATTTATGCCCTCTGAGAAGCAAACCTTTGCCTGGGCTTTTTGTGTGTGTTGCCGTCTTAAGTGTGAAACTACCATGAATGCAAGAAGACACTTGTCCAAGAGTGCTAGAGAGGGAGGTGTCACTTGGCACCTGGTGCTATTCATATTTTATTTTATTTTACCCTCAAAGCCCAGTGCTAGCACTGGACCACCATTGCTCCTTGCCTGACAAGTGGAGGAGTCAAGAGCTCAGAAGAGAGGGGAAGGTGCATGCGCTCTCTTGGCTGGCTTCCTACAACTGCTGTTGGGTAGCATACACACACAAATCCATTATTTTGTTTAACAATGAAGCTTGCCATCAGCAGAATGAGGTAGCAGAGTCCTGAGGTAGCACTGCCCAAACAGGCCAAGAAGCCTTCTTTTTAATGAACCCCAGTTTAAAATATTTCCCACACACACACACAAAATAAAGGTAAAGGGACCCCTGACCATTAGGTCCAGCGGTGGCCGACTCTGGGGTTGCGGCACTCATCTCGCTTTATTGGCCGAGGGAGCCGGCGTACAGCTTCCGGGTCATGGGACCAGCTTGACTAAGCCGCTTCTGGCAAGCCAGAGCAGCGCACGGAAACGCCATTTACCTTCCCACCGGAGCGGTACCTATTTATCTACTTGCACTTTGACGTGCTTTTAAACTGCTAGGTTGGCAGGAGCAGGGACTGAGCAACGGAAGCTCACCCCGTTGCGCGGATTCGAACTGCCGACCTTCTGTGGTTTAACCCACAACGCCACCCGCGTCCCAGCACACACAAAAGTAGTCCATGTTAAAGAGAATGACCTTCTAAACCGAGGTGAGGAACCCCTTTCAGCCCACAGCAGTGGTAAGTGGGACCAAATGCAAAAGTTGGCAGAGCATTGGATATGACATTTAGTTATGTACAGTCCGTTACACTCCAGTCATTCAAAAAATGCAAGAGCTTTCTATGAACATACCTCCACACTCCTACCAGGCAAAGGAAGAATCATTATCACAGTTCAAGGATATACTCCAGCCAGGTCATGGCCCGCAGGAGAGTCTCAAGGACCCAGCATAAAAGTTTGGAGGGCCATGTTTGAACACCAGACCAACCCTCTGCCTGCTGTGCTAGCAGGGAGCTCAAGACACATTCAACAGTGGTACTTCATTCTGCTACATGCACAGACCAAGCACAATCTTGCGTGTGAAGAAGATTGGCAAACTTTGATTCGCGTTTGACAACAGATTCTTAAATCTTGAAAAATGAATCACAGATGTTCTTCGTAACCAATGATCCCTGTAGTACATTAGCAGCAACAAACAAGAAATCCAAGACAAACAGCTGAGAAGTCTCACCCTCCATTCTGGGGGGTTTGAACGCCAAAATCAGGATGTTTTCCTATCGCAAACAGCTTCTCATCAACATACGCGCCAATCTCCATAATTTTATCATTGTAAACTCTCAACGAAGGAGGACTTTATTTGCCTAAACAGCCAAGCCCTAAAGTGATAAAAAGAAGTCCAAAGGAAACAGGCTGCACTTCCTGAAACGTGGGAGACATTCTGCCTGGACAGGAAATGGAGGGATGCAGAGAGAACTGGATTTTCTCACTGTCGTAAAATGCAACTCAATTATGGTGATTAAGCAGCTCACCATTAAAAGCTCTTTTACCTCCAGGTGGTTATCCTGATGTAAGCAGCGAAATATGTTTTTAGAAGACGAGAGGGGGTAGGGACACAATAAAACTTATTCTCTCGGCCAGAACAGGCATGTGGGTGACAAATTCTAGTCCCATTCACCCAACTCATGAATTTATGTTTTCCTCTCTTCTCAAGGTGATAGAAGCTATCTTGAAGTTCAAACTTAAATGAGTGGTGTGCAGATTTCAAGTTTGTGGGATCTAGCTTGTTTTTAACTAGATTCAGCAAGCATGTGGGTTGGGGAATCTTTTTTTTTTTTGTCATTATTAAACAATTAGGAGCAAAAAATTGAAGATTTCCTGGAAACAGCTCAGAGATCTATCAGTATAGTTGTACCTCAGCTCCCGAACGCCTTGAGAGGCGAACGTTCCGGCTTCCGAATGATCTAAAACCAGAAGTGAGTGTTCCAGTTTTCTAACTTTTTTGGGAAAGCCAAACGTCCGGCGTGGTTTCTGCTATTTCTGGAAACCAATTGAAAGCCGCGCCTTGGTTTCCGAACGTTTTGGAAGTTGAACAGACTTCCGGAATGGATTCCGTTCCACTTCCCAGGTATGACTGTAGATCCTGATCTACCTTCCACCCACCTTAAAATCATCGAACTCTCATCCCCAGCTAGTGAAGAAGCAAAATGTGTATATTATGGAGCATGCATGCATAGGTCTTATGAAAGTATGAAATTTCTAAAACATCTTAATAAAATCTTTGTTGCATAATTACAATGCAACATCTGACAGCCACTTCTCATGAGGCTAAAAAACATTTCCTTCATGCACTTTCTCCTCCTTGAACACAACACTTTGCTTGTAATTGCTCAACTACCTTGGAGAGAACTTCAGATCAGCATGGCTGTTAGCTATTTATAAACAACACTGTGCATGGCACATTTTGCAAATATTTCTCCACACATCCCTTTGGGTTGTTTTTCACACCTACTGGCAAGCGTGTGCAAAAGTCACAGAATCATAGAATTGTAGCCTTGGAAGGCACAGGCATCAGCATCACACACACACACACACACACACACACGGGTAACATAATTACCCCCCCCAAAAAAAATAAATCTGGGGCACAACTCGGCACCTCTGTATGCTGAAATCATTTGAAAACAAACCTAAACTTGGGAACTTAGGAAGCAATTTCCAAGAGGTCAATCTAGCTGTGGGATCTGTTGCGCAATCTTTTAGCTGTAAAACCAAAACTGGAGTTTGCCTTGGATTAGAAGCAGTGCTGGCCTGTGGTGATTACATATCAAATTGCTCATTTGGGACCAATTTACATTTACACACGAAAGTAGGGAGGGGAGGAACTGAAGCAGGCAGCATTGTGGGGGTGGCACACAACTAAGCAATGTACTGAAAGTACGTGGGAGTAAGTTTTGCATATCATCTGAGGGGAAGCAACCACTGAAGAAACGCGCAAGTCACACTTCCTGTTACCCCTGCGTCTTTCAAGTTCAAGGCTGCCTCAAAACTTCATAACCTTTTCCTTCCACATTCTGGCACATCAGCAAAAGCACCAAATGCAAAGAGAGAGAGAGAATTTAATAACATCTAGTCTAATTGCCAAGCCAACATCTCTGCTGGCTTGGTCATGTACACAGAATAGAAGATGGCAGGCTTCCCAAGGAGACAGACCAACTCTGTATTACAAAGATGTCTGCAAACATGATGTGAAGGTTGGTAACATCAACACTGCCATGTGGGAATCCCTGGCAGATGACCGCAATGCCTGGAGACAGCCAGGTCATGCAGCCATAGCAGTGGCTAGAGGAGGAATGCAGAGAGAAGAATTGCCATGGTACACCAGCACAACCGGACACCATCTTCCCCAGCTGCAACAAAACATGTTTCTCCCATACTGGTGTCTACAACAGGTGCTGCAACCTTCCAACAACTTGACGCTCCTCCATTGTCTCCCAAGAAAGACAGATGCAAACCAACAACCAAGTCCTATTATTATCATTATTTTACTTCTGCTCCACAACTATTGTGCCTTACTTAATTTTATAAGATTAATCAGTGGCAGCCATTTATTAGGTCTTACTCATGGGGATATCAACTAGTTTCTCCTGCTCCAGTGAACATTTTATCTGACTCACCACAACATGCGGTAAGACTTCTGACCATCCTTGAACAAACAAAAACAAAAACAAAATACCCACAATCTAGCGCTTGCCACAAGGCTAAACCTCATCTGTTTATCCAGGAAGCAGTCTTTTAACTCCTATAAGAATCTTTATAATCTCCAAACAAATCCAGTTGCTAAATAGTGCATCTGCTGAAAACAGGAGCTCTATGTATATCTTACTCGTGTGAAGACATAACAAGGGTACAGATTGGAGTAGTCCTACAATCAACCGTGTATAGTATGCAATGGCCTATATAGAGAGCCCAATGTAGTAGCTCCCACTGGCATTCAGAGGCTCTGTGCGACTGTATCACTTGGTTGCAACCATGTAATGCACAGTTGTTAAAGATCTCCTGGCATAAGGGCAGGGTGGCGCTGTGGGTTAAACCACAGAGCCTAGGGCTTGCTGATCAGAAGGTCGACGGTTCGAATCCCTGAGATGGGGTGAGCTCCCGTTGCTCAGTCCCAACTCCTGCCAACCTAGCAGTTCGAAAGCACGTCCAAGTCCAAGTGCAAGTAGATAAATAGGTACCGCTCCGGTGGGAAGGCAAACGGCGTTTCCGTGCGCTGCTCTGGCTCGCCAGAATTGGCTTAGTCATGCTGGCCACATGACCCGGAAGCTGTACCGGCCACATGACCCGGAAGTCGGTCACGACTGGACCTAATGGTCAGGGGTCCCTTTACCTTTAAAAATGCTACTCCACCTATACTTGATTGTGCCTTGCGTGCAAGTAATGTATAGCTGGAATTACATCTTAGAAAACACTTAGAAGAAAAACTATGAGAAAAAAAGGCAATAGAGCACATTCGGAAACATTTTAGCAACACCTAATAATGACAATTAGAACCCCAATGTTCACCAACATAAGAGTTAATTCTTTACTAGAAGTACATATAAAAGCAATCATTTTAAAAATACAGTATGACCCTCTAGGGTATTGGAAACAGAAATCATCATTAAAAAGGACACTATTATCACCTAATTGAAATGATACATTTAGGCTTGCCACAGAACCAGCAACCTACTGGACTTAATGCTCTGCTTGTGCTATAGAAGACCTGGCAAAATAGACATGAAAACTCCATCTGAATGAACAAAATGTTCTTCTTGCCATTTACACTGTGTAACAGTAATCCACCAGGGAATAAAGGTCAAGGCTGCACTTTTGGTCATTACTGAATCATTTGAGATGATCTGTGGTGAGGAAAATCGAAGGCTGCGAGTACGCAGCAAATGGCTTGACCTCAGACCAATTTTAGTCTCCATCTGTCTAACAGACATGAGGATAAAAGCTCTTTATAGGGTGTTCTTAGATTTTTTTTCTTTTAAAAAAAGCATTGCAAGCCAGGATTCAGCCTGATAGAACATTAATAAGGAAACAGGAGCCTTTTGTGCAATTGGAACACACTTCGATTGCTGTTCTTTATTATCTGAAATACTCCCATTTTTCAAAGTCTCTTTTCTTAACTTAAAAAAAAAATGTTGAGACACAATGATTTGGAGCAAAAGATACCAAGTGAGGAGTGTTTCCAGTTGCTGGGTTGGGATAGGAATAAATAGCCAATTCCTGTATATGCAAGTTCCCACTAAGACTGGCTCCAGAAGGCAAGGGAGAGGCTTTAAGGCAAGACAGGAAGCAGTAGCAACCTCCCAATGGGCATGCCTTACTCTCATGACCAAGCCAGTTTATTTTATAGGTTTCCTATGTTCAGAAGTATCTTCAAGTCAAACAAAAGCAGTCAACATGTGCACAGCCCAAAGAGTTATAGTCACAGTGAAATGCTGAACATGCTGGTAGTATCTATAGCCCATTTACTTTTCAGGACCTGTAGGCAAAGTTGTTTCATAGTTAGAAATTAAGTATTCAGACATTTGAACTTGCTAGTTCCCTAAATATCCTGCCACATGCAACCATTACTTAATTCCCCCTCCCTCCAATACACATGCATTATTAGCCTCCTTTAAGGGAAAAAATCCTGCTAAAATATGCTAGTCTCTTATTTTGGCAGTGACAGCAACACATTAAGAGGCAATGTGCCATTTCAAGAAGTTTAAGCCCCCACAGTATATCAATGTCAAACAACAGCATGTCAAACTAAGATTCAATTCAGGTAAGTGCCACTGCCAAATGTTCTTGTTCCCAGACGTGCTTTAAGATTATTTTTATTGCTTAAAATTTAATTTGTTCCAACTCACGTCGCCATGACAACATTGGCTAGCCCTGCAAATCATTTGGGTAATTGGATATCTTATCTCTCTATTGCTCTCAAATCGAATGATTCTGCTAGAATTGTAACAGCCAATCAAGTTTACAGGCCTCCTGAGTAATAGACTTAGAAAAGTAGCCACATTCATCTCCTATTTACAGCCATATTAACCATTACACACACAAAAGCCATAGAAGGTGGCCTTCAGCTACATTTCAAGTTATCAGTGCTGTCACCATTAATATTATCATCAACAGAAAGGGGTGGGAAAACTTACTCCAAACAGATTAAACTCAACCGATAAACAGGAATACATATCCATTTCAAATGAGCTTTGATCAGGTGCTGTCTAGATCAGTGTTTCCCAACCACTGTTCCGCGGCACACTAGTGTGCCGCGAGATGTTGCCTGGTGTGCCGCGAGATGTTGCCTGGAGGGAGGCGGGTGAGTCGGGCGGCGAGAGGCGGGGCGGCGGCGGCGAGGAGAGGCTGCCCATCGCGGGGCTCTCACCGTCTGCCTGCCTGGCTGCCTGCGAGCTCGGCGGGCAGCGCCTCCGTCCGCAGTGCCCGCCTCGCGGCTCTCATTCCCTGCCCCTGCCAAAGCTCACCCAGCCAAGCCGCGCTCTCCTTCCTGCCTCACTTTGCTGCCTCCTCCCCCCCCACCCCCAAAGCTTGGAGGTTCCCCGGCAAGGGGGAGGGGGGGAAATTGAAACTTACACTTTCGTGCGTCCCTCCCAGCGTGACGCTGCGCGCTGACATCACGGGGCTGTAATGGTGGTGTGCCTCGAGATTTTTTTCATCAAACAAGTGTGCCTTTGCCCAAAAAAGGTTGGGAAACACTGGTCTAGATACATTTGCAACAGCAACACATCACTTCAAACTTCCCCAGCCTCCTTACAGCCGATGTAATGACTGCATTCACATAACAGGATGGCAAAATAGCATTATCAGCCCCCACCCAGCATAGAAATTCAGATCACCACCGTTTTGACTAGCATGTGCCTTTGTGTTTGTCTGGATAGCATTAATGTGAGTGGATGCCAAACTCAAAAAGGGATACCCATTGTATTATCCTCCTCTTGTCCTCATTCATTATTCTGATCCAGTTAAAACCAGAGCAATTTGAATCAGTGGATTTAATTTTCCTAACTGGCTTGTAGGTGGTACTGTTAATTGTTCACCTTTTCATTTATTTTCAAGCCATGAGCGTTCTACTCTTTGTGAGGGCTAAATTACACCAGATTAGTTTCCAAAAATAAGTTTCACTTCCATACAGGAAACTATGGGTAAAGTCACATGTATCAAATGCAGACATGCACATGCCTCTTTTGTCGCCTCAAAAGGCCAGCCGGGGATCCCCAACATTGGTGTGTTTTTTCTCTCCCTCTATACACATTTCTGAAGTTGTCACATGACTTACACAATACCTGCACAGGCATATGAATCAAGTCTAAGTTCACTTATCTTCACACATGGTACCCCTTCTCCCTTTCTCCCAAGTAAGCTTCTAAGTGTAATTTACTATATATTCATGACTGGTACTGATGTACAATAGTACTATGCCCCCATTTCATTCATTAATATACTACTTTTCACATAAGACTGCAAAGCAGTTTACAAAGAAAAACAAAATTAAATACAGCACATAAAAAACAACATCCATAAAGTTGGTTTCCACTCACTCAATACCCACATGAATTCTACATCTATTACTGCCGTCAACCTACACCAGCCCCCACAAAACACTCTCAACAGTTACTGATCCCAAGAATTCCCTAGGTACATATACAAAAGACCACAGCACAACATTAGCAGCCTGGATGCTTCGAGATTGAAACCAAATTTAATCTGGGACTCCACCAACATCAATGAAAGTCTAACATGGTCACCCATTCACACTGGGGTTAGTGCTGAAGGCAGAGGAACTAAATTCTCACCCTAGTTGTCAAATAACAATTTGCAGCTCCTACAGAGAAGTGATAATCAGTGAGCCCCTTTTTAAAGGGTCACATGCTCTTACGCTAGCACAGCATCACACACCCCCACACACTCTGCCAAAACACAGTAATAAAGGGGATAGGTCACTTGCCCTCAAGCACCCTAAAACCTTGGCTCAGCAATGTTTGTAACATTTGTTAAAGGTATTGGTGGGCCATTAAACTGTGCTCTGCCCTTCAGCCTATCCACTATGCTACAATATTATATAAAAAATTTAATTGAAGGTTTTATTCCTTTCTGACCCTGTTCACATCCCCAGTCATATTTGATTCATCTGACGGAAGAGAACTGATGCCCATTAAAACCTTATGACATAATGTTAGTCGGGTGGCACAAGAAATAATAGTTTATCGGCTATAGCTCGAAAATACATTCTTCCATTGATAAGATAGTTTGCTTAAAATGGTCATCTAAGTGCCAATACATAGTGACTCGGTCAGTTATGACACTCTACTGAATGTGTGAAGTGCTTGCACTTAACAATTCTGTAACTGGGGTAATATAAAGTATTATGAAGGCACTGCCTTATGTCTGATCTGCAAAGATCACTTCTTGTTGAAAGAACAAACATCTATGAAGTTACCCTAAGTCTGCTACCATATGCATATAGCTGCTCGCATGAAAACGGTGCTAAAATCAGTGAGGTTTACTTTTGAGTAAACATGTATTTGACTGGGCTGTAAGTTACAGGTGTATGGTGGCTAAGGGAAGCAATGTCAATACATGGATAACTCTGGGAGCCTATTCACAGAACCACTGTGGGTTATTATTTTCTTTTTTAAAAAAAAAGTGTAGAATTTTGCTCTTGTCAATGTGAAACCGAACTTGTCACCACAAACAGATTGGTGACAGTGCTCACTGAAGCTCATTCACACAACCAGCTTATTTCAGGCAATTTCAAAGAAAGCCAAATAAGCTAAAGAAGTCCTTGTAATAGCTGGGAGGGGTATATGTCTTACCCCCACATCTCCTAGGCTTAACTGAATGCCATCTTGACCAGGCAGCAAACAAAGACCCCTTGTGCTTTGCTCTCTTTCTACTAAACTGAAAGCTACCTTTGTGTTTCCACTCACTAATCCATAGAAGCCTTTCACATGGCACAAAACAGAGGTTGCAGCATTTTGTTCCCTAAATCAATTTTCTTCTCAGCCATCCACTAGATGTTCCAGCACAGAGAAAGAACAGTCCTTCCCTTCTAATTCAAAAATCCATACTGCCATTGCCCTTGCAAACTGCTAAACAAGCAGTATTGGCAATTCACTTGTGTTCAGTAATATATTTACTGCAAATCCCAATGGCTTGCCTCCTAATGCAGTTTTCTATTGTGTCTGTTCTTGTCAATACACTGACTGGTCACCTTATTCCATAAGCTGCTTTGACCGACTGTTTACCCAAGATATCAAAAGGCTGAAAACGGAACAAAAAACAATCCAGTGTGGCTTGATTTTCTGTCCAATCATTTTTTAAAGCCTTACGACATAAGAGCTGCCACTTAGCCAGAGGTTTGTGTCACTGCTCCAGAAGCATGGTCCATGGCAGATCAGCCATGTCCTACTTTTCATCATTTCCAATCAGTCTTAATTGTTTAGATTGCCCCAATTAACCACAGTAAGCCTGCAGGTAAGAACTCTTTACACACTGCCAGCCAAACCTATTGCTGAGGTTACAAAAGGCACATCCAACTGTCACACTTTTCAAGAGAAGGTTGCTCCCAGATCCAACTCAAACATTTGGAAGGGGAATGAATGCGGTGCCGTCCTCTACTGTGGCTGCCCGCCCCCCATAGAATTTATGCAGTGGGTTGCTTAATAGAAGAGATTCACTTTTCAAGATCTTCTGGCGTGTGAAAAGTCCTGTTAAGGACTGAGCAGCTGAAGAGTGGTGGCGCTGGGAATTTTAGTTTGCAGAGAAATAACACTTGAGGGGCAAGATTTTAACCCTTGCTCTTTTTTCAATATTCCTCCTTTTCCCGCCACTGGAGTTCCCAGATGTGTATTTCCCCCCCTGAAACCTTGGTTCTGTGGCCAAATGCCTGTCTAAATCCCTGAGCCAAACTAGACTGGGATGTGCTCTTCAGCACACCAGTGTTAAAAAAATATGTTCAGTTTAATTCCACAAAGATAGAGAATCAATGCATTCAGCAGAAATTCAGAAAACATTTTATGACAGCAATTAAAATGCAGCAGCCAAAGGAAGGAGAAATTATCTTTAAATATGTTCTAATTATAGGGACGCGGGTGGCGCTGTGGGCTAAAGCCTCAGCGCCTAGGGCTTGCCGATCGAAAGGTCGGCGGTTCGAATCCCCGCGGCGGGGTGCGCTCCCGCTGCTCGGTCCCAGCGCCTGCCAACCTAGCAGTTCGAAAGCACCCCCGGGTGCAAGTAGATAAATAGGTACCGCTTACCAGCGGGAAGGTAAACGGCGTTCCGTGTGCGGCTCTGGCTCGCCAGAGCAGCGTTGTCACGCTGGCCACGTGACCCGGAAGTGTCTTCGGACAGCGCTGGCCCCCGGCCAATAGATGTGAGATGGGCGCACAAACCCCAGAGTCTGTCAAGACTGGCCCGTTCGGGCAGGGGTACCTTTACCTTTAC
The DNA here is from genome assembly GCF_965113315.1 of Podarcis vaucheri. Classification (NCBI taxonomy): domain Eukaryota; kingdom Metazoa; phylum Chordata; class Lepidosauria; order Squamata; family Lacertidae; genus Podarcis; species Podarcis vaucheri. The sequence goes on along the minus strand of NC_138749.1, from coordinate 60,540,924 downwards.
CTTTACCTATGTTCTAATTATAGCCTGAGCCTGGATCCTCATGATTGATCCTCTTCCCTACAGAACAAATTTCCTGCATGTAGAAAACTAGATATATTTACTGATATCGAGTTTACTAGGAAGGTGAGCCTTCCTCCCTTATCTCAGCGAGAACTAGGTGAACACTACTACGCCTCTTAAGAAAGACGTAGAGAACCAAGGAAGTCTCTTGAATGAAAGGTAGATCTAGCGAACTGAAAACTGTGCAGCCACACTGGGTGCAGATTTTCTGGGGTGCTGCAACTAAGATATCCAATGGAAGGCGAGAAGTGGGGGGCAGATTTTGGCATCACAGAAAGTGCCACTGAAGTTTGAGAAATCAAGGTCCGCCACTGCTTAAATTGTCACTCTGTTTAACCCACTATTGTCAACATCCACTACTGATGATTTAATGAGCAATCAGGAAGAGATTTTTTGCAGGAAGAGTCTTGAATACAGAGAGTTTTATGAGTGCTTCCTTAAACGAAGGAGAAGAATAGTGCTGTTAGCAGTATGCATGGTTTTTGAAGTTGCAATTATTTGGAAGTGAGAAGGCAACAAGCCAGACAGAAAAGGGGGAGAAAACATAGAAGGGCAGAGTGACAAGCTTGCCTGAAGGCAGGTCAGAAAGATCATAGCAATCTACCCAAAGCAGACAAAAGCCCACCTGTCAGTTTTAGGATGGCTGGAACTCAAACACTGTAGTAGTTTATATAGTCTGTCAGTGGGTTCAGCAGTGATCAATCTTTCTTTGGCCGACTGCCACTGAACAAAGGCTAATCTTACACCTAAACAATTTGGGTTTTAACACACGAGAAGGTTTACCTTCTGGTTTACTCTGAAGGCCAACAGACATGATTGGCGAGAATGACACACAGAGAATGCTTCCTGTGTGGCTGATAATATTCAAGAAAACTCTGCGACTTGGCACCAGCTTTACCACAGTAACCACTGCTAACCCTGACTGCTATAATGAGCAACTCTTTTAAAAATGAATTATTGGCATGAAACTCGTACATTTTACAGCTTGCTTCCTAGAAGGATCTACATCAGGTTTCGATGGAGTACAAGCTTAGTATTTCCAAATGCAAGCTAGGGGAAAACCTAGTTGCTGAATATGAAAAAGTTAACCGCAAAACACTCAAAGTCAGCCAGGTGGTTAGTCCTAATATCCCACTTAGCCAAAACATGCCATCTTCCAGGGAAACACCCTTTTTGCTATCTTTGTACCAGCTAAAGATTTCGATTCATGGAAGAAGAGCTCAGGGTCCAAGCCAATGTGGGGATGGAAGATGTTTCATGGTATTAAGTTGGTTGTATAGGCGCTGCTCTGGTTCGCCAGAAGCGGCTTAGTCATGTTGGCCACATGGCCCGGAAGCTGTACGCTGGCTCCCTCGGCCAATAAAGCGAGATGAGCGCCGCAACCCCAGAGTCGTCCACGGCTGGACCTAATAGTCAGGGGTCCCTTTACCATTATAGGCTAAAGTGAAGTCAGTTTAGCTTTACTGGGCAAAATATGCCTGAATGAAGTATCTTTTTAAGACCTCTTAAAAATAGATTGAGACTGAATTCCTATACACACTGACTGAGAAACAAGTCCCACTGAAATCAAGAGAAGGGGGGCATTTCTGAGTAACAGGTAGAGGGTTTACTTCTCTAACCTATCTAAAGCAGTTTACGACGTTTGTAAGAACAGGAGCTAGCTATATACCATGCGTATACAGAAACCCCAGCACTGCCCCTTGAAATGGGCAGCATGGAAGGACCATGAAAGAATCACACAGTGAGGATGTAATAGTGGCTGCACATATCAGCTCCCCATGACTTCTAAGAGGGGACATGGCAGAAGCTGGATAAGTTTTGTTGTCAAGACTGAGTTTATAAAATCCATCAATTATACAGGTGGAATCTTTTCTGCTACTGTCTGCAGCTTCTGGTCCTGCAGAAATCTCTGCTAAAGAGGAGGGGAGAGAATTTACACATATTCCTCCTTCCTCCTCATAAATTGTGTTCTAGGTGGCTGAGGAACGCTCTGGTACAGCACGAAAGGGGTTTAGGGAGAATCACAGAATATTGCTTCCCCTCTTCTTCCATTTACAGAGGCATACATTGGAACAAAACTATTCCTCAAGCAGAATGACAACATTGAAATCCATCCTGGGAGAACACTGACAACACTGAAAAGCAACTACAAATGTATGCAATAAATAACTTTTCTCTTTGAATTGACAGTCTGGATAACGGCAGTGTTTTACTATATTCAGGCTTTGTTAACACAGGAAGGCATGGAGAAAAATATACCTGGCACATATAAAAACACACTAGATGCAGGCCCCATTAACATTAGAGCTTAGTGAAAAACTTTCCCCATCATTGCATTTTTCAGTATATATGTATAAAAAAATATGTTGTCAGAAGTGACAACTTTTGTGTCCCCTGATGATGCCTTGCTAAGCATTTGGTTATAAGCCATAAAGCAGGAATAATTTCAGCCTGTCAGGAGTCTAGCTAATGCCCAGTTTCCCCCTAGAGAGAATTCCTGTCAAATGTAATGAGAGCTCTGAAGGCCTTCTCTACAACATAATGAGCACTTAGGCCATGCTGGTGATCAGCCAGCAAAAAGCATCAATTTGAGCTTTCCTACACCCCAGGGGCAACACATCACCAGTTTTAATAAGAATTATGATTACTCTCCACCAAATGCCCAAGAACATACTGTCCATGTTTCAAGATCAGGGAGTTTCCTCCCCACTTTTCAAATTTTTAAGATGATGATTTGAACAGACTTGAGAAGTAGAACTTCTCATTTTTCAGAAGCGATTGCTTAGCTGGGGCATGGATTGGTTTCAGTCTGTGAAACTGAAACATGGGTTTCTTTATTGGTTTATCTACCACTGTATACAATGTAAAGAGTACGCAAACTTCTACAAAAGGCTTAAAACATTTTCTGGCCAATTTGCAAGTGATTTGTTGGCAATTTATACTGTAGCCTAAAATATAGTCTCTGCCACAGGTAATACCACCCTGCCTATAAGATGCATGCTAAAATAAAAGAAAACAAAGCTATTATAGTAAATACACACATTAAGGCGAAAGCAGAGGCCTCAGCTCCAGGGCTCTTTAATTTAGGGGGTTTAATCTTTAAAAAGTGAAGTCAGTTTTCAATCCATTGCTCCAAATTACACATTTTCTTCTGCTATACCAGAAGATAATTTAATGTCAGTCACAATGTTAAAGTACTACCAATTAAGCTCACAAAGCCCATGATTTGTAACAAGCTGCCTGCATTTAGACCTCTGTTAAATAAAAGGTGTCAGCAAATAGCAGCTTAGACATTTTTGTTTTTCCAAGAGAAACTTTAGTATCTGTATCAACACAAGACGAGTAGTTTCAAAAGAAATGCAGGCAACAAAATAAAGAGCGAGAATCCAGGAAAGGTGTGTTGTTGCTTTTTCCTAAAATTCAGCAATACATCCAAATACTGAAAGCTGCCAGAGTATTTATGTGAATGAATACTTTGAATGCAAACATGTATTACCAAATGCACTTTCTATAGCTAAAAAGCATCTACCTTTGACACAGTGATAACTTCGCATTACCAAATACAATGTTCTTACATCCAATGGATTTTACAGACAAAAAAAAATCAAAGAGTTCAGAGTTACAAAAGCAGAATTCAGCACTGAAACACACTTGCTTAATGGAAGCCTTTGAATATACTGAAGATGTGAAGCCTGAACTAATCAATTTCTTTGCTGTGCCCTAGCCGGTCAGCCATGCTCTTTAATTTAATGAAACAAGAGTTTTAGATGAAATAGCACATATACATCAAGAAAGAATCGTATTGTTGCACTTTGAAATGTGTCCAACTGTGCAACTTCATCTAATGATAATTTTTTTAAGAGGCCATCGATTTCTAAAAGACTTATTGTACCAGCATCTTGATGAAAAAGTGGATGTCAGCATATCTACAGAATACTTACACCCTGCCATTAATGCTTTCTTTGGCAGACAATAACTACTCAATTGAAGGTCCTTTGGGCTGAGCAATCATTTAGCTTTTCTTCTCTTATGAGGTTCTTAGTGCCTTGTTCCACTTCAGTACTCTTTTTATTCACCATTATAGTGGCCATAAGTGTGAATTTTATGGGAACTTGCAAACTCAGTCATAACCAAGAGCTTTCCAAGTCACTAATCTTTTCATGCTTTTAAATTGCTAGGATTTGAGCAACCATCAACATATGCGCTTGGACATAAGAGACTGGTTAGGCAGACCCAAGATTATAACGTGGAGTTTTCTCCTAGAAATTGGTTTCCTTGAAAGCACTTAACTTGAAATATTTTTGAAGACTTTTTTAGAAGAGAGTAGCAATCATAACTCATTTGTATTTATGCCAACCCTCACATGGCCAACTGGTAGCTTATAGAAAAGCTATGCATAATACTTACACCATTCCCCTTCTCCCATCTTTGAGTTCATCTACATACACTATGGCTTTTTTAAAACTACAAACATTTTGCACCACAGCATTCTAGCAGTTTCGCAATTATGTATCACATCAATTTCTTACCTGTTTGTGCATTTCAATATTTAACCCATATGACATTTCATAGTACTAGAAAAAAGGGAGGGGAAAAATGTGTTAGAATCATGCAAAAGGCAGCAAGGCACTTACAAAGCTGAGGGTGGAGGCTTGTTCAATCTACTACTCCAAAAGGCGATAGATAAAATTGTAAGCAAGCTGACTTTGACTTAACATTAGGAGAAACTTCCAAACAGGAACAGCTGCTCAACCGTGGGACTGTCTAGATCATGGGCTCTCTCCTTGGCTGGGGCTGTTTAAAGAGAGGACACTGCCTGGAATAGTTCCATCCTGCACTGCAGATCCTTCACTGAGCATGGGGCTGGGGCTAGGCTGGGTGACCTCCCAGGGGCATTCCAATGCTATCATTTCTGTGTTTTATCAAAACAAATAAGGAGACAAGATTGTATTGTATTTACCATCACGTAGTGCCTTTGCATTTCTGTCTTTTCACTTGCCAGCTTCTCACATTCCAACTTAAGGCTAGGAAGAGAATAATATATATTTGAAATAAAAACAAACCAACCACGACACAGGTATTTTTTAAGTATGTCAATTCAAGTATTTGCCATTGCTTGCATTCTGAAAAGAAAGTTGTTTGGAGAGCTGTCATAATATATCACAGTGTAAATACAGAGAAACTGTAGCATACTGCTTTAATATGGAAGATCAAGCTCAAATATGCAGAGTACATAATATCAACTCAGAACAAATTAAACACACATTTACTCAGATGATGTATAGAAGCCATGGTTCCAATAGGGATCTATGATTGTTAGAGGCTGCAGTGAAGTACAATTCCTGATTTCTTGCCAGTGTTAATATTCAGAAAGATAGTTCATCTATCCCAAAGATAAGGCACTAGAGTTCAGAATAATTATAGCAGTTTACATCTTTACATGTTCTTTCTAAACAATCACTTTAAAACAGAAAACTACCTGAAATTATATACTATTTATACTACACTACTTCAATATTAGTACATTTCCACTTAGTATTGCACTATAAAGTTACCTGTTTAAAAAACTAAGCAAGAAATGAATCAGTATGAATTTGCATAATCGAATAGCACCTAAATGATAGCTAGGTACCGGCCCTTCAGCTGAAAGTAAAGCCACAATAGGATTCTGTGCACATTTACTGTGGAGAGATTGGGCTACCCAGCTGCAATCATATTTGTAAGCAAGTCCCAGCGAACACCACTGAATTTCCTCTGAAGTAAGGTTCAGGCTGTCATGCATAAAACTCTAACATGCAATGAACCCCAAATGGAAATTTACTTCTCCCATGTTTGGGATTACAATGAAAGTGTGTTAATTCAAAATGTAAGTCTATAGGCCATCAAGATAAATCGTTTAGAAACTCAAACTGTTTTGCTGCTTCTCTCTCTCAAAGGGTAATTGCAGTGGTGTGCTAGAATACCTGATCAGCTCCTACTATCTTAAAACTTTGCTGTCTCAGAATACTACTTATCTGAATTGGCTTGATCTTTTGAGTTAGAAGAGTTAAAACTGTGTACACATGAACCTCAAGCTAAATAACATGATCTCAGTATGTGTGTGTTTGTTTTGTTACAGACTAAGATAGTATGCTAACAAACCAGGTCTAGGACATGTTTGCTTGGAAAAGCCCTACTGATTTCATTAGGACTTGCATACAGTAGACTTACCTCACTTTTATACCATATCACTTTCAATACCATATCTGCTGTTTTGGCTTTGCGTATTTACTAAGAAGTGAGTCTCACTGCACTTAGTGGGAGTTACTTCTAAGTAAACTTGCACATGATGAAATTATTAGCGGCCTGGGTAAGTGTTCAAACACCATTTTGTCAAGGCAGGAAAAATTGAACCCTTTACTAGCAGCGCTGATAAGTTCCTAGTATCCAAATGCCTCTGTTTCCTAAACAACAGAGGTTTAAATCGATGTTTCAACCATTTAGTAGTGGAATGCAGGAATATGACGACAAGAATACACTGGCTGACCAAATGTCAACTCAGTCTCTTTCAAAACTTTCCAGAGCAAATATTGACAGTTCCTGTGTAGTTCTGAAAGCACATTCTGGGGGAGGGTGGGTTACGTTCACCTGAACTGAAGAGCCTATGCAAAAAAAAGAAATTGGGGGGGGGGTTCTGACCATTGTTTTTAAGTGAGTGACAGCCTTAAACTGACTCCACACGCCACCACCTGGGCACAACTACAAAGTACATTTTGAACAAGCAAAACACACCCCACTGAACAAGCACGCTGTGGAGCAGCTTGAAATCCCCGAAACAGACGTGGCCTACAGAGCACAGGGAGGCAGGAATGAAGGGACCAGGCCGCACCCACCTGTGATACTGAGCTTGAAGGAACTGGAACTCCTCTTTGATTCGGTCTAGAGATTCTGGGATGGTGAACTTAAAAGGCTGTCCTGCAGCCTGGTGTGGCGTCTGGAGGAAGAGCAAGAAAGCAAAGAGTTAGGAGGAATCTGTGTAGATAAGAGGCAAAGTCATCTCTACAGCTGAAGTCCAACTACAGAGCACAACCCAAGAAGACAGTGGCACTTAAAAAAGTGGGGGGGGGGGGTCTTCAAGCAGCACTGGGGAAACTGGGCCTTGCAGATGTTGTTGGACTCCAAGCCCCCCATCAGCCTAGGGATGAGGCAAGCAGGCATCCAGCAACCTCTGGAGGGCCACAGGTTAGTTACCTGGCACAGAAATGTCCTTTTGGAGATTCTCAAGTATGGCCACCTGCCTGGTGCTTCTTCCCTACCTTTTAAAAACCTGCTGGTCAAGGGTGCCGACTTGAATAATATATTGGGGGTCCATGACACACCATTTGAATGGCAATGTCCAACAACTTGGGGGCTCAAATGTTTTACTGGGGGGCTGAAGACCCATCTGCTCCTTCTTTTCAAAACAGTTTTGCAAAACGCTCTGGGAGATGCTGTCTCCGGGAACCATCATCTCTGGAGACGCTTCGGGGGCGTCTAGGTTTCACCGGCAAGGTTTTTCTTTGGAGTGGTTGGGGGGGGGAGAGAGAAGCGCCGGCTGCCCGTCTCTCTTATCTAGCCCCGCAGTTGGGCTGGAAAGCGGAGATCGACCAGAGCAGCAACAACCCCCCCTACTCCCCGCCATTGTCGGCTGGTAGACAAACAAGTCCCAGAATAAACAAAGGAGTCGGCGCTGCTCGGCGGGCCGAGGGAGCGAGCGAGCCAGGCGCGGGCCCGCCAAGTTCCTCCGGCGGGACGGGCAGAGTTCGCAGGCGGCCGAGAGGGGCCCGGCCCTGGGAAGCGACCTTGCACGCACTTTGCCCGGACGGGGGGCGACCCCGATGGGGGGGGGAGACACGCAACCGGGGAGAGGGGGGGCCACTTACGGGATGCCGGCTCTGCGGAAACATGACTCGGGCTGCTGCTGCTGCTGCTTTGCTCCTTCGCAGCTGAATGGCCGAAGTTTAAATCCCGAGGGGAGAAGCGCACCAAAGGCGGCCGGAGGGAGAGGAGCGGGACCGGGAGGCCCTACTCGGCTTCGCGGCTCAACTGCACCATCCTCCCGCCGCCGCCGCCTCGCTCCAGCCGCTTCCTTTGTTGTGAGCTTGGGGGGGGGGGGGGAGAAATGTCACCGGGGAAGGGGAGCCCTGGCCGGGCAAGGGGGTCGCTTCTCGTCGCGGTCGCCCGTGCTCCTCCTCCTCCGACGGGGCTCCTTCCTCGCCCCCCCAGCCAAGAAATCTCCTCTTCCAACTTGCGCGGTGCACTTGCAAGACCCCAAACTCCCCGGCGGCGGCAGCTCCTGCGATCTCTCCGCAACTCGAAAATCCAAGGGAGTCAAGTCCGACGGCTCGCCCCAGCCGGGGAGTCCCGCTACAAAAGGCCACGCGGCTGCCGGGAGGGAGACTGGAGGCCGGGGCGCGCACGGGACACGGGGAAGGAAAGGGGGTTGCGGTGCTGGATGGGGCGCGCCAAGCCAAGCGGCGGATCCAGCCGCGCCCGGAGAGGGGCAAAGGGAAAGGCGCCCCCCGCCCGCCCCCACCAGCCCCGCTTCAGCCGCGCTTCCTCTCCCCGCAGCCAGGCGCCGCGAACGGGACCCAAAGGAAGTGACGGGCTGCCTCGGTAGGCCCGCCGCGCATCGGCCTCCGCACTAGAGCCCCGCCAGGAAAGGACGGAGCCGCGGCGGCGGCAGCATCCCCGCTCGCCTTCCCGCGCGGCCTCTGCTTCTCCTCTCCCGTCGGCCGCCCGCCTCGCTCAATCCCGGGCCAAAGTTCTCCCCAGGATCCGTCGAAGAAGAAACATCCAGGCGGAGCAGGCGATCGCCCTCCTCGTCCCGCCGCAGATAATCACAAGGCTTTCTCCTCTTCCATGGAGACCAGCTCGGCGCGCAAGGAGGAAACTCCGCGGGACGCGCAGCCCAGCTCGGCGGCGGGATCGCAAGAAACGGGACACACAAAGTATCCGCCCGCGCTGGTTACATTAACACGCGGTTTCACACTCCTCCAGCTAACCAGCCCCTTGGCCCCGCCCCGGGAGAGGGGGAGGAGGGGCGGGCGCCCAATCGCCGGCTGGGGAACCAACGTGGGGCCGTGACATCAGACCAATGGGAAGCCGGCGCTGGCAGGCCTCGCCTCCCCCCTTCTCACTCTCCTCCCCCCCCCGCCTTTGCTAGGAAGGCTTCCTCGCGGAGCTGCGGGACCCCTCCGAGCGAGCCAATGGGAGGCGGCGGAGCAGGCAGACAGGCAGGGAAAATGGGAAGGTCGGGGAGAAGGAGAGTGGAGAGGCTGAGCTGTCAATCAAAGTAACGTGGGCTTTTGAGAGAGACGCGGGGGGGGGGAGGATAGGCTAGGCGCTCTCTCTCTCTCTCTCTCTCTCTCTTTTATTATTATTATTCCTTTACCTTGCCCCGCTCTCTCCAGAAATCTGTGAAAATAACACAGAGAGATAAATAATGCATCCCCTACTACAGGACAGGCAGGCGCTGGAGTCAGATAGATGCTGCCCTGTTTAAGCTAATGGAGGAACGAGGACCATGATGTTGCCTTGGAGGGCGGCGTGTTCATAGCGATCTGTATCAAAGTTTCCTCCTCTCCAGGGCTTCAGAAAAACGTAGCCTCCTCTCACAACGGTTTTATCTTTAATTTGTCAGAAGGCTCTCCGCCTGTGTTTACTGAAGTACCTACGCAGCCAGAAAGAGTAACGAGTCACTTTTTGAGCTCTTTAAGTGTCTTTAGCCAATATCGGGACTTAACAGTGGGTCAATCGTTTATTTTATTTATTTTCTTACCTGATCAACGGCCTTTGAATTTAGGCCTATCTGTCTAGGTGATAATAAAAAAATAAAAGCACTCAACACAAGGCCACACCATTCTTTGCCAGCTCCCTATAGAGCCCAGCGTTGCCCTACTTTTGAGAACACCAAAGGCATGTTTGACCTCTGATGTCCCCGCTATCTCTGCAGGCATATTGGAAGTTTTGTTCGTGGGATAAAGAGGAATTTAGGCAGCGGCTAACCCACCAGTAATGAGTTTAAAGAGACTGTTGTTGATAGGATAGGCTCGAAATCCCTGTTTGGGTTTAAAAAAAACCGCAGTGCAAGCAAAAGAGCTGTGGATTTAAGTTACTAAATGCAACATAGTGGTATTTTGTCCACAGCGTTCCATAGAACGGAGGCATAAGAACATAGGTACCCCCTCTTCTCCCCTTGCCCAGCTTTTTTTAAAAGCCCAATCACTTTCAGCAACACAGTTCCGTGTGTACATTTAAAAATACAGCCCGAGAGTCCAGTCCTACCACTGTTAATTTGGCCACAGTAACAACTCCTTTCTTATGACTAAACCTAGCAATAAATTACTCTCAACTTCAGATAGACATATAAGGTGCCCTTTGTGGAAGGAGAATGGTATGCCCGGGCTTATTTATATACCGCTTTTGGGGCAAAAGGTGCCCAAAGCAGTGAAAAACACATTAATATAAAAGAAATCCACAATAAATCAATCAAAACCATACAAAATACCCATCAATCACACTGGATATGTGTTAGGAACTCCAGCAAACCCTGCAGCAAGAAACAGAAAAAGCATCAATTAAGGCACCCCTATCTCTCTCTCTCACACACACACACACACAAACAAACACACACCCCTAGGGTGCACACACTCCTCCTCCCTCTCTCACACAGAGAACAGGTTCCACTAACATGTTCTCGCCCTAAAGCAGAAACCACTTCTCTGTCGCACTGCAGCCAGCCAGCTAGCCAACAAAACACTCATTAACTCCACATTACAAAAACCAGGGCCTGGGGGGGGGAATAAACACAGATCTACAAGCCTAGCATGCAACAGCCAGCCCTCTCCTTTCTCCCCTGTGGGTGCAGGGGACAGGATCCACAAGAACAAGCTCACATACTTGAATGTGAAACATTTCTTTAGCATCTCCATCAACAAAAAAATAACTTTTCATGCAACTTCACACTTTTACATATTGGCCTATTTTTTAAAAAAAAATCACAACAAATCTAAACTCAAAAAAGGGCACACCACCCTTTGAAGGTTGCTTCACCACATCATCATGCCAGCGGGATGTTTTATAGCTCAATGTCCAGTCCTGAAAAGAGTCACAGCAACCCCCGTGGCCTTGCCAAGGAGCTGGTCTTTGCTGCAGGTGTTTCTCAGCTAAGCAAGAAAGGTTACTGGGTGGTGGTGTGTTCTGAGTAACAAATCTCTTCACCATACAGCCAGCAAGTGTCAGTTTCCTAGCCTGAGAGGCACCATGTCAACTGGGTGTTTTATAGCTCACTAGGCCCAGTCCCAAAAAGGCCCAAAGTCCAGAAGTCACAGGTGATAGGTTGCCTCAAACGCCTAATAATAAATATATCAGTTTGTAGATCAAATTCTTCATAAGCGTAAGTGGCTCAATTCACAGTGCGCTCCTGTGTCAGGATTTCTTCATATACCAATTTTGCAAGTCAATGCTATGCATGTTTACTCAGGAGTAAAATACATGGCATTCCGCGTAATTGTGCACTGAACTGCAGTCTTGGAAGTTGATGAGAGTGCCTCACTCCTCATACTTAGCAAAAATGGCACCGTTTCTGATCTGGAGGCTTATAATCTAATTATGCCCACTTGCTGATTTTTGTGTCTGCTGCAATGTCCAACACTTATGTTTCTAAGCCTCTGCTAAAGCAGTATTTGCTCTTGCATTCAGCTCACTTCCACAATTAATAATTCTGAGATCTTATCTAAACAGGGAAAATGTGGTATGATTAAAGTCTACACTGACTTAATGATGCCCATGTTATATTGGGCACTGCGGAGCGGTTCCTTTCAGGCAGTGCCATGAGGATGCAATGCAAGAGAAGCCTTTCTTATTATTTTTTACTAGCTAAGTTCTCAACAGAGGGTACGAAAAGAGAACCCTATTAACAAAACAAAACAAAAAGAAATGTGGAGAGAATCTTTCCATGTGTGGGATCATTGCCAGTGAAGACCCACCCACCTGTAGGCTGGATCCTGCAAATAACTGAACACTTTAAGACCAACTTCAATGTTCCTAACCAGGCTGTTAGCATGAACATGTTTTTGAGTCCTATAAAAGGTTACCGTGACTGTCAGTACAGTACATGGGCTGAAGTTCATAGCAGTCTGAATTCTGGATTGTCCATGCAGCCAGCCCTGTCATTAGGCAGAGTGAGGCAGCTGCCTCAGGCGCCAGATGCTGGGGTGGTGCTTTGATGCCACTGTCCTGACCACATTTCTTATGAGCCCCCTCTGGCCTTCCCTTCTGCTAAAGGACAAAGCCGTGTGCCCTGCAGCTTGCCCTGTGTCCACTAAGCTAGTCTGCTGGTCTTATGGTGGAGGGTGCTGTCTCCTCACCACTGCTGAAGATTCAGGTGTGAATCCAGTTGAGAAAAGGGTGCTGTATCTTGTCCTTTATCTCAGGCAGCAGAATATCTTGGGCCATTCTAAATTGTTAATGGCTTGCTGTTATGCCAGCCAAATTTTATCCCCTTTGTAGAAGGACACGGCCATTTTTTCTTCAGCCCTTTGTGCCTTTTGAGGTGGCACAACTGTCAGGGAAAAGGCTTGGCCTGCAGGTGAAGCACCAGGTGCGGAGCTTTGGATCCTGGCCTGTATATTTACAACAACCAGGCTTACTATATTGCACACATAATACAAAGCTTAATCAATTTTCATACCTGTCACAGCTTGCAACTGTGATTTCCAAGTTGCAATGTGGATTCTTCAGAAGCTGATCAAGAGAGATCACAACTGGACAATTGACAAGCTTCTCTGAAAGCTTGCCTACCACTACAGATTTTTCTCTTCGGGGAAACTGTTGGGTTTGTTCCAGGGCACACTAGCAGTGTTGGTGCTGACCTTTAAAGCCCTAAACGGCCTCGGTCCAGTATACCTGAAGGAGCGTCTCCACCCCCATCGTTCAGCCTGGACACTGAGGTCCAGCTCCAAGGGCCTTCTAGCGGTTCCCTCATCGTGAGAAGTGAGGTTACAGGAAACCAGACAGAGGGCCTTCTCGGTAGTGGCACCTGTCCTGTGGAATGCCCTCCCATCAGATGTCAAGGAAATAAGCAGCTATCTTATCTTTAAAAGACATCTGAAGGCAGCCCTGTTTAGGGAAGTTTCTAATATTTAATGCTGTATTGTTTTTAACACTCGATTGGGAGCTGCCCAGAGTGGCTGGGGAAACTCAGCCAGATGGGCGGGGTATAAAATAACAACAACAACAACAACAACAACAACAATAATGACAAGGTTGAGTCCCAGTAGGGTCAATGATTAGCACACGTTATGAATTGACTGGAACAGGTGCCAGGATTTCCTACTACACAGATATCACAGAATCACAGAATTGTGAGTTTGAAGGGACCCTGGGGTCATCTATTCCAATCCCCCTGCAATGCAGGAATCTTTTGCTTGAACCCATAACCCTGAGAGTAGCAATCTCGTGCTTTACCAAAAGAAGTCACATTCAGATGCCTGGGAATGAAAGAGGGAAGTTGTATATATTATAGCAATGAGTACTTTTGTTATTGAATGGCAAATAAATGTAACAGATTAAATAAATAATTATTAGCACAGTGGCAATTAAATAATATAATTACATTGATTCTGGTATCTTAACTGATGCTCAGCTATGGGCTGAGTCCCCTTTATAAAAGGGAGTAGGCACACATAAGGATGTTCTTCAGACCACAATCCGTACACACTTACCTGGGAGTAGGTACCCATGAGATTAATGGTGTCCACTTCCAGGTAGATCTGTATAGGTTTGCACTGTGATATTTGTATGTAGGAGCCACACACCAAGAAACAAAGTTAGTGTGGAGTTATGATAGCTAAGTTTAAGACTGGCTTTATGTTTAACCTGCTGGTACAAGTTTGTTAATATGACCTAAAGAGATAATTCAAATAATGTATTTTGCAACACAAACAAGAGTCTTTCCCCTTCTCAGACTTGCTGCAAAGATGCTGAATAGCTTTATGTAATCTTATTGATCGAAGTTAATTTTTGCAGGGCATGTTTTAACACATACTGAAAGTACACGTTGTTCATGTTGCTCTGAACAAGTGTTTTTCAGCCACCTGAGATTTTGACTTTGATACCAGAGAACATTTCTTCAGTCTCTGCTATTGAAATGACAGCGGGAGATCAGTGGGATATTTAATGCAACAAATGCTGGCTCATTTGCATATTTAACTATTTTTCTTATTCATTTGAGGGTGGGCTCATAAAAATCTGCTCTTTATTACGCTGATTCACAAATTAAATTGTAGAGAGTTGCACCGTGGCCTATTGAGTTGCTTAAGGCACACACACACACATACCCGTCAGGGGCATTTGAAGCTATCTATTAATGAATTCAGACAATATGTATATATTTACCATTGCTGAGAAATATGTTCAGTTCCTACGCACGGATATTTCCTGTGGAGCTAGTTCATGCATATAATTCAGCATGTACTACACTGGCCAGCCATGATTTCCATATATCCCAGTCCCATGGAATAGCAGTTTGGAGTGTTGTACTAGGAGCCACAGAGTTCATTGGGTGACTTTGGCCTAACATACATCAGAGGGTTGTTGTGAGGATAACATGGAGAAAGGGGAAAGAACCATGTCAGCCACCTTGAGAGTTCCTTGGAGCGAAGGTGGGATGTAACTAAAAGAAATAAATATATGGTGCAGAATGCAGCAGGTAGACTGCAGCGCGTAGTTTATGGTGCTCAGGATGTGATACCTATACTAAAACATCTACCTGCATTTTACCGGACCATTTCAAGTATCTGTTATTAATATACAAAGCCCTGACAATTTGGGTCCAAGTTGAGTCTTCGTATCCCAGCTTGATCACTGATATCATCTGAAGGAACATTTTTAGTGATTCCCCTGTGTTGCAGAGGCTCAACTGTCCTCAACTGGGAGTTGAACATTTCATGTGGAAATATTCTCCTAGCAGATATTTAGCAACTATCCTCAGTGTTAACCTTCAGACATCTCTTGTTGAAATTAATGCACACAGGTCTATTCAGATCTTTGGTTTCCTTTTTTTAAATGAGGCAGTCACTCTTGAAATTATTTTATGTTGTGGGCAGTGTATAAATACTTTTCTAAATTACCGTATTTTTTGCTCTATAAGACGCACCAGACCACAAGACGCACCTAGTTTTGGGAGGAGGAAAACAAGAAAAAAAATATTCTGAATTTCAGAAGCCAGAACAGCTGTGTGGCGAAAGCAGCCATCCCTCTTGCTGTTCTGGCTTCTGGGATAGCTGTGCAGCCTGCATTCGCTCCATAAGACGCACACACATTTCCCCTTACTTTTTAGGAGGGAAAAAGTGAGTCTTATAGAGCAAAAAATACGGTAATAAATATCATGCACATGCCCAATAATGTGGCCCCAATTCACATTATTAACACCATTTTGTGATCTTGTGAAAAAGACTCTCTGCTCTGGAAGGTCAGCCTTTTCCTCCACAATAAAGAAAAGTACAGTAGCATTATCAAGAAGCATACCCAAAGATAATAACCTAAAAATGCAATGCTAACCATGCCTACTCAGAAGTAAGTCCAATTGAATTCAGTGAGGGTTACTCCCTGGTAAATGGGGCTTCCGAACTTAAAAGTGGAAAGCGTAATGCTGGTGGTCAACAAAAGAGGTTTAAAGACTGTCTCAAGGCAAATCTTTAAAAATGTAGTATAAACACTGGCTTGTGAGCGCTCCAGTTGGAGAACAGCCTTTACCAAAGGTGTCATGGGCTTTGAAGACACTCGAACTCAGGACGCAAGGGAGAAACACGCTAGGAGGAAGGCACACTTGGCAAATCCACACCGTGATCAACTCCCACCTGGAAACCTATGTCACCACTGTGGAAGGACATGGAATACAATCTTACTCGGCTACGAAGTGATTGTCAAAGAAGAAGAAGAAGACTCCCTGGTAAATGGGGCTCCAATTGCAGCCCAACTCAAAGAGTGTGTGCCCAAAGAAACTTAATAGTGTCATTAATTCTAATAATCAGTCTATGCTAAAATATTATGTTAACGAAATCATTACATAACAATCCTATTTCTTTCTAGTTTCCGTAAGTTGAAATCTTACAGTCACTAGAGGCAATTGCCAATTCAGCCTATAAACTAATTATAGTCACTAAACTTTGCCTTGCAAATTAAAAGCACCATCAGAAGTTCATACTGCAAATAGAGTAACTTGCACCCACAAAGTGGAATACATGAATACATGCATATACCCTCTGTCATACCAGACTAATGACTTCTCATTACCTTCAGGGGGGAAATAACTGAGCTGCTGTATGGGAAGAAGCACTGTCATGTGATCTTTACCTACTCCATTCAAATTGCTTGGTGCGACCCTTTACAATCTGTTTTGCAATGGTCTTTATAAGAACCTGTTTGAAAAAGCCTAACAATTGCAGCCAATTCTTACTCCCAGATATATCCTAACATTCTCAGCCTTTTTATAGATACTAGTTTCAAGCAGTATAATTAACTATTGTCTTTTTCTTTAGACACTTCTCCTATATTCTTGCTAAAGACACATTTTACCATGTTGTAACTATTATTCAAAAAGTTTAAAAATCAACAACACCTTACTCTCAGTAGACTACAACTTACAAAAACAATTCTATATGACAGTCAAATATCACTCCCAGATGATGACATAATGCTCCCCTATCCATTTTAACAACTACATTACTGGTGAAAGAGGCTATGTTAAGAATAGAAGATTTATTCTGCTTTTTAAAAACACTTTTACTTAATATTGTGCCAGGCAGGACTCCTCAATCTAATTCATAACAGGATATGCATTATTACATAAAAGTTACTGGTGAAGACCAATGATCAAAATATGGTTGAGAATCAATATTCTATTGCTTTCAAATAGTGTATGTGTAAATAAATCATTGCTACAGGATAATATATTGTTGATCCCAGCTCTGAGTCCCTTTCAGATTCTCTTAGTACATTATCCATTCAAGTAACAGAAAAACATGTTTCCACCAGGCCACATTAAACAGTCATGGTCAATTGTTCTGCATTCTAGCAAAGGGACTGCTTAAGCCCAAATAAAAAGGTTACTCCATTTTTATAAGGATACAAATACCTCCTGATGTAGCAAGATCATGCCTTGCCTGGACTGATTCTGTGGTGCCTAATGGAGAACACTAATGAAGAACATAATTTGAAACTTAATAGGGTTTAAGGTCATAGCTTCCCCTTGATTCCCATACTATGATAATTATAGTACACTTCCTCACGCAGAACTTCAAAAGGCACAGAGACACGAGCAGCTTCAGTCTTCTCTGGGCAATAAATGAACAGCATGTGGAAACGACATCCAACACTGAGTGGCTTCCCATTACTTCTGTTTTCTCCTTTCATGCCTACTTTTCTATCCTAAGAATGTTACTGCCATCTAATTTACAGGGGAGGGGTGGAAACCTAATAGATTAATTGCACAGTAAAGTACATAGTGAGAATACTCAGGCAATTTTGGAAGCAAAGGGATGAACACATAATCTCTTCTCAGGACGCCACCTCCAAGTGAGGTTTGGAGGGTGGTGACAAGGGAGAAGATATTTTCAGTGGTGCCCCCCCCCATATTTATGGAATGCTCTCTCCAGCAAGGCCCGCCTGGTGCTGACATTAACATCCTTGTGACGGCAGCAATTATTAAGCTTATTGTGATACAGCAACTAGCCCAGGGGTCAGCAACCGAAGGCTTGTGGGCCAGAAGCAGCCCACGGAGGTCGTTTGACTGGCTCTTGAGCTGCCCCCAAACCGAGCCACCCGCTTGCGTGCTGTGCTAAACCAGCGCAGCGTGACACTGGGACTTGCCTCTGTGGCGCCGGAAATCGCGTCTGCACAGACGCAAACACCGAAAATCATGGGCAGGCATGCGATTCAGCCCAGGGAGGGATCTTCGCGGGACCGATCCGGCCCAGGCAAGATAAACCTTGCCGACCCCTAGACTAGCCTGATATCACCCAGTGAGCTTCATGGTGGAGTGATGGGGATTTGAATCAATTTTCCCTAGTTTGGACACTAACTGCTATTCCTCACTGGCTCATGACTTGTTGTGGCCCTCTTCGCAGAAGTGGTACACCTATCCTTCGCTGTACATTTGCTTCATGTATTTCTTCCTTGCCTTCTTGTTTGGTGTTGTTGTATTTGCACCGATCGCATCAAACTGCCAGGTTCTACAATGATTTCAGTCAGGCCATATGGCAGCCCAAGGCCTAGCAGGATTTGAGCATGTGACACAGACCAGAAGAGTAAGGGTTGTGGGAAGCCACATGCTACTTGGTAACAATTCATTCAAGCAGATTCCTTCATCTTTCCATTTTAGCAACGTTACAGAGTTAAGACAGTCACTGCTGTCTCAATGAAGCCCTTGTGTTTGAACTCAAAAAGGGAGGGAGGGGGAATCTTCACGTGCAAAGGGAGGGGGGAACAGTAGCAGAGATCACGAGCGCTTAAAACAAAAATAAGATCAGCCCCCAAGAATCTCTTCTGGTTTCATGCAATATGGTAAAATTAGAGATTGCAGGAAACCAACAGAATTAATTTGGGAACGCTGGAAGAAAAATGACCAGGTTTTATGAAAATGACACATTGACTGGGCCAGTATGCTATAGTTTTTTTTAGACCAACAATTTCTTTGTTGAGGCATAGATCAAAAGAACCGTCATGTGTTTTCATTTTGTTCTAAGCCAAACTGGAAAATTGCATCCAGATGTTTAATAGGCATTCTGTTGCCTTCTCCTTCTCTCTGTCTTTTTTTGCACTGATTAGATATGTTGGTGCTGTTTATTTACAAGTGTAGCTGGATCATTAGCTAATGCAAAAAATGTTTGCAGTGAGTTGCTAATTAGGTCTTTTGGAAGCACTCCATGCTCGTGAACAATTTGTACAGTGGGCTGGATGGGGGGGGGAATAGTTTCAGCACTTCAGATGTTGCTTTGCTCTCTGTGTCTGGGGGCATATGTCTGTCTCTTTCCCCAATCTCCCTTTGCCTACAGGGATTGATGTTTGATCCCAATAGGTTGAAGTGCAAATAAATTAGGGAAGAGACCACACACACATACATACACACACACTTCTGTAATGTAACGTTAAAAGTTAACATGTGCTGTATTATTGACAAGGAAAATGTGGTAAACTTTGAACCATAATATTATCACATTCACATAATTTTTGGAGCATACTTTAGAGACAGATGGGGAAGTCATTTATGATAAATTAGTGTACTTGAATTCATTACTGTAATGCTTATAATTAAAATAGCTCCCTTACAACTTCAATACCTTTGCAGGGTGCTTAGAAGCAAAGAAAGAATGAAAAAGCTTTTTGAAAGAGACTTTATAGATAGAAGGGGTAAAAAAAGATAAGGGAGCAGAGAAAGACTCTGGAAAGTACTGTGCTTTCCCATTTTTAATGTATTATGCCAGGTAAGATCTTGGAAAGGTGTCAGAGATATTACCCATTACAGTATTGTCAAAGAAATTGTTTTAGACTCCTTGGCTCCAACCTGATAACCTTTTAGGTGCACTATCACCCTTCTAAGATTCTTGACATTGTGAATGAGTTGCATAATGAAGACCACCTGCCAGTCCATCACTTTCTCTTGCTGGCGCATGTCGGTGGTGAAATGTGCAACTTCTGCCTTTAGTAAAGCAATTTTTAGTAACATCTTGCAACATTTACTTATTTCCACCCTTGCCACCTTTCTCTTCACTTACCAGTTTCTTTTGTTTTGCATCTGGTCTGAAAAACTACACATGGGAGCGCAAATGACTGCTTACAGATATATGTGGATATTTTAAGTGGTCCTAATAAAGGGATTAGGTATGCAGGTGGCACTGTGGTCTAAACCACTGATCCTCTTGGGCTTGCCAATCAGAAGGTCAGTGGTTTGAATCCCTGCGATGGTGTAAGCTCCTGTTGTTCGGTCCCAGCTCCTGCCAACCTAGCAGTTCAAAAGCATGTCAAAGTGCAAGTAAATAAATAGGTACCACTCTGGTGGGAAAGTAAACAGTGTTTCCGTGCACTGCTCTGGTTCGCCAAAAGCAGCTTAGTCATGCTGGCCACATGACCCAGAAGCTGTACTCCAGCTCCCTCGGCCTGTAATGCGAGATGAGCGCCGCAACCCCAGAGTCGTTTGCGACTGTCAGGGGTCCTTTACCTTTAATAAAGGGATTAATAAAGACATTATTACTGTTACTTCTGAGTCCCCTGCAATGGACTAACAGTGCTACTTGTCATTTATATGTATGTATAGAGGCCATGGACACCAGATGAGCTGTATCACATGCCCTAATTCACTACCAAACATAAAGTGCATCATAATTTTAATATAATTGCATATTTAATATACAAATATAACAAAGGCTTGGTCTCAAAATATGACAGCAAATATGTATAGTATCAAATGAGTAAGGAGGCCATGAAACTAAATGACATCCCAGTATCCTTTACCTAACAGCTACGGCAGGACTCCTAACCATGTCTGTTTAGCAGTAGGCTCCATTTAATTCAATGGGGCTTACTTCCAGGCAACTGGGATTAGGATTGAACCTAAAATGGTATCAGTTTATGCATTCATTTTTTATAAATCTATACCTAAAGCTGTAGAATCACAACCTTTCACACTATAGAAAATAAAAGAAGTATTGTACACACAAATTTGGTTGGCTTAATAATTGGACTGAAAATATAATAATAGAAATTTGTACTTACACATTATGGTGCTTGGCATAAATGGATTCCATTGTTGGCCAGGATATATCTGAACAAATCTGATAACAAAAGTCTGAAGCAGTCTGTTCGCAGAAGTTGATACTAAAACTTTTGTAGAGGCGACAGTAATTGTGTGAATTTACCTTAGAGCAGGGTTTCCCAAACTTGGGTCTCCAGCTATCGTTGGACTACAACTCTCATCATCCCTAGCTGGCAGGACCAGTGGTCAGGGATAATGGGAACTGTAGTCCAAAAACAGCTGGAGATCCAACTTTGGGAAACCTTTCCTTTGAGCAATGGCTGTAAAACAGGAACCCACTTCCTCCCTGCCCATCCTCAATTAATGGAAGCCCTGAGATGCCTGGATTGTTTTCTGTATCATCATGGAATGCATGTATGAGAGGACTTCCAGGTCATGTCACAAACATGGAAGCAGTTTCTCTGAGCTCAAAGGAGTCTTGGGTGGAGGAATGGGGGGTAGCAAAGGCGAACACCCCCCTTAAAGCACCCTGAAGGTATCAGGATGACGAAGATTGCCCACTTGCACCATTTGTTGCCACTCACTGCCTTGGATGGGAATGGAGGACTTTGTTACAGGTGAGGAGGGGCAGGGCATGGGATGGCATCTAGTTGACTCCATTACCGTGAAGCTTCGGAGCGTGACCATGTACGTAAGTGACTGAGCAGCAGTTCTCTTCCACTGGCCTTGCACAATCTTTCCAGATGGTTGTGCAGACTGGCCCAGAGATGGGACAGTGGGGACAAACAAATGGGATGCTGGTAAGGAGGTGGGAGCACTGAAATCATCTTGCTCAAGCCCTTCCCACAAAAAAGGAACTTGAAGCTAGCACTGGTCCCATTCTTCCCTTCATTGGTGAATGGAGTATTACAGTTCATTGAGGAACTGTATGTACATATACCATTCCTACCAATTATAGTCACAAACGTTTTCTGGGGGTTCAGATTCATGATATCAGTTCCAACCATCTTGCATACATTTAATATAATTCTTAACCACGTATATATTTTATGTTCAAGGCATGCGCCCTTCTGAATAACAGCTTGCGAACTTGTACTGTGAACTGAGAATTGCCCACTCTATATGAGCATCTGACAGTATGACGGAGCAGCCTCGTCTTATTACGCACAGTCACAATTGTGCATTTTCATAAGTGAACACTGTGTGAATACAATAAAGTTGTTGTGTGATATACATTGTGTTGTGTTATGCATACAAGTTTTAATGTTTAAAGCATGGGTAAGCAAACTAAGGCCCGGGGGCCGGATCCAGCCCAAACGCCTTCTCATTCCGGCCTGCGGACAGTCCAGGAATCAGAGTATTTTTACATGAGTAGAATGTGTACTTTTATTTAAAATGCATCTCTGGGTTATTTGTGGTGCACAGGAATTTGTTCATTCCCCCCCCCCAAAAAAAATATATAGTCCCACCCCCCACAAAGTCTGAGGGACAGTGGACCGGCCCCCTGCTGAAAAGTTTGCTGACCCCTGAAAGTGTATGGTTAGTTCAGCAATGGTCGTGTGGGTGCGTATATTACTGATATTAGTCATTAGGATCTTAATATTCTTAACAGGTGCAGACATTAACATAAAATTTTATTAACATAAAAATGAGATCACACATTTATTTTATACCCTGTATAAAGATGTTTTGCTGGTCTGTCCTTGCGGGGGGTGGGGGGCTGGCTACATTATCATACACAGACTTCTAAGTTATGGATATATAAGTAGCAGCTGCGTATGATAATGAGGAAAGCATCTATTCTTAAAAAATCTGGCATTCCACCACAATTGACTTTAGGATTCTTTTAAATAGTCTAGCTGTTTAGTTTGGCAGAAGAAACTTTTGCAAATGCTCCTTTTTTGAAAATTTGCCCTGTTTTCATCATATTTCTCTAGTTTCTTCCAGCAGAACCACTTCATCACATGTGAAAGCCAGAACTTCCTAACTGGTGACAATAATACTTAGTAATAAACTTTTCCATCACAGCTCACGTCTGAGTTTTTCAGGGGGGGAACCCACAATGTTTCCCATATTTGTCACTATCTAATTGCAGATATTAGACAACTACAAGGTCTCAATCCAAGAAAACATCTGCTTTTATTTTTCCTGTTTTCAAGAGCCTATGTATATAGAACATGCAACATTTGGGGCAAAATGAGATTGTCCAAAAGTGTTAAGTTCTCTGTGTCGTTCTCATTTTTTCTCTCCCTCAGTTGTCTAAACCAAGGACACAATTCTGGGATTAAGATGCAGCTGTATCATAGTCATCCATGGTATGAAAGACATCATGAGTACTACAAAATCTCCAGAGAATTCCAGCTTTCTGTATTGGGTTCGAACAAACCCACAAAGGTGAGATCAATGGCCCTGCGGCTTAGGAGAACACTGTGGCCTAAGAGCAGGCATAGGCAAACTCAGCCCTCCAGATGTTTTGGGACTACAATTCCCATCATCCCTGACCACTGGTCCTGTTAACTAGGGATCATGGGAGTTGTAGTCCCAAAACATCTGGAGGGCCGAGTTGGCCTACACCTGCCTAAGAGAATCAACAGCTCCCCTATTTCTCCACTCTGCTGCCGCTTTGCATCAAAATTTAGTTTTTTAACCTTAGGGTTTTATTTTTAAAAAATATTTTTTTCTAAAGAAAAAGGCCTCCAAGGCCCCCAAGAATTTAGCAGCAACCCACTCCCTCACCAATCCACGGACACAGCACTGGAGCACAAGTCTGAGAACTCTTTGGTGTTTTCTCTGTTGGTTTATTGGTCTTGTACACAAACCCAAACAACAATGTTTTTAAATACCTGCATATTGTTTTCACTATGTGGGGAAGGAGATGTCTTGTTTTAAGGCACTGCTGGCGAGCGCTCCTGGTATAATTATCATGGGTGGAGTGCAGGAGTCTGAATAGCAGGGAGATCAAAGGAAGATGAAATTACATTTGCATTTACTGCCTCCCTTTGCAAATGTCAATACACATCTTTTATGAAGCAAATTTGGGAAGTGAATCATGTATATGTTTCAAATACACCAGCTGAACCACCAGGTAGGTCATAGATCAAAGGGGCTAAACTGATATTAAAGGTCAAATTGCATAAATTGGAGTGGGGGGAGGCTGTGCAGTTATATATTTAAGAATTACAAGATTATCTTTCTCAGTGTTGTTTCAATTTTGGGACATAAGAAACTGTCTTATAGCAGTTCAGATTCATTATCCATTTAGGCCTTTATTGTTTACTCTGACCAGCATAAACTCTCCCAGTCTCAAGCAGATGTCTTGTTAGTTTCTTGCCTTTAGTGCTCCATAAAAGCTTTGTGCTTGAAAGAAATGCTTTGGTGGGTGGGTGGCAGAGATCCTTACCGGTAATTTGCAAAGCATTTAGGCTGCAACCTCTCTTATAAACCCCACTGAATTCAATAGGACTTCTGAGTAGACACGGTTAGGATTGCAACCTTAATTTATGTAAAGTGGTACCTTGGGTTACAGACACTTCAGGTTAAGACGCTTCAGGTTACAGACTCGGCTAACTCAGAATTAGTACCTCGGGTTAAGAACTTTGCTTCAGGATGAGAACAGAAATTGCATTGTGGCGGTGCGGTGGTAGCGGAAGGCCCCATTAGCTAAAGGGGTACCTCAGGTTAAGAACAGTTTCAGGTTAAGAACGGACCACCAGAATGAATTAAGTTCTTAACCAGAGGTACCACTGTATTTTACTCCAAAATTTTAATACAAAGCAAGTCAAGGCCAGCAACACCATAAAAGCCTTGCTGCACTATTCAGACACCAATGTCTGCTTTGGTTTGTCCTCTGTGTCCCCTTGTGTTGCCTGAAGCAGGTCACTCCAACCTATTGCAGCCCTTGAGACCAAATTTATATGGGGATAATATAGGTACCTACCAATAACTGACCCCCTTAGGGGTAGTAGCTATGGAATTTCATGAGGTTTAGTCAAGTGGTATGCTACTTATTTTCATTCCATTCAAACACACTAAAGAAAAGCAACTGCAGAAAATTACATTGGGAGGTTTTCTAGTTTTATTCCAGTAATCCAAACACCATCTATTAACTACCAACCAGCTGAATCATCCTCTATTATGCTCCCATTGAAGAATGTTAATTAAATTATACATAAGAAGAGGCCAAACAACCACACTCACCAAGCAAATATTTATGTGGAATAAGTACATCTTGGTCCATTGGATTGCCAAATATGCTCTGTTCTCTGGGAGATCATGCTCTACAGCAATTAAGAATAATCAGACAAGAGACAACACACCTGGGAGGTGAGACGGTGCCTTTTTGTTCTCTGAATCCTGACTGATCTACTGCAAATCACCTGGAGATCTGCCAGTAGATCCTGATCTACCTCTTGCCCTCCCTTGCCTTTAGGGGATCACCTGCTCCCACATCAACCTGGCTGTGCACACTGCTGATGTGTTCTGTTGGCACCATCAGAGGTAAGGCAGGTGGAGACCAGGGAGAGGGCTGTGGCTTGCCATCTGTGGAACTTCCTCCTCAGGGAAGTGTGCCTGGCATCTATCTTAACTTTTAGGCATCTGGCAAAGACTCTTTTTTGCTCCCAGGCCTTTAAAATATTTAAAGTCCTTTGTGATGTTTGCCTCCTGCTGTTGATACCTTTGTTTTATGCTGTTTGATTTGTTGTTATTGCTGATTGTCTTATATATATTTTAATATGCTGTACACCACTCTAGAACCAATGATGAAGGGAGGTACAGATTGTTTTTTAATGGAACACATATAGAAATATGCATACTGCAATAATGATATGGTGTGTGTATACAGTGCTTTTTATGGGGGGACGCAGGGGGACACATACCCTAAATATTTTGCGAATCTAAGTTTGGCCTCATTGAAGGGCACTATTTCAATATGAGTAGGAAAATGAGAGTAAGCACTGTGTGTGTGTAAGTGACACTTAAAGTGTGATGCATTTTCTACTGGCAAAACACATTCCTCGGGGGGGGGGGAGCTGCAAACTGCGTGTAGAATTTCACATATGCGGAAAAGCACAAAAACGTGCTTTGTGTGGAGAGAAAATGCATATGATTTGCAGTGGCCATAAATGGACTGTTTGTGGTTTCTGTGAAACAAATGGGGTTGAAACAAGCATGTCTGGCTTTAGACCACAAACTGCACAGAATGAATTCATGCTGTCAGGCTCCTTTTTTCTGCAGCTCGCCCCCTCCCCGCTTCTCCCAGGTCTTGCATGCTGAGCCTTTACCACAAAGTTAAGGCACGTCCAGACAACTTCCTGTCCTCTCAGTTCAGCAGCTTAGTGGTAAACCAGAAGCGTAGAAAGCCATCAATGTGTGAAATTCAAGTATCTTGTAAAAAACAAAAAACCAACCCATCCCACTATTCCAGAGCTACAACAGCTATGTGAAAGGCCCAACCATCACTGATTCCCACAGCCTATGTTGTAGACGACCAAGGTTAACCAACAGGGTGCCCTCCGGATAATGCTGGAATCCCATTCCCATTCAAGGCTGGGGCTGAAGGGTATAGGTAAAGGTAAAGGGACCCCTGACCATTAGGTCCAGTCGTGGCTGACTCTGGGGTTGCGGCGCTCATCTCGCTTTATTGGCCGAGGGAGCCGGCGTACAGCTTCCAGGTCATGTGGCCAGCATGACTAAGCCGCTTCCGGCGAACCAGAGCAGCGCACGGAAACACTGTTTGCCTTCCCGCCGGAGTGGTACCTATTTATCTACTTGCACTTTGACGTGCTTTCGAACTGCTAGGTTGGCAGGAGCAGGGACTGAGCAACGGGAGCTTACCCCGTGGTGGGGATTCGAACCGCCAACCTTTTTATCGGCAAGTCCTAGGCTCTGTGGTTTAACCCACAGCGCCGTATAGGGCAGCATATAAATTCAATTAAAAATTGGGGGGGGGGATGAAGCTATAGTCCACCATATCTGGTGTGTGCCAAGTTGGCTCCCCCTGTTGCAGGATAGGTAGGAATGGCAGCACAAAGTCACTGGTACATGAGAAACATGGAATAGTGTGGAGAAGGGCCACATCTTTCCAAGCACCAGCTTGAGCCAGAATGGGGAGCTGCTGGCAGGGGCGACAGCCGGGGTGCGGCGTCGCTACGTAGTGCGCATGTGCGGCATTGCTATGTATGATGCATGCGCCATATGTAGCGATGCCACACATGCTCTGCACATAGCGGTTTGCCGGTGGCGCCGCTCCAGTGCTGTACAGACGGTCCCGGGATCCTCTGCTCGCGGCTACAGCAGCGAACGGAGGATCCTCCACATGCGGCTGCAGCGACGTGATGGCTGCTCGCACCACCACAGTGGGGTGCCTTCTTGTCACCCCCGCAGACGTGGAACCGGGAGCGCCCCACCCCCTGTTGTGATGCCACTGGCTGCTGGCGCTCCAGTTGTTGCTGGACTGCACACAATGGACATGATTGTTGGGGCAGATGGGAGCTGGAGTCCAACAGAAGAAGAGTTTGGATTTGATATCCCGCCTTTCACTCCCCTTCAGGAGTCTCAAAGCGGCTAACATTCTCCTTTCCCTTCCTCCCCCACAACAAACACTCTGTGAGGTGAGTGGGGCTGAGAGACTTCAGAGAAGTGTGACTGGCCCAAGGTCACCCAGCAGCTGCATGTGGAGGAGCGGAGACGCGAACCCAGTTCCCCAGATTACGAGACTACCACTCTTAACCACTACACCACACTGGCTCTCTCACAGCATCTGGAGGTCACAAGTTCACCCCTGACTTAGATAAACCAGATGTCCTCTGTTGTGACATAGCATAGAATCATCGAGTTAGAAGGAATCTCAGCTAAAGCATCCGTGACAGATGGCCACCCAACCTCTGCTTAAAAACCTCCAAGTAGAAGAATTGCTTCCTTGTAGCCTCTTCCTATGCCATTATAACGACACTTGTCATTGTACAACCAGTGGCGTAGCTCAGGGTGTGTGGACCAGGTAGATTGCCACAGACGGCACTTACATTTGGGGGCAGCCTGCTGGGCACAGTGCTCAAGGTGGCACAGAAACACAGACACCCCAAGAGCGCAGCGCGCTGCTGACCAAAGCAGCATGGGACTGGGCTTGCGGCACACCCTAGCTGCTGCACCCCCCTACAGTCACCCTCTGGCGGCTGAGAAGGATGCAAAAGGCATGCACCAGCCCCGCAAGTGGTGCTGGGCTCACAGGGTGCCCGAGTGACTGAGTCCCTCCCAGCTGGAGGGGGCCCAGGAGGAACAGGGGCTTGGAGACCCTGCAGGCCCAGCCCTGCCCGAAAAAGCAACGCAGGACCAGCACACGCCTTCTGCGCCCCCTCAGCCCTCTACTAGCTGAGAAGAATGCAGTTGCTCTGGTGGCACCCCCTGCCCCCGTGGCTTGTCCTGCC
Organism: Podarcis vaucheri; assembly: GCF_965113315.1. Lineage (NCBI taxonomy): Eukaryota > Metazoa > Chordata > Lepidosauria > Squamata > Lacertidae > Podarcis > Podarcis vaucheri. Next base: position 60,512,667 of record NC_138749.1, on the reverse strand, counting down.
CCCACCCCAGTCCCTAGTGGGGCAAGCTATATTGCTGTGTATAATCACTGGGGTGGGTGGGTGGGTGTGTTTACAATCCGCACTGGGGATTTGGTGGGGAAAACATGTGACAATGACACTGCCTGGGCTTCTAGGCAACACTACAATTGTTTGGTCAGTTTTCCCCAAGCTAACCATTTTTCAGGTGCATGACCAAGGATGGCCAGGTTTGAAGGGATCAACAGGCTAGTGCCCAGAAGGTCAGCAAGAGGCACCAGCTTGTGAGGGAGATGGGGGGGTGTCACATCAGTATGCCAGAAGATAATAATAATAATAATAATAATAATAATAATTAATAATAATATTTTATTAGGTTTTGACAATAAAAGTTTTTTTTTAAAGAATAGGAAAGACAAAAAGATACAAAGTTATAAAATACAAAAGTACAGACATTAAACATAGAGAGAGAGAAAAAGAAAAAACACACATATATATAAAAACAAAAATTCCCTCTTTCTTAATTTCTCCTCTTTGATTAACTTATTTTCCTGACTCCCTCACGTCTCCCATTTTTGTATCCCTTTTAAAAGTTGGTTCAGCAAATTCATGTCCTGTTAGTCTATCTATTAATAGTCCAATCTTACATTTTACCTTGTTGCTAAAACCCCTGCAAATCATTTCAATGTCCTCAACATTCAAAAATTTTACAGTATTTCTGCAAATACATTTTAAATTTCCTCCAATCTTCTTCCACCGACTCTTCTCCCTGGTCTCGGATTCTGCCAGTCATTTCTGCCAATAATAATAATAATAATTTATTATTTATACCCCGCCCCTCTGGCTGGGTTTCCCCAGCCACTCTGGGCGGCTCCCAATCAAGTGTTAAAAACAGTACAGCATTAAATATTAAAAACTTCCCTGAACAGGGCTAGGAACATGGTGCCAGCATGGCTTCAATGGCCAGCAGGTCGTCGTCGTCGTCGTCCTCCTCCTGCTGCTGCTGCTTCTGCTGCTGCCACCACTCCCCAGGGGCTGTCTCCTCCTTTTCCTCCATGGCGGGAGAAGAAGGAAAGAAGAGGAGGAGGAGGAGGAGTTTGGATTTGATATCCCGCTTTATCACTCCCCTTCAGGAGTCTCAAAGCAGCTAACATTCTCCTTTCCCTTCCTCTCCCACAACAAACACTCTGTGAGGTGAGTGGGGCTGAGAGACTTCACAGACATACTGGCTCTGATACTGGAGAACGTACACAGCCATCATGACCAGAAGCCACTGAGAGCCTCATCCTCCTTTTGAAGCTGCCTAAGTTGGTAGCCATCATAGCAGCTCAGGAAAGCAAATCTGATCATTTAAGTATGTGATGTATGAAGAAATGCTTCCCTTCATCTTGATTCTCTCAACGTGAAGCTTCATTGGATAAGAAGAAGAGTTTGGATTTGATATCCCACTTTATCACTACCCTAAGGAGTCTCAAAGCGGCTAACAATCTCCTTTCCCTTCCTCCCCCACAACAAACACTCTGTGAGGTGAGTGGGGCTGAGAGACTTCAGAGAAGTGTGACTGGCCCAAGGTCACCCAGCAGCTGCATGTGGAGGAGCGGGGAAGCGAACCCGGTTCCCCAGATTACGAGTCCACCGCTCTTAACCACTACACCACACTGGCTGGCCACTGAAGTTGCACTGTGCTATGCTTAGCTCCACGTTTGGCCCTGATTTTGGGGGGAAATTGAGGGGTCCACCCCCCAAATACTGTGGTGGCCTAAAAGGGTTGGGCTTCCAGGAGCTGGTGCCCAGGTCAGCAGTTTCCTTCTCACCCTGAATGCTTCCAATGGTGATGAGCAGGTGTCACCATTTTAATTTCGTACAGTGCCCTGGAGCAATGCTATACAGTGGACACTCGGGTTGTGAACGTGATCCGTGCAGGATGCACGTTTGCAACCCGCAGCATTTGCAACCCGTGTCTGCACATCTGAGCACGCGTGGCTTGCAATTTGGCGCTTCTACACATGCATGACCGCCGAAACCTGGAAGTAACCCGTTCCGGTAGTTCCGGGTTTCGGCAGTCCGCAACCCGAAAAGACACAACCTGAAGTGGCTGTAACCCGAGGTATGACTGTACTGGGCAAAATTAACTTGGCGACTAGACCCAGACCTTAATTCCAAGAAGCAAAATCAATCATTATTGCATATATTCAAGCAGGCTAACGGACACAAAGATCAAGGGAAGTAATAGTGCCACTGTATTCTGCTCTGGTCAGACCTCACCTAGAGTACTGTGTCCAGTTCTGGGCACCACAATTCAAGAAGGACACTGACAAACTGGAACGTGTCCAGAGGAGGGCAACCAAAATGGTCAAAGGCCTGGAAACGATGCCTTATGAGGAACGGCTAAGGGAGCTGGGCATGTTTAGCCTGGAGAAGAGGAGGTTAAGGGGTGATATGATAGCCATGTTCAAATATATAAAAGGATGTCACATAGAGGAGGGAGAAAGGTTGTTTTCTGCTGCTCCGGAGAAGCGGACACGGAGCAATGGATCCAAACTACAAGAAAGAAGATTCCACCTAAACATTAGGAAGAACTTCCTGACAGTAAGAGCTGTTTGACAGTGGAATTTGCTGCCAAGGAGTGTGGTGGAGTCTCCTACTTTGGAGGTCTTTAAGCAGAGGCTTGACAACCATATGTCGGGAGTGCTCTGATGGTGTTTCCTGCTTGGGAGGGGGTTGGACTTGATGGCCCTTGTGGTCTCTTCCAACTCTATGATTCTATGATTCTATGAAATAATGCCCAATTGTACCAATAAATAGTGATGGGCAAGAATTTCAGAGATTTGGAGGGGTGAGGTGCTGGAAACAACCTTTCTCCACATACCCCAAGTTGTGAGGGAGGGAGGGAGGGAGGGAGGGAAAGCAGCAGCTTCAAAAACAGCCCTTTCCTACGTTCCTCAGTGTGGCTGATGAAGGTTTTAGAGCCCGCTTGGCATCTGCATGGCTGATGTAAAGTCTTGGCAGTCTAGGCGTTTTTAATTCCTCCTGACTCATTGACTTCCATTTTTTAGTGATTTAATCAGTGCCGGCCCATGACATTTTTCTGCATGAAGGAGAACCCAAATACATCCCCAGCCCTGGTGGGACCGGCGCTAGAAAAAGTATTGGGGCACTGTTAATTCCTGCCTTCTATTTTCCCAGCATGATACTAGTCAACCCCACTGCATGCTCGCTGATTTAATTGTGCCGCGAATGAAACAAACTAAATTTATGCATGCATATTTATTTATATTAGATGCTATATGCACCTTTTCGTATGGGGAAAAAACTGAAGGTAGCTTACAGACAATAAAAAACCAATAAAATAAAATTACTGTTTCAAGTGGTCATCCATTTGTGCTTTAATACTACTAACACCCTTCATCTGAGGAAATAGACATAATGGTGGAAACTGTGTTTCCTTCATAATCCTAATGTGTGGCTGGGATCATTTAAAGAGGTGGACTAGCAGGCAGGGGGAGGATTCAGATTCCTCCCCCATCTGCTATTATTCATTCATTTTACAATATTTATACCTCACCCATTAGCCAAAAAAGCTCTCAGAGTGGATTACAAAAAAGATGTTCAGTAGTGATCACTGCCTTCAGCCCACAATCTAAAAAGACATAACACACGAGGAAAAATGAATGGGAGGGAAGAGGGGGAAAGTAACATCTTTAATTCCAGCCAGTGGCTGTCTTGCCCTTGATAAAGTCTCATTTTAAAAGTAGCCCATAGATCAAAACCATAAGAGGAGGGAAACATAAGGGTCAGACTGAGTCCAAACCAAAGGCCAGGTGGAACAGCTCTGTCTTGCAGGCCCTGCGGAAAGATGTCAAGTCCCGCAGGGCCCTAGTCTCTTGTGACAGAGCTTTCCACCAAGTTGGGGCCAGTACTGAAAAGGCTCTGGCCCTAGTTGAGACCAATCTAACCACCTTGGACTTGGGACCTCCAAAATGTTGTCATTTGTGGACCTTAAGGTCCTCCGCGGGGCATGCCAGGAGAGGCGGTCCCATAGGTACATGTTGCGATCATGCCTGGTCCCATCCATACCTACATTCAAAGCACTATCATACCACTTTAATAGTCACGGAGAATCCTGTGAGGCCAGCACCCTCGATAGACTTCAGTTCCCAGGATTCTCTGTGACTGTTAATAGTGATTTAAATGTTTGGTGTGGCTGTGTCTTTGTTGTATTCTTCGATAGAGTTATCTTCTGTATACGTTTGGAATCTTTCCCCTCCCCCTTTCTTTTTGGCTCGGCTACAGCTTTTTTAAAAACAACAACCGCATTTTATTTCTAGAATCCTGTGATGACACTCCTGGCATAACTCTTCCTTATTTTCTTTTTATAGATGATGAATATTATTGTGCTTTATTGGTCTTAAACCAACACACAGTTCTTTTGTCACAAGCTGTAAAACCAACAGTGTGATGCTCTTTATCTTTCAACCTTGGACTTCACCCTACATGTCATTTGGTTTTTACAGTTTGTGTGAAATGTACACTCATTTGGCAACAGAGTGGTAATTCATGCCTACCCGCCCTGAAAACAATTGCTCATCTGTAACTTTTCAGCAACCCATTTTATGGGCAAACATTATTGTATAAAAACATGTCTGATTCAAGGAAACGCCCTAAATCCTGTCCCCGTCAGGGGAATTCTGAATTGTATTTCTTTTGATATGTTTTGGTTCTACAAAGGTATATTTGACCTCTAAGGATGCAGTGCGAGACCTGGCAATGCTTCCCTAAGGTCTGGCTGTTGGGGCTATAAACCAGTGTTGCCCAAACAAAATGATGTTGACTCAACACAAGCATACCTGCTTAGTCTGCAGTATAACATAGAAAGTTTCTCTCTCTCTTTGGTACAATGACTACAAAAGGAATTGCTCCATGGGAAAGAAATAAATGCTATGCTGGTGAATTCTTATTTCCACTACCATGGTTCCTGCTGTTCCCATTGGAATTGGTCTTCTCCGTCCTCTCAGCCATTTAGAGAACCAATTTAGAAACGAAAGAAAATAGGGTGAGTAGGGGGAAAGAAGGTTTCTTGGCCTTCCAGATTTCACATATTTACTGTGTTTCGCTGCTTCCCCCCAAGCTATTTACACTGATCCAATATATACACACAAACATATATATTGTCTTGTTGTTTAGGTAGCCTAATTTCTGTTGCCTATGCTCTGGTAACCTCTAGGTTAGATTACTGCAGCATGTTATAAGTCAACTTTTAAAAATAAACAATGAAACCATCACATCTGTTGTAATAATAATAATAATAATAATAATAATAATAATAATAATAATTTATTATTTGTACCCCGCCCATCTGGCTGGGCTTCCCCAGCCATTCTGGGCAGCTTCCAACAAAGATTAAAAATACATTAAAATGTCACACATTAAAAACTTCCCTGAACAGGGCTGCCTTCAGATGTCTTCTAAATATCAGGTTTAGCTCTTTGACAGCTGCTGGAAGGGTGTTCCACAAGGCGGGTGCCACTACCGAGAAGGCCCTCTGCCTGGTTCCCTGTAGCTTTGCTTCTCGCAATGAGGGAACCGCCAGAAGGCCCTCAGCGCTGCACCTCAGTGTCCGGGCAGAACGATGGGGGTGGAGACGCTCCTTCAAGTATACTGGGCCGTGTATAGTACATTAGCTCCTGAAATATAGATATTATTTTCCTGCCCACGGAAGAAGGTGGGGAGAAACCACAGGTTGTCCCCCGCCCTTGGTGATGGCTCTTTTCTTTTTGATTGGCTCCTGGTCAGTCAACCTGCTGTTAATATGAATTCTGGGTCCAGCCTGTCAGTGGCATTGATGGAGAAACCATGAGAAACTTGCAGCTTCTTGCTAAGCACATTTAGCACCTTGGTTCTTCGGTTGCCTGTTTTCTCTGCAACACATTATATGTGGGGCTGTCAATTAGTTTCTGGGACCAATTCCAAGTGCCGGTTTTGACCTATAAAGCCTTAGATGGCTCAGGACCGCAATACTTCAAAGACCACCTTTCCCCATTTGCACTGACCCAGACCTTGCACTAATCACTTGAGAGATCTGGAGGGTGACAACACAAGAATGGGCCTTTCACTCCCCATTTGTGGAATGCTCTCCCCAGAGAGGCTTGCCTGGTGCCATCACTAGGTATATTTAGGTGCCAGGAAAAACTTTCTGCTATAACCAGGCCTTTGGCCTTTAACTATCTGTGGCCTTTTTAAAATGGATTGGTTGTTTTTTAAAATGTATTTCTCTCTTCTCTTGGTTTTAATGTATTTATGTCGAGTTTATTGTCTGTCTCTTTGTAAATAGCTTTGGGTTGCCCTGGGCAAAATAAAGCAACTAACAAATCTAATTAATAATAAACCACCAGTGGTTTCTGGCTGTGAAGCAGTTTATAAATCTACTAAATTAATTAATTGAATATATTTCTGAAATGAATTTGATCCAGACTAAGGATGCAATTCTTGGCTGGGAGTAAGTCCTACTGAATTCAGTAAGGCTTACTTTTGAGTAGTCATGGTTAGGTGGCTCATGCTGTAAGTTAGGCTATATCTGCACCATAAATTTAAGGCAGTACAACTTTAAAGAGGCACAGCTTTCCCCAAAGCATCCTGGGAGCTGTAGTTTGTAATAGATTCCCTATTCCCCTCACAGAGCTTCAATTCCCAGAGTTCCCTGGGAAGAGGGGTTGACTATTAAACCACAATGGTAATTGTAGCTCTGTAAGGAGAATAAGCGTCTCCTGGCAAATCTTGAATGCATAATACAGTGGTACCTCTGGATGTGAACAGGATCCATTCCGGAGCCCCATTCGCATCCTGAAGCTAACGTAAGATGCGACTGCGTGTCTGTGCGTGCTTTGTTTCACTGCTTCCGCGCATGCGCGTGACACTATTTTGAGCATCTGCGCATGCACGAGTGGCGAAACCCGGAAGTAACGCATTCCATTACTTCCGGGTCGCCGCGGAGCACAACCTGAACATATTCATCCTGAAGCTCCTTCAACCCGAGGTATGACTGTAAACTAGAGTTCCCAGGGAAGCAATGATTGTTTAAAGTGGTGTGATACTTACTACTTTAAAGTTACTGTATGTTGCAGATGGGACCTTAGCTGAGCTTGACTCACACTGAAATACATTTTCATGCCTTAAGCATCGTTGATTTTAATCGGAACTAATTGCAGCTAACTTGGTCTGGATCTGACCCAATGTGTAACTATGATGACACACAACATTGTTTGCCTCAGTGTACCTATAACATAGTCCATCCTGCCTGGCTGATACATGTATGAGTAATGTTATGTACTGTGTTGAATAGGATCCAAATTGCAGCAGTCTGATTGGTCCTAGGACAATAGGATCCAGAAGGCAGCAGTGTGATTGGTCTGCAGGAGCCACCCAATCCAACTCCAGGTGGAAGTGAATCCGCAACCTGATTGGCCTACAGGAGAATCCTGGAACTAGCCAATCACGTGGGGCCCATTGTGTAAATAATGTATATAAAGCAGACATTTCGGGGGAACTTCTATTCCTCACTACTATGAGCTGAATAAAGAGCATGAAATCCACACTCGACTCCGAGTATATTTCAAGTAAGTTTCCTAAATCTGTTCTCAGCAAACTGCTGGGCTGCTGCCCGAAATCAGGTGCCCTTCTCACTTCTTGTCCCTGGAGGGAAGTCTTCTTGTGTCCATTGGGCACTTCCTTCTGAATAAGCATATTGAAAATTTCACTCTTAACAGTGCAATCCTAAAAAGTGGGGAGTGAGAAATCTGCAGGCAGCTTAACAACCTGATCCAAAGTTGTGCTGCTCACTTGCCAGAGCACGGAAGTGAGGGGTGGGGCCCTTTTTTCTACATTTGTAATCTTTGATTGTTGTTGTTCTTTCCCTCGCATTGGGAACAATGGGAGGGAAATATAAGGGCTGGACGCTGGCTCCAAGCCTGGCAGCATAAATTTCCCATGGGACTGAGGCGTGTCAGGGAACCAGGAAGATTCTGATCTGAAGGATCCTCCTCTGAGAAACACGCCCCCCCCCTCAAACTGCCCCTGACATGCTCTCTCTTCAGCCCTATCAACATGAGAGTTGCACAGGTCTGGAAGTTGCCACGGCAGCCGGGAGGGAAATCCCATTTCAGATCTCCCTCTCTGACCTTGGAGGGGGAGATCCAGTGTATCCTTTAGCCCAGGGCCATAAGCTTTCAGCCCAATTTCAATGAAGTTAAGGCCCCCAATTGGGACGCGGGTGGCGCTGTGGGTTAAACCACAGAGCCTAGGGCTTGCTGATCAGAATTCCCGTGACGGGGTGAGCTCCCGTTGCTCAGTCCCTGCTCCTGCCCACCTAGCAGTTCAAAAGCACGTCAAAGTGGAAGTAGATAAATAGGTACTGCTCCGGCGGGAAGGTAAATGGCGTTTCCATGTGCTGCTCTGGTTCGCCAGAAGTGGCTTAGTCCTGCTGGCCACATGACCCGGAAGCTGTACGCCGGCTCCCTCGGCCAATAAAGCGAGATGAGCGCCACAACCCCAGAATCAGTCACGACTGGATCTAATGGTCGGGGTCCCTCAACCTTTACCCTTTAAGCCCCCCAATTACTGCTCTATTATGTATTTGTGAGGGCATCAGTGTCATATGCATCTGAAGAAGTGTGCATGCACGTGAAAGCTCATACCAAGAACAAACTTAGTTGGTCTCTAAGGTGCTACTGGACAATTTTTAAAAAATTTTTATATATATTTAATATGCACACATCCATTTCTTCTATACAATGAGCAGCTCTGAGACAACATGCTGACATCTGCACTGAACTGCTCATAGCTTTATGCTTTTCTTTAAACAAAATTATATAGCCTGACAGATTCATGTGTATGTGGGGTTTTTTAAAAAAAATTAAAGGAATGCTCAAAGGAATTTTCATAGTTTATTCATGGTTCCCTGCCCTTTACTGGGTCTTTTGATAGCTTCCTTGAGTAAAATTACCAGTAAGTCACTGAAAACTGGCAAATATTAAGGACATTTTAAATGCCATAATTATACACATGAGGGAAATCATTAGTAAGTGAAATGAGCTGTTTTCTTTTAAAACGTCTTGCACTGCTATGCTGCACCGAGATTGCCAGATGGCAGCTATTTGCCCTGACCTTCAGGTGTTGTTGTTTCTTCCTTCCATGTGTGTGATTGTATTTTCAAATATTTCATTCCTTTCTAAAGCAAAAAATGAGGAAGAAAACAATATGTAAGGAGGCAGAGGGGAAGAGGTCCTTGAAAAAAGGCTGCCATGAATGTGGGCCCTGGCCTTTGCATTTTAAAAGGCAGCCTGATCATCAAAGCAAAACTGTACTTACCGTATTTTCCACTCTATAGGACGAACCCGACCATAGGACGCACCTTGTTTTAGAGGGGGAAGAACATGAAAAAAAACACTTCTCCCCCTCTCTGCCCAGCGCCCCTTCAGTGAAGCGGCAGGAGAAACGGAGCCCCTTCCATTTCTCCTCCCGCTTGGCTGAAGGGGCGCTGCGCAGCTCTCCCTCTTTGCTGAAGCCGGGAGAGTCTTGCTCTCCCGGCTTCAGCAAAAGGAACCCAAAGCCTTTGGAGCGCAGCACGAGGTCCCGCTGTGCTTCAAAGGCTTCAGGGATAGCCAGCTAAAGCCTTTGGAGCGCAGCGGGAACTCGCTCTCCAGGCTTCAGCAAAAGCAACGCGTAGCCTCCGGAGCGTGGAGGGAGCGCTCCCTCTGAGCTTCGGAGGTTTCGCGTTGCTATCGCTGAAGCCAAGGAGCCTGCATTCGCTCCATAGGACGCACACACATTTCCCCTTAATTTTTGGAGGGGGAAAAGTGCGTCCTATAGAGCGAAAAATACGGTATATAGAGATATGGGCTGCCTACATACTACATACAATATATTTCAAGCACACCCCAAGAACCCTGAGAACTGTAGTAAAGTCCTCACAGAGCTAGAAATCCCAGTACCCTTGACAAACTACAGTTCTCGGTTTTCTTTCAGGGGGAAATGTGCTGAAAATGCACTTTAAATTGGTGTGTCTGCACCTGTGGATTCACTTCAAGTACAGAAGCACTGAAGGACCTAGCCAATCTGTTACAGACCAATACCAACCATCCTAGACAGTGATAATCTTTTTCACTTGCAGTGTCTGGCTAAACCGTTTGCTACACAGGAGTTGCCGCTGAAATTTCGCTTAAAAGCAAAACGTGAAGCAAATGTTTTTGTCTGTAATCCAGTAGAACTTTTGTGGAACCATGGGCATATTTTCAGCCTTCTAACTTCTCTAAAAAAGGAGTCCCAGTAAAACTGGCGTTATTTATCAGAGGAGGAATTTCAGTGGTACCTCGGGTTAAGTACTTAATTCATTCCGGAGGTCCGTTCTTAACCTGAAACTGCTCTTAACCTGAAGCACCACTTTAGCTAATGGGGCCTCCTGCTGCTGCCGTGCCGCCAGAGCACGATTTCTATTCTCATCCTGAAGCAAAGTTCTTAACCCGAGGTACTATTTCTGGGTTAGCGGAGTCTGTAACCTGAAGCGTATGTAACCTGAAGCGTATATAACCCGAGGTACCACTGTACTCATCTGTTGCTAGTTTGCCACATGCAAAAGTTGAGGCTCCCCACCAAGCAAAATATATGTGAAATATTGAGAGTAGACAAAAGAGTCTCCACAACACTAAGAAAACTTTTCAGAATCAGGTCAGATCCACAAATTCCTGACTTGTGCCATCCACCCTGTCCCATCAAACCATGAATATTTATCAGTCATAATTAGAGCCAAGTGTGAGCTCTGACAAGCTGATTCTCACCCCCTTCACTGTGAGGCATGTACATTCAATGCCTTTACTTTTTGAAACATGTAAATGGAAATGCCTCATCTATTTAATAATTTTTATACACTAGTTGATTAAAAAAACCCTCTTAAGGTACATAAAATGGTATAATAATATACCAATAAAATTAGCAGAGTTTCCTGATGAGTATACACAATGAAACTTTATATCTGGATGAACTTCTTGTAATTAAAAAAAGGTTTTAGTGGGGATCTAAAACAGTACAGTGGATGCTCGGGTTGCAAAGGTGATCTGTGTGGGAGGCATGTTCGCAACCTGCAGCGCTACGTCTGCACACGCACGGGTCGCGATTCAGTGCTTCTGCACATGCGTGAGTGCCGAAACCCAGAAGTAACCCATTCCATTACTTCCGGGTTCGGCGTGGTGCGCAACCCGAAAACACGCAATCTGAAGCGCCTGTAACCCGAGGTATGACTGTATAATGAAGGTGTCTGCTGAATGTCCACGTGCTGGGAATTCCAAAGCAAAAACGCTGCTACACTACAAGAGAAACTCTTCACAGATATGGAATGAACATTGTATGACACTTGCTGAAATGCAAGGTCCACAGATTGAAGTGGTCAAGCAGCCATTTACAGGGCAACACAATCCCTCAAGTAAAGTGGTCCTAAGATGTCAAGGGATACCAACAGTGAAATAGTAAAAGTAGCAGCCGGCACAGATCTTGGAGCAGGGCTGTAATATGCTGGCAGGACCGCATTCTGCACTGCTTGCTGTTTCTAGGAAAGTTCCATGACATTGTACACTGTGATCTGAACTGCAACATATTATTATTATTATTATTATTATTATTATTATTATTATTATTACTACTACCATATTTTCCCAGCCACTCTGATTGGCTCCTAACAGAATATTAATAATAATAAAAAAGCAATAAAACATCCAACATTAAAAACTTCCCCAAACAGGGCTGCCTTCTGATGTTTTCTAAAAGTCAGGTAGTTGTTTATTTCCTTGACATCTGCTGGGCGGGCGCCACTACCGAGAAGGCCCTCTGTCTGGTTCCCTGTCACCTCACTTCTTGCAGCGAGGGAACCACCAGAAGGCCCTTGGCGCTGGATCTCAGTGTCCAGGCAGAACGATGGGGGTGGAGATGCTCCTTCAGATATACTGGACCGAGGCTGTTTAGGGCTTTAAGGGACAGCACCAACACTTTGAATTGTGCTTGGAAACCACAGTTTGCCAGGTTTTGATAACACAACAAGCTTACTTAATTAATAGCAGAAGCAAAACTATCTAAAACACTTCCTTATGGGATGGTAGGGGCAGTACACAAACCTGAAGCCCCACCATGGCTTATTATGCTCTCAAAACAGTGCCAATATCTTAAGGGGAAAGAGGATTTTTGCCAGCTGTTGGAAAGGATATTTGAATAGATCTTTAGCAGAGTGTGACATGCCTAGTGTCAGAGCACACTGGTTCTAAATTATGAATCATATATTTGCACTGTAGCAACTTCCAGTTTAACATGACACATTTCTGAGTCAGTGAAAAGGTCCTCTACTCCTTTCTTTTCTGGCTCGCAGTCACCTCATTATATTACCCGTATTATTTGAAGACCAGGCCACAAATGCCCTCATTAAGATGTTCTTTGTCTTTGTAGCAACATATGTTTAATCATTTGCGACCACTTGTGTGACTGCTGATTTATTTATGAAAAGGTTGACATATCCTGAAGGTGCTGTTAACGGATTATTCACACACACGCAGACCAGCAGCCTGATATTCATTATTATCCGCTTGTCATTCATCATTCTGTTTCAAAATTTCAGTGACCCCGCATGGTGAATTGTAACACATGGAGAATGGTGGTTCCGAGGGCATTTAAATGTGAATGTTTAAATGGGTGGTGTGTATTTCTTGCTTGCCACTGATATCGCGTTGCCATAAGGCTTGCAGGTTGACACATTGCACTGCCCTTGTGAACAGAACAAGAATCAATCGTCCAAAATATTGTGTCGGCGGCTAACGTTGAAGAAGTGATCACATTTTCACTTTTAGATGTGGCTTGATTGCGGAATTTATTATAACGGGGTGCAAGGTTCTCTTGGGAGGGGTGGCTAACACCCTAGAGGACAGGATCACACTTCAAAATGACCTTGACAGATTAGAGAACTGGGCAAAAACAAACAAGATGAATTTTAACAGGGAGAAATGTAAAGTATTGCACTTGGGCAAAAAAAATGAGAGGCACAAATACAAGATGGGTACACCTGGCTTGAGAGCAGTACATGTGAAAAGGATCTAGGAGTCTTGGTTGACCACAAACTTGACATGAGCCAACAGTGTGACGCGGCAGCTAAAAAAGCCAATGCAATTCTGGGCTGCATCAATAGGAGTATAGCATCTAGAAGTAATAGTGCCACTGTATTCTGCTCTGGTCAGACCTCACCTGGAATACTGTGTCCAGTTCTGGGCACCATAGTTCAAGAAGGACACTGACAAACTGGAACGTGTCCAGAGGAGGGCAACCAAAATTGTCAAAGGCCTGGAAACGATGCCTTATGAGGAACGGCTAAGGGAGCTGGGCATGTTTAGCCTGGAGAAGAGGAGGTTAAGGGGTGATATGATAGCCATGTTCAAATATATAAAAGGATGTGACATAGAGGAGGGAGAAAGGTTGTTTTCTGCTGCTCCAGAGAAGTGGACACGGAGCAATGGATCCAAACTACAAAAAAGAAGATTCCACCTAAACATTAGGAAGAACTTCCTGACAGTAAGAGCTGTCTGACAGTGGAATTTGCTGCCAAGGAGTGTGGTGGAGTCTCCTACTTTGGAGGTCTTTAAGCAGAGGCTTGACAACCATATGTCAGGAGTGCTCTGATGGTGTTTCCTGCTTGGCAGGGGGTTGGACTCGATGGCCCTTGTGGTCTCTTCCAACTCTATGATTCTATGATTTAGCCTTCTGGGCAAATGGCAGGCAGGACCAGAAGCAAAAATGGGCAGAGAAGTAAATGCAAATTTTACTTTTGTACAGTAGGATAGTTTCTTCATACTCCCATGGCCCTCTCTGTGTTTCACCCAGGCAAGTCAGGAACATTATCAGGGCTCAAGGAGACAGTCCACCCAAGCAAGGAGGGTACAAGGCCCCATGCAGAGTCTCGGGGGCCACACAGAGATCCTCAAAGGGCTGCATGGAGCCCCCAGACCTGAAGCACCTCATCCCTGATGTACAGTTACTTTCCCATGCTTGTTTAGAAGTAGCAGCTGTGCCCACCCACCAATCCAGATTGGAACTGGCATATACAGGAAAAGGAGGTTGACAATTCCCATGGTATTTTCCCACTGGACCATCCCTCCCCCCCCAAAAAAAAGTCCTGTATTTGCAACAATGGTGGCTGTGGAAAACTGTAGCCGTGTGGGGTCAGCACCCTTAACAAACTACATTTCGCAGGATACTTGGGGGGGAGTCATGACTGTTAAAATGGTGTAAGAGTCATTTAAATATATGGTGCAGATGTCTTCACTATGTGGTTCCCTGCCTAACCAGGGCCAGCATTTAAGAAAAAAAAAAAAGATATTTATTAAAGTTTCCAGTTTTTGCAAACAAAAGAAAAAACAAACATAAAAATATTAAAAACAGTTAAATTAAACACCTTATTTTCTTGTAACTTATTTCCCGACCTCCTCGTACCTCCCCTTCTTGTATACCCAGCTTGAATTATTTATACAGCAAATCCTTATCTCAACATCTTAGATTATCATAGCTTTAAATTCTTGCTTACAAAAAGAAAGTCATTTTATCATAGTTACAGCTTGAAACCACTTAATTTCAATCCAGCATCATTCAACATTCCTTAATTTTACAATATTTTTGTAAATAGTCCTTAAATTTTTTCCAGTCTTCTTCTGCCGACTCTTCTCCCTGGTCCCGGATTCTGCCAGTCATTTCTGCAAGTCCCATACAGTCAATCAGCCAACTAGGGCCAGCATTAGAGGGTCACATTCTCAACCAGCTGAAAAAGCCCCAGAAGGCTCACTCCTAACTCCTGACTTGTTTATGCTGCTTCTCACATTGTTGCTACATTTACTCATCCACCCACTCAAGTGGGCAGGTGTTGAAAGCAGCAATTCAGCAATGACGCCTGGCTTTCTGGTTAATAACCATTTCAAGGTGGTGTGCAGAGTAAAAATTTAACAGTGTAAGGCATAAAAACAGATTTATTTTTTTTAAAAAACCCTACTACAATCACCTTCACAAATTCAAAGTAATTAAAAACTACACTCTGGCTGCAATCTGTACTGGCTGCCCAAACCAACTTCAAAGTTATTGCATTAATATAAAAAGTTTTGAACAATTAAGAATACCCAGAATACCTTAGGGAGTATCTGGGCCCTTCTGTTATAATAATAATAATAAAATTTTATTTATATCCCGCCCTCCCCAGCTGCTTAATCACTGAGATATTCTGTAGAAAAGACTTTTTCAATCTTGGGTTCCTGGATATTGTTGGACTACAAATCCCATCAACCCTGACAACTGGTCCTGCTAGCTGGGATGATGGGAGTTGTAGTCCAACAGCCTCTGAGTACCCACAGTTGAGAAAGGCTTCTGTAGAAGCATCTTAGGTTGTCCCCCAAGTTGGTAAGGCTAATCTGATGTCAACACAAAACCGACCCTTCTCTGTTATCGATCTGGTCTTGTGGAATGTTCTTTTAATAGAGATTCAGCAGGTGTCTTCAGTATTAATTCTTAAACATTTGCAGAAAACCTTTCTATGCCGCCAGGTTTATGCAGATAGTTAAAGAGGGAGGGGATTGTAGTATATAATATTTTTAAAATACTGTAAATAAATAAAATCCTAACCCTCACTTAACTGGGACTAAAGCCCACTGAACCTAATAGCAATTAGTTCTGCATGGACGTGGTTAGCACTGTGGAATTAGCCCATAATAAAAGCATAATTCCATACAATCAACAATCAAATAATATAGAAAATACACCCTGCCCAAGAAAAATGTTGCTCATGTATTGACTACCTGAAAAAGGTCCCTTGCTTGATCTCTTCCTTTGAGCCATAGTGGAAATGGGGCAAAGGGGCATATGTATCAGGGATAATTTATGATGTATGTTTTTTCTTAATGTATCCATGCTGGGTGGTTTCCACTCATACTCCTACATACTCTATGCATAACATTAAAGGGGGGAAATAGCTGAATAGGAGTTGCAACTTCCAAATCTACCTTCACATCCCTCCTATTGTACACGTTTTGAATTAGCAAGTTAGAAGTAGCGAACTCCGTGTTGGAGGAAAGGGGAAATCTAAAATTGGGGCCTGAGTGAATCAGAGTTATTCTATGAAAAGCAAGAGATATTTTTATTATATCCTGCTTCTTTTTTGATGCATGTGTTGATTGAAATGTCAACAACCTGCCAAATACTGACAACTTGGCCAAGGCAACTTTGTTTAACTAATTGGCCAGTATGTTTCCCAATATGTGTGTTAGGGACTTAATTAGGATGCAATTAATAAGTGTTTGTATGCATTGTATGGGACAGTGGTTATCCACTGAAGTTTTATTTACTGGCAACATATGGCAATCTGGTAAACTATTGCCAAAAAGACAGTAACTTTACAGAAGTGTATTTTTCAGAACTTCCTTAGCATTTTTCCAGAATATAACATGTTTTACAAGTCTTGTCCTATTCACCACCCTCAAAATATCTGAGAAGAAAGTTACATGGAGATACAGTAGCTTACTGAAGACCACCCAGTTAGCTTCATAGCTGAGCAGTGAAGGGACAAAACCCCCTGACGGACAGAAGAAGCTCAGAAGAAGAGGAGCCCTGCTGGATCACACCAAAGATCAACTGAGTCCAGCATCCTGTTCTCACAGGGGTCAACCAGATTCCTGTGGGAAACCTATAAGCAGCACAGGAGCAGAAGGGCTCTCTCCACTGGTGGTCCCCACCAACTCATCTTCAGAGACATACTGGCTCTGATACTGGAGAAAGTACACAGCCATCATGACCAGAAGCCACTGAGAGCCTCATCCTCCTTTTGAAGCTGCCTAAGTTGGTAGCCATCATAGCAGCTCAGGAAAGCAAATCTGATCATTTAAGTATGTGATGTATGAAGAAATGCTTCCCTTCATCTTGATTCTCTCAATGTGCAGCTGATAAGAAGAAGAAGAGTTTGGATTTGATATCCCACTTTATCACTACCCTAAGGAGTCTCAAAGCGGCTAACAATCTCCTTTCCCTTCTTCCCCCACAACAAACACTCTGTGAGGTGAGTGGGGCTGAGAGACTTCAGAGAAGTATGACTGGCCCAAGGTCACCCAGCAGCTGCATGTGGAGGAGTGGGGAATCAAACCCGGTTCACCAGATTACGAGTCCACCGCTCTTAACCACTACACCATACTGGCTCCCCTCATTCTAAGATTATAAGAGAAGGTGAAAAAACATACCTCACTTAGCCACATCCTCCACACCATGGAAAACTGCCTCTGCCTGGGGGGCGGGGGAGGTTATTGGTTTGTTCTATTTTATTATTATGCATTTTGTGGGTTTCTTGCCCCCCTTGTAATTTTATCTTGTGAACTGTCCTGAGAACTACAGATGAAGGGTGGCATACAAATTTACTAAATAAGTAAAATAAATAAATCATGCTCTCTCTTACTTAATGGTCAGTCCGGTCACAAACGACTCTTTGGTTGCGGCACTCATCTCACTCTATAGCCCGAGGGAGCCAGCGTTTGTTCACAGACAGCTTCCGGGTCATGTGGCCAGCATGACTAAGCCAATTCTGGCGAAACCAGAGTAGCGCACAGAAATGCCGTTTACCTTCCCGCCAGAGCGGTACCTATTTATCTACTTGCACTTTGACGTGCTTTCGAACTGCTAGGGCTAGTATCAGGGGATGATTAGCTGCTTGTGCTTAAAATGGTGCCCCTTCAGAGTTTGTGCGGCCCCACAAACCTCTGTGTGTAACAGAGCTCCTCAGACATGTCTGCTCTAGTCACTATTAGAGTCCGACAGTGGCTGTTTGCGGAAACGCCTCCAACAAAGAAGTTCCTTAACGGAAACACGTCTCCTGGACTCACGACGTGACAGCTTCCGACGAAGCATGGGTCTCCCTGCAGTTGCTTCTGACACCTCCCCACTATTTTCGCTGGACGTGTCTCTCACCCCTTTCTCTCCCCTGCTTCCTGCCTGCGTTGCTGCGTCTCTCTCAGTATTACTGAGATCCTCCTCCAGAGACCCCGCGCTCCCCCTGCTGGTCCCTGCTTTGGCTGTTGAGTCTCTCCCCGTCTCTGGGAGCCCTATCACCTCCTTTCCCTCTGATGTCAGTTCCCTGACATCCACCTCCCCTCCAGGGCCCCCTTCCCCCCCGCCCCCTCCCTCTCCTCTGGGCGGTGAGGAGCTGAAACCCCGAAACGAATCCTCTTCATCTTCAGACGTCTCGAACATTTCCCTCCATCGGTCTTCGTTCCGACTCGCTGAATCCTCCTCCACCTCGGAATCAGAGAACCCCTCCAACTCCTCTTCTTCGTCGGTGGTGGCGAAGTATTCCCTCCGGAACCTCGCCACTGGCTGGGGTTTACGAGGGAATCTCTGATGAAAAGTTTCAATTAGAACCTCGTCATCTACATCCTCTGCCCTGACCCAGGTGTTTTCCGACTCCGGTTCCCCTTCCCACATTACCAAATACTCTACTTGCTCTCCCTTCCACCTGGAATCTAGAATCTCCGCTACATGGTAGCTGTGTTCTTTTTCCTCCATCGCTGGTCCCCTATTGACCCTCCCCTCTCTGTCCCCTATATACGGTGACAGCAACGATCTGTGGAACACTGGGTGCAACTTCATGTGGTTCGGTAACCGGAGTCTGAAAGCCACTGGGTTGACCTGTTGCGTGACTTCAAATGGGCCCAGTCTTTTGGGTCTTAACTTCTTACAACCTCCTTTAAATGGTAACCCTTGGGTGGACAGCCACACCTGGTCTCCCACCCTAATGCTTTCCCCTTCCCTTCTGGTTTTGTCTGCCTGCCTCTTATATTCCTCCTTCGCCCGGTTTAAATTAAGTTGGAGTTGGCGATGGATCGCTTCCATTTCTTCAACGAACTGTTCTGCTGCTGGAACGCTCCAGTTCTCCCCCTCCCCCCCTGGGAAGGCTCGGGGATGACACCCGTGATTGGCCAAAAAAGGGCTCATCCCCGTGGACACGTTCTCTGCATTGTTGTAAGCAAATTCTGCCAACGCCAGCTTCTCCACCCAATCATTCTCTCTGTCATTAACATAACACCTCAAATATTGCTGGAGGACACCATTAGCTCTTTCCGCCTGCCCGTTGGTTTCTGGATGACGGGCAGTAGAGAAATTAACCTCTACATGCAGTAAGCTCATGAGCTTCCTCCAGAACCTGGAAGTAAATTGTTTCCCTCGGTCCGAAACCACCCTCAAGGGGGCGCCATGCAACCTAAACACATTTTCCACAAACAATTTGGCGGTTTCTTCTGCTGTGACCGCATGTGAGCAGGCTATAAAGTGGGCCATCTTGGTTAACAGATCTACCACCACCATAATGGCTGTTTTCCCTTTGGACCTGGGCAGATCAGTCATGAAATCTATTGCCACTGCCTCCCACGGTCTTTCCGGCGTGGGTAGTGGTTCTAATAAACCTGCCGGCGCCCGCCTCTCCCCCTTGGCTCGTTGGCATCGGTCACACCCTCTCACATACTCCCGTACATCTTCCCTAACCTTGGGCCACCAGAATTCCCTGGTAACCAGCCACATGGTTTTGTGTTGCCCAAAATGCCCTGCTGTGGGGTTATCGTGCAGTTGCTTGAGTACCTTTTCCCTCAATTCCCCTTCAGGTATGTATAACGCTCCCTTGTAGTACAACGCCCCATTTCTCTCCTCAAAACCCCCGGGTTTGTCTCCCTCCCTCCTAAGACTCCTGAGTTTGTCCTGGGCGTATTCATCCTGCCCCGTTCCCTCTACCAGTTCCCTTTGCCCCACCAATGCCGCCCCACACACCCAGCGGTCCTCGGGAATGACATGGGTCTCTTCGGGTGCACCCTCTCCCTCCAAATATTCAGGTTTGCGTGAGAGAGCGTCCGCCCTAACGTTCTCCGGGCCTGGTACGTAACAAATCTCAAAGTTAAATTTGGAGAACTCCTGGGCCCATCTCAACTGCCGTTGGTTGAGCACTCGCGCAGTTCTCCAATACTCTAGATTCTTATGGTCCGTGCACACTTGCACCTTCTGTTGTGCACCAATTAGTAGGTGCCTCCATCTCCGGAAGGCCTCATAAATTGCAAGAAGTTCCCGGTCGTACACCGTGTAGTTCCTCTCAGACTTGTTCAGCTTTCGCGAAAAGAAGGCACACGGTCGCCACTCTGACCCCTCCTTCCCCGGCTGCAGAAGAAGCACCGCCCCTATGGCTCTGTCCGACGCGTCTGTTTCGACCCTCAGCTTTTTTTGTAAATCCACATGTAGAAGTTGTTCGTCAGAGGCGAAGGCCCTTTTCAGTTCCTCAAACGCTCGCTCCGCCTCCCCCGTCCAAACAAACTTCTTTTTGCTGCTGAGACAGTCCGTGATGGGCGCCGTCAGGTGGGCGAAGTTTCGGATGAACTTACGATAAAAGTTTCCAAACCCTAGGAACCTCTGCACATCCTTCTTGGTCTTGGGTGTTTTCCATTCCAGCACCGCTTGAACCTTGCCGGGGTCCATGGCCAACCCCTTATCTGACAAGCGGTACCCCAGGAATTCCACCTCCTTGGTATGAAACTGACACTTCTCCAGTTTCACCCACAGTCTGTTGGCTTGCAGCCTGCTCAACACTTCTCTGACGTCTCTCACATGTTGCTCCTCATTCTCCGAATACACCAACACGTCATCTAAGAAGGCCACGCAATTCTTGTAGAGCAAAGGCCCCAGTACGTGGTTCATGAAAGCTTGAAAACACGCGGAGCCTGTTTGTAATCCAAAAGGCATAACTAAGTATTCAAATGCCCCCAAAGGGGTGAACATGGTGGTCTTCCATTCATCCCCTTTCCTTATACGTATCAGGTTGTACGCCCCCCTTAGGTCCAGCTTTGTAAAAATCTTTCCCTTCCGCACCCTGGTCAAAATATCATCAATCCTGGGCATAGGAAAAGCCGCCGGCTCGGTCACTGCATTTAAGGCCCGAAAGTCACATACCAGCCTCGGCTTGTCCGTGTGTTTTTTGTCCACAAAAAACACTGGGCTACCCCCCGCTGCCTTGGACTCTCTGATGAAGCCTCTCTTCAGGTTCTTGTCAATGAACGCTCGCAACTCCTGCATTTCCCTGTCTGACATGGCATACAACTTGCCTACAGGAAGCTGTGCTCCGGGGAGTAAATTGATCTGGCAATCAAAGGGTCTATGCGGAGGTAGTTGGTCAGCTTCCTTCTCGCTGAACACGTCGCTGAGATCAGCATACTGTGGTGGCACCTTCCCCTTCTCCATTACTTCAGTCCCTGCCAGGGTGGCTTGGGCCCCTGCTGACCCCTTTTCCCCCCTGCAGTGTTCTAAGCAATGTGCGGAACCGAAGGAAACCACTCTTTGATGCCAGCCCACCAGCGGATCATGTAGGGCTAGCCAGCTCATTCCCAAAATAATGGGAGCACCTCCCAAGGTGGCCACATTAAACGCTATCAGTTCTGTGTGCCTTGCCACCCTCATTATCATTGGGATGGTCTGCAAGCTGACTCCTCCTCCCAACAGTTCCCTGCCATCGATCGTGGTCACCTGCAGGGGGTTGCTTAAAGGGATAGTCTGTATCTGGTGTTCAGCAGCAAACTCCTTGCTCATAAAATTGCAGGAGCTGCCTGAGTCCAACAGTGCCTTTATTTTTAGGGGGTGTCCATTTTGCAGCTCTAGCGACACTTCAATCACTAGAGCAGGTCGAGGAGCTTCTGGCACTGGCACTTGGGGAAGGGGCACTTTCACTGCTCTTTGACCTGGCTGCAGTGCCCTGATGGCAACCAGGCGTTGGCTTTTACCTGCTCCGTTTCTCCCTGCTCTTCCCCCTCAACAGCTCCCACCATTCCTTGCCATTCCTTCCTCTGGGGGCAGACTCTGGCAAAGTGGCCTGGCTGTTGGCAGAGATAGCATTTCCGGGCTCCCTTTCCCTCCTTCTTCGCCCCCTCACTGGGCTTTGAAACTGCGCGCGCGCGGGCTGTTCCGATTTCCATCGGCTCTGCCGGCGGGAAAGCTGGCTCAGGAATGTCTGGAATGCGTAACTCCTTCCAACGTTCCCCTCTCCCTTCCCGCCTCTCCAAGGCTCTTGCCTCCTGGCGCGCTCCAATGGTCAGCGCAGATTTGGTCAGCTGATCCATAGACACCGCCCTGGGGCTCCTGGCCAGCTCGTCTTTCACAGCTGAAGAAAGACCTTCTTCAAATAGCATCTGAATGGGTGCTGCCGATAAATCCCACCCCAATCTGTGAATCAGCATGGTAAATTCAGTCCAGTACTCACGGACAGATCTGCTTCCCTGCTTGCAAGCCATTAACTGTCTGCGCACCGCCCCTTCCTCAATGTCGCTGGAAAACATGATATCCATTGCACGAAAGAATTTCATAGTGTCCTTTAGGATATCGTTGTGCGTTGCCATCAGGGGTCGAACCCAGTCTCGCGCGCCCTTCTCAAGATGCCCAATTACAAAAGCAACTCGAGATTCCTCATCAGGGAACTCATCAAACTGGACATTCAGGGCATATTGCATTTCAGTCCTAAAGGCATGGTAATCCTTGGGGTCCCCCCCAAACTTCTGCACCAATCCTGGTACCTTTCTGGGGAACTGAGTGGTTCTCCCCTTCTTGTCTGCATCTTGAGCCCTCCTCTCCTCGAGCCTCGCCGTCTGCAGCGCCAGTTGGACCTCCAATGCTCGGCATCTTTCTTCCAAGCTTGGATCAGCTCCTCCCCCTGCTACTCCGGCTCCGGCTGGGTCGCTCATGATGCTTTCTCCTGCACAGGCAGCGTACAGAGACTGTCGGACTGCTATCAGGGGATGATTAGCTGCTTGTGCTTAAAATGGTGCCCCTTCAGAGTTTGTGCGGCCCCACAAACCTCTGTGTGTAACAGAGCTCCTCAGACATGTCTGCTCTAGTCACTATTAGAGTCCGACAGTGGCTGTTTGCGGAAACGCCTCCAACAAAGAAGTTCCTTAACGGAAACACGTCTCCTGGACTCACGACGTGACAGCTTCCGACGAAGCATGGGTCTCCCTGCAGTTGCTTCTGACACCTCCCCACTATTTTCGCTGGACGTGTCTCTCACCCCTTTCTCTCCCCTGCTTCCTGCCTGCGTTGCTGCGTCTCTCTCAGTATTACTGAGATCCTCCTCCAGAGACCCCGCGCTCCCCCTGCTGGTCCCTGCTTTGGCTGTTGAGTCTCTCCCCGTCTCTGGGAGCCCTATCACCTCCTTTCCCTCTGATGTCAGTTCCCTGACAGCTAGGTTGGCAGGAGCATATACTCACTGCCAAAAAAGAGGGAAAGTATCACTAAAAAGGGGTACATTTCCTTGCAAGGAAGACTGTAGCCTTAAGATTTAAGGTGCTGGTTTTGACTTTTAAAGCCCTTCACGGCCTAGGACCCTCGTACCTACGGGACCGCCTCTCCTGGTATGCCCCACGGAGGACCTTACCGTCCACATATGGCAACACCCTAGTGGTCCCGGGCCCCAAGGAAGTTAGATTAGCCTCAACCAGAGCCAGGGCCTTCTCAGCACTGGCTCCAGCCTGGTGGAATGCTCTGTCTCTTGAGACCAGGGCCCTGCGGGATCTGATTTCTTTCCGCAGGGCCTGTAAGACAGAGTTGTTCCACCTGGCCTTTGGCTCAGAATCAGTTTGATTCCCTCCCCCTCTTTCTTTTTCCTTTCTCTTCCTATGAAGAGATTGCTCCCTAATTGTTTTAATGTTGTACAGTGGTGCCCCGCAAGACGAATGCCTCGCAAGACGGAAAACTCGCTAGACGAAAGAGTTTTCCGTTTTGGAGGTGCTTCGCAAATCAAATCTCCTATGGGCTTGCTTCGCAAGACGAAAATGTCTTGCGAGTTCCTGCGGTTTTTCCCCCCTTTCCCCCCCTTTTTCTAAGCCGCTTATCCGCTTATCCGCTAAGCCGATAAGCCGCGAAAAGCCGCTAATAGCGCTAATCCGCTAATCCATCAATGGGCTTGCTTCGCAAGACGAAAAAACCGCTAGACGAAGAGACTCACAGAACGGATTCTTTTCGTCTTGCGAGGCACCATTGTATCTTAATCTTTTAAATTGTATTTTAATCAACTTGTTTTTATTATTGGTTGTTAGCCGCCCTGAGCCCGGTCTTGGCTGGGGAGGGCGGGGTATAAATAAAAATTTATTTTTATATATTATTATTAGCCAGGTGACCTGTGTTTCCCCTCAGTCTGCTGTCAATGTGTAACTATGAAAATCTTAAACAGGAATCGGAACAGACTGCCCTTCAAAGAGAGGACTGTCGCCTGTAAAGTAGAATACATGACCCCACTAATATCAGTGGTAGATAACACGCTCAGGTTCAGTGGATAATCATGTGAATTTCGTTCTTCCTCATTGCCATTTGTAATATTGTGAATAGAGGAGTGCTGCAACTGTTTTCTTAACAAAAGGTGGCTTTGTTTAGCTTACTTTCAACCAATTTAACTGCTGTTCTGGACTGAGTCAGCAGGACTCTGCAGGAATCCTGAAGGGACATGCAAAAAATATGCAAAGCATAAATTTCCCTGGGGCATCCTTGCACACATTTCAACACCTCAAGCAGCTCTGGGTAAAACAAAGGTCTGGGTCAGACCTTTGCCTGAGACCTTGGAGAGCTGCTGTCAGCCAGAGCAAGCATTACAGGGCTGCATGGACCAGCAGTCTCAGCCACAAGAATGGGCTTCTGTGGCTCATTGGGAGAACAAAAGCCACGGTCAGTCCTCAAATGTGTGCTTTTAAATGCTTCTTTTTCACAGAGCTTTTCATTTCACGTCCAATGGTATCTTACTACCATGCAGACAGAATAGAGTCCAGCTGGTTGTGATCTGCACCTTTGTGCTGTTGTGTGATGAACAAACTACAGAAGGAATGTACAACAATGAGACTAATGGTTAACACAGCGCATGCTTGGCTGAAGGTTTTCTTCCTCACTAACAGCATCAAAAGCCAACACTATAAATGAGCTGAGGGGAAGGGACTAGACAGGCTCATAGAAGATATGAATGCGATTGGCATTCAGTCAGATTAGGGCAGTGGATCTTCATGCTCTGAACATCCCCTGTACTTTGAACTGGAGTGTAGGAGGTGCTGGCAAGGAAGAATACAATTTGACCGACCACAGTTGGCGATAAAAATGCGGAGATAAATGGAAGGTTTGACCCAGTAAGAGTTCTTTTCTTGTTCTTGTATCTAATGTACAAACGACTTGAAAGGCTGTTGACTTTAAAATGGAATATTTTAAAGCTGATGCTTAGAAAAAATTATGCAACATAAACTCTGCTAATTCAGAGCTAAAAGGAGCAAATGAGATCAGCGACAAATGTTGCAATGAATCCTCACTCCCTAAGAGGAGTGCTTCTGGTCGGGGTGTCAGCCAGTCAACCAAGCCTTCCCCCAGGATATTCCATTCCACCTCACCCCATCCTGGTTTTTTGGCTTTCTATTCAAAGTGACACTCAGCATTCCAGAGCTACAATGGACTGTTTGGAGAAGGGTTCCTCTTTTAGGGGGCTCTGTGGAATGGAAATGAGGGGACTGTGCTATGGTGGGACTGAGTCCAGAGAGCAGCACTGCAAGAGTGTTTTTTGGCCCTCTGGCAATTATGCTATGGGGTGTTTCTTCTTCATCATCATCATCACTTTTAATTTGTATGGGGGTTTTTTGTTTGTTTAGTCGTTTAGTCGTGTCCGACTCTTCGTGACCCCATGGACCAGAGCACACCAGGCACTCCTGTCTTCCACTGCCTCCCGCAGTTCGGTCAGACTCATGTTTGTAGCTTCGAGAACACTGTCCCACCATCTCGTCCTCTGCCGTCCCCTTCTTCTTGTGCCCCAATCTTTCCCAACATCAGGGTCTTTTCCAGGGAGTCTTCTCTTCTCATGAGGTGGCCAAAGTATTGGAGCCGCAGCTTCACTTAATTCACATTAGTTCACCCAGCAATTATGGGAACTACTTTCAGGTGTGGTTCAGAGATTTTTGAACTAATTCAGTGAACTTCATTAACGGCACAAGAGAAAATAGAGAAAACAAGAACAAAGCAGAAATAAAAATAAAAGCACCCACTAAAAGTAATTTCTGGAATAGTGACAAGATTTTTCCATTTTAGATCAAAGCACTTAAGGCGGAAAAGCCTTCCGAAAATAGATGGTCCTCACTGCACAGCGAAAAGTCTTCACTGAGGGGGCAAGGTTAGCCTCCCTTGGGACAGAGCTGCAGAGTCTGGGCATAGCCCTGAGAAGGGGTCTCTCCCTAGCTTATTTCCACAATCAAACATGTTGTGAGTCACACCCAGGAGGACCTCCAAAGCTGGCTATTGTTGCTGTTGTTTAGTCATGTCTGACTCTTCGTGACCCCCTGGACCAGAGCACGCCAGGCACTCCTGTCTTCCACTGCCTCCCACAGTTTGGTCAAACTCATGCTGGTAGCTTCAAGAACACTGTCCAACCATCTCGTCCTCTGTCGTGCCCTTCTCCTTGTGCCCTCAATCTTTCCCAACATCAGGGTTTTTTCCAGGGAGTCTTCTCTTCTCATGCGGTGGCCAGCTTCAGGATCTGTCCTTCCAGTGAGCACTCAGGGCTGATTTCCTTAAGAATGGAGAGGTTTGATCTTCTTGCAGTCCATGGGACCCTCAAGAGTCTCCTCCAGCACCATAATTCAAAAGCCTCAATTCTTCAGCAATCAGCCTTCTTTATGGTCTCACTTCCATACATCACTACTGGGAAAACCATAGCTTTAACTATATGGACCTTTGTCAGCAAGGTGATGTCTCTGCTTTTTAAAGATGCTGTCTAGGTTTGTCATTGCTTTTCTCCCAAGAAGCAGGTGTCTTTTAATTTCGTGACTGCTGTCACCATCTGCAGTGATCATGGAGCCCAAGAAAGTAAAATCTCTCACTGCCTCCATTTCTTCCCCTTCTATTTGCCAGGAGGTGATGGGAGCAGTGGCCATGATCTTCATTTTTTTGATGTTGAGCTTCAGACCATATTTTGCGTTCTCCTCTTTCACCCTCATTAAGAGGTTCTTTAATTCCTCCTCACTTTCTGCCATCAAAGTTGTGTCATCTGCATAATTTTGATGGCAGAAATTAAAGAGGAATTAAAGAACCTCTACCAGTGCTTTTTTCCTGGGGGTATACTCAGGAGAGGGACGCAGGTGGCGCTGTGGGTTAAAGCCTCAGCGCCTAGGGCTTGCCGATCTAAAGGTCGGCGGTTCGAATCCCCGCGGCGGGGTGCGCTCCCGCTGCTCGGTCCCAGCGCCTGCCAACCTAGCAGTTCGAAAGCACCCCCGGGTGCAAGTAGATAAATAGGTACCGCTTACCAGCGGGAAGGTAAACGGCGTTCCGTGTGCTGCGCTGGCTCGCCAGAGGCAGCTTTGTCACGCTGGCCACGTGACCCGGAAGTGTCTCCGGACAGCGCTGGCCCCCGGCCTCTAGATGTGAGATGGGCGCACAAACCCCAGAGTCTGTCAAGACTGGCCCGTTCGGGCAGGGGTACCTTTACCTTTATACTCAGGAGTACGCAGTACCAGCATCCTTTTTTTCTAGAAGAAAAACACTGTGTATAGCAATGTTGTGCTATGATCACATTCTAGAGATTTCTGATTACTGAACATTTTCTAGTTTAAGGTATAGAATTGGTATAAGATTAATTGCACAATGCACTGCTTTTAAATACAAAGGATTGGTGAATACCTAGCAGGGACTCTGGAAGGGACAGTCTGGCGTTTTATGATGCTGCTGAACATTGTAAGTCTATAAATTCATGGACAAGAACTTCATTTCTAGAATCCATGTGATGTGCAAAAAACACATGGTGTCCAGTTTGATGATCTGAAGGACCTGCAGCAAAGCTGTCAAAATTGTATTGTGAATTCCTCGGGACAGGGACACTGCCTCCACCCTAAGTTATTTTGTGAAGGACTATTAGTGTAAATTGATGGTGCTGTGTGTGCATATACGTAAGAATGATACACACACGCTTTTCTTGCTTACACCTTCATGATTTAATGCAATGGTAACTTATCATACATTTTGCTTCTACAAGGATAGTAGTTGCCCATCTTATTATGTTGTAATTTCAATTAGGCTATATTTATTCATGCAATGTTAATTAGAAAACATGCATTTTCAATTACCATTGTGGAACTGAAATTATTTGCAGTGCTTAAGTATAACAGTGGGATTTCAAGCAGAAAGTTATCACATTGGGATAATGAAATGACAATTAGCATTTAAATATTGCAATTGTTGGGAACAGTTACGGTATCCATCCATAAGATCCCTAGTAAAGCTAGGTAGACAAGCACAAATCTAATCTTAAGCAAGTAAGCTGTACAGTATTTTCAGTGAGACAGGTTTATGTCTCTAAAACAGGTGATTTTGTGGGAATTATAACATAGATTGGGGCTGGAGAAGCTGTGGCCCTCCATATGTTGTTGGACTCCACCAGCTCCAGCCAGCATGACTGAAGGGGAGTTGTAGTCCAATGACAACTGGAGGGCACAATGTTTCCACTCCCAATAAATGTACAGGGTGCTATGTAACCAAAAGTTAATGACACATCCTGAAAAGTAACACAAACTTCTAGGTGTGTGTGTGTGTGTGTGTGTGTGTGTGTGTGAGAGAGAGAGAGAGAGAGAGAGAGAGAGAGAGAGAGAGAGAGAGATTTGCTGGTCTGATACAGATACTATGGATACAGATACTTTCCAATTTCACCATAAATAATTGCACATAATATAGTTGAGATACTTTTACCATAATCCTACATCATTTTAACTGAATCCCCTATGGAGGGAGGCTTGTTTTATCTTTCCCATCTTAAGATATTTCAGTGTTTCAAGGCCATCACTCCGCTCCACATGTAGTTGTTGCCATACTCACTTCCCATAAGACACCTTTTCTCTTTTGGATAAGGCAAAGTGGGTGATAGGGAAACATAATCTCTTCCTCTCACGTTTCTTCCCCTTGTAACAGTGTATTGGAAGCATGAACATTTTTAGTTCCTCTTCCTCCAAGACTAATAACACAATCGTGTTGCAGTAGAGCATGGTAGAAGCCACTGAGGCCTAGAACGATGCTGCTGGAGCCATATTCTCAGTTGAAGTATGGCAACATGGTGCCCTGGGTAAGGTAGAATGGGCTAGAACAGGCTACACAGTATGGGGTTACAAAAGGATATAAAAGTTAAGGTTAAGTTCTTTTTTACCTTTTAGAGTTAAAACCTTTTTAGAGTGGAATTTGGTCAGGTAGCAGGTTTTAAATTGAATAAGACGAAAACTAAGTTTCTAGAGAAGAATCTAACTGAGATTGAGAGAGATAAGTTTCAGAAGGAGACAGGATTGACACTGGTTAAGAAAGTGAAATATTTAGGGGTCAACATGACTGCTAAGAATGTGAATTTATTTAAGGATAACTATGAAAAATGTTGGACTGAAGTGAAAAAGGATTTAGAAATATGGTCAAATTTGAAGTTATCGTTGTTAGGCCGAATCGCTGTGATAAAAATGAATGTATTGCCAAGAATGCTGTTTTTGTTCCAAGCACTGCAAATTTTGGACAAAATGGACTGTTTCAAGAAGTGGCAGAGAGATATCTCTAGATTTGTCTGGCAGGGCAAGAAGCCTCGTATAAAATTTAAGATATTAACTGATGCTAAAGAAAGAGGTGGATTTGCCCTGCCAGACCTTAAACTTTATTATGAATCAGCCGCTTTTTGTTGGCTGAAAGAATGGATGCTTCTTGAAAATACCGACGTGTTGGATTTGGAAGGTTTTAATAATGTATTTGCTTGGCATATTTGTGGTATGACAAGGTTAAAGCACATAAAGCGTTTAAAAACCATATTGTCAGGAAAGCACTGTTTAATGTCTGGATAAGATACAAAGACCTGTTAGAAAATGAAACCCCGAGATGGCTGTCACCAATGGAAGCAAAGGCTCAGAAAAAACTCAATATGGAGGCCAAATGGCCGAAGTATTGGGAAATTCTGGAGCAAGAGGGAGATAGACTGAAACGGCAGAGTTTAGAAAAATTAAAAAATAGAGTGCGAGATTGGCTCCGTTACTATCAAGTAATGGAGGCATATAACTTGGACAAAAAATTAGGCTTTCAGGTGGAAAAATCAAAATTGGAAACAGAATTGTTAGATTCTAAAGTTAAGAATTTGTCAAGAATGTATAACTTGCTGTTGAAATGGAATACTCAAGATGAAACGGTGAAATCTGCTATGATTAAATGGGCACAAGATGTTGGACATAATATTATGATGGCTGACTGGGAACAGTTATGGACCACTGGTTTGAAGTTTATGGCATGTAACGCCTTAAAAGAGAATTTAATGAAAATGATCTACAGGTGGTACATAACACCAGTCAAGGTTGCAAAAATCTACCATTTGCCCGATAATAAATGTTGGAAATGTAATGAAACTGAAGGTACATTCTTTCACCTTTGGTGGACATGCCCAAAGATTAAGGCATTCTGGGAGATGATCTATAATGAAATGAAAAAGGTATTTAAATATACCTTCCTGAAGAAACCAGAGGCCTTTCTCCTGGGCATGGTCGGCCAATTGGTGTCAAAGAAGGATAGAACTTTTTTTATGTATGCTACAACAGCAGCAAGAATACTCATCACAAAGCACTGGAAGACACAAGATTTACCCACCAGGGAAGAATGGCAGATGAAGCTGATGGACTACATGGAACTGGCGGAAATGACTGGCAGAATCCGAGACCAGGGAGAAGAGTCGGTGGAAGAAGATTGGGAAAAATTCAAAGTATATTTACAGAAATATTGTAAAATTAATGAATGTTAGAAGGATGCTGGAATGAAGTTACATGGTTTCAGCAGAAATGTTATAAAGAACTAAGTAAAAATAGATTGTTAATGGGTCAAAAGTGCAAAATTTAAGGTCAGATTGTGTTAAGATAAATTATAGAACAAAAATTGAGAAAGATGGAAAGGATTTGCTGAAACAGCTAATTGAACAAGAATACAAAAAAGGGAGGCGTGAGGAGGTCGATGATACAAGTAAATGAAAGGTAGAGATATAGAGATATTAGATGTGTTTTTTAAATGTTTGTATTGTTGTTTTTTTAGTTTTGACGTATTGTGAACTTTTTAATGTTTATTTCTTCTTTTTTCTGTAACTATTAAACTCTCAATAAATATATTTTTTAAAAAACCTTTTTAGAGTGAAAAAGTTGATTAAAGTGGGAGGCATGTTTGATGTTTACAAAATTATAAGAATGTTGATAGGGCTGATCCAGATGCGTACCTG
This sequence comes from Podarcis vaucheri, assembly GCF_965113315.1. Taxonomy (NCBI): domain Eukaryota; kingdom Metazoa; phylum Chordata; class Lepidosauria; order Squamata; family Lacertidae; genus Podarcis; species Podarcis vaucheri. The sequence goes on along the minus strand of NC_138749.1, from coordinate 60,481,352 downwards.
GACTTCTAAAAAGCCCCAGAGATTTGCTACTGCAATATACAGTGGTGGGCATCTACTTAATTACTTTAAAGGGGAATTAGAATAAGGCTTTCATTGGCTATTAGTCATGATTGCTATATACTGTGCTTGCTTCCAAGATCAGAGGTAGAATGTTTCTGAATACCACTCAGTAGAAAACTGCGGTGGCAGAAGCTTTGGCATCCGGTTTGTGGGCGTCTCCTAGGCATCTGGGTTGCCATTGTGGAAACAGGATCCTGGGCTGGATGGGCATTTGATCTGACCCAGCAGGGCAAGTAACAGGGTTATTTATTGTTGCTCAATAATAATAATAATAATAATAGTAAATTTATACCCCGCCCTTCCTGGTTCAGAAAACCGGGCTCAGGGTGGCTAACAACAAATTTAAAACACTTAATGGATGCAACAAAAAACAGCATAAAATACAGTATTAAACATGAATAACAATAAATTAAGAATTCAAAAATCAGTTTAGGGGGGAAATCCATCCAATAACATTAGATGATCACCAGGGCTAGCTGGCTAAATTAGTCCTATTTGGGCCAGGGAGGAGACCAGGGGAGAATTAGTTGTGAGATCCAGAGAGGGTAATCTTCATAAAAAGGGGAGGGGGAGGGAAGGAAGGGGAAGAAAAGATCAGGCTGAGTTCAAATTGAAAGCCAGGTGGAATAGCTCTGTCTTACAGGCCCTGTGGAAGGAAGTTAAATTTATAGGGATCTGTCCCGTCGTGCCCTAGGCAAACTGCCATCTGTTATCAACAGTTGCCAAATCAACATTTCAAAAATAAGAGACATCCTCAAGTCAGTAGTATTAATTTCCTAGTACGCGGAATTGTTCTGAAACAAAGAAAAACATCATATTTGATGGTTCTGAATGTAGAATTGGAACAAGTCACTGAAAGAAGCTTTAATACACATGAGACTAGCAACTCTTGTAATTGGCCCAGCACTGGTTTAGAATGATGGGAGTTGCAATCTTGGAGCAACTGGAGGGCCAATAGTTCCCAACCCCTGTTTTAAATGGTGTGCCTTCGGTGCACAGTATGGGACCTCTGAGAATATTATCAGTATTACTGTACTGGAGTTTACATGCTTGTGTGTGTAGTTAATTTCATTCATCTGTATCTTATACTTACCAACAAAGTAAACTCATATTGCTATGCGTTTGCGGGGAGCAGATCTCTCTAAATTCTTAAATTTAGTAAATGTTATAACTCAACTAATATTTGGAGAATTAAGGGAAGATGCCAGGTGCAGTATAAAAATACAGGCTATGTTGGTTTTCCTATTCAGGAGATTGGCTGATAGAGGCACCATTAAGACACAAAGAGAGCAGAGGACCAGTCCATTAAGAGCAGTTGGTGATGTCCTTTGCCCTGCCCTGCTCTGAGTAGTGGGCAGAGACAGAAGGATTAGGAGGGAGAGGGTGTGCGATGTCACCACAGGAAAAAAGTGTCCTTTTAAATAAAGTTTATGAATAAAGAGAGAAGGAAGGGGGGTTCCATGTAGGCTGACTGGGGGAAGCTGCATCCAAAGACCAGGGAATCATAGAATCATAGAGTTGGAAGAGACCACAAGGGCCATCGAGTCCAACCCCCTGCCAAGCAGGAAACATGGCTGGATTCTGCTCTGGAGCCAAGTTGCTGAAGCTATGGGAGAAGAAACCCTCTTAGGGTGTATTATTCTGCACTCCCTCCATCAAGGCTAAGGTGTATATATATATCTAAATAAAACCATGTATGTTAAAGACACTATAGTCTCTGTTGTGCTTCATTTCCCCCCCAAAGGTAACACAAACCCTGGTTAAGTGCAAAGAACCCTAGAATCGTATACCACCTAGCAGAAACTGGGGTGGCCCATAACACTATATTACCACTGACAAAGCAATTCTCCTAGTTCCCCGTACACAAATCACCTAGATCTCACAGTTACTTCCTATACCAACATGATCACCAGCAAAAATGCACCACTAGTGTGAGTAGTAATGGTGCAACCCATGTAATCTTCTTCTTCTTGTTGTTTAGTCGTTTAGTCGTGTCCGACTCTTCATGACCCCATGGATCAGAGCACACCAGGCACTCCTGTCTTCCACTGCCTCCCGCAGTTTGGTCAAACTCATGCTGGTAGCTTCAAGAACACTGTCCCACCATCTCGTCCTCTGTCGTCCCCTTCTCCTTGTGCCCTTCATCTTTCTCAACATCAGGGTCTTTTCCAGGGAGTCTTCTCTTCTCATGAGGTGGCCAAAGTATTGGAACTTCAGCTTCACGATCTGTCCTTCCAGTGAGCCATGTAATCTTATGTCAATGCATTACAGTCGTACCTTGGAAGTTGAACGGAATCCGTTCCGGAAGTCCGTTCGACTTCCAAAACATTCGAAAACCAAATTGCAGCTTCTGATTGGCTGCAGGAAGCTCCTGCAGCCAATCAGAAGCTGTGGAAGCCCCGTCAGGTGTTTGGGTTCCAAAGGAGCATTCGTAAACCAGAACAATCACTTCAGGGATTGCGGCGTCTGGGAGCCAAAATGTCCGAGTTCCATGGCATTTGGGATCCAAGGTATGACTGTACTGTTGCAATGCACCATAAATCACAAGAAAGGCAGCTGTTCAGTTGTAGAAGTGGTAGGAACAAATGAATCAGACCTTGGACTTATCAAAATTATAGAGAATTGTATCATAATATCCATACTGTTCTGCAGAAGCTATTCTGAATGATCCAGTGAAAAGTGGAGCACTTTTAATTAAGTCCCATTGACTTAAATGACAGAGGTTTAAACACAAAATCAATCGGAGCTTCGAGTATTTAAGCTTGATGGGATTGTGTCCTCTGGTTCCTTCCCCACCCCCACCCCATTTGTATCAAGTGTATATCACAATTTCCAGGCAAAGCAGCAGTAGTGTGCTTTATATGTGAATGCCAGCTCATTTGATACAGCAGTAATCTTGATTTATAATCCATCAAGTTATTATTAGGCATGAGATGAAACATAAAGCCATGGATAATCAAAAATCTGAACTGACATTCTGACATTGATTACAGCAGCAACAAACAGCCTTTTGAAGAGGATTACACTGAGCACAGGCATTCTCTTCTCTTTCAGCCAGTCTGTTAACTAATTTTGCACCAGGCCCTACTGTTAGGCAACTGGATACTGGGAGCAGGGTGGGGACTAAAATGACAAATCCCAGCAGGACTGGGACTGGAGTCAGAATGGAGAACTAGGTCAGATCCTATAGGAGTGTACAGGTGAAACTTGAGAAGCAGGCTGTATACACCGAGGAAAGGGAGGTCAATTACAGGGTCAGAGTCAGGATGAGGAGTCAGAAGGTGCTGGAACAGTAATGTAAGGTGGCAGCAAGCAGAATGTTGAGCAAGGAAATTGAAATATACTCAGAGTCGCAAAGTGATTTCATGCTCTTTATTCAGCTCATAGTGGTGAGGAGGAATGAGAGAAAGTCCCCTCAAAGTATCTGCTTTATATACATTATTTACACAATGGGCTGCACATGATTGGTTAATTCTGGAATTCTACTGTAAGCCAATCAGGTTGTGGATTCACTTATATCTGGAGCATGATTGGGTGGTTCCTGCCAACCAATCATACTGCTGCATTGTTCTTGGACCAATCAGACTGCTGCATTCTGAATCCTATTGTTCTAGGACCAATCAGACTGCTGCAATTTGGATCCTATTGTTCTAGGACCAATCAGACTGCTACAGTTTGAATCCTATTCAACTCCATACATAACAGAAATGAAAGCTGGAAGATTAGGAGGAAAGCAGGCAGACATGTTGTGAGGAAGAACAAAGACAGATGGGCAAGCTGACCAGCCCCTAAAGAGAAAAACTGTGGAGTCATTCAACCAAAGCTAGAATTTCTGTTGACCCAGACAAAATGAGCCAGGCCTGATCTGGAAGCCCAGTACATTTCTAAACACAATCTGAAGTTTTGGTTGTTGTTTAGTCGTGTCCGACTCTTCGTGACCCCATGGACCAGATCACGCCAGGCACTTCTGTCTTCCACTGCCTCCCGCATTTTGGTCAAACTCGTGCTGGTAGCTTTGCGAACACTATCCAACCATCTTGTCCTCTGTCGTCCCCTTCTCATTGTGCCCTCCATCTTCCCCCAAATCAGGGTCTTTTCCAGGGAGTCTTCATGAGGCGGCCAAAGTATTGGAGCCTCAGCTTCAGAATCTGTCTTTCCAGTGAGCACTCCAGTGAGCACTGACCTTTAAAGCCCTAAACAGCCTTGGAACCGTGTACCTGAAGGAGCTGATTTCCTTCAGAATGGAGAGGTTTGATCTTCTTGCAGTCCATGGGACTCTCAAGAGTCTCCTCCAGCACCATAATTCAAAAGCATCAATTCTTTGGTGATCAGCCTTCTTTATAGTCCAGCTTTCACTTCCATACATCACTATTGGGAAAACCATAGCTTTTACTGTACGGACCTTTGTTGGCAAGGTGATGTCTCTATTTTTTAAGAAGCGTTGGTACTGACCTTTAAAGCCCTAAACAGCCTTGGAACCGTGTACCTGAAGGAGCGTCTCTTCCCCCATTGTTCTGCCTGGACACTGAGGTCCAGCTCCAAGGGCCTTCTGGCGGTTCCCTCCCTGAGAGAAGTGAAGTTACAGGGAACCAAGCAGAGGGCCTTCTCGGTAGTGGTGCCCTCTCTGTGGAAATGCTTTCCCATCAGATGTCAAGGAGATAAAGAACTACACAACTTTTAAAATACATCTGAAGGCAAACCTGTATAGGAAAGTATTTAATGTTTGACATTTTATTATGTATTTATGTATTGTAACCATGTACATTTTTTATGTTGTAATCCGACTTAAGCATGGTTTTAACTAGGGCAGTGTTTTTCAACCACTGTTCCGCGGCACACTAGTGTGCCGCGAGATGTTGCCTGGTGTGCCGTGAGATGTTGCCTGGAGGGAGGCGGGCGAGAGGTGGGGCGGCGGCGACGAGGAGAGGCCGCCCAGCGCGGGGCTCTCGCCGTCTGCCTGCCTGGCTGTATGCGAGCTCGGTGGGCAGCGCCTCCGTCCGCAGCGCCCGCCTCGCGGCTCTCATTCCCTGCCCCTGCCAAAGCTCACCCAGCCAAGCCGCGCTCTCCTTCCTGCCTCGCTTTGCTGCCTCCTCCCCCCCCACCCCAAAGCTTGGAGGTTCCCCGGCAAGGGGGAGGGAAAAAAATTGAAACTTACACTTTCGTGCGTCCCTCCCGGCGTGACGCTGCGCGCTGACGTCACGGGGCTGTAATGGTGGTGTGCCTCGAGATTTTTTTCATCAAACAAGTGTGCCTTTGCCCAAAAAAGGTTGGGAAACACTGAACTAGGGGAATGTGGCCTACAAATAAAACGATGGATGTATGTTTCTTAAATACAGACTTTGAATGGTCTCTAAAATGGATGGCTCCATTTTCAGCTCAATATAGCATTGGGGCCACCATGGATTTAGCATTAAATACTTTTAGAAATGGCACTGCCAAATTCATACTTTTCACTGCAGAGTTTAAGATCTCTTGAGTAGAAGTAGAGGCTATCAATCTATATAATTTATCAATATATCACCAATTTCAAAAGTGTGTCTGATTAAACTGCACTTTCAGCTAATCAAAGTTTTCTTCAAACTACTCAAAGACTACATGCATTTTGGATTTTTTCCAAAATGGACCTCCTTTAATTTTAGCATAATTAATCACAAAATGTTTCTGTTGGTCTTTAAATTTTCTCAAAAGCCTTCACAGTCTATCTTGTATAACACAGAGGAGTGCTCATGTAAGCTAGAATTTTACAATTCGGAAAAGAAGGTAAAAAACAATTTGTATTTAGAAATTGTTCAATAGTATGATTTGCATAGAAATTGAAGAGAAAGGCCTAACATATATTAATCTTGGAATTATATCATTTTTAGAGTTGTATCTAATGATGATCATTATATAAGACTCCCATCCTTTAGGCAATTAATCTTTTAAAAATCGACCAAAATTGAACCCTAGCACTGCACACTGAATCAGAATCCTTTTGCAGTGCCATATTCTCACCAGGCACCTTGCCATTTGGCAGAAGACTAATCAAATCATGGACTTTCCTTCCAATAACACAGTGGAATGCTTACAAGATCCTGAATATTAAAAACAATGTCCTACCAGTTTAAGGCTATAAATAACAAACATGAAAGTACAAGAATCTAAAAGTTGTATCCAATGTTAATCACACTCAGAGTAGAAGCACTGAAATTAATGGACTTAAGTTAGTCATTTCCAAATTTTTCAATGAGTCTGTTTTGAGGATGACTAATAAATACTGAATACAAGCTTATGATTTGTGCTGATCTCATAATTCCCTCCAATATTCTCCCAAAGTCCCCATACATTTTGGGACAGCATTTGTTTAGAACCCATATAGGGCAAATTTAAATATTAAGTGTTAGGTCAGTTTTATGAGGTTGCTCCAGAAGCAAGATTAAACAAATTGTTAACCTTTACATCTAATTATGTCATGAACATAACCTGCCATGTATATTCTCTACTACATCATTTCCATTCTTTTTTGTTAGCTGTGGTAAGATGTAAATAAAAAAGTTGGGACCTCAGTTTAAGATATATCCTAGAGTACTGCATGAAAATCACATTATGACTCCCTAAAATTCACATGTCCAAGGGGCCTCTGCTGTTTAGAATCTGCCACTTTTATGACACTGCAGAGAAAAACAACAGGATCTTCTCTCATTTAGAATTCCCAGACTCTTATCTGAAACCAGAAGATTTATGACATCCTATCCACATTGGTCTTGCTTTTATTGGAACCCAGATATAAAAAGTTACCAGGAAGGAATTTTTATCTCTGTTAGTGATGTCCTCCTTGGGCATACTTCCATATTTTCCCCAAGACTTACATCTTCCCCCCACAAACCATTGATTCTTACCCATTGCTCTCCTCATCCTGCCTGGTTTATCTTTCAGCCAAATTCTCCCCCATCTCTTTCCTTTGATTGTGATTTACTAGGAACTCTAAACATGTTGCTTTTTTTTGATCTAACAACTAACTGTGATGATCAGATTGGCCATTAAGTCCCTAATTGCCCTGCATGTGTCCTTTCCCTAATCTGTGAACAGGAAATAAGAAATCAAAAATGGGACACCAATGAAAGTAGAAGCCAAAGAAAACAGAGGCAAAACCTCAACAGATGCCGGCAGTGGAGAAGTTCATTGAAAAATATAGTTGCTCAACTTGTTTCAGCAAATCTCTTTCCTCAGGAGCAAAACGTCCCACTTTTCTGTTCCACTTGTTGAAGTCACACACTCAAACCTTTGTGGTCTCAGTGCATGCTTACCTTGTAACACTTGCCTTAGGGCAGAAGTTTCCAACCTTTTTGAGCCCATGGCTCCCTTGACCAACTACATTCTTTCTGTGGCTCTCCTGTGGGGAAATGCAATTGGAGCCTCAGAAGCCGGGTTATGTCCCGTTCCCCCCTTACCTGCAGAGCTGGCAGCCCCTCACCCCTTTTCAAACACCCTCCCTTGTGGAGTGTTCCCTCAGCCTCCTCTTGTGGTGTAGTGGTTAAGAGCGGTGGACTCGTAATCTGGTGAACCGGGTTCGCTTCCCCGCACCTCCACATGCAGCTGCTGGCTGACCTTGGGCCAGTCACACTTCTCTGAAGTCTCTCAGCCCCACTCACCTCACAGAGTGTTTGTTGTGGGGGAGGAAGGGAAAGGAGAATGTTAGCCGCTTTGAGACTCCTTCGGGTAGTGATAAAGCGGGATATCAAATCCAAACTCCTCTTCTTCCTCCTCTCCCCTCTCTTTCTGAGTCCTCTGGGCAGCTGCCACAGCTGCCCTGGTCTCTGAGCCGCTCCCCAAAAGAGGTGGCTCCTCATGCCACCCTACAGGGGCCTGGGAATAGGATGCTCCCGGCCTCAGTGGCCCAACTGAGACTGGCCAAAGGTGAACGTGATGTCACTATCTTACTCACCTTGGGAGGCTGCAGTGGCAGCAGTAGGCCTGCATGGTGGAAATGCTTCCCTCCAACACCGGCACTCAGCTCCCAGGCAGGCTTTGCACACAAGAAGCCTGCCTCCCACTTGTCCGTCCATTCCCAAAGGCAAGAGCTGGTGGACTGGCTGGTTGGGCTCCCTCACCCACTTGCTTGCTTGCTCCAAGGCCGCCTCAGCACTCCCTGGCCAGTCCCAGAGGCACCATTTGCCTGGGGAGTTTGTAGTCAATACACAGTTTTGTACACAGTATTTAGTTGGAGAACTGCATCATAAAATTCAGGGGAAAATGAGAATATTGAACTGGGTTTCAGTTCAGTATTGTTTCAGAAATGTAAATTGGATAAAAACCAAATTCTTCTCCCATGCCTACCTGTGATCTTCCAGATGCTGTTGGATTTCAAGTCCCATCAGTCCCAGGCAGCATGGCTATTAATCAGGATGATGGGAGTTGTAGGCCTTAGGGGCTATGGCCTGGGGAGGGAGCATGGCCTGGAGAGAATCCTGAGGGCTAGAAAGAGAAGACTGGAGGGCCACATTTGGCCCCAAGTCTGAGATTCCCACTGCCAGTTAGGTGGTAATGTCTATGACTTCACTTACTTCAATGCGTAGGAAGCTGTCCTGCTCCTTCTAGAGGCCTTCCTGCTCATTCTGTTGAATATGACCCTGGATTTCTTCTCCAAAGTTTTACCCTGATGACCCCACTGGGAATCGAGGAGTGTGATTGCACATTCAGCCCACATTTGCGAGCTTCACATATTAATTTCACAGTCAAAACAGAACCTTAGTACACATAACTGTACTTTCAAGCTTCCCAATCGTGTGGAGATGCCCACACAGAGATCATGGTACAGTGGTGCCCCGCAAGACGAATGCCTCGCAAGACGAAAAACTCGCTAGACGAAAGGGTTTTTCGGTTTTGCATTGCTTCGCTAGACGAATTTCCCTATGGGCTTGCTTCGCAAGACAAAAACGTCTTGCGCTTTTTTTTTAAAGCCGCTTGAAGAGGCGCAGTTGCGACGGACCGTGCTTCACAAGACGAAAAGACTCGCAGAACAAATTCTTTCCGTCTTGCGAGGCACCACTGTATATGAACAGGCTCCCTACCAAATTCCAAACTAATTTGTGGAGGTGAGGAGTAGGGACAGCACACATGATCCACTCCATGAACTCAAAGAACATCTGAAAGAAGTTAATGACAGTACTTCACCATGTTTTAATCTACCCATAGCCTGACACAAGGAAATCTGCTCATAAATTAATGCCTTCATGGTTTTGAGATTGCACTGAGCACAACTAATCATGACGTATTGTAGCTGGCAGTTTTCTTTTTGGAGCAGGCTAGTGGTCTCATAGTTGGTGGATTTTATGAAACAAGATTCCGTTTTATTGGTTTAGCTTGGCTAGATCTTGAATATATACAGAAACAGGATGCAGTTTAATTTTTTGGTGAGCGTTTTGCTATGTAGGGGGTTTCATTTAAAAGCTTCTTAAGGAACAAAACAAAAACAAAGTGCCTTTCTAATACATGGGCAGGAGCCAAAAACATAATCTCCCAAATGTGTTTTCCTCTTTAGAAAGTCAACAGAGTGTTTTGTATGGTCTGAAGTCAAGAACATGTTTATGCATTAGTATATATAGCAGTAATGAAGAGAACTGAAGGAAACATGGGGGCCCTATGGACCTCCAAGACTTTCCAAGTCTTGGCAAATAATGCACAGATTCAAGACCTCCACTATGTACACAGAATTATATTGTATATACTACCAGTTTCAGACTTTCTTTATTCACTCTTACAATATGTAATCAAAACCACAGTATCCACACAAAAGAGGGAGTTACTGACAGGCTCAGGGTAACCCCAAGCTATAGACAAAAAAATACAAAAAAATACAAAAAATACAAAAAATGCAAAAAATGCAAAAAAAAAATACAAAAAATACAAAAAAAAATTGAAGGGGAGACTTCCGGCGGGCGCGGATCCGGTTGCAGGCGAGGGTTTGTCTCTCCGGAGAGAGCTCTAGCTTTTCGGCCGATTTGGGAGTTTTTGAGGGCGACAAAACTCCCGCTAACCCTCTGGAGGGTATCCGGAGGTCTTGGTGCCCAGCAGTGCGAAGGTGTCACTCGTCTGGTCGCCAGGTAGCCTTTGTATAAAGGCGAAGAGAGCGACGGAACGAGAGACGGCAATTCGGGCAGCCATTACAGCGGCGAATTAGCGAAGCCTCGAGCCTGCAGGCTAAGCGCCTTGCTCTCGATACAAAGAAACTCAGATACGCAGAAGGAGTGCTGGAAACTGTAAAGGGGAAAGCGTAAGGAAGTATCTGAGAAGAAAGAGAAACAGCCGAGTTCAGCGTCAGCTTGTCTTCAGCGGGAAAGACGCAGTGTGGTCTGCAGAGCCGAAGGAGAAAGTAAGTTACCGCTAGTGGTTACATTGTCCGTCCCTCCCCCATTGATTCACTTTGAAATTAGATCCTCTCCTGCTGTGGAGGGGAAAGGGAAAACAACCGAGGGAGGGCAGAGAAATGCGGTACTAGAAAAAACTCAGTCGTCACGGCAACGGAGACACAGAACTACAAAGAGCAAACTATACAAAAAAAAAAAGACAAAAGGAGATTTCGGTTAAGAGGACTTTTACTAAGACTCCTGTAAGACGTTACGCTAAGTGGCTTATAAGAAAATTCCGGGGGTAGGGAAGACTACTCTCTGGACATTCGGAATCACTTTGCTACTGTATCGTTGTTTGGGGGCTTTCTTTATCTGCTACGTTTGCTACGCTTTCTTTATCTTCTTTTGGACTTAACATTTGGGTCACGGAAAGAGGAAGGAACGGGGGAAGAACAGTGTGAACAGCGTGAAACCACAAACAGGATAGACTAATTGACTAATTGACTAACTCTCTATACACTTAAGAACTCTGCTTAAGAACTGACTCCTCCTGCTGGACTGAATTAAGCATTGCACCTAAATTTTGGAAAAGATTATCTGGAGACTCAGACTCTCATAGGTTAAGTGGTTGCTAAAGTGGTTGTTAAAGAGTGGGTGGAGGAGTCTGAATTGAGGCAGGAAGAGTGTAATCAGACTCTGGTTGGTGGACCTAATTAACCTCTCTAAAACCTCTGGAGGGGAGGGATAGTCTCCCTTTTTATTTTTGGGGGAAACAGACTCTGGTATTTCAAGTGGCTATTCCAAGTGGTTAAATATAAGAAGGTTTATACTATCCCGAGGGACTAAGACCTCTTGGGGGTTAATTGAAATAAAAGGAACTCCCAAGCTTAAGGACAATGTCACATACGCAGAAGAAAGGGGCAGAGGGAGGTACCCCAACTGATAGGAGAGCTTCAAAACAAGAAACAGAATTTAGGACAGAAATATTGAGGATGTTCGGAGAAATAAAACAAAGCGAAAAAAATCTGGAAACTAAATTGGAACAGGTGGACAATAAAATCGGAAAAATGGACAAAAAGATTGAAGAGACAGTAAGTGAGCTAAAAGGACAGATTAAAGAGGTTTCAAAAAGAGTGGATGAGGGACTAAAAAAGACAAAGCAGGAAATGAAAGAAATGAAGCGAGAAGAAGAAAGAATGAGAAATGAGATAGTAGAGTTAAACAAAATACAGGAAGAAATTAAAGATTCCATCGCAATGAATGATCTAAAACAGAGGGAGATTAACTTAAGATTGAGACAAATCCCAGAAGTACAAAACGAGAATATAAAAGAAAGATTAGTGAAGGAAATAGCACAGTGGATGGAAGTGGAAGAGGAAGATGTGGCAAGGACAATTATAAATGCGTATAGAATGAAAATTAAAACAAATAAAGCCAGGAAATATCCAGGGGATTGTCTAGTTACATTCAAAGACAGAGAGATGAGAAATTTGGTTTTGCAAAGAAATAGGGAAAAAAGATTATACATTGATGGGCATTATATTATCATATTTAAAGACATCCCCATAAGGCTGTTAAAACGGAGGGAATCGTATAAACCACTAGTGCAACTACTTAAAAAGAATAGAATTGACTTCCGATGGGAATTCCCGGAAGGGGTCTCTTTCTTCTATAAAGGTGTTAAAAGAAGATTGACTAGTCCCGAAGAAATAGGAAAATTCACAAGAAGATATAAAGAGCTCCAAGCGGGAGAGGAAGAGGAGAAGGGCGCAGAAGGTGGACCTAGACTGAGGGAGGATTTAGAATTAGGTGAAGAGGAAGAACAAAGCAGAGGAGAATTAGAAGAAGAAGAAGAGGAGGAAGAAGGAGAGGAAACAGAAAGGTTACAGAGTAACATCTAACTCAGAGTAGCACTTAAAATAATATGTCTCTAAAACTATGGAACTGGAATGTCAATGGAATGAATGATAAGAAAAAACACAATGGAATTGAACGCATTCTAAAAAAGAAAAATTTAGATATCATATGTCTTCAAGAAACCCACGTGGCCTGTAAACATAAGAAAGTCCTTATTAATAAGAGGTTAGGAAATGAGTTTATCTCTTCCGATAAAAAGAAAAAAAGAGGACTAGTACTATATATTAAAAATAACATTGAAACACACCAACTATTTAAGGATGAGGAAGGGAGAATGATCGCAGTCCGTATTAAATGGCAAGGGGAAATGATGATAATAGTGGGAGTTTACGCACCAAATGGCAATAAAACAGAATTTTTCAGATCATTGGAAGAGAGATTATTTGATTATATGGACCAAAAAATCATAATAATGGGAGATATGAACGGGGTGGTCTCAACAGAAATAGATAGATTAAGGAAAACTAAGACAGAAGGAGGGAAACTACCTAAGACATTTTTTGAAATGGTGAAGAACTATAACTTGGTAGATATATGGAGATTGAGACACCCCCTGGAGAAACAATTTACATTTTATTCAGGATCGAACCAATCGCTGTCAAGACTAGACCAAATTTGGATATCAAACGAACTAACAGTAAGAACTACAAAAATTGAAATACAGGCCAAAATTATCTCCGACCATAACCCCATTATAATGGAGATGAAGGGGGTTGAAAGACGAACTTTCAGATGGAGACTAAATGATAACCTATGGGATGATCAAAAATTTGTGGAAAAGATTCGGACGAAACTATTGGAGTACTTCTCAGATAACCTAGACAAAGGGGTTAAAATAAACGTGGTATGGGACGCGAGCAAGGCAGTTATGAGGGGCCTGTTCATCCAACAAAATGTATGGAAAAGAAATAATAAAGAAAAAAGAACTAAGGAGATTTTGAGACAGATTATGGATTGTGAACAAAAACTAATTAAAAAACCAAATAATGAAAGGCTATTGCAGGAAATAAAATCCCTCCAAACCCAATTTGCAATGTTGATAAATAAGGAGGTTGAGTGGAATATTAAAAGATTAAGACAGAGAAATTTTGAGTTCGCTAATAAGCCAGGAAAATGGCTTGCGTGGCAAGTCAAAAAGAGAAAGGAACAAAACACAATAAATAAAATACAAATAAACGGAGAAGAGATAACTGAACCAAAAGGGATTAGAAGAGGATTCGTGGAGTTTTACGAGCAACTATACAGGAATAAGGATAGAAACAATAATAGGAAAATAGAGAGATATTTAAAAGAGAAAATGGTAAGGAAGATTTCGACAGAGCAAAGAGAAATGTTAAATGCCCACATCTCCAGAGATGAAGTAGAGGAAGTGATAAAGGAACTGAAAAGAGGAAAAGCTCCGGGCCCAGATGGGTTCACTGCGAGCTACTATAAAGAAATGAAAGATATATTGACGGCGCCGTTAGTTGAGGTGATGAATAAGACCCTAAAGGAAAAAGAGATCCCAAGTACCTGGAAGGAGGCATTTATCACAATAATTCCAAAACAAGAAACAGACCCAACCCAAGTAAAAAATTATAGACCCATTTCCTTATTAAATACAGATTATAAGATCTTTGCGGGAATTCTAGCAAAAAGGTTTAAAAAGATATTAGTGAAGATAATCCATGAGGACCAAGCGGGCTTTCTACCAGGAAGGCAAATAAAAAACAACACAAGAGGCACAATTAATATAATAGAATATTTATCGGACAGAATTGATAAGCCAGCTAGCCTGATTTTTATTGACGCGGAGAAAGCCTTCGATAATGTCACCTGGGACTTCATGTTGAGAAATTTAGAAATTATGGAAGTGGGTCAAGAATTTTGGAATGGGATAAAAGCAATATATACAGAACAGAAAGCGAAGTTGATAATAAACAACGCCATAACAGAAGATATAAAAATATCTAAAGGGACAAGACAGGGCTGCCCGCTTTCGCCGCTGCTCTTTATAGTGGTGTTGGAGGTTCTGTTAAACGCAATAAGGCAAAACAAACAAATTAAGGGAATATCATTAGGTTCAAACGAATACAAAGTTAAAGCATATGCTGATGACGTGGTATTAACGGTAGAAGATCCTATAGACAGCTTAAAGGGAATTCTGGAGGAGATGGAGGAATTTGGGAAGTTAGCTGGATTTAAATTAAATAAGAATAAGACAAAGATGATTGTTAAAAACCTAGACCAAGATAAGATAGAATTACTACAGGAACAAACAGGAATTGAAGTAGTTAAAAAGGCTAAATATTTAGGACTCTGGCTTACCAATAAGAATATTGACTTATACCAAAATAATTACATCCCGGTGTGGAATGAAATTAAGAAAAATCTGGAGATTTGGGCAAGGATGAAATTATCATTCTGGGGTAGAATATCCATGGTCAAAATGATGGTACTCCCCAAAATGCTCTTTCTATTCCAAACAATTCCGATAATAAAGGGCACAAAAAACTTTAAAGAATGGCAAAGGGTGATTTCTAGATTTGTCTGGGAAGGAAAGAAGCCCAGAATTAAGTTTAAGATATTAACAGATATTACTGAAAGAGGGGGCTTCGCCCTACCAGACATGAGACTGTACTACGAGGCGGCATGCCTTTGTTGGATTAAAGAGTGGATAAAGTTGGAGGATACAGAGTTATTGGATTTAGAAGGTTATAAGAACAAATTTGGATGGCATGCCTATTTGTGGAGAGATAAGATAAAAGTACATAAGGGATTTTGCAGCCATATCTTTAAGGGACCTTTGATAGAAGTTTGGAATAGATATAAGAACATACTAGAACCAAAAACCCCACACTGGTTATCACCAGTGGAGTTGATAAGTGTAAAGAAAGTCAATATGGGGAAAAAATGGGGTAGGTACGAAGAAATGGTATTGAAGGAAGGAGGGAAGTGGAAAATTAAACCATATGACCAGGTAAAAAGATATACATACGATTGGCTGAGTTACTATCAGATAAATGAAATATTTAAAAAAGAAGTGAAAGAGAGGGGATATGATGAAAAGACATCGAAATTTCAGAGAGAGATAATAAACTGTGATCGGAAAAATCTGTCAAGTATGTATAAAATACTGTTAGAATGGAACATGAAAGAGGAAAAAGTTTAAAATGTGATGACTCAATGGGTAAAGGACCTTGGATATGATATTCAATTGGAGAATTGGGAAAAATTGTGGAGAGTGAATATAAAATTTACAGCATGTGTACTGCTAAGGGAGAATATGTTAAAAATGTTATATAGGTGGTATATAACACCCGTTAAACTAGCCAAGATGTATAAAACAGATAACAAATGTTGGAAATGCAGACAAAAAGAAGGGACGTTCTATCACCAATGGTGGGAATGTGGGAAGGTTAAAAGCTTCTGGGACGAAGTCTACAATGAAATCAAAAAGATATTAAGCTACACATTTGTAAAGAAGCCCGAAGCTTTTCTATTAGGTATGGTGGGAAAAGACATCAAAAGAAAGGATTGTAAAATCTTCCAGTATGCGGTAACAGCTGCTAGAATCGTGGTGGCGCAGAAGTGGAAGCAGGAAGAAGGCCCAACGATAACAGAGTGGAGATTAAAATTGACGGAATATGCGGAGTTAGATAAATTAACAGGGAAAATTAGATATATGAAGGATCAAAAATTTATAGATGACTGGGGAAAATTTGCGGACTATCTGGAGAACAAATGTTTACTAAATACAACACTAGTAGGATTTAAAGAGGCACTGTAAAACACCAAGAAGTATTGCTTATGGAAAACAATGTTTGAAAGATGGTATTAATGGCAGTACGAAAGACTGGAATGCGCTATAAAGAGAGAAATACGAATGAATGTCAAGGACGTTGAAGGAAGTCCAAAAGTATGAGATGTATGAAACATGGATTTAATGTATATATATGGAAAGACTAATAAAATCTTTTAAAAATGAAAAAAAAAATGAAGGGTAAAATCCCCATCCCCCCAAAAGGCCACATAATAACTCAATGATACAGGTGGTAGTGTCCAACCACAAGGATTTTTGCTTGAAGTTCCCCCTCCACTACTTCCCCCATTCCCTCTCCAAATCTGCTTTGAAGGGTTGCAGGGGAACCCAGAAAAGATTTAGGGTATTTGCAGAGAGAGAGAGGGGGGGGGAGAAGGAGGAGGAAAGTACCATTGTGCAAGCTGAAATCCTTGCACTGATGAAGCAGCGTTCAAGATACCACCTTGAATATTGAGTGACTAGAGCTGTTTAAAGAACATGTGTGGGAATAAAGTGTTAGATTTCTGTGTGTTGCCACTGTGCAGTGCTTTGAGTCACAAGTCTCTGTTTACATTCCAGAGACATTCCAGGCTGTTGGAAGTCTCACGGAAGACAGGAGATGGATGTGACGTTGCTGGTTTCCTGTTCCTTTGTTGCAGTTGCTCTCTGCTCTCACAGAGAGAGGATGTATTTTCTTTTCTGTCTGCATAATTAGGAATAAAACTCTTTAGCCATGTAGCTCATACTATCTCATCCTTCTGCATGCTGCTGTATACTCTGTGTAATGGAGGAACATGCTTGGAGCCTCATCAAAGACTCAGGTCATTAATTATTGTCGGAGGAAGAACGAGGACCTCAACCAGAGGATGAAGAGTAGCTTGGTCATAGCAGAGGCTCCGACATAAAGTGTGGAGAGGGTGTGGCACCAGATCCATCCCCTCTGGATCTATCTCTGATCTCCATGTGTAGAGGCTGAAGTTCTATAGGGATATTGCTTATGCATTTGGCTGAACATGCTTAGAATCCTCCCCATGACTGGGAGCCCTATTAAGTCAGGGTTCCTGATGCACAGACGATTTAAGCATGATGCACTGAACATACAAAGAGTCCCCCTCCAGTCTTTCTCGCTCTGTGTAAAAGGAGGAATTTTGGGAACTGGGCTCGTGAATGCGTGGCCGTGCACTGACACACTTTATTCCTACATGTGTTCTTTGGACACCTCCAAAAGGTTTGAGAGAGGGAAGGCCTGACAACTGTGTTGGAGCGGATAATAGAATGAAGTCTTTAGAACAGAAGGACAGAGATTTTATTATTTTATATTGTATTGTATTATTGTACTGCAGTTTTCAGCTGGATCATTTTAATTGTGTGTATGTGTGTGTGAGTGTATACAATTACTTATTTTTGTAGACTGCTTAGAAACTGTTTTAGTATTAAATGGTATATAACAAACCATGCCAACTGCCATGATTGATGGCAGATATCATCAGATCCCAGTGGTGCAGCCACTTTGTGTTTGTGGAGCTTCCAAGTTTGAAGATGTCCCACACTATATGTGTTTCTGCTCTCTGTATTCTGAACCACACTAAATTTCCTACGGTTATTTTAGCCCCCTTTACTTTTCCCCTTTAGAAAAACTAAGCTATACACTCGCTGATGCAGATACTTCTGCAATCCATTTTTGGATTTATTTTCTGTACATACAACTTTCTTTTCTGCTTTGGAATTCTTGAAAATCTCAGCAAAAAGCATTTTTATTTTGGAAGCCAGTTGTGGTTGTGATCAGTGCTATCTTTCTTGGGGGGGGGGAGGGAGTGCCAGAACTCACCATGAACCCGGATCTGAGTTCCAGTGAGTTCCGGCTGAAAAGAGCCCTGGTTGTGATTTTTAATTTGACAAACCCACTGGTATATTTGGTCAGCATGCTGTTCCCTCAATGTCAGGGGTTTTTCTACTGCCTATATGGAAGAAAGTGCTAGACAGGTGGGTGAGCACTCATGGAGTCAATTAAAAATCTATGTTTTATAGCCTTGCACCTATACAAATAACAGGCCATATAAGATAGTTACTTACCTGAAAATCATAATCAGAATGGTTTGAGTCCATCACTGACTCCTTTTAAAGCAAAGACAAATGTTCCAGGGGAAATCTGTTCATTGATGTAGGGAGAGACTGCAACTCACTGGTGGAGCCCATACTTTAAATGTAGAAGTTCCAGGTTCAATCCCTGGCGTTTCCAGCTAAAATGTGGATTAGCTATCATAGAATCATAGAGTTGGAAGAGACCACAAGGGCCATCGAGTCCAACCCCCTGCCAAGCAGGAAACACCATCAGAGCACTCCTGACATATGGTTGTCAAGCCTCTGCTTAAAGACCTCCAAAGAAGGAGACTCCACCACACTCCTTGGCAGCAAATTCCACTGTTGAACAGTCAGACTGACAGCAGGCAATACTCTGCTAGAGGGACAAATGGACCTGGTACAACAAGGGAGCTTCCTATTTACTTGTTAATTTGCATAACAATAATAGGAAGTGGGAATAGGAAGGGGATAGGGAAGGGAATCAGAACAGGAAGGAAGGCTTGTATCCAAAGTAGTGCTGATTCAGTTGCTCCATTGTCACAGTCTGATCAAAGACCCGGCTGGGGACGTCAGGACCGGGGGCAAGATGGTGGTGTGGGAGCAGGAACAACAGTCTAGAAGCCAGGGGTCTGAGGGTCAGGAAGCAGGGAGTCACGAAGCCAAGGGTCCGAGGGTCGAGAAGCAAAAAGCCAAGGTCCGAGGATCAGGAAGTAAGAAGCCAAACAGCGAGGCAGGAAACGTGTTGCTGTGGCCAAACGGAAATGCTGACCTTATATCCCTTCCCAACTCTTGCCACCAGGTGTAGCGAGTTACCAAGAGGCCTCACCTGTGCGGCCGTGCCCTTCCTCTCCAGAACAAACTTAGGAAGGCCCCAGTCCTGCGAAGCCCTACTGGTCATAGGGGCTGGCTCCTGCACACACTCCTGACATCCATTAGCGCAAGGATTTCTGCTTGTGCAATGGAACTTCCCCCATTTCTTGTCCAGTGCCCCTCTAAATTTGTTCTGGATTTCCCCCCAGTGCTCCTAAGCAGATTTGGGGTGGGTGCAGAACATGAGGGGCTGTCACACAGGGTAAGTTCTTGCACTAGCACAACAAGGGCATTGAATACCACCCTACTTTGCCTTTGATTGCTGCACATCAATGTTATGGGGGGAAATGCAGTGCATTTTCAGCATGTTTTAAATATTATCAAAGGAACAAGAATGAGAGAACTTTGTGGAACCTACATGGTTTCTATGACACAGTGAAGAGGGGGAAAAAGAAGGTCAATGTGGATTTTCAGGGTTGTTAAGATTTAGCCTGCTTGAATTATTTTGTGCTTGTGGAAGTTAAGCAGATGAGAAACACATTAAATAAGATGATAGAATATAGATTATATTGTGCCCCCTCCCTTGCACCATTGCACCTACCCCAACTCTTCCCTAAGCTTTAGCTCAATGAATGAATTCTCACCCCCTTCTCCCTCCCTCTCTTTCAATTTGTTAAGATGCTGGAATCTGCTTTGTGAGATTTATGAAG
Organism: Podarcis vaucheri; assembly: GCF_965113315.1. Taxonomy (NCBI): domain Eukaryota; kingdom Metazoa; phylum Chordata; class Lepidosauria; order Squamata; family Lacertidae; genus Podarcis; species Podarcis vaucheri. Next base: position 60,461,664 of record NC_138749.1, on the reverse strand, counting down.
GAACTTGAAGCGATTAGTTTCACAGTGCATGAAAATTCCTCAGGTTCAGAGGGATGTCCAATCTGTTACACCATGAGCTGTTGACTGGATGAGAACATGAGCAGCTCGGAGCCATAAGGAGATTGTGTTGAGTTATTAAACACTTGTGGCAAAGCTGCTTATTGTTAATTCCCCAATGTCCTGCCGAAGTGGTTGGATAAGATCATATCGGATTAGATCAAAGAGCCTGGGAACCGGCCTTTCAAGCAGATTCGTTTAATCAATAAAGAGGGGAGAGGGAGAGAGCAGCAGCAGCAATACCAGGATCACAGGAGATTAGGATAAGGAAAATACGAAACAACAGATCCCCCCCATTAAAAAAATAATAATGTAATTCTGCATGGCAAAGAGTAGAGCTTTTCTTTTCTTTCTCCCTCCCTCCCATTTAAAAAACCTTAAATTCCTGTAACTGTATCAGCACAAAGAGAAGAATAAATGACTCCCTTTAAAACTTCATTATAGAGCAGCCAGTTTAGAACCAAGCATTTCCTAATACAGTAATACTTCATAAGTCAAGACACTGTAAAAGTACTATTAAAGCAATCAGAGCTCTAAAATACCTGCTGTTAGGTGAAGGGGTGGGGAGACTCCTATCAAGAAGCAGCTTTTGCTTAAATGATTCCCTTAAGGAAAAAACAGTTCTGCACAAAATGTCAATTGTGCCCTTATATTTGGGAGCGGGAGGTAGGTGGGCGAATAATCTTGATTTCAACCAAGTTTATTTAGAAACTGCGGCTAGGAATTCCAGGAGGACTGATTTCTAAGTTAGCAGAACTACACTGTACAGTAATTAAAAGGACTAACAAAATTCATATACACAAGGAATATGTCTATTACTGGTTGATAGATTATAATGCTGGGTGCAATTCATGTTCCAGAGTGTCTGTAGTGGTAAAGTCCTACATAGACATAATATCATTTTTAAGAGGGCCTTTAAAACCAATTTCCATAGGCAAGTACAACACTAATCATAATAAAATGGAAAATAATGAGAAAAGGCCAAATATTATTAGTCTGCTTACTGTTGCTGGGAAAATTCTCTTTGATTCACAGTAGGATTTGGCCCCAAATGAATTAGCAATGCAGGTGCCTGAAGAAAAATGATTGGCCATAATAGTATTATAAAAATTACACCTGATTTTAACAAAATATAATTTATACTCAGAATTAAATATGGATATATATCTATAAATCCATTCTATAAAACTTAATTTTCCATCCAGATATGCTGATTACCTCAGGCCTTGCATACCTTCGCTGACAGTTAATTACTACGGAACGCTTTAACGCTATTTTCCAAATCAGCAGGCATGCATAAAATGACTGCAATCTAATTTGACATATTATTAGTGATGATTATTGTCATAGATAAATTAGATTGAACAGAAAATAACCTTCATCCTTAGCATGTTTTAGCTCTCAGAATTAATGTGATTTGGTGAACACACATAAATAAAAGTCTGATGAGTCCCCGCTGACTGTGAGGCCGGCTGGTGCTGAAGTGTATCAATTTCATGCAGATGATGAATTCCTTAAGCATTCAATGATAATCATGCTTGATTTGACAAGACTTTCTCATGCTATTTTAGGGCCTTAATTTTCTGTGAAGTTCTGTCAAGTGCTCATCAAGCACCCACTTATCTCCCTATCTTAACCTGGCAACCAATCACAAGGTTGCCTAACAGTGCCGCTACCAAGTACCAAGGTATTAATATTCTGGTCATGTGACTGTCCAAGGAGAGAAGCCAATCAATGGCTGATTAACATTCAGGTCATGTGACTCCCAAGGAGAGTAAATGAGTTACACAGTAAGACATCAAACAAATTTTCATCTTGAAAGAGTGATTGCTTTTTCTGCTGCTGTGATGTTTGTCAAATTCACTCTAGCCTTGTCCAATTAAGCTCCATGAGATGAATTAATAATGAAGAGATGTAAGCATTCTGCCAGCGTGATATCTGCGCCGAGAACCACGGCGTGGAGACCGAGGGAGGGAGGGGAGGGGGAAGGAAAATGGATCGGAAAAAGCCCACATCTGGATAGCTAGAATAATTGCTTTCCAAACGTTGAGGCTGTTTTGTAGTATTTAGTTTGCATTGCACTTCAACTTAGAGGGACTCTTGGGGGAGCATTTAGACAACCAAGTTTCCTTTTCCAAGGACTAGATGACGTTTGCATTCACCAGCCTGTGGAAATTCAGTGGACAGGGATGACAAAAAGGGTTGATAGGCACTCCCACAAAATATTTCCTTATCCTCCGCATTTCAGCTTCAGTTCATTAAGGTCCTATACATTGTGAATTAAATCCTGGCTCTCCCAAGAATGGTTGTTGCACCTCCAGACTTATTTTTCTATGAAACTAGCACATGTGACTGCATCCTTAATGTGATGGACACTGCAGTCTCTTTATTTTAATCGTACGGGGGGGGGGTCTAATTTGTTCATATGGTAATGGCAGAAAAGTGCTCTTTTGAAGCCTAGTTTAGCTGAGTTCTCATTGTTTGGCAATGTTGTCAAATGCAGGAGGGAAGCTGGTCAAACTCAACTTGTGTGTGGAATTCACTCAACCACATCTTTTCTTGTGGTGATTGTGGCTTTCATATAATTGCCATATCATTTTAAACTATCACATACAGTGGTACCTCTACTTACGAACACGATCCGTTTCGGGGTGCCGTTTGCATCCTGAAAAGTCCTTAAGTAGAGCGCCGCTACTGTGCCTGTGTGAAGCACGCAGATCGCTTCTGTGCATGCGGTGAACCCGGAAATAAACACTTCCAGGTTTGCTGCGTTCGTAACCTGAAAAGCTGCAACATGAAGCAAACGTAACACGACGTATGACTGTATAGGCTCTCAGCTTGGCAATTTTTTACACACTTGCAAGCTGCATCCAGCAATAGCCCCAAAACTTTCCTTTGGATATTACCAGAAAAAACAACCCTAGTTATTGAGATGGAAAGAAGCCTACATTAGAGACTGAACTCTTGCCACTACAAGTCAGCCCCAATAAAAAACCAGGGCTAGCGCCACCATTAGATAATATGAGGCAGCTGCCTTAATCAGCTGATTCTCGGAGTTACGAAAAGGCAGTAAATTGTTGGTTATTTACCTTAATGCTGTATCCACTGCTCCACGTCGGGTAGCAAGATGTTTTGGGCTGGCCCTATGCTGTGCCTCCAAAATATAAGCAGATTGTTGTGATTCTCCACCAAGAAACCTACAGTGGTAAGGCAGCCATTCTGAGTGTTTTTCATCTCCCCCCAACTGAATCTGGTATGGCCAAGATCACACTCTTAGAGTGCAATGACCAAAGTGGACAAAATATGCTACATCTAGGAAGCCCAATTTATGCGTCAAACTCAACGTGTTGAATTGTTCTCAGATCTACTCAGGGCTATGCAAAGCTGGTAATAGGCCCAGGCCAGATGGGAAAGGTAGGCTCCATTTCAATAATCTTTACCAACTGGTCCCCCCTTTGCCTTTCCCAGGGGGACTTGGAATAAGGCCCCCCAAAATCATAGGCCCATGGCAATTCCCCCCTAGCTCCCACTCCATCCTGAATCTCCTGTATTCTATCCAAAGACTGTCAGAAAACATTTCTGGAAAAAATGCCAGAAACCTTTTCCTCAGTTGGACAAAAACTATCACTTGGATGCATATGTGTAAAATCAATCTTGAATTGCCTACAGGACAAATATTTGCAGAACTCTACACAAATATACTTCTGTTCAGTTTATTGAAGCTGTTAGTAATTACTTTCATGGGGTGACCATGTAATAACAACAAGTTTTAAGGCAAGGGCATTGGAATTGGTCACTTAAAATAGTCATACAAAGTGCATGATTTACATACAAAGAATGCAACAAGGTTTCAGGAACAACTATTTGCGTGTTGAGGTCCACCAAAACCCCCTTCCCAATAACTCACACATCACACATAATTTTTGTTTAAGGTTTTTGGCATAATTTTGGCCACAACTTTATTTAAATACAAATTGAGAGTGGTTGCTTAGGCATTGGTTATGACTATCTGTCCCCTCCCGCCATGGGGGACAGCACTGACTCCCTAGTCAGTCCCGGAGGAAACAAGGGACAGAGTCAGCTGGAGCTGCGTCACAGGCCCTCAGCTACTCCGCGCTTGTTCCTTGAAGCTTACGCGGCCCGCACCCTGCTCCAAGGGTTTGGACGAAGGGGATGGTAAGCTTCAGAATTCCTTTAACGGAATACCCGTCTTCAGCAGCATTGGAGGGGCAGGCACAGCCAATCCATACCCCTCCACCAACCAATTTAACCAATGCCTAACCGCCAACCTTACAAGTTGTGACGATTTGCTAAGCAGTAGGCAAAACCCAAAAGGCACGCACTAATTAGCCAATTGGAAAAATTCCTACTGGGCCCCCGCACCAAGGCGAACGACCCCATGACAGGCAGAGCAAGGTCAAGGCGCAAGCCCAAGCAAGGGAGGGCGGGCGGGAGATCCGGTGTCCACAGCAAAAGAGAAAGAGAAAGCTGTGGACCCTGCTTATAAAGCCATTGAACCCACCCCTAAATTGGCAACATCCAAATTGCCCCAGTAACAACATCCTCCAATCTGCTCCCAGGCCTCTAGCCATCTATGGCCTGGTCACTAACATGGGGTTTTGTTCGGCCCCAACCGCAACACGTGCTCTCTTTTGATGTGAACACGCTTTGCGTGTTGAGGTCCACCAAAACCCCCTTCCCAATAACTCACACATCACACATAATTTTTGTTTAAGGTTTTTGGCATAATTTTGGCCACAACTTTATTTAAATACAAATTGAGAGTGGTTGCTTAGGCATTGGTTATGACTATCTGTCCCCTCCCGCCATGGGGGACAGCACTGACTCCCTAGTCAGTCCCGGAGGAAACAAGGGACAGAGTCAGCTGGAGCTGCGTCACAGGCCCTCAGCTACTCCGCGCTTGTTCCTTGAAGCTTACGCGGCCCGCACCCTGCTCCAAGGGTTTGGACGAAGGGGATGGTAAGCTTCAGAATTCCTTTAACGGAATACCCGTCTTCAGCAGCATTGGAGGGGCAGGCACAGCCAATCCATACCCCTCCACCAACCAATTTAACCAATGCCTAACCGCCACAGAGCCTTAGCTCACCGCCAAACCACTCACAAATGCAACCCTTCCTTCAATCCCAAAGCAACCATAGCCAACCAGGTGTCGTTCCCTATAGGGGAAATATTCACCCTAAAGCTGGCAGCAGCCTTGAAGCCTTGAAGGTAAGCACAGGGTGCAAAATCACGGAACCACCTGAAGCAAAGCCTATTTTACTTTATTATTTTTATTTTATTTTATTTTATTTTATTTTTATTTTATTTTACACTTCCTTATTAACATGCTTCCCGGCCTCTTTGGTGGTAGTTTGTCTAGGCACTGGTTCCTGACTAGCTGCACCTGACCTCAGCAGGGCAGCACTGACGACTGGGCCCCACCATATCGTCAGTACCAGCAACATTGTGGGGGAGCAATGAATCCCAAGGCAATCGCATCCCGCCAGGTGTCGTTCCCCATAGGGGAAAGATGCACCCCCCATCTGCCCCAAAGAGGGGTGCAGGGTGCAATATCACAGAACCACCTAAAGCAAGGACCTATTTTATTTTATTTGTTATTTTATTTGTTATTTTATTTTATATGTTATTTTATTTTATTTTATTTACTTTATTTATTTTATTTTATTTTCCACCGCCATATTAACATGCTTTCTGGCCTGCTCGGTGGTAGTTTGTCTAGGCATTGGTTCCCGACTAGCTGCACCTGACCTCAGCAGGGCAGCACTGACGACTGGGCCCCACCATATCGTCAGTTCCAGTAAACAGCATGGGGGAGCAATGAACCAGGATCAGACTCAAGCTCACCCCCAAATGCTCCCAGGGACTCTTGCACGGCCCTACCCCTCAGAAAGGGGTCAACAAAAGCATGGCGAATCCTTGGATTCCCTTAATGGAACATCTTTGCGCATTGGAGGGGACAGGTGCTCCAACCCCCCCTCCAGACCACCTTGAACCAATGCCTTAAATTATTTTGAGTCCAGGGAGAGCTGCCATCAACTCAATCCAAGCCCTCTTGCAAGCAGGAATGCAAACTTATGCTGGAGGAAGACAGCAAACATTCTCGCCCAGCTGTACCACCAGCACTGCGGGAGGACCTGCACAGTCACACTCGACCGCACCAAAGGAAGGATCTCCTCCCAAAGCATTCCCCATCTGGACATCCAGCCTATGTTCACATGGGCAGGAAGACTGAGATGGCGCCCCAGTCCAGACTTGTCAGCGCACTTGCCAGCCCAGTGTACAGTGCTGTGGCCCAAATGTGCACCGCTGCTCCTATGAGAAAAGGAAATAACAGACAAGCATCAGCACAGACATCATTGTGACACTTCCATTGTGACCCTTGTCAGCGTCAGACTTCTAATGACCCGTATTCACAATCCTGTCTACTGACAGGCCCCCAGTGTGCAGCCTTTGCAGCAGCACCTAATCGTAAGGAATGAGGCGTGTTCAGCGGTAAGCAAGCCGCAGGCCGTAATAACTGGTGCACGATGTAAGCACATTGATGCCTGGCTAACGGGAACCCATTTTCATGCACTAGGAGCGGGCCAGCCCCCAGGGAATAAAAAGCCAAATATTCTGTTATCCATAACTGGGCAAGGGCCCTCCTCATCTGTAATGGGAAGCCTGATTGTGGCACTCCTGCCCACTAAGTCTGTTTTAGAGTTCCCAACTCTAATGACAAGCTCCAAAGCAGATAAGGATAAGTCCTGAAGCAATAAGCCTCCAGACTCTCAGCCCTGTGCTGGCTCCAACAACCATTTCCCCAACCCTCAGTGCGAAAATGCAATGGACTACTGAAAGGAGTCTCGCCTTGATCTTTTACCAGCAGACAAGTTTTAACTTGTTGCAGATCCTGCATAGGTAAAATTGACCGACTTCCTGCCCACTGTCCTATGAGGTTGGAGCCTATTCCAACCTTCCAAGGCCCTGCGCATTACAAACTTTATGCAAGGGTCTCTGAAAAATAAAGCTTCAGTATAACAGACATTGCAGCGGACTGAATTCTGATAGTTATAACAGCACGCCCAATCTGCGGCAGGTGGACCAAATACTGCAGGATCTGCTCAGAGGATGGGGGCCAGTTCCTCTGAATGGCCGCGGACTGCCAGCTTAAGGCTAAGAAATCCATCCAGGCCTTCCCATAAGAGCTAAAAGCAGAAGGGGAAATGGAAGCTGCTGCTCTCTGTAATTACTAATTGTTGTCAAAATGCCACAGGTGGTCTGGAAAAGTCTGGCAATAGCTGAGTGTCTGGAGCCCAGGATCTGAAGCGCTCCATCTGAAAATGGGATACAGTGTCAGAGACATCATTAGAGGATCCCGTAATCAGGAGAGCAGAAGCACAATATTAAACCTTAAGCTGCGCAGCTCCAACACGTGAGCGGAGGGGCGGAGACTCTGCTGGAGCGTGAGGACTGTTTTGCCAAGACGCTCACCACTACCTGGTTATCAGACCAAAAGCAGATCCGATGGTCACTGAACTCCTCGGGCCACATGTGAACTGCTGCTACAATGGGGAAAACTCAAAAGTTAGGTCACATGATTGCCTCACCATACCGGGCTTGAGGCCATGGCTTTGCACACCAGCAGCCCCTGAAATAAAAACCAAAGGGCAAAGATCCAGCAGCATCAGCATGAACCTGAAAGATCCCTGTGCAAGTATCCTGCCATGGCCAACTACTATTGCATACATATAGGAATTGCAACCATTGCATGAGATCCCATTGCATGAGCAAGGTAAGGGGACCTCAACATTTAGGAATTGCAACCATTGCATGAGAAAAGTAAGGGGACCTCAGGCCGCAGGCAGCCTGGCCTAGTGGGAAGGGAAGGGGCGGCCTGGGGCAACCACTCTGCATGCAAGATTAATTAAGTGACCCAGCAAGATCGGATCTGATGAAGCATCACTTGCTACAGAGGAAGTATTACAAAATAACTTCCTTCAAGGCAGACAGCTTCTCCATAGGCAAGTGGTATGTTTTAGCAACGATATCCAACTGGATCCCTAAATAAAATGGGAATATGGGCAAAAAGTATTGAGGTATTGCTTGCCAGCTTCCAGCCCCGCTTGGGCAGGGGGCATCTTGTGCTGCCATCATAAAACGTAAATTTACAGGGCCGACGCTGGCCAGAACCGCTAAAAAGGTCCCGACAAACTGCCGCCGAGCCAGCTTCCTTTTCAGACACACACTGCGCAATGCAAAAACACACTCCGTGCAGTGCTCACACAATCCATGCAATGCAACTATACTCCGTGCGATGCAGCTACACACTCCGTTCAATGCAACTACACACTCCGTGCAATGCAAAAACGCACTCCGTGCAATGCAAAAACGCACTCCATGCAATGCAACTACCCTCCATGCAATGCAACTACCCACTCTGTGCAATGCAACTACACACTCCATGCAATGCAACTACACACTTCATGCAATGCAACTACACACTCCGTTCAATGCAACTACACACTCCGTGCAATGCAAAAACGCACCCCGTGCAATGCAACTACCCTCCATGCAATGCAACTACACACTCCGTTCAATGCAACTACACACTTCAAGCAATGCAACTACACACTCCGTTCAATGCAACTACACACTCCGTGCAATGCAAAAACGCACTCCGTGCAATGCAACTACCCTCCATGCAATGCAACTACACATTCCGTGCAATGCAACTACACACTCCGTGCACTGCACACACCCTCTGTTCAATGCAACTACACACTCCGTGCAATGCACTCTCTGTGCAATGCAAAACAACAACAACAACAAAAAAAACCCACACACACTCTGTGCAATGCCACTACACCCTCTGTGCAATGCCACTACACTCTCCGTGCAATGCACACACACTCTGTGCAATGCACTCACACCCTCTGTGCAATGCACTCACACCCTCTGTGCAATGCACACAACCTCTGTGCAATGCAAATGCAAATCTCTCACGCAATGCAATGCAAATGCAGCCCGTGCAGCGCTGTGCCCTGCAACGCACAGAGCAAACTGCAGTGCGGGCACACAAAGGTGCTTTCTCCCGCTTGCATATTGCAAACTTGGCGCCTGTTACATCCCTCACAGTGAGGGAACCACCAAAAGGCCCTCGACACTGGACCTAAGTGTCCAGGTAGAGCAATGGGGGAGCATGCAGCTGTCCCATATAGGGACCAATCCTGCAACCTAGGCGTTACCGGCACTATGCGCTGACCAGCTGAGCTATCCAGGATGATCCCTAAAGACCCAGGACAGCCTCACCCTGACCCCTGTAGAGGTCCAAGGTGATGTCTGAATCATGATCCCTGCTCCTCTTTGCCCTCCTCCTGGATTGCAGCCTTCGAAGATGCTTCCTTCTGGAAGAAGACACCTGGGGCGTCCACAAGTCATCCCCTGCAGGAGAGGCAAGCTCTTGAGGCATTTGCAAAAGCCCAGTCATAGTCTGCAAAAACTAAACAATGTAAGGAACTGGTGAAACCAATGCTTCGTGGACCACATGGGGACACTATTCAGGCCAGAAACGCTTCCAGGCCATCGAATTCTAGGGCAAAGCTCTAGGATCACCTGCTAGGCCAGGCATAAATGTTTCCAGTGAAATAGCAGAGTTGAGGCAGCCCACAGCTTGTCCAGGTACCCCTGCTTGCCCTTTTTGAGGGAAGCACCCCTTCAAGAAACCCAAAGTTCTTTTATCACAAATGGGCCGAACTACCCAGCAACAGAATAGCCCAAAAGGAGCAGTTTGTTTTGTTTTGTTCTAACAATGGCTAAGAGGGGGATATGAACCCTGTCTCCCAGGTCCTAGTCCTACACTTTAGCCACTAAACCACAATGGCTCGCCTCTAAAATGGCAGTCGCCACTATCAGGGCAAAACAAACTTAAAGAAAATAAACTTGTTCAGAAACAGCATAGTTCAAGAGCATATACAGAGTGCTCATAGTCATTGTAGGCACTGAAAGCCTCTGCCGCCCTCTGTCTGCCTCAGATATACATTAGCAGCAACTGAGCCTGCAAGCAGGTACATTCTTATAGAGAGGACAGAGACTTAACAATTAACTGCTACCTGTAGCAGACTTAGGCTTGGAAGTTATGCGCAGGCCGAATAGGCCTCCATGCCTCTGCTCTTGAGAATCTTAGTCTCATAGCAATATTAAAGGAACTCAAAATAGTGCTCCCGCCCAAGGCTAGATTAACATTTGGCCAACAGCGCTGCACACACTCAAATAAAGCCAACCTTCGGGGGTGCTATAAACGAAAGTGATTCCAGCTAAGCTGGGAACAGCCCTGACTAGCCCCACAATTTACAACAGGAGAAATGGGGGAAACCTTTTTGCGAAAGAAAGGCAAGCCACAGATACAGGGAGAATCTTCCCACAGGGCAGGGTAAGGGGTGGGGTGGGAAATTGAACAGGAAAAAGGGGAATTAAATTATTTAAGGGACTAAAGAGGATTAAAAGAAGGGGGAAATAAAGAAATGTAACCAGACAATGAGAAGTTTGCATCACTGTCCTCCAGACAGTCCAAGTGCTCCATGAGATCCGGTGTCCACAGCAAAAGAGAAAGAGAAAGCTGTGGACCCTGCTTATAAAGCCATTGAACCCACCCCTAAATTGGCAACATCCAAATTGCCCCAGTAACAACATCCTCCAATCTGCTCCCAGGCCTCTAGCCATCTATGGCCTGGTCACTAACATGGGGTTTTGTTCGGCCCCAACCGCAACACGTGCTCTCTTTTGATGTGAACACGCTTTATTAATTGAAGATGCTGTATTTATTCCAACCGGTCTACCTCACTACATTTGGTCTGTCACCAAATTAAATTCACAGACAGAAACACAAATGTATATTTAAATATAATTATAATCCCGTTTAGCAAGTGCATGCTTAACGTGGATTTCCACCCTCTGAAAGCATTGCTGCGAGTTTTATTCAGTTGGAAAGTAAATTGCATTTCAGTGCCGATCCTATGCTAAATTCTGGTGACATGTTTAGAGCAGAGACCCTATGACTAATAAAGCTTTCATCCACTCACTGAAAGGAGTTAGTCACCTAATGGATTTCTGGTGATATGAAAGAGAGTGTCGGATCCTACTTATTAAGTTCTAGCATGAAATTAGTTAAATTCCCAAGGCATTCTAAAGCAATATATTCTGGTCGGCTTAACAAGGGTGTTAGAGCATGCCAATTAGCTAGCAATCTGAAATAAACAGTGGTTACAGAGAGAGGGAGCTTATATCGGCAAAGTTAATAACATTCTTAATGGGACTTCTTGGTATGGTGGCTCAAGATGCTGTGAGAAAGCAAGATGTGGAACACACTATATTCAAAAGATCATAAGTCAATTCCCAGAGCTGCTAGTCAAGGATTTTGTGAAAATTGCAAATAGGGAAGCAGCAATTTTTCTGGTTGTTGATAGGCAGGGCAAAGGAGATTGAGGCAGGAGAGAATTAAGCCTTCTGTGGGGGAAGGGGAAAAAAACAAGGACGGGGTTAGGATGTCAAGTGGTGGTGGTTAAATTCCATACAGTACAAGGAATGGCTCTTGCTGCAATCCACAGACCAATTATAAGCCAGCTACACAGCAGGCATTAAAAGACACAGGTACTGTGTGACATACACTGTGGAGCATGATAATTGCAGGCTGGCTAATGACTATTAAGAGTACATTTCTTTCAATTTCACAGTGAAGCCGCAGAAACTGAGCTCCTGAAAATACTGGCCCCATTCAGCTAAAGTTAATTGCAACTAACCTGGCTCAACGGGGCTAAATTTTAAGTTGTCCGGGAAGCCACTTTAGACCAGCTCTGACTTTTTGACAATTCAGCTCAGTGTTGTCTACTTTAACTGATAGCCACTCTCCAGCCGTGGTTTTCCATGTCACATCCTACAAGAGATGTGTAACCACTCTAAACGAAAGGAAGGAAGATGCTGGGAACCCTCAACACGCAAAGCTCTTTCACAGAGCTATTACCCATCCCCAACCATGATCCATTGTTTTGTTGGTTTTAAGGACATACACTTTTAAGTTTGCTTGCCTTTTTAAAAGTATCACATTTCCGGAGGAAAACTTTTGCATGTTCTGCTGAAGCTCAGAAGCCAGAGGTGGATCAGGGTACAGCTTCTCTTGCAAACTTCAGCAGTTACCATTCATAGTCTTCTCTCCCTACACTATTAACTGCCCTCAGTTTCCATGACCTTCCCTCCATTTCATCTACTTGAAATACACTGATGTATTATTATTATTTTTGCCAAATGCTGTAAAAATGCAATACTTCAAAATTGGAAAAAGTTCTTTAAAAATAAATATAATTAGTATATTCTGACTGCAAAATTTGAGTTCCCCTTGAAGAGTATTTGAATTTGCTTGAGCAGCACATTCCTCAATACGAAAAGCCCTTTTCTACCATAGGCAACATACAGTATATAGCAGAAAGGGAGGCAGGAGAACACAAATGAGGTTCATTTCCCATTAATCATCCCAACATTAATATTGTTTGTTATGTTTCCAGCAGCACCATTCATCTTAAGCTATCATAACACACTTCAGAATTCAACATTTTCTACATGTGAAACATCAGCTCATTAAGCTGTAGTTTTACTTACTTGTAGTGCAACCGTGCCAAGAAGAACTCAAGTGCTTAAAATGATTAGCTGATTAAACATTAACAAAACATAACAAAAATGGCCAATATTATTATAAGCACCACCAGTTAATGACACATTTAAATCAACAGACAAAAAATGCCTAACTTTCTGTCTGTTGTTTTAAGCGGTGATGAACAGAGCATTAATTCTACTTTTTCTGCATAACTTTGCATAATTAATAGTTTTTTCCCCGTGCAATGTATTGTTTGAAATAATTTTTTGTTTCAACAGCTGTTTTCATTAAATTGTAAAGCTCTTTGTGTCTAATCCTTTGAGCAGCACTATTGATAGCAAGAATGCTCTGAAGCTAGCTTTAGAGGAAGCGAGTTCCTGCCAAGCTGGAAAGCAGTCATGAAGTTACTTGAGAAATAAGGCCTTCAGTGGTAGTGGTTGTGTAGCTAATCCATTAGTCTTTTATAAGGACACTGCTCTGCACCCTTATGGCTAAATTGACCCAACAACCAATCAATGCTTTTATTTGCTGAGTGGCTGTCCCTGAAAGGTCTTATTGCGGGTTCCAAGCAGTAATCAAAGCTTCCATCAGTACCAGGGCACTGATGACAAAAATGGCCAAACTTTCAATGAGGTTGGCTCGATTCCAGTCACACCATTTTGAAGATACAAAGAGGCTGTGTTGTGCTGTGGAATTCATTTTCTTGTTTACTTCCTACAGAAACAAGAGCATAATCAGCACTCAGTGCATCGGATCAGACCGCTGAGTTGTTGACAGAAGCTCAGAGAGGCTTGCCAGCTTTCCACATGAAACACAGGATTTCTTCTAATACACCCCCTACCGTCTGTCTCTCTGCCAATTGTAGCACATCAGAGCGACCATTGAGATAATGACCGTGAAGTCTCATGATACACTTTGATGAAGTGTAACATTTTTAAGGGATTTTTGTCTGTGCCAAAGCGATAGAGACAGCTGACTAAAAATCACCCCATCAAAATCAAGGCTGATGAACAGCAGGCAAAGACATGTGTTTCCACAGAGAAGAGGGAGATCAAGTTTGAGCCAAAGACTTTCCCAGTGACTCTCTGCACCACGTATTCTTTCCTCTTTAAAAAAGAAAAACACTTTGCTGCTTCATAAACACATGCCAATTCATCAGTAATGCAGACACACAAAATGATTATGTCATTCCTCATCAGAAAACTTTTTTCAGCAAGAATAGATTCTTGGATAGGTGATGTAAATTAACTGCACTGTTATAAATACTACTTTTATGTCAAAGTGGAATCTATGGCAAGAAATAGGTTTGCCTAAACTCCATTTTATTTTGACATAAGACCTTTCCATGAGACAATACTATGTAGTATGTATGGATGAGGAGACTGGGATAATGAGCACTTTTTCTGCCCCTGACCTCCATGTGCTTAGTCAAAGCTCTGAAGACAGCCCAACTGAATGCATGACTGGGGAACTGTCTTTTGCACAGTTTCCAAATGCATAGAAGGCCCTACAAACATACAATTTATACACACATAGGCTTTCTATCCACATCACAGTCCCAAGGCTTCTCAGGCTTATCTGTGGCTGCCGAGATAACATAATACTGGTCTTGAAAGACCTACATTGGCTCCCAGGATGTTTCCGAGCACAATTCAAAGTGTTGGTGCTGACTTTTAAAGCCCTAAATGGCCTTGGTCCAGTATACCTGAAGAAGCGTCTCCACCCTCATCGTTCTACCCGGACACTGAGGTCCAGTGCCAAGGGCCTTCTGGCAGTTCCCTCACTGCGAGAAGCCAAGTTACAGGGAACCAGGCAGAGGACCTTCTCGGTAGTGGCACCCACCCTGTGGAACGCCCTCCCAGCAGATGTCAAAGAGAAAAACAACTACCAGGCTTTTAGAAGACATCTGAAGGCAGCCCTGTTTAGGGAAGCTTTTAATGTTTGACGGACTAGTGTATTTTAATATTTTGTTGGAAGTCGTCCAGAGTGGCTGGGGAAACCCAGTCAGATGGGTGGGGTATAAATATATTATTATTATTATTATTATTATTATTATTATTATTATATAGCCAAATCCCATGCACATTAACTGCATGCATGTAATTAACCTCATGCCTAGTTTGGTTGCCTGGAAATGCTTTTCCCTAAACAAGCCATATACAAGGCACATCTGTTGAAGGTGCAGGAGTTCTGTCATCTTCTTCACCCGACCAACTTAATATGGAAGGACTTGTGCAGTTAATATTTCAAATTTCTTTTCCATGAAAGCAATGCCTTGCAGCACACTTAAAATATTGTGAACAGGTGGCAGGACAGTGCCAAACTCTCAGGGACTGAGAGCCAATTCTGGCCTTCCATCTTAGCTGAAGTTAAGAGACCCAGTGGCATGAACCATAGCTGCCGTCAATGCTGCTCATTTTTATGTATTTGAGTTAGTTAGAGCATTCATACTAATAACAATAAATACAACCGTAGTTATATAAATGCAGCATTTAAAGCAGCTGTGGAGATTATAAGAAGCTTAAAGCTCAGGCAGATTAAAAGGCCTGGAGAAAAAAACTATTTACCTGGCACCAAAATGACACCATCGTACGTTAGGTGCCAGCTCAGCCTCCATAGCTGAACCAGCACAAATAAAAAGATTCTGTCTCCTATAGCTACATATTTCACCTCACTCAGGGGGCCCCTTAGATAAGGACTCACGAAGAATGTAAGAAAATAGCAGAGGCTTATGTGGTGCAGCAACTTGTTTCCCATAGGGATCAACCAGATGCAGATGGGAAGCCCAGAAGCTGTTGCTGTCCAGAAGCCCTGCATCCTGAGGCAGACTTGCCTCTTATCAGCCTGTAGCCCCATGTCTTGTGGCCATTGATAGTCAAAACATCCATGGATTTTTCTAACTCCACTTTAAAGCCCTCTAAGTTGGTGGCCGTTGCCACACCATCTGGTGGCAAATTTCACAGAGCAGTAAGCACATTTAACTCATGAGCATTTGGCTTTACATACTTGGCAAAGTAATATTTTAAAATTAAAAGGGGGCAGAAAGGGGGCAGGCATTTGGGGGAAAAGACTTTGGCAATCCCACCCGCCATTGCACCCAATGTGTTTTGACTATACACGACTTTGGCTTTAGGCCTAAATCCCCAGAAAGTAATCCCTGCCTAAATTGCAATAAAGAAGAGAAAACAGATTGAGAAAAAGGAAAAAATTCTGGAAAAGATAAAAGAAGGAGAGAAAAAATTAAGATCAAAACCAAAGTCCCAGGAGATTTTGAGAGAGATTAAGTTGTATCAAACGCAATATATGGAATTGATGAACCAAGAGATAGAATGGAAAATAAAGCAAATGAAGCAAAAGACATTTGAGTCGGCAGACAAATGTGGTAAACTTCTGGCATGGCAACTTAAGAAAAGACAGAAACTAAATACAGTCACAAGCCTAGAAGTGGATGGAAAAAATATATCTAAACCCAACGAGATAAGAAATTGTTTTGTGAGTTATTTTAAAAAACTTTATTCCCAAGGATTACAAAATGAAGAGGACATAGATAAATTCCTTAACAAATATGGACTACAAAAAATCTCTCATCATAGCAAGGTGGATCTAAACCAGAGAATAACAGAACAAGAGATAGAGGGTGCCATTCAGGACATGCAATTGGGCAAATCTCCAGGGCCAGACGGACTGACTTCCAGATACTATAAATCTTTAAAGGAATGGTTGATACAACCGTTAAAGGAGGTCTGTAACGAGATCTTAGAGGGAAAAAAGGCACCCGAATCGTGGAAAGAAGCATATATCTCACTCATACCAAAGACAGAGACTGAAAAGACTCAACTGAAGAACTACCGCCCAATTTCGTTATTGAATGTGGATTACAAAATTTTTGCAGACATTTTAGCAAAAAGATTTAAAAGAGTATTGATGGAGAAGATTCACAGAGACCAAGCAGGCTTTCTCCCAAAAAGACACCTCTCAGACAATGTTAGGAACATAATAGATATTTTGGAAAAGTTAGAGGTGAACATAAATACTAAAGCAGTTTTGATATTTGTGGACGCGGAGAAAGCCTTTGACAATATTTCGTGGAGTTTTATGAAAAAGAATCTTCATGGGATGGGGGTAGGACAAGGATTTGAGAATGGTATGGGTGCAATATATTCCGAACAAGAAGCTAAGCTGATTGTAAATAATGTAATAACTGAGGAACTTAGGATAGAAAAAGGAACACGACAGGGGTGCCCAATTTCCCCATTGCTTTTTATTTCGGTCCTGGAGGTGCTGCTGAACATGATTAGAGATGACCAGCAAGTTAAAGGTGTAATGGTCGGAACTAAACACTATAAGTTAAGAGCGTTCGCAGATGACCTTGTATTGACCTTGCAGGAGCCAAACACTAGTACAAAAAGAGTGTTGGAAATAATTCAACAATTTGGACAGGTAGCTGGATTTAAATTGAATAAACAAAAAACTAAAGTCTTAGGGAAAAACCTAACAGATATGGAAAAGAATAAATTTCAAGAAGAGACAGGTCTGACGGTGGTTAAGAAGGTGAAATACCTAGGGGTTAATTTAACATCTAAAAACTTGAATTTGTATAAGGACAACTATGAAAAATGTTGGTCAGAAATTAAAAAAGATCTAGAAATATGGTCAAATTTGAGATTGTCAATGCTAGGCCGAATTGCAGTGATTAAGATGAATGTATTGCCTAGAATGTTATTTTTATTTCAAACTTTGCAGATTATTGACAAGATGGACTGTTTCAAGAGGTGGCAGAAAGATATTGCGAAATTTGTCTGGCAGGGCAAAAAGCCCAGAATAAAATATAAAATATTAACAGATGCAAAAGAAAGAGGGGGATTTGCCCTGCCGGACTTAAAATTGTACTATGAAGCAGCAGCATTCTGCTGGCTGAAAGAGTGGATGCTCCTCGAGAATACAGATATCTTGGATTTAGAAGGTTTCAATAATGCATTTGGCTGGCATGCATATCTATGGTATGACAAAATCAAAGTGCATAGTGCCTTTAAAAATCATATTGTAAGGAAAGCGTTGTTTAATGTTTGGATGAGATATAAAGATCTGTTGGAAAACAAAACCCCTAGATGGCTGTCACCCTTAGAGGCTAAGGCCCACAAGAAAGTCAATATGGAGGTCGGATGGCCAAAGTATTGTGAGATCTTAGAACAGGATGGAGAGAAACTGAAACTAAAGAGCCATGAAAAACTAAAACCCAAAGTACAAGATTGGCTCCACTATTATCAAATAATGGAGGTTTTCAAACAAGACAGGAAAATTGGCTTCCAGGTGGAAAAATCAAAACTTGAGACAGAATTGTTAGAACCCAATACTAAGAATTTGTCAAGAATGTATAACTTGCTGTTGAAATGGAATACACAAGAAGAAACAGTTAAATCAGCTATGATTAAGTGGGCACAGGACATTGGTCATAATATTATGTCTGCTGACTGGGAAAGGTTGTGGAACACTGGTATTAAATTTACGGCATGTAGTGCCTTAAAGGAAAATGTGATGAAAATGGTCTATAGGTGGTACATGACCCCAGTTAAGCTAGCAAAAATTTACCATTTGCCTGATAACAAATGTTGGAAATGTAAGGAAACTGAAGGTACTTTTTATCACCTTTGGTGGACATGCCCGAAGATTAAGGCTTTCTGGGAGATGATATATAATGAAATGAAAAAGGTATTCAAATATACCTTCCTTAAGAAACCAGAGGCCTTTCTCTTGGGCATTGTCGGCCAATTGGTGCCAAAAAAGGACAGAACTTTTTTCATGTATGCAACAACAGCAGCAAGAATACTGATCGCAAAGTATTGGAAGACACAAGATTTACCCACCTTGGAAGAATGGCAGATGAAAGTGATTGACTATATGACATTGGCGGAAATGACGAGCAGAATTCGTGACCAGGGAAAGGAGGCTGCGGAAGAAGACTGGAAGAAATTTAAGATTTATCTTAAGAACTATTATAAACTTGATGAAGTTTAGATTGTCGAGATTTTACAGAAAGAAAGGGTTGCAGTAATATAAGATTAGACCAAGAAAGGACTATGATGAATTAGGATGGGAAAAAACATTTATAAGTTGCTATAAAATTTGGACATGAGGATGCAGAAAGGGGAGGTATGGGGAAGTCCGAGGAAAGAAGTTTATGAAAGGATATTTTGAAATTATATTTCTTTGTTTGTCTGTTTTTCTTTTATGTTTGTTTGTTATAAAAACTTTTGTAAAACTAATAAAAATTTTATAAAAAAAAAAACTAAATTGCAGGTTTAGTGTATTTCAAAAAGTAACTGGGCTTCCATTAATATTTCATGGCCTGGTTAGTATTTCTGGAGAGGGACTGTGCTTTAAGTACCTGTTCCCAATATATCAAGGTCCTTAGAGGTCAAAAGATTAAATGGACTGGGAACAGTGATGATGGTGCAACTCTGGTGAGTTACGTTCTTATCACCCAGTCCCATTCAGCAGCTTTGCAGCATATTCTGAACTAACAAAATTTCTGGCCTGTTTTCCAAGGCCGCCTCACATGCAGTGCATCGCAGGATGAGAAAACCTGTTTAGCATTGACCACCATTAAGGCCAGTGCTGATATAACTTCTCAAAGTTAAGGCAGGAGGAGGGAATTGACTCACATCACACTCCAGATCTCTTAACTACGGTTAAGAGGGAGCCAGCATTATGTCGGCACCAGCTCTGCCTCACAAGACGTTTTTGAAACAACCCCAAGTGTTTCTCAAAAACACTTGTCAAACAGCAAGAAACAGCCAAGCCTGCTGAACATATGAAGTAGCTGTGGATCTACAGGCAGGAGGAGACTCTTCCTCATGTTTAGTTTAAACCTCTCTTTCTGTTGCTTTTTGGCCATCTTTACTGAATAAGATGATAAGAACAATTATTTGCACGGAATGCTGCGTTTGCATTCATTTCCACCAGTCTTCCACAGTTTGGTGCCCTCCTTATATTGTTGGACTACAACTCCCATCATCTCTGACAATTGGCTATCCCAGCTGGGGGAAATGGATACTGTTCAACGTATATAGAGGGCATCCGGTTGGGGGAGCCTGTTTTCCTTGTCAGCCTACCTCCCACTTGCCAACTAAAGCAATGAGGTCATTTCGAAGAAGAAAAATATGTAATTTCCCCAGAAGAACAGCAGTCACTGTTAATTTGTTTATATTAATTCTTTCCAGTGCAGTCAATTTTTAAATTGCACGTTCCCTAGACACAAACCTAGCTGCTATTGAGACCAAAATATGCAAACTCCCCAGATAGCTAAACAAAATCAGAGCTGGATAAAAATTGTCCTGGTGGTATGTCAAGAGAGAGATGGGGAGGGACACAATTTGCCACAAAGGTCTGCACACCTGGATTTTCCTATAGCAAAGACTATGTTTCCTAATGCTTGAAACAACTGTCTAGTATTGTATAAGCATTCTGTAATTTCCTTCCTCTTCTATGCAGCATGTACTTGGATTGGTGTGCTGAGGAATGACAAATGAGCAGTGGTTAAGCACAGCCAAGGCCAAATGATTCAATATTTTCCTGGCTTAATGGCTAATGAGATAATAATTCCTCAAGCTTTTTGTTAAGTTAGCCATTTAATTTTGTTTATGAACATGAATCTATAAATTAGCAGTAGCAGAAATTCAAATTTTAAAAATGGCTATGAGGTGAGAGACCTTGGAATTCTATGAGCAACATACTTAAGAAGGTTCTGAAAGTTATCAAGTAACAAGAAACAAGCAATTGTCTAACAGAGTTGTTCCGCCAGGCCTTTGGTTAGGGCGCAGCCTGACTCCCTCCTCTGGCAACCTGCACAGAATTTTGCTTAATTGGTTGCCATCAATTTGATTTAATTAATTTTTATAATGAAATATTTTTAGATTGTGTGATTATTTGACTGTTGGATTATTTGATTGTTGTTAGCCGCCCTGAGCCCGGCTTCAGCTGGGGAGGGCGGGATATAAATAAAAGTTATTATTATTGTTATTGTTATTATTATTATTAGTAGTAGTATTATTAAATCTGAGCGCCCCTTTAATCTCAAGGCCCTGAATCAAAATGGCCCTCCTGATTCCTGATTTTTCCCATGCAGCCTGCTTTATATACAGTGGTGCCCCGCAAGACGAATGCCTCGCAAGACGAAAAACTCGCTAGACGAAAGGGTTTTGCGGTTTTTGAGCTGCTTCGCAAGACGAATTTCCCTATGGGCTTGCTTCGCAGGACAAAAACGTCTTGCGTTTTTTGCAAGTTGCGACTTGACTTCGAGGAGCAACTCATAGAACGTGGTGTGGTAGCCTTTTTTGAGGTTTTTGGTGATTTTTGAAGCTTTTCCAAAACTTTTCCGACACTGTGTTTCGCAAGACGAAAATTTCGCTAGACGAAAAAACTCGCGGAACGAATTAATTTCATCTTGCGAGGCACCACTGTATGGGGTTGACTGGCACATGGAAGAACTGGTTTGTACATAGACATATCAAGCACCAGCTAGCAGACATTACCGAGACTCTGGCAGCATATTCTCTGCTCATTCTGCATCATTCTCAAGATGTGTTGTGCAATCCGTTCAGTATTCCCAGAATGTTCCTGTATATTGGAGGAAGGATATTGTGAAAGGAACAAACAACCAATGCATATGTATGCGTCTAGGCCATCAGATTGAAAGTACATAGGGTGTTACTCTCCTGGTCCCAAAACATTGTCCTGAACCCCTATTTATACATAACAGAACCAGGACATAGTCTAACTACTGTGTAAGGTTTGTGAAAACAAATCAGGCTCAGTGCAGAGTTAAGTGGAGGAACAATTTGCTCCCATGTTCCTTGAGAAAAGAAGAAAGAAGAGGCAGATCTCCCACCCTCTTAACCTGTGGACTAGAGCAATGCATTTAGTTCTTTGCCAGAGATTCAGATTTATCTGGGTCTGAAAATCATGACTTGGTTCTCATTTGTTTTACCTCGTTGCTTTGAAATACGTCTTTCTCGCTCAGACCAAACATCCAGATTTAGTTTCTCCTCTAATATTGCCTCAAGAGCCACACACTTCTTTGAGAGCGGATACTGGGCCTTGAAAGAGTTTTGTAAGAGATTTATTGGGAAAGATTAGGTGGCAGCCAGCATCTGCAAATAATGATTTAGAGCACTGCAGCTCCTTAGACCACCAGTCAACTGTTCCTGCTGCCATTTAAAATTTAGTGCATTGGAAGGCTTTGCTTGAACCAAGACTGCAGCTAGACTGGCAGTATTTTATAGAAAAAGACTTTGTATCTAAATAATTCTCATGTGCTCTAAATGAAATTGTTATTCTGAGAATTCAATTAGACCTGACATAACTCTGTAAAACTCAATACCTCTCAGCAAGTTCTCTTAAATCCAACTCCTTGTGGAAAGTAGAAGTCTCATGTAAAACGTGCACATAGCTCCAGGAAAGGGAATAAAAGCCATTCAGAACCCAGAGCAAAATTACTTCTGTCAAGATTAAATTAGTCACAGGAGTATAGATATATATTTTTAATTATTTTGTTTTTTTCCCCTCTGCCATGTGAATTCGTTCATCATTAAGTGTACATTATTTAACAAATTTAAATAACTGGTGGTTATTACTGTGTGAGCTTTTTACTGGTGGGTAAGTGACAGTTCCTCCTAAAAGCAATCATCAGCCCCAGCTCCCATCAGCCCCAGTCTCCATAGCCAATGGGAAGGGATGATGGAGTCCACAACTTTTGAAGGGCACCACACTGGTTACGCTTGATGCAGAACTAAGAATGAGATTGGTTATGATGACATCTCCTCTCACCCCTTACAGAAAGGGGCAAAAGTTCCCCAATCTCTGGATCACTTTCCATTTTACATGATGCGTACATCTTCTCCCCATTGAAAAGCCAAAATTGGTGGATTTGTCCATCCCTACCAGGGAGCAAGGGACGCAGGTGGCGCTGTGGTCTAAACCACTGGACCTCTTGGGCTTGCCAATCAGAGGGTCAGCGGTTCGAATCCCTGTGACGGGGTGAGCTCCCGTTGCTCGGTCCTGCTCCTGCCAACCTAGCTGTTCAAAAGCACGCCAAAAAGTGCAAGTAGATAAATAGGTACCGCTCCAGTGGGAAGGTAAACAGTGTTTTTGTGTGCTGCTCTGGTTCTCCAGAAGCAGCTTAGTCATGCTGGCCACATGACCCAGAAAAACCGTCTGCAGACAAACGCCAGCTCCCTTGGCCTGTAAAGCGAGATGAGCACCGCAACCCCAGAGTTGTCTGTGACTGGAATTAACTGTCAGGGGTCCTTTACCTTTTTTTTTACCTTTTACCAGGGAGTAAACCCCACCCCGCAGGCTGGATTTAGAAGGTGATTGGGCCGAATCCGGCCCCTGGGCCTTACTTTGCCTGACCCATGTGCTAGGATGTTAAGATTTCCATTTAGCCCTTGCTCAGAGCATTGTCACTCTGAGATTAAGTGGGAAAGTGGAAACAGGATTCTGTTAACAAAGAGATGGAAGGCACGCTTTTTTTGGGAGGGGGACTGTTTCCTACCACTGCATAAACAATAAACAAGGAAAGACAGAAATAGGGGCCTGTGTTGTTATTGTTTTTAGTCCGTCTTTCTTTTCTTTTTATCAAATGCAACATTTCAGGTTTATAAGAGCAAATGGTGACCATTTATAGTGACTTCCCTAATGTCTTCTTCCAATTCATCTGCGTCATTTATCCTTCGAATATATGTCAGAATGCCAGAGATATTTTAACAGGTCATGAATAAAATGCTGCTCCTGTAATTGACATCTTGCATAAATTACAAACTACTGCAAGAAGGCATGTTAAAAGAGTATTGGAGGTACTTGAACCTGTATTCAGAAGTGTGCCTTTTAAACTTGGATAAACTTTATTGCTGATCTAGAGTGCTGAACGTGCCAGGTTGAACAAAGATTATTTGTGGCACTCTTGCAATTTGTCAGAAGTCAAAGGCATTAATTTATTAGAAGATTCCTGAATGCCATTTTTTTGTAGATCCTACACATATCTATTCAGAAGTAAGTTCCCTTGCGTGTTTTTACATGAGTAGAATGTGTGCTTTTATTTAAAATGCATCTCTGGGTTATTTGTGGGGCATAGGAATTCGTTCACCCCTATATATATATATATATATATGCAGGTTTTGGTGTCTTCGGGTGTCTTCCCGTGTAAGAGTCGGGGTGTCTGGGCGACGTTTCGACGAGGTCTCACTCGTCATCTTCAGGCTGGAGCTTTCGGCTTCTTGTTACTGGAACAGAGCAGAATCTGGTGTTTGAGTTCCTATAAATACTGTTGAGGGGTGTGGTGTATAGCCTCCAACGTTCTGGGCAGAGAGGAAGTTCCTAGATTAGTGTGCCTTTTCTTCTTTTGTTCCTTAATTACTTGAGGGATATCTTGAGTGATTTCATGAGTGATATTCTGAATACCACTGGGTGGGTCATTAAGTGTAGATTAGTGGTAAAGCTTTCGTGTCTTGACCTCTTGAGCTTGTGAAGAGTTTTTCTGAGAAGATGGCTGTGCTGCATTTAGTTGTGCTCTGGCTTGGCTTCGTGTATAGGGGCGAGCTGTAATTTTGTGCCTTGTGCCAGCCAGATCTGTGTAGGGATTGCAGGGGGGTGCAGCATCAGGAGGTGCCACTATAGTTTGGCTACTGGATGGAGTCTGTAATATGTCTGTGGAGAGGGTCTGGGTTTGGGTCTGGTGTGGTTGATTGGTGACGGCGTTCTGTGTGCCTCTGGTTCTGGTGTCGGTTTTTGTGGGGAGGGCTAATTTCCAGATGTCAGGCAGGCGGGACGTGTCGTCACGCTTGTTCATGTTGTGAGGGTGTTTCTCTATCTCGATGGCTTCCATGATTATTCTCTTGTGGTGATGTTCCATGTTAAAGAGCAATTTGGAATCTGCAAAATTAATTTCGTGCCCTGTTTCTTTCATGTGTTGGAAAAGAGAGGAAGTTTTTTCTTCTTTTTTGACGGCATTCTTGTGTTCTGCGATACGTGCATTTATTCGTCTGTTTGTTTGTCCAATGTACGTGGCTGGGCAGACTTTGCAGGGTATTTCATAGACCCCTTGGTTTTCGAGCTGGATTTTGTCTTTTGGGTTTCTGAGGATATTGGCTATTTTTTGGTTGGTGCAGAAGGCTGTTTTGATATTGTGTTTATGGAGGATTTTGCTAATTTTGTCTGTAGTGCCCTTGATATAAGGAAGGAGGGCCATGCCATTGTTTTCTTCTGTGTCTTGGTTTTTGGGGGGTGTTTCTTTTTGGATTAGCTTCGTAACCTTGTTTTTCTGGTATCCATTGGCGATTAACACATTTGAGAGATTCTGTAACTCAGTTGTCAAGTGGTCTTTGTCAGCCAGGCGTTTGGTTCTGGAGATGAGAGTCTTGGCTACGGAGTTTATTTGTGCAGGGTGGTGGTGTGATTGTGCATGTAAGTAGCGGTTGGTGTGTGTTTTTTTCCGGTAGATAGTGTGTCCTAGGGAGCCATCAGGTTTTTTGTAGATTAGGACGTCAAGAAAGGGGAGTTGGTTGTTGTCTTCTATTTCCACAGTGAATTGTATTTTGGGGTGTAGGCTGTTGAGATGTGTGAGGAAGCTATCTAGTTTTTCTTTCCCGTGTGGCCAAATTACAAAGGTGTCGTCAACATATCTGAGCCAAAGTTTGGGTTTGTGTTCTGACTTGTCTAAAGCATTGGTTTCAAAGTGTTCCATGTACAAATTTGCGATGACCGGTGAGAGGGGTGATCCCATAGGTGCTCCTTCTATCTGTTTGTATCTTTGTCCATTGTGGATGAAGTACGTGTTGGTTAGGCAGTGGTTGGTCAGGTCCAGAATGTATTTGGGGGGATTGTATTTGTTTTGAATGGCTGTCAAGGCTTCATTAATGGGCACTTGAGTGAAGAGAGATACAACATCGAAGCTCACAAGTAGGTCATCGGGATGTAGGTATTGCTTCTTTATTGTTTCTATGAACTGGAAGGAGTTAGTAACGTGTGAAGCGAAGACACCAAAACCTGCATTCCTGTACCCGTGAAAATCTACGAAAGCATATATATATATATATATATATATATATATATATATATATATATGCAGGTTTTGGTGTCTTCGGGTGTCTTCCCGTGTAAGAGTCGGGGTGTCTGGGCGACGTTTCGACGAGGTCTCACTCGTCATCTTCAGGCTGGTGCTTTCGGCTTCTTGTTACTGGAGCAGAGCAGAGTCTGGTGTTTGAGTTCCTATAAATACTGTTGAGGGGTGTGGTGTATAGCCTCCAACGTTCTGGGCAGAGAGGAAGTTCCTAGATTAGTGTGCCTTTTCTTCTTTTGTTCCTTAATTACTTGAGGGATATCTTGAGTGATTTCATGAGTGATATTCTGAATACCACTGGGTGGGTCATTAAGTGTAGATTAGTTGCTAAAGCTTTCGTGTCTTGACCTCTTGAGCTTGTGAAGAGTTTTTCTGAGAAGATGGCTGTGCTGCATTTAGTTGTGCTCTGCATGCAGCACAGCCATCTTCTCAGAAAAACTCTTCACAAGCTCAAGAGGTCAAGACACGAAAGCTTTAGCAACTAATCTACACTTAATGACCCACCCAGTGGTATTCAGAATATCACTCATGAAATCACTCAAGATATCCCTCAAGTAATTAAGGAACAAAAGAAGAAAAGGCACACTAATCTAGGAACTTCCTCTCTGCCCAGAACGTTGGAGGCTATACACCACACCCCTCAACAGTATTTATAGGAACTCAAACACCAGATTCTGCTCTGTTCCAGTAACAAGAAGCCGAAAGCACCAGCCTGAAGATGACGAGTGAGACCTCGTCGAAACGTCGCCCAGACACCCCGACTCTTACACGGGAAGACACCCGAAGACACCAAAACCTGCATTCCTGTACCCGTGAAAATCTACGAAAGCATATATATATATATATATATATGTAGTCCAGCCCCCCATAAGGTCTGGGGGACAGTGGACTGACCCCCTGCTGAAAAAGTTTGCTGACACCTGCCCTAGCAGTTTGATATTGGGGAAAATGATCCATAAGAACTGAGTGCCAAATCACAAATGACTTTAAAAGTTAAAACCAGAACATTGAATTTATTTATTTCATTATTTAAATTTATACACCGCCATTCATCCAAGGATCACAGGGTGGTTAACAACTTGAAAAGACAAAAATACATAACATAGTAACAGACCAAAACAACAAATCCCCTTCACAGTTTAAAATGCCAAATGTCATTTATCTGTTGATCCAGTCACAAACACTGTTAAATGAGAATTATGACTTGACAATGCCATCCTGCAAGCTGTTCCCTGAATACATCTATAATAAGACTATTTTTACAGACTACCTTTGGAAAGTTTGCATGTCTGTAGGTCTCTTCTATTCCTCTCTTTTTATCTAACCCATACCTGAGTATTTCAACAGAATGATGTTATATTTCTGCAAGCCATCTGTCTTACAGGCACTAACTCAGTGAAATTATGTCTTCTGAGCACAAGCATATTTAAATAAAGGGAACTGCTCCATCTAGAGTTACATCTTGCACACAAAAACTATGTAACATGCTTAATTAATAACTATACTGTATTTAATATTTTCTGCAAGCCTGCTTTTCTAAGCGTCTGACTTACAGGACCTGTAATCAATGAAAAAATAAAGCAAAACCAGGTCATACAACAACAGACTAGAAAAACACTGAGAAAATAAAGCAATCTTGCCCTGCTGTAGGAAATTTTGTATTCAATGAGAATTTTTTATTTTCAATGAGAAGTTTTTATTTTCAATAAGAATTATTTATTTTCGTCTCAATCGGGTAAAGTTTTATTGTTTACAAACACACAGAGAGAGCCAGTGTGGTGTAGTGGTTAAGAGCAGTAGTCTCGTTATCTGGGGAACCGGGTTCGTGTCTCCGCTCCTCCACATGCAGCTGCTGGGTGACCTTGGGCCAGTCACACTTCTTTGAAGTCTCTCAGCCCCACTCACCTCACAGAGTGTTTGTTTTGGGGGAGGAAGGGAAAGGAGAATGTTAGCCGCTTTGAGACTCCTTCAGGTAGTGTTAAAGCAGGATATCAAATCCAAACTCTTCTTCTTCTTACTACTACTGTTTTTCATGTGACGCCTTCTAGAAGTTGGCTACTTCTGGGCTATAGTATTGGGCTTGGCAGCAGACATGATGAGGTCAGAGTCAGACCCTCCAAGTGTCCCTATTTTCCAGGGATGTCCCTGATTCAGTGAAGCTGTCCCCGTTTCTGATTTGATCCCAGAATGTCCCGCTTTTCCTTAGGGTGTCCCTATTTTCATTGGAGAAATGTTGGAGTGTTATGGAGTCATCCAACCCACCAAGCCGTCTGAAGGCAATCCTGTATGGGGAAGGTTTTTAATGTTCAGTGTCTCATTATTTTATATATGTGTTGGAAGCTGCCCAGAGTAAGATGTGTGGGGTATAAATAGTGAAATTATCATTATGGAATAGGACGTCCCTATTTTCATCAGTGAAATTTTGGAGGATATGTGAGGTAGCATGACACAAAAAAGAAAATTATTTGGAGGGATAAAGCAAACAAGAAAACACAGGCACTATTTCTTTGAGAGTTTTTGCAAAGACCTGCTGGAATTGATAGATTTCAAGGGGAGAAGCCAAACGGTACTGGTTTTTCAGTAGAGGGGAGGGAAAGAGAGAGGTGGTCTTGCAGTCTCAACTTGCTCCATCCCCTATAGCCTGTAGACGATGTTGTGGCCTGGCTTCCATCAGCTTCAGTTATACACCTGCCACTTTCTGGATTTCTTAACTGTTCAGTTAAGGGTAAAGACTGCAATGTGGGTAAATGACTGCAGTTATCAGCTGTTCCAAACTACCATGAAGGGTCATGTGATTTGCTCAGGGATGGTCGTCCAGATGTTGTTGGACCATCTCCCATCAGCCCCAGCCAGCATAGCCAATGATCAGGGAAGTTGTAGTCCAATCAACAACAGGAAATCTACAGCTTCCTCACCGCTGCACTAACACTTTCAGTCATACCAGTGAATGAGTACACTTAGAAACGAGTGGTAAAACATAGTGGGAGGAAACAGCATTCCCCAAACATGGGTTCAAGAGGGAGGAGTCGCAGACACATGCTATTCCTGTATCTCAGATGAAGACCCTTACATTTATGTCGCTGGATATGCCTGGCTCCAACTTAAGTGAGATGCTATCATATAAATATTTTTGCCCAAACATCCACCTTGTATTTAGGTCCCTTGTGAACTGTGCCTTGATTTCTAATACTGTCTGCACTACTCATTCAAACGCAGCATCTTTCAGTGAGACAATACTCAGAAATACATAATGCAAGCCCTACTAATCTCAAACAGATCTTGCACTGGTTTCAGCACATGCCCACAACATCTGGAGCTGAGAAAGGTAGGAATTCCAGGTCACAAAAACAATACAGAGGTTCCATGTTCAAACTCCTACAATACCACTGATGTGCTCTAAAATCCCAATGGAAAATTCAAAAGTTTGAAGTTACAGAAGATTCTCAAAATACATGTTTGCATTTATTCCATTTATTTCCTGTACTTTATGGTGTAGTAAAGTGGAGTGCTGTACTTAAATAGCAGGTATTCCTTTTAAAAGATTTTGTTTACCAGCAGAATCTATTAAGTATCTTGCAAAAGCAACAAGGCTTATATTCTCATACTGCTCTGAAAAGAGTCTCACGTATAACTGGTTGAATATCTTTTAATATTTGCATTTTTCCTACCAATTAACAAACCATTTACAAAACCGTCTTTGGCACCATGAGCTCAATTTTCTGCTAAAATGCTAGCTTTTTCATTTGGAATTTTGGGCACATCTTTCAATGAAGTGAATGCGAGATGAATCAAATGTGCCAGCCCTAGGCAAATTGGGGTCCAACTATGGGCACGGAGAAACATCACCAACATCACTGGAGCCAGAGTTTCCTGCTGCCATCACCATTGCTGAACTTGCTGTTCCCTTGGGGCGCATATCACAAGAGCCACTGTTGTTAGAGCAGGCATAGACAAACTCGGCCCTCCAGCTGTTTTGGGACTACAACTCCCATCATCCCTGACCACTGGTCCTGTTAGCTAGGGATGATGGGAGTTGTAGTCCCAAAACATCTGGAGGGCCACGTTTGCCTATGCCTGGGTTAGAGTGTTGGACTAGGGCCTGAGTGCAGTGATAGTCTCTCTACTTGTGATTCCCAGCAGCTGAGACTGTGCAGCCTTTCAAACAGAGAGAAGTCCACTGTAAAGAAGGCAACAGGGACATCTAAAAAGGAAGCTTGAATTGCCAGTCCTATTTGCACATGTAAATCTAGCTCCCATCACTAATAGCCAGTGACCTTTCTAACTCTCCATTAATATATTTGTTGCTCTTTGCAAGTACTGAGATTCAGTTTCATTCTCCTGGCTGACGCCCACTTTCCCTGAAAACCATTCAGTACTTGGGGGTTTGACAGACATATAAAGATAAGAATTCCTGCACAGGAAACAACTCGTTATCAGACCTTCTGCCTTTCAACTGTTTCTTAATTCAATACTCCCACTTTGTCACTGTTTCATTCAATCTCTTTACTCTCCATAAAAATGTCTACCTGTCTATTACATTCATTTATACAATTTGCAATGATAGGTTTAATTTACTCCAGATGTTGGCTGTGCTTTCAGGAAAATAGCTATGCCTTCAGATCCTTGTTTTCTCATAATTATGTGCCATTGTATCACAGTTCCATAACGATGTCTACTCGCAGTTTGTTTATCCAGTCAGCAGCTCTGAGGTTGCTGGGTTTTCTTCTTCTTAAATCACACAAAGGTTTTCTTATTTAAGCATTAACGACTTTGCCTCCAGTTCATTTTATATCAATGTTGTTTAGCAACAATATCTAAAAATGGAAGCAACTAGTTATCAGATGCTGGGAGAAAAGCAACAGAAAACAGCTATTCCTCAATGTCCATATAAGACATCCAACAAAGTTTAATATTTGATGGTGGTATTTTATTTAAAAAGCAAAGGCAGTTGTGAGGGTCCATCAGGAGAAGAAAGTTCACAGTTGGGCAGCCAGAATGTCACAGAAGACTGGGCAAGCTTCTGAGTTCTCCAGAACACTTTTGACAGACCAGAGGACCAAGAAGTCTGATTTAGACCAAGATATGTAGTGTAGTAGGGACGCGGGTGGCACTGTGGGTTAAACCACAGAGCCTAGGACTTGCTGATCGAAAGGTCGGCGGTTCGAATCCCCGCGGCAGGGTGAGCTCCCATCGTTCGGTCCCAGCTCCTGCCCACCTAGCAGTTCGAAAGCACATCAAAGTGCAAGTAGATAAATAGGTACTGCTCCGGCGGGAAGGTAAATGGCATTTCCGTGCGCTGCTTTGATTCGCCAGAAGCGGCTTAGTCATGCTGGCCACATGACCCGGAAGCTGTACGCCGGCTCCCTTGGCCAATAAAGCGAGATGAGCACCGCAACCCCAGAGTCGGTCACGACTGGACCTAATGGTCAGGTGTCCCTTTGCCTATGTAGTGTAGTATCTGCTAAGTGCTTCATCAGGTTATGTAAGATTAGGCTGGTTGTTGTAGCCATTAAGGTTGAAGGGCCATAGCTCAGTGGCAGAGCAACTGCTTTGTATTCAGGAGGCCCCAGGCTCAACCCTCAGCATCTCCAGGTAGGCCAGGAGGCCCTATCTGAAACCCTGGAGAACCGCTATCAGTCCACATGGGCAATACCAAGCTACATGGACCAATGGTCTGGTTCAGTATAAAGCAACTTCCTATATTCCTATTTAAACTAAGTTGTAAGATGAACTAACTGCAGGTTGAGTTAGTTGCTGCTAGGGGCTGTAGGCATCAGGTTACAGCAAGGATTCAAAGATAGGGAAGCAATGGTTGATCCCCATTTCTTGAAAACATGGCTGTTGCTGTTACCCAGATCTGTCTTATATTAATAGTCATTTGAAATGGAGCCATTATTAAAGAAGCAAGGTGTGAGGCAAATTCAAACTGGGAATCACTATTTGTCTTAGAAGAGAGATCCATATTTGGAGCATTATTTTTTCTCATGGATTTTAGTCCATGGCTGTTGTGATTTTGAAGATGAAACTCTGCAACAGGAATTACTCACTTGATTGACAAGGGATTCCCCCCCCCCTAATCAACAACCAGCATTTTCTTTTTGCTATTAACTTGTTGAACCTCAATAGCTTATTCTTCAGCCTACTTAGCAGGCACCTGTTACAAACAAGAATGTAAGTGAAGCCTCAGCCCACCAAGTCTCAAATCTTGCATTTAACAGTGTGAACTTACAGTTGCTCTCTAGAGAAAATGTATAGCTGCATCAGGCATTCTGAAATGACTCCATAAATCACACCAGGTCCTGCCACTCACTCGTAGTTTCCAACAGGCTAGGGTTTCATGGCACTCTCAGCAAGGGGCTGTTTCCTTCCCTTCTTAGCCATGTGCTACTATTGATATTCTTGTCTTACTATTATTAATCCTCTGTGAATTTGGAGAACATCTTGAACTCCAGATGAGGAGCCAATGGCCACTAGCCTTTTGGGAGAAACCATTCCTCTCTTCATGAAAGTGAATGACAACTCCCTGAGTAATCAAGCGAGAAGTTGTATTCACACTGTCAGCAATGTGACACCGGCTAGGAGGAAAAGCGAGACTTATGGGTACAGTAACTGCTTCGCCTCACAACCATTGGACCTTAAGAGTACTGTTTCTATAACCTTGGCAGAGGCATCAAAAGCCTCTGTGCAAGTCAATTGTGCGTAAAGTTCTAGATTTAAATAAATGTCATAATTTCCATGGGCAGTATATCACGCTCTGGTTATATTTTCAGCAATGCAGTTCAGTTGTGGGCCAAAAGTATACATATAGCCTTTCCCTATTTTATTAGCAATGTGTCATATATTTAGTAGAATGAACACTCTTGCTTTTGAAGTTTTCCCATACTCCTCTTGCATGACAGCAATCCCTGAAATAAATGGGTTATCTGCTGAACCAGTACGTTTAGTCTGATTATTCCAGGGATTCCCAAACTGTATGCTGGAGTTGAAGTGTGCCTTGAATAATTGAGATGCCCTATTGGCTACACTCACCTTCTATGCCTTTTGGAATGGATAAGACCCTTGTGGCACTGATCTAACTCATACTGATAAATGGTTAGTAACATCCTCCCAAGGGCAGGAGGAAGCTTACCCCAGAATTCTCAATCCAGCTAAGAAGTTCTGAAGAATCACCGTTTCCCAGAACATATGAGCCCATCCATCCTTGATTCCTCACTGTCTGTGCATAAGGGACAGTGAGACACGGAAGCAAAGAAAACACATTTGCTCCATATTCAAGAATTATCCCTGCCCATTGTTTTGGAAGCTGACTGCAAAAGCACCCACACAACTTTTCGAGCTAAAATTATGCATTAATTATTATAATTAATTATGATCTTTATTTATATCCCACCTTTGCCCCAGAACTGGGACTCCGGGCGGCTCACAAAAAATTACAAGAAACATGGATAAAACACAAAAAGCTAAAAAGTATATAAAAGATAATATTTAAAAGTAATTAAACTTGAATTAAAATGATACATTAAAAAGTAAGTTTGTAAAATCTAGTAAACAAGTTCAGTATAAACAAAAGCACAACACTATTAAAATCCATTTTCTTATAAAGTCAGTTCCCCAAAGGCCACTGGAATAAAATGGTCTTCAGATGCCAACAGAAGGACAAGAAGAAAGCTAGTCTAGGAGAGTTACAAGCCTGGGAACAGCCACTGAAAAGGTCCTCTCCTGCATCCTCACCAAACAGGCATGTGAGGTTGGTAGGGCTGAGAGAAGGATGTCCCGCAAAGATCTCAAAGCCAGGTAGGTTTGTACTGACTGTTTCCTGCTTGGCAGGGGGTTGGACTCGATGGCCCTTGTGGTCTCTTCCAACTCTATGATTCTATGATTCTATGATTCTATGATTCTATGATTCTATGACTTTGTCCATCACTTTTCCACTGCACCAGTCATGGACTATTGTGGGTGGGGTAAACTTCACACTAGCAGACCTTTTATTGCCCCCCCCCCCGCCATGAATACACTATTTTGCAGTTTTCCAGCACTCTGTGTATGCATGAAGGTTAGCTCTCAAGACACAGGATTGCGCCATCAGGCACCACTGGATTCCCTCTATTCCTTGGTGCCTGCAAAGAACATTGCACAGTGGAGAAAGGTCTATCATTGATACAAGGAATCCTATCCAAAGCTAACTATGGAAAACCCAGTGTGCCTACTAATCTACCCAAAACTTTTAAAAACAATATCCGGCTATGGATGGAACTGAATGGCCAGGAAAGTGTAAGTATTGATTTGAAAAAAGTCTCCCAGTGGTTTAGCCCTTGTAATCATTGGGAATGTATTTTAGGAGCCAAACAGCTACAAACTCCAGCAGGCAAAATACGATTGGAAACAAATTGTCAGCTATTGTTTCAGTCACCCGTTGACCATTATCACTTTTGATATTCATTAAAGTTATGTGTGAAGAAAATGATGGCTCAATTCTGTTTGGTGGCTTCAGAGGAGCAAGCCGGCTGCAGCTGAGTTAACAGCAGGCTGCATAACTGTGCTAGGCTGTCAAACAGACTTAGCTTCATTTCATATTTATTGGCTAGCCAGTGAGCTAGCCAAAGCAGTGAGATGGATTTTTTTAAAAAATAATGAAATCAATTGTACAGCAGGAGGAGGAAAGCTCCCCCCCCCATGCCATCTGAGCGCTGTAACATCTCTGGGAACTGTATATCCAGCCTAATGATGTTATGGTGGACTCAAAAGCTTGGTCACTATTTTGTGGCATTTTGTATGGTCATAATGAAGGGACTTGGGGGGTTTCAAAATAGAAGCTTAGCCATTTGAGTGCTAATGTAACGGCTCCTTCCCGTAGGAGCCAACCCAGGCACTTCAGTCATCATCCGAGACCCTTCTCTGTGTCCCATTTCCCAAAAAAGTGTAGATGGTGGAGACTAAATGGACTTTCTCTGTAATGGCGCCCTGTCTTTGGAACACTTTCCCCAGGGAGGCACACTTGACACCAATTTTACTATCATTTCAGCACCAGATAAAAACATTTCTATTGCCTAATACTCATGGGAAAGTTTGGTGATCTTTTTGCTACAGTTACTTAATCCAAACTTCTGTTGTTGCAGTTTTACTGGTATTAACTATTTTAAAATATGGTTTTATTACTGCATTACTGCATTACTTATACTTTTAGAGGGCTGAATTTGGCCTCTGGGCCTGAGATGCCCCATCGCTGATCAGAAGCTCTCCATTAATTTCTAAAGGAGAGTTTAGCTAACACTTCCTCTTTTATAGGTCAAACATAATGCCATTATACTTAATTTAAAATATTTATAGACCACCTTTCTGAGTAAAATTCTCACAAGGTGGCTTACATAATAGCAGCTGTTTAAGGTGCCAGCTTCAAAAAAAGAATAAACAGAATAGAATCAGAAATATAATACAGTGCTTCCAAGCCACCCATGATACTGATATTGTGTGTGCATTTGTGTGTACTGACCTCAGAGTCCTTTGCAGATTCCAGCAGATCCCAGCTCCTGTTCAGCAATGCTTAAGGATGGGGAAGACATTTGTTTGGTCCACATTTTAATGCAAATGCACCAACTCTCCTTCCCCAGACCAATATGCAAACCAAAACACAACAACTCTTCAAAATAGGCACGTGCACTTCTATGAGGTTCCCCAGCTAAAAGTTATTAAAATACCTAGATTCGTGAAATTAATGTATAAAATGCTTTATATTAGGAGAAATTGCTGGTGGATCTGTGCCTAGAAAAATGTATATATTAGCCAAACGTTTTGCAAAAATCAGTATGAATTTTCCTGCAGGTTTTTTTTAAAAAAATTGTAAACTGATGAGCCACACTGAAAAATGAAAGAATGAAAAGAACCAAAAAGAACTGAAAGATTCATCCATACCTAGCCATGAACCCAGTGCACCATTGCATTGGCAGTGTTCTGCTGCTATAATGGTTCTGCTGCCATTTCACGCCTCTGAATCAGTGGTAACAGAATGTCTGTGAACATCCTCAGTAAGTCAGTGCTGCGCAGGAGCACCAGACTGGCTCCACCAGTGCATCTTCCTTGCAATAATCTCTCTGCCATTTTGTTGTGTGTTTTTTTTAAAGATATTTATTAAAGTTTCCAATTTTTTACAAACAAAAAGAAAAAACAAACATAAAAATATTAAAAACACATAAATTTCACAACTTATTTTCTTGTAACTTATTTCCCCGACCTCCTCATACCTCCCCTTCTTTTATACCCAGTTTAAATTGTTTATACAGCAAATCCTTATCTCAACATCTTAAATTGTTGTAGCTTTAAATTCTTGCTTACAAAAAGAAAGTCATTTTGTCATAGTTACAGCTTGAAACCACTAAATTTCAATCCAACATCATTCAACATTCCTTAATTTTACAATATTTTTGTAGATAGTCCTTAAATTTTTTCCAGTCTTCTTCTGCCGACTCTTCTCCCTGGTCACGGATTCTGCCAGTCATTTCTGCCAGTCCCATACAGTCAATCAGCTTCATCTGCCAATCTCTCTGCCATTTTGATCTTCTAGCTACGCAGCAGTGACCCACCTTCCAGAATGCTAGCATAGTGACTCCACTCCACCAGTGAGTTGCTTCTGAGGCTACCATTATGTTTCTCCACTGCAGTCAAGCTTCGCAGCAATCTTACGCCCAACCAGCTCCTGGATACAACTGCTCTATTAATAAAAAATGATATTACAGAATCATAGATGCAAATCCTGTGCTCTTCTTCTGATCTATCAGACCCAAGGAAAGTCCTGCTGGCCATGAATTCTCAACTGTAGATAAGCTCCCACCATGTGCCATGGAGCAAAAAGGAAACAGAGCCACCTTGGTTTGCAAACACCAGACATTTAAGGCCATCTACTGCCACTGCAGGCCAAAGACTCGTCACATATGTTTCCTTTAAAGGACAAGAGTCAAGGGTTAGAGGAACGTTCAGGGGCTGGCATTCACAGTGAGAAAGAGCAGAGATGGCAAAGACTCAGCTATATGAAAATGGAAAAGCGGCGGAAACGACTGGCAGAATCCGAGACCAGGGAGAAGAGTCGGTGGAAGAAGATTGGAGGAAATTTAAAACTTATTTACAGAAACATTGTAAAATTTTTGAATGCTGATGACATTGAAATGAATTGAAGGGGTTCTAGCAACAAGGTAAAATGTAAGATGGGATTGATAATAGACAAACTAATAGGATATGAATTTGCTGAACCAATTCTTAAAAGGGATACAAAAAAGGGAGGAATGAGGAAGTCAGGAAAATAAGTTAACTAAAGATGAGAAAACAAAAAAGAGGGAGTTTTGTTTTCTTTTATATGTGTTTTTTCTTTTTCTTTTTTGTGTTTAAAGTTTGTATTTTTGTATTCTGTAATTTTGTATTTTTCTGAACTTTTCTATTGATAAAACTTAATAAAATATTATTTTTAAAAAAAGAAAATGGAAAAGCAACCAAGTACTTAGTTACTCAGTAATTGCCATCAACCAGGTACCCTCCAGATGTTCTGGACTATGACTCCCATTAGTCGCAACTGGCACAGTTGTGATGGCTGGGGCCGATGGGAGTTGTGGTCCAACATCTTTAAGATACCAGGTTGGTGGATGCTGGCTTAAATTGAAAGGGGGCAGGGTTAGAAGGGTCTTAACCTTCTAAAAAATAGTAGCTAAGGGAGCAGCAAAATGCAAGAAGGCTGGGCCCTCTCTCATTGCCATTCAAGCCTGAAATGCATCAGAGACAACACCTTGCCGACAAAGGTCCATATAGTTAAAGCCATGGTTTTCCCAGTTGTGATGTATGGGAGTGAGAGCTGGACCATAAAGAAGGCTGATCGCCAAAGAATGGATGCTTTTGAATTACGGTGCTGGAGGAGACTCTTGAGAGTCCCATGGACTGCAAGAAGATCAAACCTCTCCATTCTGAAGGAAATCAGCCCTGAGTGCTCACTGGAAGGACAGATCCTGAAGCTGAGGCTCCAGTACTTTGGCCACCTCATGAGAAGAGAAGACTCCCTGGAAAAGACCCTGATGTTGGGAAAGATGGAGGGCACAAGGAGAAGGGGACGACAGAGGACAAGATGGTTGGACAGTGTTCTCGAAGCTACCAGCATGAGTTTGACCAAACTGCGGGAGGCAGTGGAAGACAGGAGGGCCTGGCGTGCTCTGGTCCATGGGGTCATGAAGAGTCGGACACGACTAAACGACTAAACAACAAACAACACACACTAACTGCTGCAACCTTTTTGCTCAGTACAATCCCCACAATTCTTTTCTCTCTCTTGACATGCAAACAATATGAAGGCAAGGACTTATCTGACAGCTGTTCAGTGGTGCCTCCCAGAATCAAAATATTTCAAGATGAGGACTAGATGCACTGATTGTTCTAGACATAGTTATTTGAAATCTTGAAGCTAAACACAAGCACTTGCTTTTTATTTTGCCTCGCATTTCAGTTGTTCTCATCTTATTTGTTCCCATTTTAATCAATTAGCCTCCTGATAGTGGGGGCAAATAGTGATTGAGCATTTGCAGGTGTCTGCATGCCTTCATCCAACATTTAGCTATTAGCCATCTGACCCACTGGCAAGGTAAGTTATACCCTGGCAAAACAGAATACATTGGTACCTCTGGATGCGAACGGGATCCGTTCCAGAGCCCCATTTGCATCCTGAAGCGAATGTAAGATGTGGCTGCGCATCTACGCAGGTGCGGGCCGCGTTTCACCACCTCCACGCATGCGCGTGATGTCATTTTGAGGGTCTGCACATGCGCAAGCGGCGAAACCCAGAAGTAATGCACTCCGTTTCTTCCGGGTCACTGCGGAGCGCAACCCAAAAATATTGAAACTGAAGCATATTCATCCCAAGGTATGACTATAATCTATATTTTTTTAGTCTGTTTAACTGCAGACACAAGAACTCAGAACTTTGCACTCACAGAAAACTGGGCCCGGGAAGGAACAACTTTGAGACACACTATGGAACAGTTGTTTGGTTCAGTAGCAACAAACAGCAATAGTGCTTTACTGTAGTTGTTGCATGAAGACTTTGATCAGTAAAGCTGTACAATGTCATTATGTAAAGAAAGAAAGAGAAAGAAGGAAGGATAATGAACAGGTCATACAGTAGCTGAGGCTCTTATATATCCAAATGCACAAGCCTAGAATACATTTTTCTATTTATTTAAGGAGCTGCCCCTTATTCCAGAACAGGGAGCTCTGAAATCAATCTTGTGATTTCTCTCCTTTTTTCCTGGAGTCCTGTGGTCCATCAATGCATTTAGATGAACAAAACAAGAGTGCCTGCTCAGGATTTCTTAACAGATAAGACATAAATTATCTGTGTTAAATGATTCCCAAGAATGGCTTGCTGGATCATATCAATGTCACCTGAGTCAAGAATTTGTAGAAAAATCCAAGCAACCGGCAGATGCTAAGTTACTAGTCACTGATTTACCATGAGTCTAACATTTCCACACCACTGTTCCTTAACATCATAATGTTGTGAAATATAATGAAAGCATTTTGTTTCCAAACACTACAGGTTCATGAGGTTGTAGACATGTAGACATGTTGGCTGTGACCCAGGCTTTGCAAGGACGCACTTTCCCCTGCTTTCTGGCTGCAGGTTCTTGACCATGGTGGCTGGTGCCCACTGAGACTGGCAGGGCAGAAGGCAGAGAGACCAACAGTGGGTGGAACCAGAGCCAATGATAGGCAGAGCCACCTTCCAATTGGTTGTAAGTAAGAAGGCAGACAGGGACGCAGGTGGTGCTGCGGGTTAAACCACAGAGCCTAGGACTTGCCAATCAGAAGGTCAGCGGTTCAAATCCCCGCGATGGGGTGAGCTCCCGTTGCTTGGTCCCTGCTCCTGCCCACCTAGCAGTTTGAATGCATGTCAAAGTGCAAGTAGATAAATAGGTACCGCTCCGGTGGGAAGGTAAACTGTGTTTCCATGCACTGCTTTGGTTCACCAGAAGCGGCTTAGTCCTGCTGGCCACATGACCAGCTGTACGCTGGCTCCCTCGGCCAATAAAGTAAGATGAGCGCCACAACCCCAGAGTCGGCCACGACTAGACCCATTACCTTTACCTAAGAAGGCAGACATGTGGGGACTGGCTGAGGGCAGGCTGAGGTTGGTGCGTAGTGTCCCATTTACCCTTCTGAACCAGCCCCCACTGGTTCTTGTCCATTGGAGGCTGCTTTCTCAAGCCCCTGAGATAGCCTGGCAGTTAGGCTTATTTTGGTCAGCAATGACTCAAAAACTCAATTGCATATGCTCAACAAATTGTGTGGCCCTCTTGATCAGAGGCTTTGCCCTCACCATATCCTGTATATTTGAAACTGTGGTCTGGCAACTATACATTTGGCATTGGTAGCATCTTAGATGAATGAGGAGTGTAGCCTGTTAAAATGCACTTTCCTTGCATATGCATAAAAAAAGAAATTGGAATTAGGTCCACATTTCCAATGACTGCCAACACATTCTGTGGATTAATTCCCACTAAACCTAATTGTTGGGCTGTTTCAAACTCATCTAGCAGCATTCACACAAAGTACAATACGAGAACCTTTGCCAAGACCCTTTCAAATTTGGGCCATTCCCCAAAAAATATCTATTGTGGTGCCTTGGACAGCAAAGTATATCCAACATCCATCCCCCTGAGCTATTTTGGCTTATTTTGTTTGGCTTGGCAAGGCTAAAGTATAAATCATGAATCAGGAGAAAACTTGCCAATCTGTATTTGGAGGAAACCATAATGGTAGGCAGTAAAACTTGTTGTTTGTCACTGCTCATTCACTGAAAATGAATTTGTTCCTATGGTAACTGGTATTCCCATGTCCAATAGGATTAAGGTGCTGATGCAACATGACAATTAAGGACGTGAACAATGTTAAGGACATAAAACCAATTGTGTATGTTACTGGATGGGACATAAAAAAGAAGATGTTATTACAATAATGGGAGACAAAGTAGACACCTTAATATTTTCTCTGTAAAAGTAGCAGCGACTGGTATACTCAAAATTTGTTCCCTAGGAAGATCAAGAATACATTTTACTTGGCCTGTCAACATACAGAACATTGTTTCAAAATGATGACAACTGACTGCCCCTTTGCATAATAACAGCCAAGTTCTTTTAGGACAGCTTTCCCCAGTGTGGTGTCCTTCCCAACCGCCTGGTGTTTCTGGACTGTGACTGACATCAATCCTGACCAATGGCAATGCTGGGTGGGAATAATGGGGACCTGGGAGTCCAAAATATATGGAGCGTTCCAGGTGGAGAAAGACGGTTCAAAGCAGAGTTCCTGCAACTCATTTTATGTCACTTATGAAACAATTGTTGACAAGATGCAGTTTTCAGGTGGTGTCGTGCACATTAGTAATGAGATCCCTATTAAGAGACTTTAAACATTTCTCACTTTCAGTTGCGCCAATGGTAAAAAGCAGGCCTAGGTAAGCACAGCCACCCAAAGGCATGAATTGGCAACGTGTTTAGTCACACTTTTTCAAGAGAGTGCCATTTTGGCACTACATATATGTTGCTGCCTTGCCAAGGACTACCTTGAGTGTTGGCTGGTGGTAACACCATCTACAGTGGTACCTCGGGTTACAAACGCTTCAGGTTACAGATGCTTCAGGTTACAGACTCCCCTAACCCAGAAATAGTACCTCGAGTTAAGAACTTTGCTTCAGGATGAAAACAGAAATTGTGCGGCAGCAGCAGGAGGCCCCATTAGCTAAAGTGGTACCTCAGGTTAAGAACAGTTTCAGGTTAAGAACAGGCCTCCAGAACGAATTAAGTTCTTAACCTGAGGTACCACTGTATAAGATCTCTTTAAGATTCTACATATGTGGCAATTAGGAAAGGAACGGGCTCACATTTCCATGCTTTTAAAAAGGTGATTTACACATGCACATGCCCTTCACACCCAACGCAAAACACATAGACATTCTACTCGGGTATCTTTGTGGCGTGAGAAACTGCCCACAATCTCTGGAAAACTCATTAAAATGGTTGCTTATGTTCCTCTCCAACTAAAAAGGAAAACTCTGTTTA
This sequence comes from Podarcis vaucheri, assembly GCF_965113315.1. Classification (NCBI taxonomy): domain Eukaryota; kingdom Metazoa; phylum Chordata; class Lepidosauria; order Squamata; family Lacertidae; genus Podarcis; species Podarcis vaucheri. The sequence goes on along the minus strand of NC_138749.1, from coordinate 60,419,765 downwards.
CTGCCAAGATTAGGTTGTTAGAAATTTCAGTGGATTTCTTCTTCCTCCTCCTGCTTTTGATTACTCGTAAGTTTTTGTAGTGTAAAAGTAAATTGCAGTAACTGCATAAATTCAAGGAGCTTTTCGTTTGGAGCACTGAAATTTTATCACAGGCCATTTACCTTCCTATCATCATTCCTGTATATGGAAATGGTTGAAAAAGATACAGTATGTTAATGAATCCTGCCAACTTTCAGCTCTTCTCTTTGTTTGTCCCAGCCTTCTCTATGCCAGCTTTACAATCACCTCCTGCCAGATTTGAGCTTTGAAAATTAACATATTTTGTATATGACATATGTTTGAAATTAGCAGGAAATGCAGCCAAGAGCTAGAAATTAACCACAAAAAAGTTTTTATCAAACATTTGGGAGACAGAAAAGAATTTTGTTGGCTTCAAACATTAGGACACACTATTGTCTATTAAATTAATTCAATATGTATCACTTAGAAACTGACAGCATAATGTTGCCTGCCTGCCCGCCTGCATCTGTTCCTCTGTTTAAGATAAAATTATACATTTGTGTGCATGAGAGTTCTCTGTGGGTGTGTACACACACACACACACACACACACACACACACACACACACACACCATGCCTGGTGCATCTTTTCCATTTCTCTAATTACACGTGCCACATCTTAAGCACTGTCTCTGCTTGGTATAAAGCCATTTTGCAATGGTGATTCAGGTCTTGCTGCCCAACACGGTTGGTTCATTCATGAGGCAAGCTGAGACAATTGTCTTCGGTGGTGAGTGTGGGAGAGAGTGGTGAGTTGAGCCTCGCACCTCCTTGCCTGGGATTTGTCCACTGAACTTCATGGTATTCAATTCATAGTTCATAATCAAATTTTCAAATGAATGTTAATGCATCGTCCTAAGCCTGCACTATTGACAATGGGGAGGAAATAAATGCCAAGTGGAAAGGATTTTTGTTTTTTCTACAAATATTAAAATGCAACATTCTTTTTAATAATATTGGGGGTGGGGGTGCAAATCCCTTAAGCACCCAGACTTGGAAGACGGGAACCATCCTTAGTGGAAAGATCAGAGCATAATTTAGTGTGTGATACTGGCACGAATAAGTGCTGACAAGGGAATTCTCTGAATCCTCCAAGCACCTGAAATTTAAGCAGCATGTTTAGCAACAAATATATTTCTTCCCCTCCCAGAAGTATATAGCCACTCACTTTTCATTTTTGCTAATGTATCGCAGTGCTTGCTAATACATTATGCAAACTGTAGTTTACTTCCTGAACTTAAATGGCAAACTGATTTTTTGGCTTCCATTCATTCAGCTCCCTTTGCTGCTTAGGGAAAGTCATCTTTTCACACGGAGCCTCAGTCTAGGCAAATGCGACCACAACAGTTGCCACACACGTGCTGCATGATTCATTCGCCCAGAGCCTACATCAAATCGTTATAATTTCAGCATTACATCACGCCTGTCATTTCTGAAGCCTGTTTTCCTTTCTGGTTTTTCCTGCTCTTACCCCCAGCCAGCCTGCTAAAATATGCTGGAGTGCCTATGTTTCAATGCTCTGATTCCTGTCTTGCTATTACAGTAGATTCAAGATGGGTCTTAGGCAAGGTATGAAAAGCAGAATAAAATTACAGAGGATGATAGCCCAGATTCATAAACAAGAATATTATTTACTCCTGCCCCAATATAGCTCATACTGAAATTATTTAAATTTGTGATTCAGATGCTGAACTAAAATAGTGACAACCAGCTGAGGTTTTGCTAGAAATGAATAGTTATGTGCTCATTCTATGCTATGTCAGCCATGGAACTTCTCTAGCAGCTTACAGTAAGTATGTGCAGATCTCCATCAAATATCATTGAGTCTCACAGTCTGAAATTCAGTAAAAATTGACTTTCTTTTCCAGCATAGCTGTGAGGAGGCAACTGGAAGCTTTCAATTTAACCACAAGTTATTATTTTGACCCAAGCCGGAACTGTTGTTAATCTTCGCTATGGTTTAAGAAAATAAGCCAAGACAAACCATAGTTTGAAGTTGGCTTGCATCCCTAAACCATAATTAAGACTGACCGCAGTTTGTCTGATTTGGGGTATAATGAGGCCAGTTGACATGCCTGAGGCTCATTCACATATTGCAAAGCCATAGTTTAGTGTTATACCTAAATGAAGCCAATCTGGTGATTTCCTTCACCTAAAGGGGATTTGCAGAGTCTCGCACATAGGAGTCAATTCATTAGAATAATTTAATTATTGCTATTATAAAGGACACATGAAGAGGTGAAAAATTATGGAACCATATGGCTTAACACAGCCCACATCACTGATGTGTCTGGCAGCCACACCCTCCCACAGTTCATCCATTTGGTGTGCATGAGAAGGGTCTCTACATGTATAGTAATGCGCATGTGCAAAGCTCCTCCACACAGAGGGGGATCCTGAGCCAATCAGGTATGTGGATAGAGCTCCTTCTCATGTGCACTGACTGCATGGGTGGTGGGGAACATGAGTGCCTGGTGTGTTGGTGGGAGATGGGACCCTCACACATTATTTGATTGCATGAGAGGATCATCTGTGTTGGCTTTCACTGAACAAAATTCAAAATGTCTTAAACATGGACACCACTGAGAATGAGCTATAGACTATGGTGCAAGCCACACCAAAGCCTCCTTCATTTGTGAGACATTGCTGTGCTGGTATTTTCCTCAAATGCAATTGCCGCTCCGGGGAACTACAAGACTGTATCTCAGGCACAGGCAAACTCAGCCCTCCAGATGTTTTGGGACTACAACTCCCATCATCTTTAGCTAACAGGACCAGTGGTCAGGGATGATGGGAGTTGAAGTCTCAAAACATCTGGAGGGCTGAGCTTGCCTATGCCTGCTGTATCTCCTTGTTTATAATGCAGTTTCATACTGCAAGCCATTGGGAAATGCTCTAAAAGCCGCTAATAGTGCTAATCTGCTAATCCTTCAATGGGCTTGCTTCGCAAAACGAAAAAAACCGCTAGACGAAGAGAATCACAGAATGGATTCTTTTCGTCTTGCGAGGCACCACTGTAGTTGCAAATTGGGCTGCTGGTGGGGGGATGTTTGAAAGGTCAATTCCTTTCTTTGATTTAGGTAAACATATGCCCACCTGCGCAGTCATTTGCACATAAAGTTAGTGTGCCTTCGCCCCCTTTTTCCTTAAAGCTGAACACATAAATATTATATAGTAAATACACATGAAATAAAGCTAATTGAAATCTCTGCCTTGTGCTTAATAGCAGGGTATTGATTGAAGTTGGACAGAGTGTGGTGTGTTACAGTGTTCTTGTACTCACTTTTTGCAACTGCACTAGATAGATGATGCATGGTCAAAGACTGTTGCACATTAATCGTGACTCACCACAATTTGCAGAGCAGGCAGTATTTTCCATGTGTGATATATGACCGTACAGAACTGTGGAGAATAGGATGCATTTTAAAAGGTGTAATGGGAATTGGGGGTTGCTTGTGTGTAAGTTGCCGCCACTCTCGGTGAGGTTGCCTGGATAAACCTTTCCCTGGCTGGACAGTCCGGATTCCACGCCTGTCTCAGTCACTGGCAGAATCCGTCAGTGGGCGTTTCCTGAACTTCTTCCAACATAAAAGTTCCTTGACGGATAGTCTCCGCCTAGCCTCCCTGCGCGGAAGTCTTCTGCGCAGGGTGGGTGTGGGCAGTGGAGGACCAATGCTCTCCCCGCTGGTCTCTGGCGAAGAGTCCTGGAGCCATCCCTCCGAAACCCGCCTCTGCCCGCCTTTTTCCCTGGTGTAACGCTGATTTCCTTCCCCGGTCACTGAGTCCCCTCTTTTCCTGCTGGGACCTTCTCCGGCATCGCTCGGGAGCCCTTCCACCACTCCTGACTGCGATGGCAGTTCCCTGACAAAAGGGGACACACATGCCCAAACAAGGAAGGAAGAAATCACTGATATCCCTCCAGCTCCATTTTGAAAAATGAAGGTTTCAGGGAAAGAACCCTCCTGCTAGGTGGCTATCCAGTGGTTGACAATAAAATGGAGGATCAAACTTCATTCCCACAGACTCACTCCCACTCATAACAATATGCCATAGTTATTATAGCACATGGCTGGTTCACATGAAAATCACAACAGTGCAAGGACAATAAAATAAGTAAAATGAGACCAAAAAAATCAAGTGCTAAAGGGCTAGAACTAGTAGCATTACTACATGTTGGGACCTACACCATGTGACTCATGGGTAGCAGTTAGGGAGAAACTAGGTTCAGTTTGCCTTTAAAGAACAGTCTACCTAATTCACATTTCCCCAAACAATACGAGAACTAAAACAGTAATCCTTTAAAATTTGCACTTCTCCAAATTTTTCAATGCACTTTTCCAGCATTTCGTCTACAAAAATGCATATACTGGGGTAAAGTTGGCATAAAAATGCATAAATTAATGAAAACAACATACAAAAATGCATTATATTAGGGGAAATTCCTTTGCAAAAATGTACAATTAGACCAAATAACATACAAAACATAAGAAACTCACATTAATATGCTGATGAATTTTCATGAGGACTTTTTAAAAAATTGCAAACTGATGTGGAAATGTGGAGAACTGACTTTAAGATTGGAAAAATGAGAAACAGAGAGAAACCAAAATGGGCAGATTCTCTCATCCTCACTGATGAGCAAGAAAGAGGCTGCAGTACCATAAAATAATGCTAATGTTGATCATACTAGTATCATCAGCTTGTCCCAGAATGTCTTGGCTAAGGAGCAAATCTTGGTCAAGAAACAGAACCCAAGGAAACATTTTCTGCTGTACAGGTTACTGTAGCTCACAGAATCAAACCATAGGTGAATTGTCTATAGTTAAATGCATTGTGGTCTAGGATAAATGGCAATAATAGGGAGGTGCAATGGAAAAAGTGCAGCTAAGGAAGTCAAAGTGATTAGTAATCTAAGCAGTTTGGGAAGAGGAGTGGCATCTTCCAGGAAAAGCATTTTCAGCAGAATCATTCACTCACTGGCAGAGGTAGCTCCTTCTTAGAAATACCTTTCTTCCTAAAAAAAGTGACATTTCTTGGAACAGTTTCAAAATGTGATGGATCAACACCAGTGCAGTGGTAGAGCTTGCTGATATTTAATGGCTACAGAGATTCTTTTTAGTGCCACCACTTCCCTAGCCAGAGAATCCTTTAGCCTGAGTAGAAGAATTTCTAATAAAATTAAGTTACAGATAGCTTACATGAATGTAGAGGCCTCTTTCTTTTATAAACCATTGACATTAGTGCCCTCTAATCTGGCATTTTTCCCAGCTCGAAAGCTGCTAATAGCACTTTATTTCTTTTGCTATTCCATTTTTTTTGTTCATAATATCTAGCACACTGATGTGTGGGGAAAACATTGTCCGATAAAAATGTCCTGATCTTATCTTAGCTAATGAATTAAATCTAGGGGTCACTGTGAGAATGCCATATTTAATAGAGGTCTTAAAGCACTGCACTAAATAAATACCTTTCATCTTGGTAACCCTATGACCTAAATTTTTAATTGCTGGAATAAGCGGCTTCTGCTTTAAATGGATTCGGCAGAGATGTGAAGCTGTTGTTAGGTTACTTAGTACAAACGCTCACTGATGTGCAGACTGGAAGATCCTGGGTGCATACATAATCAATAATGCATCTTGCAAGTCTGGCAGAGTTCAATTGCCATATCTATTAGACCTTGACTTCTAGTATCGTCCTTTAAAATAATTAGCCAGCCTTTCTGGGGCAAAATGTATGGTACATTAACAAAGTGGTGGCATAGCATGTAAAAGCTGTTTACCACCGCTCCTCCAGAACCGTGACCCAATGGTCCATTGTTACTCATTGCTACGTGTAATTCCATGTTCGGGGTGGGGGCAGGATGAAGAAATTGCAAAGTTTTCACTGCTAGTATCTTCTTCATATTATATTATTATTCATTTCATTTTATGAATCACTTCCCATGGAGCATCCCAAAGCAATTTCACAATACAATAAAAAGTAAAACAATTGCATATATAAAAACAATTGAAAATCGCTGCATATATAGAAGCAATTAAAAGAATTACTTATATTCAAACAACATCAGTTACTCAAGAGTTGTGGTGTGATATTTTATTTCCTAAAAATGTTTATCTCCCATCAATGGTTACCAGCAACTCTTCAGCAAACTTGAGCAGGCACATCAGGTGTCTTCCCAATATGGTGGGATTATTGTCTTTTGATAGTAATCATTTCAAGATTTGCTGCACAAATCTAAAATCGCCATATGCAAATGTTATATAAATCGATGACCACCTTTGTCCTCCCTTCCGGTGTTGCAAATTCTCTATTTGTGACACCGGCCACCCAGTATCTAAATCCCAAACAGTACTATCCTACTAATTAGCCTGGCATTGTGACGATCTAGAACAGCTCACTAATGGGGAAGGGGACTGCGCATGCCTGATATACACATGACCATTAGCTATGCTCCAGCTTGCACACATTTAGTATTAGTGTAAAAGGGCCCTGAACCAGTACAGGTGGATATGCTTAGGAGCACTTTGCACAACTGGGAACCTCGGCGCAAACAGGATTCCACTGGAACACAGAGACCTGATGTTTACGTGATGAAGCATGGCCTACAAATTAGAGGAATAAAATAACACAACTAAAAAAATAAATATAAAAAGCAATGTAGAACAATTAAGCAAAAAGGAACCAATATAAAACCAGAGTGAAACATTGATGCAGAAACCCATTTAAACCAGCAGCAAGTTGAATACTCAGTAATGAGTCTCAGCTTGACAGCACAGCTAAACACAGATAAAAATAATTAACTTTCAAGCCGTTAATGATGGAGCCAAATATTTACATACCTTAGGAGCGTTTCCACAAATATGAGGCCACCAACAAGAAGACCCTGCCTCTAGTGCCTGACAATATCATTGATCTTCATTGTGGGCTGTGTGCAGGGCCTCTGAGTGAGGCTGACCTTAAGGTGCAGGCAGGTTCATATTGCTGCAAGCAGTCCTTCAAATAACCTGCCCCCAAACCATTTTGCTTTTTAGCCCATGGAAGGTCTGTGGCTTGTATTAAACTTAGTTTGATACCCAGAGTAGATGCACTGAAATTAGTTCATTTCCATTCATTTCAGTTCTGGAAATTAATGGAAATGATGTACCGTATTTTTCGCCCTATAGGACGCGCTTTTTCCCCTCCAAAAATGAAGGGGAAATCTGGGTGCGTCCTATGGGGCGAATGCAGGCTTTTGCTGAAGCTTGGACAGCTTCAGGAAGACATCCGCAGCGTGGGGAACCTTGCAGGAGTTCCCCGCAAGGCTCCCCACGCTGCGGATAGCAGCCTGCCGCCCCGCGGGGGGGGGGGTGCCCTGATGCAGAGCACCCCTCGCGCCGGGCAGACATTGGCCAGCCCCACAAGCTCGGGGGACAGCAGGGAGGTGCAGCGCCGCCATCCCGCTGTTCCTCGACCTGGTTCTGTTTCCCCGACCTGCTTTTGGGGGGGAAATAAAGGGGGGAATTTCCTTTATTTCCCCCCCAAAAAACTAGGTGCGTCCTATGGGACGGAGCGTCCTATGGGACGAAAAATATGGTAACTGTGGATACAACTGTGTGCGCACCAAAGAGCGTGTACATACCTCAAATTATTTTGAACCTTTTCAGCACCAAAGATGTCTTGCCGTAACCTCTGAGTCTTGCACAAACAGAAATCAAGGCAGAAGTTTCTTTGTGGAACAGAAAGGTAATTTTCCAACTGGACTTATATGGTGTACCACCAACAGCATTATCAAACCAGCTGTAGTGTGTGCAGAGCTTCTCATTTTTATTCATGTACGCCAACCTCCTGCAAATATAGCAGAAACAGAATGTAAAAATAAGTTAATGCTCAAAGCCAAACCTGCTAAAATTAGTTAACCAAATTACATTAAACTCTCCATCTGCTTGTTACAGTATCCTGACAACGACAGCAGCAAAGCAAATTTGCTGACTGGTTTATTGAGTGTGCCACTTGTTCAAAATAGAAAATTAAAACAAAGTTCTCCCCTGCAGTACATATTATTTGTACCCTAATGCTACATTTATACAAATACTGTTTTCTTGGAATGGCTGCATATTTATTCATCATGTTTTTTCCCAAGCTGACTCCAAAAGCTTCTCCTACTCCCCACAGTAATGCCGCAATTATCATTTTAATCATAATAATTTATGTTGTTTATCGTGAACAACTATAAAACACAGCTTTCTTTCTATTTTACCTTTGGGCCCCATCAACTGATGCTGAGAAATTTCATTTCCCAAGCTGAATAGACCATCGCACCTTTATTTGTACTAAAAGCTCTGGCAAAAAGGGGGGGGAGCATTTCCTCATATACCTACAGAAAAATCTTACAAGAGTGAAACCATCAGTGAGAGAGTAGCACTCTTAGAGATACTGCTAGCTTTATATTTAAGCATTAAGGCTGTAAAGCTAGTCAAACTGACCTAGCGGTTTGAAGTTAATGGGACTTACTTTTGAGTAGGCCTGCACGTGCAACACTGTAATGTTGAATATATTAATCCTCATATTGTTTAAATAACCCTGGAAGACAATAGCCTGGATCCAGAAATGATCAAACACAATATGTGGTTGCGTGCAACTAGTGTCATGCTCTACACCAAGCCTGGCCAAACTTGGCCCTCCAGCTGTTTTGGGACTACAATTCCCATCATCCCTGACCACTGGTACTGTTAGCTAGGGATGATGGGAGTTGTATTCCCAAAACAGCTGGAGGGCCAAGTTTGGCCATGCCTGCTCTACACACTCACTCATTGTCACTTATATAAATTGATATTCCTGTTTGTTCAGAGGTGCTTCCACATTTCTCCAGTGTGGGGTTGCTGTGGGTTACATTGCATTCGTCTTTGCTTGCCTGGACTGTAGATGGCTTGCTGAACTTATCCACAGGCAGCGGCAGCCAATGCTGGAATGCATGCAGTAAAGGTAGAACTTAAGATTTGTTCCTTTTCTCCTAGTATATATGGGCAGGTGGAAATAAGCATGCACACAAATCCTTAGCACTTGGGCAAAGCAGGTACTGGATTGAGAAGTCTCTCCTGGTTTCATGATCCTCAGTGTGTGTGCTGGTCCAGTGGGTTACTCAAGAGGCAAGGTCCAAGTCTGGTCCGTGGTCAAAGGTGCAACGTGGAGGCAGTCCATAGTAGCTGAAGCTGAGTGCAGGGCAGGAAGTCAGGTGAAGTCAGGGACAGGCATGCAAGCAGGGAGCCAGGGCAGGTCAGGAGCTCAGGTAAGCAGGACAGGGTTCAGGCAGGAACTAGCAACCAACAATGTTGCTCCTGCAACTTGGGACTGGGACTGGCCGGCTTTGATCTGCCCCGAGGCATAGGGCGGCCCTGATCTTCTGGTAACTCGCTTCTCCTGGCCTGGAGGCGAGCACTCCTCCTGCGGGAACTTTGTACCCTCCGCCTCTCTGCCCTGAGCCTCTGCAGCTGAGGAGAGGCTGGAGGGTTACCGGACCCAGAGGCAACCTCACCTTCCTCTGTCGGGGCTGAGAGTGGAGCACCTGCAGGCAATGGGTTCTCCATCACCCCAGGAGCCAGAGCAGACTCAGCTGATGCTTGCACCTGAGGATCCGGCACAGGTGAGGACCCTTCAGGCTCATGCCCCAGCCCCGGCTCAGCTGGTTCTGGAGGCGGGGGATCCTGTGCCGGCTGGGATCCCTCGGGTTCAGAATCCGTGTCTGAATCCCAGGCCATCACAGTGTGCTAGTAATAATAATAATTTATCTACTTCCATTCATCCAAAGATCTCAGGGCAGTTCACAAGATAAAAATACAGGATTAAAGCACAAAATAAATACAGTGGTGCCCCGCAAGACGAATGCCTCGCAAGACGGAAAACCCGCAAGACGAAAGGGTTTTCCGTTTGCGAGTTGCTTCGCAAGACGAATTTCCCTATGGGCTTGCTTCGCAAGACGAAAGCCCATAGGGAAATCTCCGGGGACCTGTTTTAAATTGCTGGCGGTCGGGAGCAAAGCCTCCCCTCTGGCCTTCAGAAGAGGTCCAGGAAGGCTGGCGGGGGCCGAAAGGCTTTGCTCCCCACCGCCAGCATTTTAAAAGCAGTCTGGCATAGCAGGGAAGCGCTTCCCGCTATCCCGGATGGCTTTTGAAGGCAGGCGGGGGGGGAGCAAAGACTTTCGCCCCCCGCCCGCCTTCAGAAGAGGTCCAGGACCTCTTCTGAAGGCTGGCGGGGGGCAAAAGTCTTTGTCCCCCCCCTGCCTGCCTTCCCAGAGGCTTTTAAATAGCCCCGGACAGCGGAGAAGTCCTCCGCTGTCCCGGGGCGATTTTAAAATGCCGCCCGCCAGCATTTTAAGATCGCCCCGGACAGCGGAGAAGTCCTCCGCTGTCCCGGGTTTTTTTTAAAATTCTGGGGGTCGGAAGAAAAGCCCTTGTCCCCCCCCCCAGCCTTCAGAAGAGGTCGGGGGACAGACTGTCCCTGGACCTGGTCTGAAGGCGGTTTCCATAGGAACGCATTGATTGATTTTCAATGCATTCCTATGGGAAACCGTGCATCGCAAAACGAAAAACTCGCAAGAAGAAAAAACTTGCGGAGCGAATTAATTTCGTCTTGCGAGGCACCACTGTAATTAAACCTGGGAAAAACAAAAACCCTCTCTTCCATAAACATTTTTAAAAGGCCATAGAATATTAATCAGCCAAAGGCCTGGTTGAGGAAGAACATTTTTGCCTGGCTCCTAAAGATGTATAATGAAGGCACCAGGGAACCCTCCCTGGGGAGAGCATTCCCCAGACAGGGAGCCACTACAGAAAAGGCCTGTTCTCATTTTTGACACCCTCCAGACTTCACGTGGAGGAGGCCCATGAAGAAGGGCCTCAGATTCTGATCACAGCCTATGGTTCAGTTTATTTAGGGAGATGCAGTCCTTGAGGTATTGTGGCACACTAATAAATACATATTGTCAATGATTTCTGCTGGATTTGGGTTCATTGGGTGTGAGAAGTGGCTCTAAATGCAAGCATATGGGGCCCTTCTGGGGGGGATCATACACATAAGAGCACTTCACAGAACTGACACAATTACAGTGGGGTGGTGGTAGTTAGGGATATACACAATAGGGTTTGTGTGGACCTCTCAGTTAATTGCCTGTTTGTCAGTCAATGGCTAAGCTAACTCTTTCAGCAACATATATTTCCATGGGAGTACATTATAGAGCAGAGACGCAGGTGGCGCTGTGGGTTAAACCACAGAGCCTAGGACTTGCCGATCAGAAGGTCAGCAGTTCGAATCCCCGTGATGGGCTGAGCTACCATTGCTCAGTCCCTGCTCCTGCCAACCTAGCAGTTCGAAAGCACGTCAAAGTGCAAGTAGATAAATAGGTACCGCTCCAGTGGGAAGGTAAACGGCGTTTCCGTGCGCTGCTCTGGTTTGCCAGAAGCGGCTTAGTCATGCTGGCCCCATGACCCGGAAGCTGTACGCCGGCTCCCTCGGCCAATAAAGCAAGATGAGCGTTTTGTAATCTGGTGCTTTCCAGATGTTTTGAACTACAACTCCCATAAGACCAAACCAGAATGGCTGTTCTGACTGGAGCTGAAGACTTAAAAATAGAAATGGTAAGAGTTTCATTTCAATTGTTTAACCCTGAAGAGAACAACGAAGTATAGAGTAGATGAGTTTAATATAATATATAATAAGTGCACCCTGAGAATCTTGTTGAAGAGGATTAGTCTTCAGGATGGAAGGGGACCCTGATCTCTTCCCCTCTCTTACCTCAGCACATAATGATCAGCTACAGACCACTAATGAAGTTTATGAGGATTATTGCCTATAATCCCTAGTGTAAAATTAGTTTGGTAAGCAGTTATCAATTTCCTTTGGAAAAAACCCATAGCTTTGTGGTAAAGTCTCACACACTAAAGGTTAGTTTCTCCAGACAGGGGTGGTGGGGGAAAACCTCTCTCCTGAAACCACAGAGATTTAGTGCCCATCAGCGCAGGCATGAACAAGCTAGGTGGATCTTTGGTCTGACTTGGTATAAGGCCAGGGTTCCAAAACTGTGGGTTTCATGGTTTGCCTGTTAAGAACAGTGGCTGTCAACAGTGGGCTCAGCATATTAAATGTTCATGTTGATTTTTTCAGCGCTTCTTTTAATTTTTATTGCTTCTTTTATTTCTTGTATGGTATTTATTCCTGATTGTGTTCAATATTGTATTTTATGGAATTCAAATTGTAAAGTAAAAAAAATACAATATTAAAAAAATAAAAGAAGCACTAAATATATAATTAAAAACCATACAGCATTTAGCACAACCCATTACAATTGCTACAACAGGCAGAAAAATCATTAAGTCTTGGCCCTCCAAGACTCTTGGCAATTTTCAAGTGGTCTTTGGTGGATGGGAGTTTGGGAACCACTGGGATAAGTTATCTTCCTATAATGTTCCTAATTGTCTAGCAAGCTTTTCATAGCAGGATGTTGCATTGACATGAAACTACAAATTGGTGCTGATATGGTACTCCTTGTATATAATTTGGTGTGTGGGGGGGAATCCAGTATGCATCTGCACAAGGGAATTATTTTGCTCATATGGGATCTGTTTTGACTCAAGACTGCAATTATCCCTTGCTTATTTGGATGACAGCATTGGGAATGGAAGCAGAAGATAAAGACATTTTCCAGAGGAAGGTAGTCTCTTGCTGCAAAGGCAAAGAGTTTTGTGGTACTGCACCAAATTGATTATGGCATTAAGCTTTTGTGGGCTGCAGTCCACTTTATCAGATGCATGAAGTGGCCTCCTCAGTTGCAGGTGTGTGTGAATCTTCTGCTGAAAATAGCCTCATCCCACCAAAGCTGGCATTTACCCTCCCTGGTAAAACTTATGGACATATAGAGCTATTCTGGGAACTGTTGGGAGGATCAAGAGAAAAACCCATGAAGTTCCAAGAATCATATGTGGTTTCCCTTGTCTGTTGGAGAAGTATGCTGAAAGAGCCACAAATTATTATTCCAAAACCAAAGTGGGATTGCAAGTTACATTACGGGCTTCCACAAAATAATATACAATTCCATCTTAGTGCTTGTCAGAAAGCATACACACATACAAAATGGTTTCTAAAATGGTTTTAAATACCTTGCTCAGATTTTGGATGGGTAACAGGCAATTTCATACACAATTGTGTATTATAAGGTATTGGCCAAAATCCAAAGATTCACAAAACAATTTCTGCATGCCCTTATGGTTTCTTGAACAAGCTCTATGACATAAAGCAAACTGCTTTTGAAACTTTCAAGAGTTGCCATTCAAAGGGGATTGGGGTATCCATAATTCTACTGGGCATGTCCTAGCTGACCTCAAGCAACTCTTTGGATCTCTGCCATTGATTATAATCTAGATGGAGTTACTGTAGGTATAACTAAAACCACTGAGGCCTATGCACTTAGTGAGCTGAATTCTGTGCAGTGATTGTGATGACTGAATATATATCAACAGTCATAAAACCCTCATTTCTTGCAAACCATGGGAAATGTGCTTTTGTAAGAAAATGTCTTCATACAACCTGTATATTTTATGTACAAACAAGGTTTTGAGGGTATGTATGTGGCTATATTCTGTTTCAATTTTAAACTGAGTGCAGCTGCAGTAAATTTAGTTGTGTTAGAATATGCAGTGGGCCTCTTTCCTTCTAAATAAATGTACTGCCTGATCCTAGCCATATTTAGTTGGAAGCAACTTGTATTAATTTCAGCAACATTTAAATCCCAATTAAGTACAGTCAGAATTGTAGCCTTAATTTTACATTTGGACGGAGTTCTTTTTGGAGTAGCTTTATGGCAAAACAGATCGTGACCAACGTCATGCCACCTGCATAAACAACTTTCTCCGTACAGCTTGCCCTGAAAGATCTTTCCCAGGCTCCACAGAGGAGAACAATGTTGCTGTTTCCTTTCCAGTACAATAGAAGCCAATGCAGAACCAAGGAGTAAAACTCAAGGTGATAGTTTAAGCTGGACACTTATTACAAAGTCTTGGAAAGAACTTTTTTTTTTTTTTTTTGCAGAAAACAAGTTTGTGGATATGCATGTAATATTGGCAAGATAATAATATAGAAATCCCAGCACTGCTGTTTCTGCTTCAAATTGTATCAACAATTACACAGAACGCAGAAACGAACAATTGCCATACAGTAATACTTAAACAACAGCCAGAACTTCCTGTCTTACATTGTCTTGCAGTTACTTCCTACCAAAATAGAACTAAGCAATGTCATTGTTCCAAAAATGACAAACCCTCAACTGTTTGAGAAGACCTAAATCTTTTTTTGTTTAGTGTAAATTTCTTCCTCTACAGTAGTCACCAAATTTCCCTCATCCATTATCCCACCACTGAAGCTGCCAATTATTCCAATAGTTTAGAACAAGTACTGGTATATAAGTAGCAGTTAATATGTTTCATACTAAGTTCTAGTGCTTTAAAAATAAGAAAAGAAGTAGTTTTGGGTTTAATATAATGTACTAATGGCTTGTATCAAATGTAGGACTAAATCACTCATTTTGTCACTCATTTCTACTAGCACAATGGAACTTTCCCCATCTCTCCTCTTCTCCCTCCCCCCTCTAAATCTGTTCTGGGGTTTCTCCCAACCCTTTGGAGCATATCTGGGGAGGGGAAAAGTTCCTTTGTGCAAGCATAAACCCTCATGGAAGAAGGGCAGTGGATGGCGCCTGTATACAGGTAACTCTCAGCTTACACGGGTTATTTTCCGGGTATAACACCTAAAGCCATGATTGTGTATAGTCAAAACACACTGGGTTCTATGGTGGGTGAGATTGCCAGAGTATTTTTTCCTGGATGCCTACTTCCTTTCTGCTCCCTATTTAATGTTTTAAAAAACTTTTTTGCAAAGCACGTAAAGCTGAATGTACACAAGTTACATGTACATAAGACGCGAGCTACTTGTATTTTAGAAATTGGACCTACAACAAAATGTTGTGCTGTGCCTCCTATATGCTGCAACACTCATGTTCTCCATACCCTGGTCTTCTTTCTACATTGCTCCTCCTTACCCCACCTTCTCCTGCCTCTTTGTTTCCTCTTCCCACATAAACAACTGTTTTCTCATTAATTGTTTGCAAAGTGTTTCATAGAATCATAGACTTGGAAGGGACCATGAGCGTCATCTAGTCAAACCCCTGCCACGCAGGAACCTTTTATCCAATGTGGGGCTTGAACCCACCACCCTGAAAGCCTCATGCTTTACCGACTGAGCTATGTTGAGCAGGATATGCATGCTACACAACATGGATAACTAACTCCCACATTTGCACTGAGCTACTTTCCTCTCAAATGTTGCTCTACTTCTGTATTCTTGTAGTAAGACAGCTCCTTGCAGGCCTTCCACATCTATTTTGAGTTCTGAGCAGGCAACTCCTGGGCCCCATTGGGCAAGGCAGGTTCTTCTTATACTGTAAGCTATTTGTTCATGCCGAAATCAGTTTCAGATCTCTTTGAGCCCTGGGAGCAATTGGATCCAAGTGTGTTTTGTGGTCACTGACCAGGGCTAGAAAAGTGATGCCATCCTCTTCAGTGTTGGTGCTTGGATTGGGGTCAAAACACCTGATATAAGTGCTTATTTATGACTCTTAAAAAATCCCAACAGGGCGTTTTTTTACATATATTAAAGGACTGTATTGGGCAAAATAAGCTGGGCTCCTGAGAACGTTGGTAAGATCATTTACCCCAAACCTCTGCAGCTATTGTTGTTGCACTTGGAACCATTAATAATAAGTGGGGAAAGTTGTGTTTCTGATTACGTTTCATCGTATGCCAAGGCAGCTGCTGGTGCGGTAGCAATCTGCAGCAAATTAGATGGCAGTTAAAGTGAGATTTTCCACAATCAAGAACAAAGCAGGGCCAGTTAGTATAAGGACAGCTTGTTCTTGTTGCTAATGTGCTTAAAAACTTGCTGTGCATAATTTGAAACAGCTCCTGTGTAAGGATTCTGACTCTGGTTTCTGTGGTCTAGAGCTAAATCAAAACCAAATGGAGGAGGTTGAAGAAGATGATGACAAATTAGATACTGACATCTTCTGCTCTGGCTACAGGGATTATTCTTCTTTTTCATTCTGACTATTGATTTAAAAGTTAATTTCCCACAATATTAAAATACTTAATGGAAGACAGATGACTGAAACCTGGAATCCCCAGCCAGCTAGTTGCTGAAGGAAATCTCAGACAAACTACCCTGTACATCCAATACAAATTATTTAAAGATGTAATAAACTGTTATGGAAAAAGTTGTTGAGCGCCTCCTTAATGCTTGGTTGAATGAAACACTGAGAGCTTCAAGCGAAACATTTCTCCATCCACCAACTGGACATAATGAAAGCAATATGCAGCCCAAAGACTGGCACTCTTTGACCTGATACTTTTCTCACTCAACAAGGCAGTAGAGTCAATGTCAATGGTATGGAAGCTTGGCTCTTTTCTGCAGGACCTACAGCTCTGTGCTGTCCTTATCTTCAAAGGTATAAGAGGAGAGATGGAGAACCTATGGTCCTTCAGATGTTGTTGGACTTCACCTCTCATCAGCCCTGGCCACCATCGTCAATGGTCAGGAAAAATGGAAGTTGCAGTTCAACATATTCTGCATCTTTTGTGTACAGAAAGACGACACAAACAAACAAATGCACACAAACAGTCCTTCAGATGCACGCTGCAGCTGTTGGGAGCCAGTTTTCTATTATACACTCCCATGCCACCATGTTACTAGACTGTTGATTGTATAAGAGTCTTATTACTGTCGTTGCATATATTGGTAATAACTTCTTGGGTTGATGGTTGTGTTTGAGTCTATGAAGGGCTGCCTTTTAAGCTGGTCTAGAATATCTCATCTGAATGCACCAGGTTAGCAGTTTGGCCCTCAAAATATAAGGGTTGATTTTCAGCTTATCAGTCTTATACACACAGGTTTGAAACTGTATTTGCATGCAAAAACATAATTGCCCAACTCAAGATACTTCAATAAAGCTTCATTGCTCAAAGGCAGCCTTTGCTTTTCCCATCCTGATGGCTACCAGATATTTTGGCCTACGATTCCCATTGGCTCCAGGCAGCATGACCAGGAACCTCAATGGTCATCTGCCAAGGCAGGAAATCCACTGCTGCAGAATCCCTGTTAGGTGTCTAGCCACCCCCTATGTAAAACCACTAATGAATGGAAGTCCACTGTCTTCTAAAGCACTCTGCTGCTCCACTCTCAAACAGTTTGAAACATTTTTCATATTTCTTGTAATTTGAACCACTGGCTCTGGTCCTACCTCTGGAGAAACAGGAAACACCCCCTCCCCGCCCACATCTATGTGACAACTTTTCAAATATTTGAAGTTGGCTAGTGTATCACCTTTTACTCATTTGCTCTTCAGGCTTAAACATGCCAAACTCCCTCCTCTCACAAGAAAATTCACAAGAACTTCCTTGTCACTCTCTTATGGACACACCCCAATTTGCCAATATCTTTCTTAAGATGAACACAGCACTCAAGCTAAGTTCTGAATAACATAATTGAGCTTGAAGGCAGCACAGAAGACCACAATCCTTTTACTGATGCTTTTGCAATTTTGGTCACATGTTTCACTTCCCTTTTCAGAAATACACAAACCACCAACCACAAAATCTACACTTGCCTGATACAAATAACAATTTTGATGGGATCCGCTTCTTTTTTATGAAGAGGACCCAAGATCACAGATCATTTCTCTTCTCAGTGAAATGCTGTCCCTTTTTGATATATTGGACAAACCTGACAGCATCAGCTATGGAATCTGTGGCACCTGTCATCTAGAATGGAAGAAATTTCAATGCAAGTATTATTGAAAGTCTGGTGTTTGAATTCTCACTTTCCCTAAGACAAAGAACTTTTTCAAGTTTGGATAAGCTGAATGAAGTCAGAGACTTAACCACAGTATACACTTTCTTCTTCCCGTTGTGGATTATCTGTCCACAGCTGTGCCACAATAATGCATCTTTTTCACTCATGAGACCTTCAGAGCAACATAACATTTGCTGGTATCATGTCTCAAGGACCAAATTAGCAAAAATGAATTCTCTGAACCACCATTAATAATTCAGAAATAAAATTTACGAGAGACTCATTACAACAGGAGTGAGGAAACATTTTCAGCCCAGTGACCACATTCCCTTCTAGGCAGCCCCCTCAAGGCCCACACGCTAATGGCGGGCAGAGCCAGAGGCCAAAATGGGTGGGGGAACAAACATAAATGTTACCTTTGTACAGTGGAATAGTTTCAACATTTGTTCACACACCTCTTTCTACACCCCACAGAGAGGCAAGTGGGAAGTCTCACCGTGGTCCAAGGACACATTCTAGTCAAGCGAAAACACTTGTGCTGCAAAGTCTAGCCAGTGAGGGTTTTGGCCAGACGCCTTGGGGGCCACATTCACCCCCAAGTCTGATGCTCCTCACCCCCGATTTAGGAACAAAAACGGGACCTGAAGGAAAATGTTTCTGTGTTCAGTTCTCCTGTCCAGGATGCTGCAATCCCCATCCCACCCTTTTTTCCTTCTTAAGCGCAAAATATGGTCTGCAGCTCAACAACAAAAAAACGAAGACCATGGCCACTGGTCCCATCACCTCCTGGAAAATAGAAGGGGAAGAAATGGAGGCAGTGAGAGATTTTACTTTCTTGGGCTCCATGATCACTGCAGATGGTGACACCAGCCACAAAATTAAAAGACGCCTGCTTCTTCGGAGAAAAGCAATGACAAACCTAGACAGCATCTTAAAAAATAGAGACATCACCTTTCCAACAAAGGTCCGTATAGTAAAGCTATGGTTTTCCCAGTCGTGATGTATGGAAGTGAGAGCTGGACCATAAAGAAGGCTGATCACCGAAGAATTGATGCTTTTGAATTATGGTGCTGGAGGAGACTCTTGAGAGTCCCATGGACTGCAAGAAGATCGAGCCTCTCCATTCTTAAGGAAACCAGCCCTGAGTGCTCACTGGAAGGACAGATTGTGAAGCTGAGGCTCCAATACTTTGGCCACCTCATGAGAAGAGAAGACTCCCTGGAAAAGACCCTGATGTTGGGAAAGATGGAGGGCACAAGGAGAAGGGGACGACAGAGGACGAGATGGTTGGACAGTGTTCTCAAAGCTACTAAGATGAGTTTGACCAAACTGCGGGAGGCAGTGGAAGACAGTAGTTCCCGGCATGCTCTGGTCCCTGGGGTCACAAAGAGTCGGACACGACTAAAAGACTAAACACAACAAAGCACTGAACATTCTCAGTGTTTTTAAGGTTTTAGGGTTCTCCCTGAGCATAATCAAGCTTCAAATTTGCTCCTAATTGATTCATTTACTGTAAGCTTTTCTCCCTCTCTCATAGCACTAGAGCTCATGTTCTTTAAAGAAGAGCAATTTGCCATTTCTCTAAAGTGATGGTCACTTTGGTGTCAGATATAAAAAGTGTCATGGCTATGGTGGGAGCTGAGATTACACATGCAGAATCAATTTCCAAAAAGCTCTTGTTCATGGTTCTTCCTGTTTTAGCCATGTGCTTACGAAAGATAACAGCTTCTAAAGAAGTGTGACACTTTAGTACAGTTCTTAATACTTCATAAATATTATGGTGCAATTAGCTGGCATTTAAAAGACTGTATGGTGTCAAGTTGGATCTCAATGAAGTCTAGTGTTAAGCATATGTGATACAACTTAACTTTTCACTCTTTGAATTCTTTCTCAGTCCAGGATGAGCGGTTGGCTGAAAGTGCTTTCATCATATTATTACTGCAGTGCTGTGGCATAAAACATTAATTGTGTAATAGCACTATAAATTATTGAAAACTGACCCCCTTTCCCCCAAACCTGAAAAACTATGAATGAATACTGAATGACGGCAGTGTCTCCAAAACCAAGGGAGAGGAGAGACTTAGGGATTGAATGTCTCGCCGAGTGAAATTGACTTTGCCAGCATGAGTCTTAAGAGCCACACCAGCCAAACTAAGCAAAAGCAACCCATTAACATTGAGAGAGACCTTGGAGTGGATACAAAAGAGCACCACATTTATTCCACCTCTCAAAAAATTAGCACAGCAGTCACTGTAGCTACAGTGTGGTTTTGTGGTTACGCTTGCCCTGCACTCCAGTACACAGCAGGGTGTTCAAAGAACTCCTGCCCACCCTGGTTTTTAACACACCAACTTCTACCCTATTTCTGACATCTTGGCAACCTTATGTCAAGTTCAGTGTGGAATGGCCTATGACTGAGAGTGTAGAGCCACGGAGCAGTTAGAGAGCTGAGGAGAGAAAGCTTCGGTGCCCTGGCAGTCAAAGCTACTTGTCATTTACCTGTCCCAGAAACTTTCTAAAATCTCAGTACAGTGGTACCTCGGGTTAAGAACTTAATTTGTTCTGGAGGTCCGTTCTTAACCTGAAACTGTTCTTAACGCGAGGTACCACTTTAGCTAATGAGGCCTCCCATTGCTGCTGCACCACTGCCACACAATTTCTGTTCTCATCCTGAAGCAAAGTTCTTAACCCGAGGTACTATTTCTGTGTCAGTGGTGTCTGTAACCTGAAGTGTCTGTAACCTGAAGCATATGTAATCAGAGGTAACACGGTAATTGTGTGTGTGTGTGTGAGAGAGAGAGAGAGAGGGAGGGAAGGAGAGAGGGAGAGAGAAGGCAAGTTTAAATGAAATCTCCCACAAATTCAGAATTTAAATTGGAATTAGCTTTCCGATATTTGTTGTGGAGCTAAAGGTACAAAAATGACAATTACATTGCATAGGGTGAAATGTATAAGAGCCCCAAGTTATTGGGAATGGGAAGGAACCCAGGGAACACCCTGGGTGTTCAGCTTAGCAGCAATGTAGCTAGCTTGCAGTGAGCATGGGCAGATAGGAGGGCTTCAGGGAGGAGAAAGATCTTGCCCACTAACTTCGGCAAAGGTCATGTGAATCCAACCTCATGCACTAGCGGAATGGGTCTTTCCTGTCCTCTCCTTCCTCCCAACTACCAGAATATATTGGGGGGGGGGGTATGTGGAGTGGCCAAGGGGAGATGTGGTCCCATTCCATGGGCACATACTATGTTTCCCTCCCCCCCCTCCAAAAAAAAAAAATCCTTTCACTGTCACTAATGATAGGACCAATGTTGGAAAGTCCTGTGAGAAGCTGTTTATATGATCACTTTTGTCCATGAGATTTTCTCATGTCTGAGATAGGAAGGGGTGCTATGAAGCAGAAAGCAGCAAGAAGACTTCTCCAGCTCTGGATATGCTCACCATGTGGACAAGTATGTGACCTGCTCAGCTGAACTGAGACTACAGAAATGACTTTCCTGCAATCATTTCAAGCCCTGCATGATGGCCTCTTCCAGGAGTGAGGACCCCCCCTTCCCTTCTATGGAAACTTCTATTGGTACATCCAACATTCCTCAGACAAAAAATAGGGACTTTTCTCACCCCCACTAGGGCTGCCATATTTTGCTGTATTTTCCCGGACATTACTGGGATCTCAAAGGCAGAATTGACATCTGGGGAGAGAAAGGTGGCATCTTTGTCAAGTCAATTGGAAAATCACGGGGTTTGGGGCATTTTTGAAGAAAAAAGGCTCAACAACTTTGGGTTATCCTTTAAAAAAGTGGGGGGAAAGGGGGGGAAAGCTTAACCACCTTTAGGCTGTCCTGGCAACAAATACCGTATTTTTCGCTCTATAACACGCACCCGACCATAACACGCACGTAGTTTTTAGAGGAGGGAAATCCATAGGCATGCCACCTGTAGGCATTCCCTCCATAACATGCACAGACATTTCCCCTTACTTTTTAGGAGGAAAAAAGTGAGTGTTATGGTGCAAAAAATACGGTGAGTGAAAATCCCCAACCATTGGATGGGGCTGAGGTTTAATATGCCAATTATTGCAGCGGAAGCAGGAGGAGAGCTAGACGAAACTCTGATGCTTGGGCTAAATGGAGAATAAGGCACTAAGTGGGATATCAAAAGCCATCTAATTACAAGTTATTAAATTGCAGTTAAATCAGAAAGTAATTATTCTTTTTTAAAAAATAATAATAATCTGAGCTTCATTATATTTGTGACATAGCTGTATCGTGTTCCCAGTCTTTGCAAGTCCTTCATTTTCCTACTTTGCATCGGCCCTTTAATGAAACCCACATCAGTTGCATTTGAAACATGAAATGTAAAAGAAGCATCCAAATTAATTATGCAGCTCTCGGCTCTGTACCAGACAGTGAGCTGCAATCATTCTTTGACTTCTAGAAAGGACAGGGACATATAATACCTTTTAAAATGCTTTCCAAAGAAAAAAGAGAGAGAAGTCCTGTTACAAAACATTATTGTACCTCAGCAGATGGTTTGAAGAGATGCCTTTTTTATTTAAAAATGGGGGGGGGGAGACTGTTTCCTTTCATATGCTGACTTGAGTGATTTTAGTTCTTATTACTGTCATCTGTTAGCGGCAGGGGAAAAAATTGAAAGCATGTGATTTTCCATACGGCAGGAACATCAGCACGAAGCCAATCTCAGAGGCTCACAAGTTTAATTTACTGTGTAAAAATATGCAGTAGAATGAAGCCCGCTGACTCTTAGGCTCCTCATTTCAAACAACTTCATTTCTGTGCTGAAATCCTCTATGGCTCTTAGTCATATTGTGCCTCAAATAAATAAAGCCACGAATTGAAGAGTTGATCAAAGGTGGGCTGATTGAAAGGCCTGCCTGGAAAGTCAGATGTAGCGCCGGTGCTCTGCTAGCTCCACTTGAAGGTTCAAAAGGCTCTTCCTTCCTCACAGGGCTGCAGTAATATTTTGCTTCTGTCCTAGGGCATGGACATTTATCTCAGTGGGTGGGAACTAGCAAATTGTCTTCATTCGCCGCTTGAAAGGTGTGCTGAAGCTTGATGAAGAACCAATGCCCTTTTGCCCCAAAGATTTTGTTCCAGCTGTCCTGGCCTTATTTAGGACCCTAGTACGCCCTCACTCACTTGGCAGAGCCAGTTAACCACATTCTTTTGATCTGCACAATTGGCACCTACAGATCTAAAGCAGTGTGGATCCCAATTCCGAAAAAATCAAACAAAACCAGATACTTGCAAATCTAGGGGTAGAGCTGTCGAAGGTGCAAGTGCTGAATTTGATTTGGTTTAATATTAACAATAACAACAAACATCGGCGGACTTCCGGCGAGCCGCGATCCCAGCGCAAGCAAGGGCTTGCACCGCGAGGTGAAGCCCGAGCTATTCTGAAGGGTAGGGGCGACTCCAGGGCGCGGAGACCCCTCAAACTCTTTGGAAGGGTGTTCAAAGAGTCAAGTTCCCAGCACGACCGAAGAAAGGATCAAACCGGCTACCAGGTAACCCCGAGAGAGGTGAAGAGAGTAGCGGAAAGATTCAACGGGTCTAGGGGAGCCATTTTCTTACCTTCAGATAGCGAAGCCCTGCGCTTGCAGGAAGAGCGGCTTGTTTTCAAAAAAAAAGAACTCCGATATTGTAACTTTGTGGCTAAGAGGGGAAACAAAGAAATTTCGGAGTAACAAAGAGAGACGAATGGAGTTCAGCGGATGGCCGAAATCAACCAAGACACGGCAGGAACGCAGTACAAAAGAAAGTGAGTGACTTGCCCGGGCGGTAATACAGTTCCCTTTCGGCTTTCCCCCCCCTCGTGAAAATAACGCTGTTACAAAGGGAGAAGGGGAAGAAAAGAATACCAGAGGGGAAAGGAAAGAAACCGGAAGGGTCTAGGCGAGAGGGAGAGTGGAGGTCTCTGATTTTTGACGAGCAGGAGGCTGCAAAGAAGAGAGGCTTCTTTTTTATACAAGTGAGACTGGTGTGAGAGAGAAAGCTGGAAGAGAAGCCTCGCCGCCATTTGAAACCGGAGCGCAGCGTCTGTGTGGAAGAAAAGGGAAACAAAGATATTACGTGTCGGCGTTCTATAGAAAACTTTATATTTTACCGGGAACTGCATATGGGAACAGGAGTTTGAAACGTGAACTGTGAGGACAATTTAAAGATTTGGTAAGAGTTGATGTAGACTTTGGACAGAAGTGGGGGTTAATTTAGAGAGCCTCTGAGGACAAAATGGAGAATATGAGTTATGTCTAAACCTCCCTCCTTTCTCCCTCCGGCACCCCCCCTCCTCCCTCTCTATTAGAGACCCGCCGTGTTCGTATCTATCCCCACCTAACCCCCCCTTTTCTTTTTTGTTAAACCTCCTGAAGTTTACGCGACCTCTGGACTAAGCAGCAGGTGAACTAGAGAAGTAGCATCGGTTTCCGGAAACTGCAGCCTGCTGCTGGGAACACCATACACCCAAAGGATTTATCTTTGGTATTACAAACAGAGATTGACTGATAAATAAGACCACGACCGGAACTGTGAGAAATTTGCCAGGACTTAATCTTACTGTTTTGGAGGGGTATATAAGAGTTTACAGTTTACTGTTTATAACCTATTGCCTACAGACCTAAAGGTTACCGATTCGGTCTTAGAAAAAGCAAACACAGGGTGAGAGATAAACTATAATGAGGAAAGGAAGTAAGGAAATTGCGGGAGGGATCAGGAAGGAAACGTGGGTGGAAAAGGTTGGCGGGGAAAGGGACTACATAGAATACAAGATGTCTCATACAGGAAAGAAGGGAATGAATGGGGGTACACCAGGAGACAGGAGAGGCTCTAAACAGGAGATAGACTTTAAGACAGATATTCTGAAGATGTTTGCAGAGATCAAACAAAGTCAAGCAAATGTCGAGTATAAGTTAGAATCGGTGGACAACAGAATTGGGAAATTAGATAAAAAAATGGAGGAAACTGTGAATGAAATTAAGGGCCAAATAAAAGAAATATCTAGGAGAGCGCAGCTCACAGAAGAAGGTTTGAAAAAGACAAAGGTAGAGATAAGAGAGGTCAGAAGAGATAAAGAAAAGATCAAATCAGATGTGATGGAAATATATAAGACACAGGAAGAGATAAAAGACATTATAGCAATGAACGAACTGAGGCAGAGGGAGGTAAACCTGAGGCTGAGGGCAGTCCCAGAGATACAGAACGAGAATATCAAAGAAAAGTTGACGAAGGAATTAGCAGAATGGATGGGTCTGCCTGCGGAAGAAATGGCCAATAGTATACAAAACGCATTCAGAATGCGTGTTAATGCAACAAAAGCAAAGAAATTTCCGGGCGACTGTCTGATTACATTTGAAAACAAAACAATGAGAGACAGGATCCTCCAAAGGAATAGAGAAAAAAGACTGAATATAGATGGAAATTATATAATTATTTTTAAAGACGTCCCAATAAGACTGCTTAAAAAAAGAGATGCTTATAAACCTTTGGTGCAAACACTGAGGAAAAATAGGGTTGAGTTTAGGTGGGAATTCCCGGAAGGGTTATCATTTACATATAGAGGTAAAAAACATAAGCTGACAAACTCTGAAGAAACCGGGAAATTCCTTAGGAAATACAAGGAACTTAAAGCGGAAACCCAAGAGATAGGAAGAGAGGAGAGAGCCTCACCAGGAGAACTAAGAATGTTGGAGGAGGGGGAGGGGGGAGGGTCGGTCGGAGGAAGAAGAGGAAGAGGAAGAGGAAACAGAGGATTTAGAAAATATACAATAGATAAGAAAATTTCAAAAATAATAAAAGGATAATATATGGGCTATGGGGTTAAAAATCTGGAATTGGAATGTTAACGGAATGAATGACAAAAGAAAGAGAAATAAAATTGAACAATGTCTGAAAAGGAGAAACCTGGATGTTATCTGTCTCCAGGAGACACATGTGGCCAGAAAGCATAGAAAAGTGATAATTAACAAAAGGTTGGGAAATGAGTATGAAGCCCTGGACAGGGTTAAAAAAAGAGGTGTGGTATTGTATATCAGCAATAAGATAGAAGCTAAAATAATGTTTAAAGATGAGGAGGGGAGGATGATAGCGGTTAACATCAATTGGCAGGGGGGAAAAATACTGTTAGTGGGGATATATGCGCCGAATGGCAGCAAAACTGAATTCTTTAAGAAACTAGAAGAAAAACTAATGGAATATGCCGATCAAAAAATAATATTAATGGGGGATATGAACGCAGTGGTTTCACTTGAGATGGATAGACTTAGAGATAGAGCAAATAAAGAAGGGAAGTTGCCAAAATCTTTTTTCTCCATGGTGGAAAACTGCGGCTTAGTAGATATTTGGCGCTTGAGACACCCGCTAGAAAAGCAATTTACCTTTTATTCAGAACCCAACCAATCCTTTTCTCGACTGGATCAGATCTGGATCTCTAAAGAACTATGTCCAAGAATTAAATATATAGAGATAAAGCCAAAAGTAATCTCAGATCATAACCCACTAGAGATGGAAGTGGATAGCTATGAGAAAAGATCTTACAGATGGCGATTAAAAGATTACTTGTTGGATGATCAAAAGGTGGTGGAAATGGCAAAGAAAAAATTGACGGAATATTTTAAGGATAATTGTGGCAAAGGAACGAAAGAAAATATAGTTTGGGATGCCAGCAAGGCGGTCATAAGAGGACTTTTCATCCAACAAAATGCAATTAAAAATAGAAATAGAGAAAAAAACAAAGAGCAAATTTTAAGACAAATAATGATAAACGAACGAGAATTAATTCAGAAACCCAATTGTTCAGAAACAAAGGAAAGAATAAAAATTCTTCAAACCCAGTTTGCCACAATAATAAATAGGGAGGTGGAATGGAATATAAAAAGACTTAAACAAAGAAACTTTGAACATGCTAACAAACCAGGCAAATGGCTTGCCTGGCAAATTAAAAAAAGGAAAGAACAAGGGATAGTTAATAAAATAACAGTAGAGGGGGGAGAAAGAACTGATCCTAAAGGAATAAAGAGTGAGTTTATAAGTTTTTATAGCAACTTATATAACGATCAAGAAAAGATAGGACAAAGGAAGATAGAGAGATTTTTGAAAGACAAAGGAGGACAAAAAATTCCACTGGAAGGGAAACAAAGACTGAACATACCTATTGAAAATAAGGAAATAGAGGAGATAATTAAAAATTTAAAGAGAGGAAAAGCCCCAGGTCCCGACGGGCTCACGGCTGGCTATTATAAGGAAATGAAATCAGTCTTGGTGGAACCTCTGAAAAAGACAATGAATATAATATTAAAGAAAGGGGAAATCCCGGAAACCTGGAAAGAGGCGTTTATCACATTCCTACCCAAACAAGATTCGGACCTAACTCAAGTCAAAAATTATAGACCAATTTCATTGTTGAATGTAGACTATAAGATATATGCAGGAATCCTGGCAAGAAGGTTAAAAGATGTACTGGCAGATGTTATTCATAAGGACCAGGCGGGATTTCTGCCAGGTCGGCAGATGAGAGATAATATAAGACACATTGTGGATATGTTAGAATTTCTATCTATTAGATTTAATAAACAAGTTACAATGATGTTCATCGACGCCGAAAAGGCGTTCGATAATGTGATATGGAACTTTATGTTAAGAAACCTAGAGCACATGGGTGTAGGCAGTGATTTTTATAACGGGGTGAAAGCAATATATACGGATCAGAAGGCCAAGCTGATTGTTAATGGCACAGTAACGGAAGAGATTAAGATAAGGAAGGGTACAAGGCAGGGATGCCCACTCTCCCCGTTGCTATTTATAACAGTGTTAGAAACCCTCCTAAACTCTATAAGGAAAAACGGAAATATAAAAGGCGTGACTTTAGGTCAGAACGTATACAAAACTAAGGCTTTTGCCGATGATTTAGTGGTGATGACGGAAGACCCATTAACATCAACAGGAGAGATAATGAGAGAAATAGAATCATTCGGAAAGGTGGCTGGATTTAAATTAAACAAGACAAAAACAAAAATGATATATAAGAATGTGGACCCAAAAACAATAGAATCAATCCAACAGCAATGGCAGATAGGGACGGTAAAGAAAGTTAAATATCTTGGCATCTGGATAACATCTAAAAATATGGATCTTTATAAAAATAATTATGAGCCAGTATGGAGGGAAATAAAGAAAGACTTAGAGAAATGGGGACGATTAAAACTATCATTATGGGGAAGAATAAACATGATAAAGATGAACGTTTTACCAAGATTGATGTTTTTGTTTCAATCTATACCTATAATAAAAGGGAGTAAGACTTTAAAAGAATGGCAGAGGGTAGTTTCGAGATACATATGGCAGGGCAAAAAACCCAGAATCCAATTTAAA
Source organism: Podarcis vaucheri (assembly GCF_965113315.1). NCBI lineage: Eukaryota > Metazoa > Chordata > Lepidosauria > Squamata > Lacertidae > Podarcis > Podarcis vaucheri. The sequence goes on along the minus strand of NC_138749.1, from coordinate 60,391,461 downwards.
TTACTCACAGATGTAAAAGAAAGGGGGGGATTTGCGCTGCCAGATCTTATGTTATACTATGAGGCGACATGCTTAAGTTGGTTAAAAGACTGGGTCAAATTAGAGAATACGGAGTTACTTGATCTGGAGGGTTTCGATAACCACTTCGGCTGGCATGCCTACCTGTGGAAGAATAAAACGAAAGTACACAGGGGATTTAGCAACCACATTTTTAGAGGACCGATAATAGAAGTGTGGGAAAGATACAAAAATATATTGGAACCGAAAACACCTCACTGGTTAGCACCACTCGAAATAATAAACAGGAAAACTATCAACATGGGAGGCAATTGGGCAACATACAACCAATTAGCAACTAAAGTGGATGGAAAATGGAGAATTAAACCTTATGAGATGATTAGAGAATATGTGTATGATTGGTTTAGTCACCAACAGATTAACCAGATGCTTAGTAGAGACATTAAAGAAAGAGGGTATGCAGATAAAGACTCAAAATTCCAGACGGAAATAATAAACAACAAGGAGAAAAACATATCTAAAGCATACAGGATGCTGTTAGACTGGAATCTGGGAGACGAGGAGGTGAAATCAGTGATGATTCGTTGGGCAAAAGACGTAGGCCATAGTATACAATATGAGGATTGGGAAAGATTATGGAAAGATGGATTGAACTTTACAGCGTGTACGGCGTTAAAAGAAAATGTTATGAAGATGTTTTATAGGTGGCATCTGACACCTGTAAAACTTTCAAAAATGTATAAGGTGAACAATAAGTGTTGGAGATGTAAAGACGCAGAGGGCACCTTCTACCATATGTGGTGGGAGTGTGGAAAAATAAAACAGTTCTGGGAAAAGGTATATACAGAACTGAAAAAGATTTTGAAGTACACGTTTACAAAAAAATCAGAAACTTTCCTACTAGGAATACTACAACGAGAGATAAGAAAGGAGGATTGCAAAATGGTATACTATGCGGCTACGGCAGCAAGGATCTTAATAGCTCAAAGATGGAAACAGGAAGAAACCCCAACAGTAGGGGAGTGGAGATGTAAACTAACTGAGTATGCAGAGTTAGACAAATTAACGGGAAAGATTAGATATATAAAAGATCAAGTGTTTATCAGGGACTGGGGAAAATATGCAAACTATCTGGAAAACATCAGTGATGGACAAATAACGTTAAGGGGGTTCAGAGATGTACTGTGATAGACTAAGGTTATTGTATAAGGAAAACAGAGAACAAAATTGGATATAATGACAATATAAAGGATGAAACGTGTGACTCTACTTATTTACTTCGTATGATTTGCGGTCAGGCTGAAGGAAGTCCAAAAAGAAAGAAACATGTTATGAAAAAACCATGGAAATAAGAACTATGTGCGCTTTTTTTGTTGTGAATGAGATTTTTTGTCTTTTTCTTTACATGTTTGTATTTTGTTGATCTTTTGTGTGTGTCTGGTTTGTATGGAATAAAAATAAAAAGAATTTGAAAAAAAAAATAACAACAAACATCACCAGTCCAGCCATGAGGCTGGTGAGACTCCTGTTTTAGGTGGCAGAAGCTCCTTGGCAGCACCCGCATTGTCCCACCTGCCCCGACACCTCCACCAACAACGTAGAAGCACTGCTGCTATTGGTGCCAATTTTGGGCACCCCAACTTGGTGTGATCTTGCCCCAAACAGGCACTGGTGGGAGTGCTGCTTCTCCACCAATGGCAGATGAGACAGGGTATGTGGTGGGGGCAGAACAGGAGGCAGCAGGAGCCAGAGAGGGGGTGGAAGGAGTGGCGATCACAGTAGGCCAAGGCTGACAGCAAAACATTAAAAACAACATTCCCACCAATGTAATAATATTTTTTTAAAAACCCACAATAACATTTATGTACCTAAAAAGTACCTTACAAATTGCTACAGAACCTACTTATCCAACAGATCACTGAGTTCTGCAGGAGAGGGCATCATCATCAGATCACAGATCACATTTGTCTCCACTGACTGAACTCCAAAACTTATGTAAGCCATGATTTCCAGACTGCCTGAGGTTCATAGTTTTGTCTCATGGAAGTCTTGGAATGAACAGGATACATTATTTTTGCAGTTCAGTCAGCAGATCCCTTCAAAAACCATGATCAAATTTGGGTACACAGATGTACTCTCTGAATTTTTAATTGTTTCGTTGTCATTCCATTTTAAAATCCCCAAGACCCACAAGGATCTAGGACTGGGATCAATGTTTCCATGTTGCTGGTAAGTCCCAATTATTTGATTTTGTGCAGGCTATCAACATAAACTTTACTTTGATGCTTATTTTGCAGGAGCCCATGCAAAATCATGCAACTTGAGAATGAAACATTTTAATTTGACTGAATTTGACTTTTGCACAGACACCATGTGTAATGGCTATGAGTTACTCGTGCATAAACTGGTGCCTCTCTAGACTAATTTGCCTTGTTGAACCTTTCTGACTGCACAGCCCGTGCTCATCGCGGCTGCCTCAGTCGCTGGCAGAATCCGTCAGTGGGTGTTTCTTGAACCTCTTCCAACATAAAAGTTGTTTGACACTCAGTCTCCTCCTCCTCTCACTGCACGGGAGTCTTCTGCGCAGGGAGGGCGTGGGCAGCGGAGGACCTGGGCTCTCCTCACTGATATCCAGTGAAGAGTCCTGGAGCCCTCTCTCCGCTTCCCCCATCTGCCCCCCTTTCTCCCTGGTGTTGCGCTGATTGGCTTCCCCCTCCACTGAGCTGTTTCTCCCCCTGCTGCTGGGTCCTTCGTCAGCATAATCTGTGAGCCTCCCCTTCGCCTCTTGCTCTGATGTCAGTTCCCTGACACCATGGAAAAACAGAGTGTGAGTGTGTGCACGTCTGCATCTGAACCACAGGCTAAAAGAGGTTGACGACCAAGGATCTTACATCCAGCAAAGCTGAATGTTGGAAGATTCAGGGCAGAGAAGAGAAACTACTTCTTCACGCAGTCCATAGTTAAACTATGGAACTCACTCACACGAGAAAGCAGTCGTGGCCACAATCCTGGATGGCTTTAAAAGAGGATTAGACAAATACTGTGCAGGGAGGAGAAGGCTAACAGTGGCTATCAGCTATGAAAGCTAAGGTCTGCCTCCCACCACCGTAGGCAGAAATGTTTCTGAATACCTGTTTCTGGAAGCTGCAGGAGAGGAATGTGCTTTTGCACTCCAGTACTTCTTACAGACTTCCCACAGGCCGCTGAGAGAACAAGATGCTGGACTAAATTAAGGTCACCAGATTTTTAAAAAAGAATCCAGGGACACTTCTTTTTGTTTTGGAAAAGAGAAAAGAAAAGTTCATTTTTATTTTTTTTAAAAAAAATTAAGAAGTAATGTCTTCTCTTTTGTTGTCTCCTCTGTTGCGTGGCCTTCCTCTGGGCCCCAACCTGCTCTCTTGGAGCGCTGGCTGCCGTGGAGTAGGCTCGGATCAGGCCTGGGCTCAGCCATGTGTCCTTGCCCTCCCAGTGCTCTTCTCCTTCTCGTATTCAAATGGCACGGCAAGGTCAAGGCTCCCCTCTTTTTTTCTCCTTCCTCTCTCTCTCTCTCTCTTCCTTCTCCTCTCCTCCTCCCTGCGTCGGCCCTGGAGCGCCACTGGGCAGTCAGCTGGGTGGCCAAGTGCTCTTGCTCCCAGCTCGATTTGGGTCACAGGGGGGTCAGCGGTTTCCCCAGTTGACACGGTGGGTGTCCCCAGTTCCCCCTTGGCAGTGACGGCGGCGGAAGCAGTCTCAGCAGCCCAGAGCCAGCCTGGTAGCACAGTTGGCTCTGGCTGGCTTCAGGAGCTGCTCGCTGCCATGGCATCCGCCATTTTGCTTCACCAGTAGTCCCCATACGATGTGTCTTGTGCCGAACCAATCACACAACATTCATTCCCTACTAATAAATCTACAGCACTTAAAATATACATCCGGGGACATTAAATGAAATCTGGGGACATTCTGGGGATGGATTTTGTCCGGGGACAGATTTGTAAATCTGGGGACTGTCCCCGGGAAATGGGGACGTCTGGCAACCATAGAGAAAATGGGCCATTGACCTGGTCTAGCACAATCATCTTATATTCTATTTTGTCATACCCTGACTGTGGACTTCCTGTATTCATCTTGTTGGCTACTGTGGGAAAGATGCTGGTCTGATCCAGCACAGCAATTACAAAGCAGAGTTAAAGGGAAGAGCGTATTTTCATTTACACTGCAATAGGCTAGCTGTAGGTTGGAACTAACATGAGCCAACAAAGGTGGAAGAACTCTAGAGCTGCCAACTGGACACTGGCAAAATAAGGAACACGCTGTTAGAGGATGCAAAAGGGTCTTGCAATTAAACCAGATCTTTTGAAGGCACTTGCCTTTTATTACTCAAGCACTTAAGCTTTCCTTTCAGGGATTAATTTTTTCCCCTGGTTTTAGTAGAGCCAAATTAATTATTTTACTGCTTATCTTCAATCTACACCTCAAGGTCAGTGAATGTCTGTCAGCATTCAGCTGGGTAAATGATCCTTTATTCATAAGACTGCAACCCTGCTGAAGCCTTTTCTTAGGATGTCTAGTCTATTAATCCGGTTGCTAATTGACTCTTTAATGATGCAGTGAGAAAGCAAAGAAAATCTGAAGTTCTGAAAGGACACTGAGAAAAGCACGGCGGCTAAGCCAGCCTCACTACACAGTGATGAAATAGATTTCTATAAAAAGAAAATCAAGAGGCTCAAAGCGGATGGAAAGCTCCTAAGCAAGTGTGCATTCTTCTCAGCTCTCAGAGCCAGTTTCCACATCTGATTTTTGGAGACTCGGGGAAATGTTCTGTGTTTACAGGGTTAAATGCGATGTGATCAAATGGTAACACCTTTTGTCACCTCTTATGGAACTAGAGAATTAGAGCTGCACATTACCCAGTTACTCAATGCATGGACCAGGGTATGCAAAGTCAGAAACAGCATCGGTCTGCAAAATGTGCCGTGTGGCCCAACCTCAACCCAGCTCTTAAAACTATAATAGGAAAATGACATTTTTTGCTTCAATTAAGTATTTGAAACATACAACATACAGACATAAACATAGTTTATAGGGGGTGTAATATATTTGATACTGATGAACCCTCAAGAATACAAGCAACAATGTGAGCCGTAGTTTTAATTGCAGAGATGTATAACCAATATAGGGACACGGGTGGCGCTGTGGGTTAAACCACAGAGCCTAGGACTTGCCGATCAGAAGGTCGGCGGTTTGAATCCCCGCAACGGGGTGAGCTCCCATTGCTTGGTCCCAGCTCCTGCCAACCTAGGAGTTCGAAAGCACATCAAAGTGCAAGTAGATAAATAGGTACCACTCCGGCGGGAAGGTAAACGGCATTTCCGAGCGCTGCTCTGGTTCGCCAGAAGCGGCTCAGTCATGCTGGCCACATGACCTGGAAACTGTACGCCGGCTCCCTCGGCCAATAAAGCGAGATGAGCGTTGCAACCCCAGAGTCGGCCACAATTTATCTCTATTCACTTTTTTCATGCCACACATAATTTTATAAGCTTCTCTCGTGCTGCCTCTTACTTGCCTTTCTTCATATGCGAGTCACTTCATCTCCTCTATCATTTTGGTGGCCCTTTTCTGAACCTTTCCCAACTCTTCAAAATCCTTTTTGAGGTGAGGCAGTATCACTAGGATATGCCTAAGTTATTCCGTACGTTAAGAGTAGTGCCTTTGGCTTCTTGAACTACATGATTTGTTCAGTTAAAGGGTTGAGCTGACATGCTTCTGTTTGAAAACACAATTAATTCAGAGCAACAAGTTGGATATTCCGGTTGCTTTTGACTACTTTTATAGAAGTGCTATCTAATTTATTCCTCCACTTCTGAAAATTTACATTGATTAGAATGCCTATTTGATTTAAAAAGATTCCCGTCTTCTACTTTCTCACTTGCATGAATGACATTCACAAGTGACACATTCCAGGCTAAAAGGAAGTTTTGACAGTCAGTTGGGAGGGGAGGGGCCCTTTTAATGTGACTTAAAACCTGGGAGTGCTAACATGCCATGTTATGCGACAAAGGCATTCTTTGTACAGTTGGCCATTCATTTGCTAGAGCTATGACACACTATGAGGATTGTGTTATAAACGATGCTGGAGAATCTATGGAAGGATTAAACAGCGTTCCTTCCATACCACCCACAGTTTCCACCACTCATTGTTGCACAGAAGAAAGGGAAAGGAAACCAACAGAAACCAATTATATGTCTGGGACAGATCAAACTGGTCCTTCCTTTGAATCCAGCTTGCTAGCTTCTACTGCCTACTATTTGTTCCTGTGTCCGCTTCTGTAGTGCCATTCTATTAAAACCCAGACCGCTGCCACCGCCCCACTCCATAAGTGACTACTATTACTTCCATTTTAAAAGCCAGAACCCACACAGTTGCTTCCCCCCTCTTGCAGGATGCTAGTAATGGTAAGGCACTGACACAGTTAAACCACCCACAAACACTCCACAAATATTTGTTTATTGGAAAGTAAAATGTGGAGAGGGCTCCAGGACTGAAATGTGTCTCATTAACAAGAGGCTTGAAAGTGCTGTGGTTGAACTCTGGCAAAGGCTCCTAGTAGTACAATACTGAAGTGTTTGGGAAGTCATCAACCAGTCCTTTTAAGATCAAAAACACATGATATAACCACAAGCTGCACTTTATGAAATCTGAAACTGTAGCATGAAGAGTGGCCTAATTTAATCCATGTGGTCCTCTGCGTTTGAAGTTAATAGACCTATTCTTGCTGTGTGGGAATGCAATATGGCCTTTAATGAAATGATAGCCATGCCTTGCCAAATCATTTATCCTTGGGGACTAATTCTATTTGTACTTACGCTAGAGATAATTCATGGATTCCATAAGGTCTTCTTGTCTCTCCCACACACATTATGAAGAGATAATGAATTTCAGTCTTCCAAAATTTTCCTACCTTCAGGGGTAATGGTAAGAGCAGAATCTGATTGGCCCCACATGTGTACCACAGTTCTTAGCAGTGAGGGGCAAAACAAAGTCACAGGCCAGGAGAGAACTTTGCATTTCAGCCACACCACCAGCTTTTTGTTCCTCTACTACTATTCAAGTAAGCAACCTCATAAAAGTGTTTATAAATTCTGTTTAATTGGCTGGCTTTATGTTGTTTTCTCATCCCCCACCACCACCACCCCCGCAATCCCAGTATCTTTCCCCCTTGAGAATCTCATGGCTCAGGAACACAGCAGATAATTAGATTACCAGCTCAGGTATTTGAGCTTTACAGCAGACCTCACAAACCATATACTGTGGTTTTTTAAGAGACCTAATTCAAACAGTAAAAAGCCTCTGCACAGTCTGTTTCTTTTACCCATCCATAACCAGACTTTTATTTAGATAAGCCAGACCTTCATAACATGTGACCCATTGTGCTGAAACACGTCCTGTATGACGGCTTCTGGCTTCATTGCATCAGAAGCGGTTTAGTCCTGCTGGCCCCATGACCCGGAAAGCTGTCTGCGGACAAATGCCGGCTTCCTTGGCCAGAAAGTGAGATGAGCGCCGCAACCCCATAGTCGCCTTTGACTGGACTTAACTGTCAGGGGTCCTTTACCTTTACCTTAACTTATGACAGCTCACCATACATGACCTCTCCTTTTTGCTTATTTTCCAAAATATCAACCATGATAATTCGGAATTTCTCAAGAGAAATAGCAGCGAACGATTAATTGTATAAAATAGAGCAGAAAGGGGCATCCTGTTAATACTAATCAGCAAAACCAAAATTCCTCTCCCCCCCAAAAAAAAAATTGCTTCTGGCCTGGCCGTGTCTTCCTGGTCACATTGCTTCAGCACTTTCAAGATATTTACGTCTCTTTTCAAGCCTTTATTCATGCCCTCTAGACATCATATGGGTACATGTGATTAAAGATGGAATAAAATTTAATACTCCAACAGATGTTCAAAGAAACATAATCAGTGGGATCACTCAAGAAAGATGCAGCTAAGAGACTGACACCTTTATCCAGCAAATGCAGATCAGGTGCAGAGTTACAGGTGGTATACATCCATATGGAAAGCATCTGGGGCCTGATTCAAATAAGTTGTGCTAGCAGAAACCAGTGCAACAAGTCCTGCTAGTGTAATGGGACTTCCCCTCCTCTTCTCCCACTGTGTAAATCTGGTTGGGAGAGCCACTGGAACAGGGCAAGAAGAATTGCTTACACTAATGGAATGAAGGCTTTTGTACAACGCTGATTTCCACCTACAGTGTGATCATCCATATTCACTCTTTTGAATTCCTAATCATGCCTAGAGTGTTCTTTAGATGCCTATATCTGGATCATATGCAAGTCAATCACTCTAAGATATATGGAAGTGAGTTCCTCAAGAAGCAATGGAACTCACTTCTGACTGAATATACTTAGGAACTGACAGTTAATCTCTTACAAAAGGCTTCTCAGACCAGTGACTTTTACTCAGAGTATATCCATTGCAATTCATGGACTTGAGTTCATTATGCCCATTAATTTCAATTGGTCTACTCTGGGTAAAAGTTCACTGACTACAACTCCAGGTGCGTTTTGGTTTTGTGGCCCACGTTGCCTTAAAAAGACAAATTTTACTTGGAGCCAAGAGAATTGTTTGCAGAGTTGTTTTGTTGTATCATGCACATAGTATCCTAAGATGGCACTGCAGTAAAAAAATGAAAACAAACCCTGATAATATACTGTACAATGCGATCAGTGGTGATGACATACGTACCCAGATGCTCAACACTTACAACTTCAATTTCACACTGATTCAGATTGCAGTGTAACATAAGAAAATAAGAGGAACCTGTCTTGAACAGACCAAAGCCGCACCTAGTCTAGTATTCCATTTCCAACAGGTGCCAACCAAATGCTCAAAAGCAGGAAATGAGGGCAATATACGTAGATCCCCCCCCACTGTTGTTGTCCAGTGACTCCACTACAATTCTATTCAATATTTTCATATGGCTCAAGTGGAAAATTCATACAAAGGAAATCAAAATGTAATAATAATTAGGAAATGGCCAGCAAATAGCAATCTTGAGTCCTTGCTATGTAAATATTCTTGTATGTTTTCTCCACTTTTTCAGAGAGAACAAGTTAAGACTGAGGTTAATTAACACTTCCTCACGTACACTTTCTAGCCTTCTCTACTGAAAACTTCCTGTCATGTTTCCACTAGTTCCTAGGCCATTAATTGGCTGGGGATTTTTTTCCCTTTAGTTAAGTCAAAATCAACATCCTTTCATACTGACTGTCAACATATAACAGCCTTTGGCCTGCAGTGAATCCAACCTGAGGGACACAGATGCAAATATTTCTGGTAGGGTGTTACCTAAAGTCCACTCTCAGCTAATATAATAAATAAAACCAGGATTTTCTACATCCTTGTTCCCTTCCTAAAGCCACATTTCTTTGAAATCTTGTAAATATTAGAACATATGAAATCACTAAATTCAGCTTTCGCTGCAGGAAATCTACCCTTCATTAGATATTATGGCCTCTACATAATGACTTGCCCCCATCACAGCCAAGAGAGCATTGTGGGACCCAAAACACAGTGTTTTCATGCCAGTGCATGAACTCTTCCAGGAACAAACTGATGCTAGCATGAAAGCTGTCTATACTGGCACCCGAGTGTGATGTCTGGCACAAGATAAAATTGTTCTAATTTTGACATAGTTGTGCACAAGCCAGTCTTGTTGGCTTCAAGTAAAACCTCTCTGAAAGTAATTGTGCATAAGATTGCTGTAGTTACCCTGTACCCTGAGAAAAAAATTGGGGACAAACTATGTACTTCCACATACACACTCCCTTTGTGTGTGTATGTGAACACATGTGGTTCATTTTTAAACATAATTCAAACCTTGTATTTGATACACTGCATGGATACAACTGAATTTGTGTTTTGGATCATTATTCATTACACAGGAAGTCTTCAACTTATGTGGTTGTTACGTTCTCGGGATCATGCCTAAAGCCAAAATTGCATATAGACAAAACACATTAGGTGCAATGGTGAGTAGGATTGCCAAAATATTTTCTCCCAGATGCCCACCCACTTTCTGCCTCCTTTCTTTCTATTTTTTGCTCAGTGCGCACAATTTAAATGCACACAAATTGTGGGCTTATTGCAGAGATTTATGGCGTGACCACATTTTGGGACAATTTGTACTGTCCTGGTCACCACACTTCAAAAAAGAGGCTATTATAGAGATGAAATGGTGTAGAAAAGGGCAAACAAATTTGCCAAAGAGCTAGACCAACTCCTCTATGAGGAATAGTTACATTGTTTTGGGCTTTATAGTTTAGAAAAATGGTAAAGGGGGACATGACAGGAGTGAATACAATTAAGTTTAGTGTGGAGAAGAGATGGGGAAGTTTTTCTCCCTTTCTCTCATAATCCTAGAACCTGGGGTCATCCAATGCGATGGAATGGTGGGAGATTTAGGACAGGTGAGAAGAAGAACCTCTCTGTGAAGGCATAGCTAAATTATGGAATTCTCCACCACAAGGAGAAGTGGTGGTCTCCACTTTGGATCGTTTAAGAATGAGATTAGACCAATTCATGGAAGATAAGCTACTAGTCATAAAGGATATAGCTGTGAACATGAGCAGCGTAGTTGTTGTTGCTTTCATGTCCCGCTTGTGGCAGGCTTCCCATAGGCATCTTGTTTGGCCAATGTGAAATCACAATGCTGGACTAGATAGGCCCTTGATCTCAACCAGCGGGGCTTTTCTTGTGTCCTTATGCCAGCACTTTCCCATTAGGAGCTGTGCAAGTACTGTAAAGCCAATCTAGCAGCGTCTGCTAGTTCAGGCATGTCCAAAGCCCATTTGGGGGGCCTAATCCGGGCCACCAATTGATTTAATCCTTCCCAGGGTAAAATCCTAAAAAAGGTCAGCAACTTTGGTCGGCCCTCAAGCATGTTCACTTCATCAAATCTGGCCCTCTTTGAAAAAAGTTTGGGCACCCCTGTGCTAGTTAGTTAATTAGCAGCGCCATTTTTTACCCCGCATTTCCTCCAATGACTGCAAAGTTCTCAATCTCTACATTTTATCATCACAGCCATTTTCAGAAGTAGGCACAATGATTTGCCCAAAGGTACTCAGTGAGCTGGGTACACACACTGGCTTCCACATTTTTATATCTGAGTCAATTTAATACTGGGTGGGGGTGCCATGAATGACAAATACAATAAAGCTAAAGAAAATTACCAAAGGCGGCAATTCTATACAGTCCTACACCCCATGGAAATCAGTGGGACTTTCTTCTGAGTGGAAAACTATAGATCACACTATTATTCCCTCAAGCAATGTGTCTTCAAACAGCCTAGCTGTATGTATAAATTGCTTTGAAGAGGGGCTTGTAAGTGAGGTGGCAAAAGGTGCTTAAGAGTAGTACTGAGTGCCCAGCATCCTAGTACTTGAGAACAATTCAACATTGAAAATAGGCTATTGTGTCCCTCCAAGTCCCTTAATATGTCTGCAATACATAATCAGCTGTACAAGTTAAAACTGAAGGATATTTGCAGTTGTTAAATGGAAACAAGGTATGACAACATGACTTTTTTTTAAAAAAAAGTATTGCTCAATGTATAGAGCAACTGTAGACCTCTTCAGTTAATAGGAGGTTTTTTTAATAGTAATATGGGAAAGAGACTACAGATGTTTAAGAGAAAGAAATTTAGAATCAAAGGAAGTAAACTGTAATGAGACATTCTGCATTTCACTTAAACATCTGTAAAATTACCTAAAGGAATGGATTGAGCTGAAAAAGAAACTTTAACTGATGTTAAATCTAGGAAACCAGTGGCCCTCCAGATATTGTTGAATTATAACTCCCTTAACCCCTCACCCTTTGGCCTGCTAGCTGGGACTGATGGATCCCTCAACATCTCAAGGGCATCAAATTGGTGATTCTTCCTCTACACCAGTGTTCCCCAACCTTAGGCCTCCAGCTGTTTTTGGACTACAACTCCCATCATCCCTCGCTAGCAAGACCAGTGGTCAAGGATGATGAGAATTGTAGTCCAAAAACAGCTGAAGGCCCAAGGTTGGGGAACACTGCTCTACACCATGAGACAATTGTTATCAACCCATAAAGCACTATTTAGCTGGTGGCCATGCTGTTCTTAGCAGGAATGAGAGCCATTATTGCCTCTGGGCAACATCCAGGGATGCATGAGCCCACGAGCCCCCTTACCCTTCTCTCCTCTGCAGCCCCTGTACAACCCACCCAAATTTGCTCCAGAAGGGCTGCAGAGTGGAGGGGGAATCCCTTCCACCAAAGTGCCTATTCCAGTGCTGGATTTTACCCTCTGTTATGAGAATGTGGAAGTGGAACCTAAATGCCAAATCGTAAACATACAGGAGATGTCAAAACAGACCCTGATCCAACTCATGTGAGGTGCCATTTATTTCCTGCTGGCTTCTCATAATAAGAGAGCCCTGTTGGCACTGGCAGCTTCAAAAGTTCAAGCCAATTTTAAACCTTTTCAGTTGCATGATGAATCATTTTGATTTTATTGTTATTGTGTATGTATTACTTTGCTGCTGCTGTTGTTATTTATACCCCACTTTCCCCCCTGACAGTAACTCAAGGCAGCTTACAGACAAAAATATAGAAAAAATTTCAATAATTAAGAAAATGATTAAATATTGATTAAATTAAAAGTACACATGCATCTATTAAAAGCATATAGATAATTACAATAAAAGCAGCACAGTACCCCAAAGCAAAAAAACAAAACAAAAAAAAACCTATTACCACTCCTTTAATTATTTGTTCTCCAATGTGACCCATGGTTGAAACAGTAAAGATTAATTGACAGACTGACTTTGCTCACTTACACAAGAGTAAGCTTGATCAATCTCAGCAGGAGCTATTTCAGGGTAAACATTAGATAACCAATTACAAAGCATCATTACACTTTAGGCTTCCACAGTCCTATGAACCTGATGCTATTATCACACATGCAGAGGAGAAGGAGAAGGAGAAGAAGAAGAAGAGGAGGAGGAGGAGGAGGAGGGGTTTGGACTGGATATCCCGTCTTTTACTCCCCTTAAGGAGTCTCAAAGCAGCTATCATTCTCCTTTCCCTTCCTCCCCCACAACAAACACACTGTGAGGTGAGTGGGGCTGAGAGACTTCAGAGAAGTGTGACTAGCCCAAGGTCACCCAGCAGCTGCATGTGGAGGAGCAGGGAATCGAACCCGGTTCACCAGATTACGAGACCACCACCCTTAACCACTACACCACGCTGACAGAGGAAGGAGGGGGTTTCTGGACCAATCCAGGCAGCACAATGCTTTGGACAAGCCATGGTCAAAGTGATTAGAATTACAGCTTAAGACAATGAAATGAGCCACCAGTAACGAACACTTATAAAAGGCCCAACATAATGTAATGTTGGCTGTTTTGCAATGCTATGACAGCAGGGTTTATAGGCCCTGCTTGGCCCAAGTGCCATGAAGTTTCTGCCCTCTCAGAATTCATCAGTGGCCAGCAATACTAAAATATGTTTTGTTTGTTTTATTTGTAATTTTTTTAAAAAAATAAAAAAAATAAAAAATCAATAAAGGAAGCATTTTATTTAAAAAAAACCTATAACCCCAAAACGTTACCGGTATTTCCTTCCTTTTTACACAACAGTTCTACCCCAACCTCAGCTTACTTAAAGAGCATGGTAGCAGGAATCTGCCTTTGATTCTACTTATGGGTGTTCCTGCCGTTTGCTTTTGTGAGAGCTGGAACGTGCAATCTATTTCAATTTGTACAGATTTGCTAAAATGCCTTTAAAGGTTTCCATGAACAAGTAGATTGTCTGGACTTTGTTCTATACGCCTGCTTTAACATTCACTTCTATATCTGAGCATTTTCTTTCTTACTTTTCAGCCCAATTTCCGCGACTCAAAACCCTGAAAATGGTAATAGTGGCAATTATGTCATTGAGAATGTGGCTCAGCTCTCAGGTTACGGTTTCACACCTGGGTGTCATTATTCTCTTCCATATCAATTCATTATTTAAGGACTTATTATTTGAAAGGACTCACCATGCTCTGGCAATTAGAGTCACAGAGATTCAGTCTGCATTAAGCGTATTTATTTTGCTTTCCTAGCTTATCATGCCAGAATCATTAATGCCATTTAGTGTAATGGTCACCGGCCACTTCTGAACTGCCAATACTGTCCACTTTCCATATAAACCACAATTTTAAAAAGCATACGATTAAGAGCATATGTGTTTCTCACAGGTACCAAACACAAAAGGTGCAATACAGCTCCATTGAAATGCATGGGACTTATGCCATTGTCCTCAATGGGATGCAGATTGCATCAGGAAAAGGTTGTGTAGGAACAATGTAATAAAAGAGTTCTAAAGAATATTGCCTTATTAATATGTGGCACATATTTTCCTTTCTTTCTTTCCTTTCTTCCTTATTGAAGTAAACATGGTGCAATCTGAAAATGGATGGGCTTTCATTGTTGTATGAAGCATTGGAAATAGATCCATGCTGTTTTTTTAAAAAAGGAATCATGTTCTTTCAGTCTTCATAAAACAGAATAAAGTAATTTAATTAGGATAGCTGTATATCCTCTCAAACCATAGATATCCTAATAAGGGCTGGACAAAATTGACAAGGGTCGTTTCTCAGGCGTTCCAGCCAACTTGAAATTAGCTGTTTCATTTCAGAAATATTTATCTTTGGTGAGGTAAAATGATTTTAGGACCCAAAGAACTGGGGTGGCCACCATTTTGCTTCTCAAAGAAAGTCCTCTTCTACAGTGCCTTTTGAATTTTGAGGAATTGGCTGCTTCTTTTGCCATTGACTGGAGAGACTGCTACTATTCTGGACAGCAGTTGAATGTCTACAGAAAAAACAAAACACTTTTACAGAGTGGGTGGATCATTCCTGCGCCAGCTCATTTTATTTGAGAAGCACGGCGCTTAATCACCCTTACAAAAGAAAAGTAGTGACTGATGGAGGCTTGTACAAAATGTAAAGAACCAAAGTTCCATTTTATGCAACCCCATTTTTGATTATTTTAAACAAATATTTAACAATGTCTTGAAAAAATCCTTCAAATTATATATTCAAAAGTTTAAAAAACATCCCACACAGGTGTGTTTTCTTGGGGGGGGGACATTGAGTGCAGCCCTTGCATATCTAATCAAACATAAGCCCCATGAGTACAGTGGCACTTACATCCAAGTAAACCTATTGCAAAATTGGTGGAAAGGTCTCGAGAAACGAAGTCAGGATAAGGTGATTTCACAGAATGATTTATTCTTGAATTACCGAGTTAATGTCTTGATTTATTTATTGGTCATGTCACTAATGCTAATCCTAATTAGAGAAGTTAGTTCAAAAATTATTAAGTACTTATGCCAGCAGCACGGAGCAATGACACAGCTTCTGGGAGCCAGAACTACGCCTAGGCTGAGTACACAAAGTTTTGCAGGAATCCTGCCATTGTGTACCTGGTCTGCTGGCTGATGCAACCATTTCATCTCACTTGCTGGGATAATGTTGATGGGAGTGGCAGGCAGATCGTACATGCTGTGACTCTGACCTGCATATGTCAGAGCATTCCAGCTCCTGAGCTGGGCTGGGGCCAAGCAGTGACCATTTCACTTTCTTCATTCTGTTTTCCCAGAAATGATTTCTTATTCACACAGACATTCACTCCACAAATTACTGGTTTGTACAACAGGTGGGAGAGGGAGAAGTTAGCTGTCAGATGTCATTCAATAGCAGGGAGGAAAATAGAAAAGCAAATTAGTGGTAGAGTACCAGCTTTGCACGCAGGAAAAAAATGTCCTTTTTAAAAATTAGCCCGGCACTCTGACAAGAAGAACCACTCCAAGCTTCTGCAGGAGCCTCTGCCATCCTTACTATTCCAGAATACCTCAGGCCATGGCGTATGCTGCTTTTGGGCCTAGAAACATAAAGATGGAGGCTACAGCTGCTTTGCTCAGTACTTCTCTGCTTTGTTGAGTGTCACCCACCCCTTGGCTATGCCATTGAGCCTGCTATTGCTGCTGCCTGGCCTATTAAAACTCACGGGGGGGGGGGTTACAGACAGTGAAGATGGGGTGCAACACTTAGAGATGGGAGGAAAAATTGTTTCAGGTAGCATTTAAAGGCAAATCTACTTAAAACACAGTGCAAACCGAAACACAGTCGTCCATAGAAATTTGCACTTCTCTAGATTTTGCAATGCAGTTCTACAGTCAAATAATGTATACTGCGATGTGTGCATTAAAAAAATGTACTGTATATATAAGTGATAAACTACCAAAATGCCTTATACTGAGGAAACATGATTTACAAAAATGTGTGTGTTGGTCCAAATTGCATAAATCAATGTGTATATCAGGAGAAATTTGCACTAGAATGCGGGTGGGTTTTCCTAAGGTCTTAAAAAAAATCACAAACTGATGTGGAAATGTGGAAAACTGGCCTTAAGATTAAAAAAATGAGAAACTGAGTAAAACCAAAACAGATAGATACACTCTTCCCTAACAACACTCTCCCTAGCGTTTAGCAAAAAGTATTTTTTAGAGAGGTGTCTTATCATGTGTTGTTGTTGTTGTTGTTGCTGCTGCTGCTGCTGCTAATTGAATTTACACACCACCCTATACTCGGAGGTCTCAGGGCAGTTCACAGAACAAAATCAAAATATAAAACCACAAAATATATAATCAAAATAAAAACAACCCCTCAATAACTTCCCTCCCAGAAAAAGCCACCAACATTTTAAAAGGGCATAGTATGTTGTTGTTTGAATAATTGTGTACAACTTATAAAAGAAATGGCTAGAAAAATGTCTAAATCTTCACATTTCAAGTGGGAAGCTACGTTTATTAACTAAAGATATTCAAGAATCCCCCCCCCCCGATGTGGTTTTTTTTGGGGTAATTTGTTTGTTTTGCCATTAATTATTTGAAGTATTTAGATTAAGTTAATTGCACTTGAACATCTAGCTGAATTTTGTGGGATTTCTTTCTGTAAATAAACATGGTTACATTAATTAAATATAAGCAGCTGTCTTTAGTTTTCAAACCAAAAACTGAGTACTACTTTAAAAATTAGGAATATATGATAGCTACAGTTACAGTGCTTCAATTCTGTTTATTATTATAATTCAATCACCCCAATACATTTTTTTCTGAAGAAAAGATGCGTTCTTGAATTTCTAAGGTGACGATTCCACAGGCTGAATAAGTAAGTTGGAGAAGAATGTATCAAATCATCTCTGCCAGGCAAGGTACTATGCCCTTCTTTCATATTTTTTTAAATTATATTTATTAAGCATTTTAAAATTACAGAAAAAACAAAAAGACAAAGAAGAAGAAAAACAAGGGAAAAACAAACAGCAATTAAACAATACAAATCAATAAAAATCAAAAGCAAAAAGCAAAACCAAAACACATAACACATCAAAATCAAAAAACAAAAGTAAACCACAAAAAATTAAAAACAGATCCAATATTCTCAAATCCTTAACTGTCATTACCTTATTTCATCGACCTCCTCACACCTCCCTTTTTTGTATTCTAGTTATTAATTATCACAGCAAATCCTTCCCATTTTTCATAATATTCTGTCATTAAATTACCTTAATCTATTTTAACCTTATCTTACCATAAAAAACCCTAAAACTTAAAACTTAAATCTTATTTATACCAATTTCTCATAACCATAACATATTCTTGCATAGTTCTTTTTAACATTTCTGCTAAAGCCAAATAATTTCGTTCCAACATTTTTCTAATACTCATTAATTTTACAAAACAATCCTAAATAAAAAAAATTTCAAACTTTCTTCCAATCTTCATCCAACGTCTCTTCCTCCTGGTCCCGGGTTTTGTCAGTCCTTTCTATCCCATCCATCTAGTTCATTAACCTGGTAATCTTATGCCCGAGGCCCTTAAGTCTCTTCCATGTCCCTTCCGCAGATCTTCTTCATATTTATACCTGTACTTTACTTTGTCTCCTGGTCCTTTCACTCGTGAAAACTCCAACTTGACAGTATTTTTGTCCCTTCTTGACAGATCAGCCCCTTTTCCATAGTCCACACTGAACTCCATGTGGTATTTAAAAGCATGTTTCAAGGTCCCTCCAGAGTTGAGGACCCCCACAACCCCAAACTCCTCACGGCCCATTGCCAGACTTGAAAAGTCAAAATATCCCTGCATAGGGGGGTCTATCCAGCCCCCCATCTCCAAGCCAAACAAAACTCTATCTCTCCAAATCTGGCTTTTTCCAAGTTCATTTGTCAGATCCACCAACTCATGTTCCTGCCGGGCCACAGCTCCCTCCATCTCTGCCACCCGAGGTCCAACAACAACCTCCTCCCTCATCTGATCTGTCAGAGCACACTCCTGAGTTGATTCCTGGGTGGGTTCTATATAGATACCCACTACCTGTCCAAAATTTCTAATCGCAATCTATTTATCTACTTGCACTTGGGGGTGCTTTCGAACTGCTAGGTTGGCAGGAGGCTTACTAGTAGTACATGCAAAAAGGATCTAGGGGTCTTAGTGGACCACGAGCTTAACATGGGTAACGCAGCAGCAAAAATAGCTAATGCAACAGAAGTATAGTGTCAAGATCAAGGGAAGCTATTTCACAGTGGAACGGACTCTCTCGGGAGGTGGGGGACTCTCCTTCCTTGGAGGGTTTTAAGCAGAGGTTGATTCACCATCTGTCATGGATACTTTAGTTGAGATTCCTGCATTGGAAGAGGTTGAAGACCTTTCGAAGTCCATTGCAACTCTCCGATTCTATGATAAAAGAGGATTCGGGTCCTGACAAGAATGTAGCATGATTGGCTGTGACCCACCCACCTCGTCTAATAAGCAGAACCTAGGACACGGGTGGCGCTGTGGGTTAAACCACTGAGCCTCTTGGGCTTGCTGATCAGAAGGTCGGCGGTTCGAATCCCTGTGATGGGGTGAGCTCCCGTTGCTCGGTCCCTGCTCCTGCCAACCTAGCAGTTCGAAAGCACGCCAAAAAGTGCAAGTAGATAAATAGGTACCACTCTGGCAGGAAGGTAAACGGCGTTTCCATGCGCTGCTCTGGTTCGCCAGAAGCGGCTTAGTCCTGCTGGCCACATGACCCGGAAGCTGTACGCTGGCTCCCTCGGCCTGTAAAGCGAGATGAGCGCTGCAACCCCAGAGTCATTCATGACTGGACCTAACGGTCAGGGGTCCCTTTACCTTTACCTAGGACCAGCTGGTGCAGGGTTCCACTTATTAGATGAGGTGGGTAGCCATAGAAAACTCACCTCCTTCCATGCCCTAGGAAGAGCAAGGCAAGAAGCTGATGCTGTCTGTATTCTTATGATGGCAGAATGTAAATGCAGTTATTTGTCAAAGGATTTGTGCTATTTTGCAAGCCATTCCACCTGCCGAACTATTGCTAATTGTGACACAGATCACTGAAAGCGCCAAATCCTTATTATTTATTGTTGTTTGTCATTTGTTGTCTAGTCTTGAGAAGGAAAAGAAATGAAAAAGATGGTATAAATGAAGTTATCTAAAACTAGCAAATCTTACCTAGCTGAATGGGTTTTGCCATTCGGAAAGGGATTAAATGTTAGCTGATTTGGGCGCACTCTTCTGAATGATTGTTCAGTGGCAACTGAGATCAAAGTATCTTGAAAACAACGCTGCTTCTTTTAAATCAAGCAGTAAACATGGGAGAGATGGAGAGAAGGCCCACGTGTTTTGACGCAAGGAAAGCACAGACTCCAAGCTATTAATAAAACATTGGACAGCACCTATAAATAATTGACAGTTGTCATCTAGCTGTTTCTTGGTTATTCGTTGGTTGAGAGTTGGTCTTTTATATTGGTGCTATCTAATCTTGTTACATCACTTGCACTTCTCAACTCTAACATTAATATGTTTGCTTCTGACATGTGATACAGCCTGACTTCTCAGAGATATCACACACCGCTGAACTGCTCCAGTCAAGAGCAATGTAATTGTCATTGGCAGACAGAAATATTACAGCCAGACAGAAGAGTGTAAATAATGAAAAGGCGAATCTTCAATACAGCACAAAGAAATCACCATAATTAGAGAGAGATCTTTTCAACCACAGCCACTGTACATCATTCCTGAATTAGAACAGCAATACACTAAATGGAAAGGCCCTGTTCATTACGCCAGCACCTGCACTCTTTTGATTATATATCGGAAAGCTCCAGAGCAGGTGTGTGGGTCACCGAGAAGAAATTTGGTAGATTACATATATGCATTTTAGTATTCTCCTTTTAATGCTAGTTTTAAACACCTGTAGAGGTGGGTGGCACTGCAATTTAGCTGAGAGTATAATACAGTCATATATAGCAAGACTAAGCACACCTAATTGCCATATTTTAATGATGTACAGACAATCTAAGGGCACAATTAACCAGCGGGATGCAGTCATAAAAAGGAAAGCTGAAAAGGGGTGATGAAATATAAATGCTTGGAGATTAAACCTACAATAAATTTGTGATAAAAAATGATTGTGCATCAACTGACAACACAAGCATATATAACACTAACAAGCCTTAATAGCAGGGAAATTAAAATCTCAAATGCTACATTCGCTGGTCTCTCAAAGCATACAACAGCAAAAGGCATACAATCTATCACTGGTAATGGTTTGGAACCATTTATAACTAGCATTTGGGAGAATATACCCAACTTCTAACATCTAACCACTCAGCTGATTGCAAGTTTTCAGCATGACTTGTAAATTGGCAAGGGGCAGAAAGTGACAAACGAAAATACTTGTTAAAAAAGGCAATGGTAAAATATATATTTTTTAAAAAATGAGGGGGCGAGGGAGGAGTAAGGAAAAGGTTATTCCTAGCAGGTGGTGGTTCATATTCTTGTTCTTTGGTTGCTCAATCCACTAATTATGACTGAGGAAGTCCTGCCATTTTAAATTATTATTTCTAGAGATTTATAGCTTTACTTTCAAACTTGCCTCTTGGATAAAAAAACAAAACAAAAAACCCCTCTTTCACATTCTCAGTGAAAGGCAAGTGAGCTCTCTCTTCATGAGGACTAGTTTGAAGAGGCATTTGAGGAGATGCCATAGGAATGAAAAGGGGGGCATTATTAATTTCACCTGTCTTAAATGTTGCTAATCTCTCTCTTGGCTGGAGGGCAGGGTATGGTTGTCTGATAAAAGAATCTTGCCTGAGATAAATTGGACCACAATGATTATATTCCAGTCAATTCTGCCACGAAGGGTTTGGAGGAGATGGAAAACCCAGAAGAGCTTTGAGGATAGGGTCTGGGAATCAGCAGCCTGGGATCCATTGATCAGTTTGGTAAGTACATATTGCTTGCACTGGTCTCAAGTCTTCCCACTCATCTCTCAAAAGACAATTCTCAGACATCATTGTGTTGTAATCTATCTTGTTGTTGAGAATAATCTGTGAGGGGATCAACTGTCAAATCAAGTGGAACTTGAAATGGTGCTTCCAGTATTTTCCAGGTGTTAAAATGCTATGGATGGAGATTGTTGAAAGGGATGTATAGGAAGAACCAATAGGTCAGACAGAAAGAGCCAGCAAGACACTGTAGTTGTCCATGGATACAGCTGGGAATGCATGTGTCTAATACATCACCATCACAAGCAACTAATCAGAGCTGTATTCAGATAATGGATTTCTCTTCCCCAAGCTGGAAGTGACAAGGGGACCCTTTTGGCTACAGGTCATTAAAGCCACTTTGAAGGTGCCCTTGAACATCCTTCCAGGTTGTCAATAGTGGCGGACGATCCTCGTGCTGTCACTTTTGCATTTGGTAAGGAATCGGGTTTAGAAGTAGTCAGAAGGGGTTCCAGTGCTCCTGAAAAACGGAAGAGCTTCAGAAGAGCTTATTTTCTGGCTTTGCACATCCAAAACAAGTCCTGCAATGGGCAAAGAGAGCTTGCAATGCTGTGGCTGGGCAGATTTTGCCGACATTTGTGCTGTTATCACCTGGAAGATCAAGATCATCTGAGTAATTGATCAAATTTGCAGTCGGTGCTTATGCTATAGAGCATGGGTCGGCAAACTAAGCTCCGTGGGCTGGATCAGGCCCAATTGCCTTCGGGATCCGGCCCACAGACAGTCCAGGAAATCGCCACGTGGATCACCAGCACGCGTGTTCCTTCCCTCTCCCTCACACGATGACGGTGCCTCCGCCCTCCCTCCTCCTGGCTTCTCCCCGCCCTGCCTAGAGGAGGAAGGGGGCTGGGCTTTGTTGGTGCCAGCAGCAGCAGTACTTGAGTGGCCGCCATTTTAAGCAGCCCCTCTCTTTGGTGCCCTTTCGCACACTAATCGTTCCTCCACTGCTGCCAGCCCCTGCTGCTTGCAAGACACAGGTAAGCAGCCATCAGGGCTCCTGGTGCTCTTGCATCATTCCCCCCTCCCCCCCAAAAAATATAGTCCAGCCCCCACAGGGTCTAAGGGACAGTGGACTGACCCCCCTGCTGAAAAAGTTTGCTGGCCCCTGCTATAGAGGAACTGTTTCAAAGGATCCAAGGGGAAATCCCTGGTGCTTTCTTGAGTAGAAATTCCTTGCAGGGAAGTTAAAAGGAAACAAAGCCTGAGGAACTCAGGGGAAATTTACAGGACAGGAGTGAATGGGAAAAGCATGAAAATAAGGAGAATTCTGATTACGCACATGCTCAGATCTTTGAAAAGCAAACCCTTTCCCTCCCTAAATCCCTCAAAGACTGATTCCCAAACTCAATTTCATATTAGCCTCTTATACCATGTGGCTGAACCACAAGAACTTGAGGGTGGGTAGGATGATACTGAGGCAGAGTGTCGGTGTGCATTCAGTGGAGAGAAATCCTCACCCTGGCTCTAGATTAAAAAAGAACTGCTTTCCTACAATATGCAACATGCTTTACACTGGAAGTTGCTATATTATCTAATTATCACATGTTTTAACTTAGGGTTACCAGACGTCCCCAGTTCCTGGGCACAGTCCCCGGATTTGCAAATCTGTCCCCGGGAAACGTGACGGCGGCAGCCTCAGCAGTCCGGAGCCAGCCTGGTAGCGCAGTTGGCTTTGGCTGGCTTCAGGAGCTGCTCGCTGCCGTAGCGCCCGCCATTTTCCTCACCGGAAGTTCCCATAAGCTGTGTCTTGGGCGATCTCCTGCCCCCTTCCCCCTTTGTTTTGACTGACTGGGGGAGGCTCAGGAGTCACGGGCGAAAGAAGGGCTTTGCACCTTTATACAATATGTATGTATGCTTGGGCCCAGGGTCTTTTACCTCACCATCCCCACTACTGACCCCCTGGTGCTACTCAGCTTCAAAAAAAAGGGGGGAAAGGTGTCCCCGGATCCAGATTCATTGAAAAAAATCTGGTAACCATATTTTAACTCCCACCTTTCCCCAGAGTGGCACTCAACATTTCCCTGTTTCTGTCACAAGAGTCATGTAAAGTAGGTTAAAATGAGAGACACAAGTTACCCGGTAAGCTTCACGAGGGTTCAAACTTGGGGATTTGAATCTGGGTCCCAGATTAACTCTTTTAGCTAAAAACACCATGGAACTCCTAAGTTCTGCCACCACGTCACAAGGCTCATCTGTCAAATGTGAGCTGTCCCTACAGTCTGTCAGGATGCCGCCAGCAGCTCACGGCTGGCTGCCCAGGAAAGTATAAAGACAAGGAAATTTTTCTTAGTGTCCTTTTTTATTTCATTATTTACAGAGATAGCTTATAGAACCTAGCCTCTTGGATAATGGCATTGTCCCGAGTGAATCTCCACCCTGCTCCCGTCTCTCCCACTTCCTCATTTGCCACTTCTGCAGGTGCTACTATGTGCCCTCTGTCTTTGAGCTCTTTGCTCTCCTACTTTAAAGGCTTGCCGGGTTCTGGGAGATGGAGGGTCTTGGATGCTTTCTAATGACAATGCGGCAGCTAGGTGTTGCCCTGGCTCTCCCATGATTTCCCAGCTTTCCCCTTCATCTACCTCTGAGCTGCAACCTCCCTCAAAGCCCTGTTGTAAATCTATACTGTCTTCCTCTTCCTCCTCCCAGCCCAGTCCCTGACACAGCCTCTGAGGAATGATGGACATGAAAGTGAAATGTAGAACGGGTGTGTGTCAGAAGGTACCTGGAATTTCTCAAGTTGCCCCCCTATGTTATAAAGCTTCTTTTTTTTAGTATTTCACTCAGGTCATGGCAAATGTTTCAGCTACTTATGCCCCTCCAAAAAACTTATCCAGGGGTTCAGGGAGCCCTCGTGAACAAAACTTTCAGTTTGTACACTTTATTTAAGGACCAAAGCTATGAACTTAACCCAGCATTCTGGGCCATGCACACTCCCTTTCCCCTCATCAAATGCTTTTGCCTGGCTCTGAAGTGTCCTTGAGTTGTAATAATGCCCCCTTGCTTTCCTGGATTTCTCCAGAATGGGAGTGTGTGTGTACTTTTGCATTGCCTGAAAGGTAGGTCTGGATACAACCACTTCTATCTCTGGCCCTGTCCATCAGTGGCATGTGGTCCCCACAAGAGATTGGATAGCTTGGACTGGAAAAGGTTCCAAATCTTTGCCTTATTAGACATTTTTGTTGTTAAATATACAAAAATCCATTTTCAACTCTTTGTTAAGAAATTCAGCAAAACAGTACAGTATACTTCTTATTCAATAAACCCAACTTC
This sequence comes from Podarcis vaucheri, assembly GCF_965113315.1. Classification (NCBI taxonomy): domain Eukaryota; kingdom Metazoa; phylum Chordata; class Lepidosauria; order Squamata; family Lacertidae; genus Podarcis; species Podarcis vaucheri. The sequence continues at coordinate 60,366,756 of NC_138749.1, read as the reverse complement.
CTCACTTTTTAAAGCACGCTTTTTAAACAGTAAAGCACTCTTGGCACACTGCATTTGTCTGCACTTTGAATCAAACTAACAGTATCAAACAAGTACTTAGCAGATATTTTTATGGACAAACGATAACCACTAATGGGTTGTACCTGGTTTTACTTTATTTTAATACACTATTGAATCTTTTAGAATATATTATATGGTTGCTGGTCATGATACTACACTCTAGAATACTCCACATCACCCTAAAAGCTCATAACATGTCATGTTTCCAGAGACACCCATATCTTACAGTTTATGCAAAATACTATTTTAATGCAACAGGTTTTTATTTTTTAATAAATCTCTGCCACAACCAGGAAATTGGAATACAATGCAGCCTCGGTAGAAGCTTTTCTGCCTGGCCTTTTACAACTGATTTCATTCTCATTCTGCAAACATAGAAGAGGAGCGCTCTCTCTTTCATACATCTCATGATGTAGAAATTATCTATAGTTTTTAAAGATCTCTTTCAGTACACAGCAACCAGCCATGACCAGCCTATCCAGTTGATGAATGAGATGTTTGTGCTAATAATCAGCACTGAGGAGGCTTAGCCAACAGCCTGATACTAGTCATTCCCTACATACGGTAGGCACTTTAGCTGTGGACCCAAAAGCCATTTCCCCAAATCTGAGAAATGTATGGTGGTGGCTAAGTAGCAGGAAAATACACGGGCAGGGCCAAGACTCAGGTACTCTAATGACTTGGACTGCCTTTGGACAGGGAAAATGGCCACAATCTACAGATGTAATCCACTGCTTCCCAAATCATCCAGTTTATGCGATACAGACTTAATTCAGCTGGATTTGTATTTTCAAAACTGCAACCCATCCTCGACTTAAGTGCACAGGAGCACCATTTACATTCCTTAGGATAAAGGTAAAGGTACTCCTGACCGTCAGGTCCAGTCGCGGATGACTCTGGGGTTGCGCGCTCATCTCGCTCTTTAGGCCGAGGGAGCCGGTGTTTGTCCACAGACAGCTTCCGGGTCATGTGGCCAGCATGACTAAGCCGCTTTTGGCGAACCAGAGCAGCGCACGGAAACACTGTTTACCTTCCCTTCTGGAGTGGTACCTATTTATCTACTTGCACTTTGATGTGCTTTCGAACTGCTAGGTTGGCAGGAGCAGGGACCGAGCAACGGGAGCTCACCCTGTCGTGGGGATTCGAGCAGCAGACCTTCTGATCAGCAAGCCCTAGGCTCTGTGGTTTAGACCACAGCACCACCCATGTCCCATTCCTTAGGATACTCTGGAGTAAGTAGGCTGTTCATTGCAGCCAAGATTTATATGCTTAAATATAACTGACATTTGTTCCTTTATGGCAGGAGTAGCTTAGCTGTGGTCCTCTAGATGCCACTGGGCTCTGAATCCCATCAGCTCCAGCCAGCATAGCCAATGGTCAGAGTTGATGCGAGTTGTAGCCTGGCAACATCTGGAGGACCACAGGTTACCCAGTTCTGCTTTCTACACACACACACACACACACACACACGCCTATAAACATGGCATGAGTTTGTGAATTAGATAATGACCACAATCCAGACCATACAACAAACTCCATATGCCCAATGGAGCGTCTGATTTAATTTCTTTCTCGTCAGCAACTAGGTTTGCACCACATGGGAAGCCAATTTTTGACAAACTTTGAGTGCAATTTCCATTGCAACAAAGAGTGAGGATGAAGGCTCTTTGTTCAAGAAGAAATTTCAAAGTCTCACTGTGTTCCCAAGGAACCACTGCTGTCTCTAAAGTTGCTCTCTGGTTTGTGGCCCAAACCTACAATCCTGCCATAGTGCCATGCAGTTCCTAAGACTTTTGTGTAACGTTTCTCACCACGTTTATTCTTACACACCAACATACTGCAAATTTTAAAATGTGAAAACTATTCAGTGAGAAAGAGCAGTTTGCACAAATGCTAAATAGATAACATGCAAATATATGCAAATAATATTTTGGGAAGCTGGATCTGACAGCCCAATATGGAAAATATAGCTTGTCACAGCCTCTCTGCATATGCAGCAAGAACAGAGCTTATTATGAACCATATCATCACTAGAATGTTTCCTTGAAGGATTTGATTATACCGTATTACCAATTATCATAGTGATTACCATAGCAAGGACTGCTTCTCATCTTGCTTTTGACAGAAATGCTATGTTAAAACATGTAGTTCTATATCGAAGAGAAGAGATGTTATCGCCAAAGCTGTATCTTAGATTTTACCCCCCCCCATATGGCCCACAGCCTTAAGACCAGTGCTTTTTTCTAGGGGTACATAGTGCTGACACATATATTTTTCTAGAAGAAAAGCACTAGTTAAAAGTGTGGCACTTACTCTAACAATTTCATGGTGAGTACCAGCATCTTTTTTTTCTAGAAGAAAAGCACTGCTGACATAAGGCAGTCTTCCCCACTCTTCCCCAAACTCCAAATAGCTTCAGCACCCCAATGCCAAATAGTCAAGAGATACCACTGTGCCTGAACTTAAAGGAGAGATGGGGAATTGGGTCCATCCAGCAGGCTGAGTCCTTACTCCACAGGCCGACTTTGGCAGGAGAGTGGGGCTGCCCACCTGTCTATTGCCTGACGTCATAAGCCTTAAATAATGGTTGCCCAAAACAGATGGAAATGAGAAGTCTGAAGACATTCACTGGAGCAAGCAAGCACACCAGAGAGTGCACCAGGCAAGTAAGCTCAAAGCTCATAACTACCAGATAGAGTTCCTGACAAAGAACTGCCCAATAGTTACACTATCCAGTAAGAAAAGGCATGGGGGCACTTCCTATTAAAGGGGAATCGAGACATATTGAAGCACATCCATACAGCTGGCCATGATTATCTAGGGAATCCTTAACTGGCAGATATTTTTTTATCTTCTTTCTTGTATTCAGCTTAATTAAAATGTCCTCAGTTCTCTGCTCCCAAATCACATGCTCCCAGGTACAAAGTAGCTTCAAATAAAGAGTACAGAGTAGCTTAAGAGCGGTATAGCATGCTTTTAAAGTCTTCTGCATTGCCACATCCCTATCACAGAATTAGAATTAGGAACTGAGGCACAGAAAAAGACACACAAACACACACATACACTCAAAAGCAAAGACAGCCTGCTGTCAGCATTTCCCAGGAAGACGTACATTCTCAAGGGGCCTGGTCCTGGAACAGTCTCAAAATTAGACACCAAGGCTCAGTATAAGCAGACTTCTGGAGGGCAAGGGTGAAGCTGAACATGCCTACCAATGGGGCATTTGAAGCCCTGGTTTCATGTTTCAACTGAGCCCCCAGGTGTTACACACATTAGGATACCAGCAGGTAGCTCCCTAGGCCACCGTTCTTTGTCCTGCTATTAGTGTAGCTAGCACCCAAGAGCCCCATTTAAATGGGAAGTCAGCCACATGGTGCAGCCTGTGAGATTGGCATTTTTCACTTGCCCAGGTGGAGCATTGATATGGGGCACCAAAACCTTGACTGGACACATCCAGGCGGTGTACTTGTAGAAAGCGAGGGTATTTTGGGATATGATATATGGTGAGATAAAAAAGATGTTCAAAAACCAACAGAAAACACCGTGAAGCTTTTCTCTTAAGAATTATAGGGACAGAAGTTCTAAAAAAGATGATGAAACAGTTTATGTATGTAATGACAGCAGCTAGGATTCTCTATGCACAAAAATGGAAGGAAGAATGGATAAATAAAGTGATGGACTATGTGGAATTGGCAAAACAACAGCAAAAATAAGAGAAGCTATCAAGGATTGCTTTGTGGAACAATGGAAACCTTTTTCTAAATATTTAAAGAAATATTATAATATGATGAATTTGTGAGCAGGATTTGAACTATGAGCAACGGAAGGAATTAGAGATTATTGTATGGTGGTTATGATAAAAGAGAGAGAAGATAAGGTGCAGCAAGGGGGAGGAATTAAAAACACCATGGAAAATGGGGGGGGGAGAGTTGAAGAAATCCAAAGAAAAATTATGATGTTTTGCAGTGTACATGTGAAATGTAATAAAATATAATAAATGGAAGATTGGACCATCCAGGTTCTCTGGATGCCAGAGTAAGGGGCCAAGGGCTGCTTCTATTTAGGGGGAGATTTTCTTTCTAAAAAGCTGTTGACTTTTCAATTTCTCAGGGCCGATTAAGTTTCCCAGTCAGCAACTGTTCATCCAGCAGCTTTGTGCAACGCGAGCAGAAGCATGGAGTCTTCTAAAAACACCTGGGATGGTATCACCCATAGGCCATTGCATTTTGCAGTGTGGAGCGGGGTGGAGAGAGAGAGAGAGCTCTTGCTTCTCGTTTTTCTCTCTTCTTTATGTTCCATCTTCCCCTTTTGACCTCTACCTTTTCTAAAGATCACAGCTCTTGTTACCTTTTTATAGCATGTGAACACTCCCCCGCTCCTCCAAAGCAAACCCAAGAGAGGAAACACGACTTGACCCCGGAGCTGATTTAGAGGCTGTGCTTTAGGCATCACAGCTGGCTTGGTCCTCCAGCTTCAGACACAGGTCTGGAATACTTTACCCTTTGATAGGCTCTTTGCTTTTGACTTCACAGAACAAAGGGAGCACAACTGAAAGCTTCCCTTTACCCATAAGCCCTGCTACTACCCTGACAATGTTCAATGGGAAATAAGTTTCTTTCTTTCTTTCTTTCTTTCTTTCTTTCTTTCTTTCTTTCTTTCTTTCTGTCTGTCCCACGAGGCAGCGGGTGGTGGTAGGGAGGTTTCAGGTAACAATGATATTGTTGCTATGCTAAACTAAGATAATAACAGGCTGTAACACAGCTTAAAACCAACAGTTTCCTGGTAATTTACTGGGTTAATCAGGTCAAAGTAGCCCATCACCCAGAACTTCATTAAATAGCATCTTTACCATTAAAAAACAAATCCAAACTCAATTGGAGTCAGAGTCAGGGAGGATGACTCTGGCACAAGCAAGCCGCCACAGCAACCTACTTTGTGTGTTGACTTTCTGTTTGCGAGATATATAGTCAGCATTTCTAATGAATCTGCTGGAAGCGGCTGGAATATTATGATTTATAGCACCTTCCCACTCTCTATCATAGCATTTTATTAGATGGATGGGAAGCCAGTAGTAATGAGGTTAGGAATGAGAAAACATCCATCAAGTTCAGCTACGTCTTCTCTGGAAAGGCAACACGCTATCTCGTATGTCACAGGCAGTGATCTGGGTCACGATGATATAAAATGCGTGATTAAAACCAAGCATTTGACACCAGATAATAGGCATCTAGTTAAAAAATAGCTCCAGTGTTCCCGACTTTTAATTAAGCCCCACTCGTAAATATGCGCCATGGTAAATATACAGCAGAATGGGGCTTGTTTATATTCCCCCACATAACAATTACCTCCAGAACGGACCCTTTATTTTACTACATGATGTTATTAGGCAGGAGAGGGTCGAAAATGCAAACGTTAAGTCAGTGATGTCAAGCAAGCACACACAATGATTCCCTGCTCTCCCTCCCACTCCTGAGCCCCATCTTTACAGTTATCAATCTAAAATAAAACACCCTTAATCATCCTCAACAATCCTTCACTTTGCTTCTGATTGCATCTGTAATGACAAGAACAACGCAGGCCTCTTAAAGGCCTCGCAGTCGAGTGCTATAAATATATTCATGTAATATGCGGTCCTGTTTCCCTCTCCCCCTTTTTCCGCGGGATTCATTTCCATGTTTCTTTTAAAAGGGTTAACACTCTGTACGTGTTTGCAGAAATGTCAAGGCCTCAGTCTAAGTGGGCTTAATTGCTTTCAATAGGATTTACTCACAGATGAGATTTTGAGGTTGGGTTCCACCAGTTTCCATTGCCTTCAATGGGCTGGTATAGAGGTATGGTTGAGAGTGTGTGCTAGAAACCAGAGTGTCCCCAATTAAATCACACTTTAGCCACAAACTTGCTGGCTGGCCATTATTTATGTATTAGCTCCTTTTCCTCTTCTTCCCCCGGTTGCTTTACTGCAGTACTATTATATGATCACCTAAGTAAGATTACTGAGACAATATAGGGAATGTTTTGAGCACTCAGGGAAAAAGTGGTGGGTGGGTGGGTGGATGTGTATAGCAAGTGCTTCAGAGTGTAAATAACTTCCCTGCCCTCTGCCCAGTTTTCTCATTTTAGCTATTCTCTGCTATTCAATTTAAAAAAATAAAAATTATTTCCCCCCAAAACTCTCCTCCAAAATGCACCAATATTTGGAATCCAGTGTCCAGATTTGGAATTTAGTGAATGTGCCATGGGTCCCACTCACAAAATGCCTGTTGTGGGGGACAAGCCATAAATCAAAATAGTTGCCATTCCCAAAGAGCAGAAAAAGAGATAGGACCACAAAAAGGTGCAAGCATGTCCCCAGGACCGTATCAGTGGAAGCAAAATGCCATAGCTTGCAAGTGTCCTGGGAAAACTAGGACATCCCATTTTTATTGTGAGAGAACAGTGGCCATTTTGGTTGCTGTGATCTTGTGCTATTTCATGGCATGATTTCCCCCCGAAAAGCACTTTTTTCAGGGCAGCGATCTTGCACAGAGCCCCCAAAACATGCATTTTGTGGCACTGTGCCTAAAAAAAAAGCATGGGGGATGGGGAACCATGATGTGAAATCGTATGAGATCATGGCAGCCCAAGTGGCCTCCGTGCTCTCATGATAAAATTTGGAAGGTGGTTTCCAAGAAGATGGCATTCCATTTTTTGGCTTCAAAGTGTTGCAGGGTATGAAATGCACCAACCCTTTAGCAGCTCTCCTCTGTTCAGAACGAAATGGATGGAGGGTATCTGGTACTGGTAGCCAATGAAATGTGGACATACCTGAGGGTTCAATCAGGGCAGGATTTAGGTTTGATGAGGCCCTAAGCTACTGAAGGTAATGGGGCCCTTAATATGTCCAGCTGTCCTTTGTCAACAACAAATTGTCGCTGTTTTTTGTGTTGAATATATGCTATATGGTAATTTATGGTCCTAATAGGTATCTCAATCTATTTGCACATGTTGCCGTGCAACCAGTCCATGCAGAATGTATTACGTACCGCTCTGGATATGTAACTTTCTGGTTATGAACACGGCAAACCGGGAAGTGTATACTTCTGGGCTTTGCCCCGCGCGTATGCGCAGAAGTGCTCAATTGCATGTGCAGAAGCGGTGCATCTGCCTACCAACTTTTCAGGGTGCAGATGGCCCTCTGGAACGAATTTAATTCATATCCGGAGGGTCCACTGTATATAGAAATGAGCAAACCAGTGATATTTTAGGGAGCAGGCTAGCAGGTGGGGCCCATCGTAGGAGCCTACACAACACAAAACACTGCTGCTGTATGTTGGTTTAGTTTTATTTGTTTTTTATCTTATATTTTGGAAATGTACATCCAGTTTTTTTCCTTAAATTTTTTTTTTGGGGGGGGGCCAAGAGAGTGGGGCTGTAATTTATAGCTTGTGTAGCTTATAAGTAAATCCGGCATTGGGTTCAATGTAGGAGAGGGCAAATCAGTGTAAACAGGAACTGAGGAGAAAGAACAGTCCCTTGTGCACTGAGGATTTTGAGGAGACCTTTTGAGGGCACCACAGGAGGCACGCTGACACCAAGGTGATCACAGTGATGACTCCAAGGCTTCAGATGGAACCCAGTCACTAAAAGCAGCAAAGATGACGCCTTCTTAGGCCTCACTCCCTAACAAACTACTGATGCCAATTACTGATTTTATTGGCCATAAGGAATAAATTTTGACTAAGTGTTGCCAAATTGCATATAGTAGCTGTCTCTGTGTATTTTTAAATTGCTTTGGTGTTATCCAGTTTGTTATTTTTTAAGTGCTTTTCTCTAGCAGAAAAGGAGGGAAGTGGTGAGAAGATATCTGTTAGAGGAAATGTACTTTAAAAAACAACTAGAGAAGACTATACACACATACAGACACACTCACATGTTATATTGTAATTTAATGATGATAGACTAACAAAAATGAAATCCACCGGCAAGCATATACTTGTGGTGTTGCCAGGTGCTAGTTGCAAGTCCTTCAGTGCAATTATTTTAAATACCTATTTTAAATTATAGTAATAACTGTAACTGACAACTGAACAGTTGAACAAGTTACAGCAGTGCCTGATTATTATGCTTTCCGTTGCTTAGACAAGAGGCAAAAGCAGCCGCTGGCCTGATGGATATGTTACAGTGGGTGAATACTCTGACCTCGTCTCATCAGTCATTTCCAGGGTAAACTAGGCTGTGTTTATCATGTCAGACTCACAGGAGTCCTCAATGTCACTTCCAACAGCCACGCAAAAGGAAATGCTGCTGTCTGTGAAACAGGAGGTGGGGAGGAATCAAGAAGAAAGAAAGCCAATGTCATCGTGGACTTATTAGCTCTGCAGAAAAGGAATTTGATTCAGAAATACGAGGAAACATCATAGGGAGTTTCACAGAGCAACCTCCACATCCAGTGGCCTGTGCCAAATTGCTGTGGCCGGAACATAACATGGGAGGAGCAGCTTTTAATAAAACCTCCCTGCCCCTCCCATTGACTACGACAGCTACGGGGCTGGAGTAGCTCCAGGTCTATTTGGGGAAGGTTATGCGGGACTGAGGCATTTAGCATCTTGCAGATCCACGGCCTCCCACAACGAACCACTGACATGCCCCATTTCTACCTCCACTGCCAGACCAGCTGTGGTGGCAGAACTTGCCAACGATGAACTTGTTTACTATTTACTTGTTAAGAAGTAACTCAGCTGAGGCAAATAGGATTGCTATTTGGTCCAACACCACTTCTGAGATATGGACATTTGCCCCATGTATATCTCAAGGTATGTGTGACATTCACAAGTGCAACATTATGCCTAATAACACTAGACTTAGTTCTTCTTCCTCAGTTCTACTGTTAAACCATAGGTTTTGCAGATTAAATACTGTGATTTACGGTATTAAAAACTATGACTTGCAGTTTTCTAGGTGTCTTATTAGAAGTGGTTTATTACATTCATATTGGTCTAGGGTTTATAGACTTACTGAAGGGCTTTTCTCCAGCCAGTTAGCCAAATATATCACTGACCTTCTAAGAGGAGCTAGATATACAATCTCTATGCATGTTGAAACCAACTAACCTGTTCATAAGACAAGCTGGGCAAGGGGATTTCTTCATTCATCTAAGGAGGAGGCCTCTAGCCCAGGACATCACTCTGTTCCCATGGATATCTGGCTGGCCACTGTGGGAACAGAATGGTGAACTAAATAGACCTTTGGTTGAATCCAGCTGAGCTATTGTGCCTCCCATGCTACTTAAACATCCATAGTGAAAGAGGTCACTTGGAAATTTGGAATGTATTGTCACTATACATGTGGATGACAGAGAGCTGTATTTCTCTATTTCATCCCAGTCCAGGGAGGCTGGGGATATTCTCAGCTGATGATTTGAATCACTAAAGCACTGAATATACAGTACTAGCATGGGAGGCATTGCTGTACTTAATCTGGAGTAGGGGCTGCACTCCTCCAATGGCTGCATGTGTGCAGGGGCTCCATGCAATCAAGACACTCAGCTGCAACCAGGGCACTCCGTGGCATAAGTGTCGTGGTCGTATGGTGCCCCTACACATGAGCAGCTGCTCATATATTAAAAGTGTGGGGGTGGGAGAAGAGTTGGTAGAAGAAGATTGGAGGAAATTTAAAACTTATTTGCAGAAATATTGTAAAATTTTTGAATGCTGATGACATTGAAATGAATTGAAGGGGTTCTAGCAACAAGGTAAAATGTAAGATGGGATTCATAATAGATAAACTAATAGGACATGAATTTGCTGAACCAACTTCTAAAAGGGATACAAAAATGGGAGACGTGAGGAAGTCAGGAAAATAAGTTAACTAAAGATGAGAAATTAAGAAAGAGGGAATTTTTGTTTTTCTTTTGTATGTGTTTTTTCTTTTTCTTTCTTTGTGTTTAATGTCTGTATTTTTGTATTTTGTAATTTTGTATCTTTTTCGTTTTTGTATTTTTCTAAACTTTTCTATTGATAAAACCTAATAAAATATTATAATAAATAAATAAATAAAAGTGTGGGGGTGCCTGCAAAAAACCCAAACACATATAACAGACAAGCTGGAAGAAGGAGACACGAAACTGGGGACTAGGTAAAAAGCATGGTCCTGTTTCAATGGCCTACATAAGAATATTCAGTGCTTTTTTCCTAAAAAAAAATGTTTAGGAATACTCTCAATTTTTCTATTCATATTGAAATACTGGCCCTCAGTGAGGCCAAACTTAGATTCACAAAATGTTTAGGGGTATACGTATCCCAGCGTCCCCCCAGAAAAAAGCACTGAGAATATTGAATGAATAGGGTTTCATAATTGGTTTGATGTGGTCAAGTAAAAGGAAGTTTAGACAAGACCAAAGTATTTTTAGTCAGCAATGGTGATCTGCCAATGAGAATACAATGTTTTGGGCAGGACTGCACTCCTACGATCCAGGAGCTCCTGGAACCAGCTTTGCTCCTGAGTTTTCAGGATCAGCTGTGGTCAAGAGTGCCTTTGCCAGCTGTGACTGGTGTACCAAGTGCCTGAAGAAAGCAAGTCTGGCCATGGTTACTCATCCCTTAATTACATCAAGCTGAGACCCTAGGATTGCATTGTTTGCACTGGCTTTTAATGCGTTTCTGAGCTCAATTCAAAGTCCTGGTTGTTCTGAATAGCTTAGGATCAGGATGTCTAAAAAATTGCCTCCTATTCCTACCACATGAGTCTGCTTTTGACTTGAGGTCATCTGGAGAGGTCCTGTTATGTGGCTGGCAGGAGCAACTGGACTCTGCAGTGCCTCCCAAGCAGCTGGCCCTTTGGCTGCCTCACAGATGTAGTTCCAAGTAAGGCTAAAAACACTTCTGCCCTGAGAACCATTTTGACTTGGGTGATATGTGAGGGCAAATCTTGATGTTTTAAAAATTGCTGCTTTGCATGTCTTAGATAAACAGATTTATTTTAGTTGTGTTTTACTTATTTGTTGTGTGTTGATTGTTGACTTGAACAGTTTGTGAGGGACTCATGTGCAGTCAGAAAGGCAAGATATAAAATACTTTAAATAAAAAAGTAATTCAAATGGATGGCCCATTTATAACAAATGATAATTGCCCTTTTATTATCACCTCATTTCCTGCAGTTACACCTCCCTGAGGAGAAAATTACTTTTCATCTCCTATTTATTTTCCAGAACAAAATTTGCTTACAAGAATGGACAACTGAAGAGCCCAAGAAATTTTCCACTGAGAAAGCAGAACAAGAGCCGAAGCATCATTGACTGTTGCCTTTAATTCAATACTACCAGAAAGCAAGATATGTATTTTGCACACTCAGGACTTAATTTTATACAGTGTGTTTTGTGAGCTGCTGCATATTAAATTATGGTTATTTTTTACCAAATAAAACATGTTCCAAGACATATAAAACTTTTTTGCTGTAATTTTTGATTATCTAAAAGTTTCCAGTCCAGCTCTCAGAACTGGAGAGGTGTGTTAAGATTTGTAATTATTACTTTTTATGTAATTGTGTGATTTCTGTAAATATAGTCAACACAGCTGCTTGCATTTTGGGGCCCTCTTTGAGAATAACTCTTGGAAGCTGCTAAGATGAGCTTCCTGCACATCAACATTTACCACTGAGCTTATTTCTGTTATGATGGCAATTGCTGCAAATAAAGACTAATCAGCCATTTATTTTTATTTTGGGGGGAAAGTTGAACAGGAAGATCTATCTTTTTCCACAAAGAGGTTTGGATACCAGAGGGAGATTGGTTTAATGGCTTCAGGCATTTCTGTGGAATGAGAATAGTTTCTCTTGGGTTGCAATATAAGACTGCATACTTGCGGTCACCTTGACCCTTGAAATGAGTGATTTACTATGTTGGCGTTTATTACACAACCATTTCAGGGGAATAAATTACAGGCTCCTATGCTGTATTAATATTATTGTGACATAGCTACTGTTGCAGCCCTTTTGTCAACATCTTCTGCACAATGCCTGCCAGGCTAGATATGGGGATACTGGCTAAATGTGCACTGATGCCATCATGAAAGGTCATCACCACCACCAGCAATTTTTACTAGTAATAGGCTGTTTACTTAGCACCAGTGTTAAGCTCAGCTCCTGCTGGGAACATGAATATGTAGGCTTTTGAATGAGAACAGGTGCTAGCAAGGAAAGATCCATATCAGCATTCATGTACAATCAAAAATAGCTATAAAGCATGTCCGTGACCTCATTTCACCGACCCGGTTTGCTTGCCAGGTTTTTCTGGGTGTGAATCTAATCTACTCATATTATGATGGCAAAAGCTGAAAATAAAGACTGACTGACTTCTGGGTGGTGTTAATGCTTTGGCATTTAAGCAAGGATAATTTATAGACAGGCGCTCTGTCATCATCACTGTAGAGTAGACAGTCTATACTCAGCAACTGGTTGGCTTTTCCCTGTTCTAAATTTTTCTAACATGGCAAGAAGGGACCAGTCTAGTAGGGTGGATCAGTTTTAGCTATGAGGGCATAGACTCTGCCCATAAACACTTACGAAGGAGCAGCTCACCCACTGGAAGGGGCACTGCTGTTGTCCCTGCACAGCCCTGACCTCACCACTACCTCACCCTTCGCCCTCCTGGTACACAGCAGCAATGCCCCCCGGCAGCAGACTAGCTGCCTCACTGGGCAAGCGACTTCTGCACTTACACAGCAATAGAACTGTTAGCTTTTCTTTCATTTGCTTACAACATTTTTATGCCACCCAATTACAGTACGCTCCCTGGGAGGTGCAAAACCTTTTTTCTTTTTTTTTTAGAAAACAGCAACAGTGAACCATAAAATATAAAATATATAACATCCAATTTAAAACCAGCTTAAACAACATCAGAATAAACCAGGCTGCAACCAGCAGTGCCCAAGGTCTAAAGCACACTCAGACATGTTTTTAAAAGAGTTGGAAGGGGCCAGGCATTGAAAACACCACAAGGTAAACCACTTAGAGGTTTTATTATGATCAAGCAACATATAGATTTTGATAAATAAATAACTAGGTGCTGTGTGAGCTTCTCAGGAGGGCGTTCCACAACTGGGACACCCATACTTTAAAAGGCTGCTCTTTAATAGCCACCTGCCTCAACAAATCTGGTGGGGCACCCGGAGGAGAGTCTCTGAAGATGACCTTTGGGTTTGTCACAGGATTCATGCTTATTCATATTTGCCTTAAAATGTGACAATTACTTTAAAGAGGTATCTACCATACTCCCTTGCCCTAGTTCTCTTCCCGCTTCTAAGCCAATAGCCAGCAACCCTGATCTTATCCTTCCCATTTATTTGAAGGCTTTATAGATGACTTAATCCAAAACCTTCTCTCCTCATCAGGCAACTACAGAGCTGCTGTGTTCTTTCCATGTCTTCTAGGGCTGTGCCGAAACCTGTGTGGTGCAGTGGTTAAGAGCGGTAGTCTCGTAATCTGGTGAACCAGGTTCGCTTCCCCGCTCCTCCACATGCAGCTGCTGGGTGACCTTGGGCCAGTCACACTTCTGTGAAGTCTCTCAGCCCCACTCACCTCACAGAGTGTTTGTTGTGGGGGAGGAAGGGAAAGGAGAATGTTAGCCGCTTTGAGACTCCTTAGGGTAGTGATAAAGCGGGATATCAAATCCAAACTCTTCTTCTTCTTCTTCTGTCTTCCAATTTCCCAAAACTCTTCTTCCCCTGCTAAAGAAACTTCAATTTTTCTGCCACTTTCTGTAACAATTTATTTGTAATTTTGGTGCTGGTTTCAACTTACCTTCTTGTTGTGAGGTATATGTGGGTGATGTGTCTGTGCAGTTTACTCAGATGTCTGCACTTCCTGATTTGAAAAGCCCTCATGATGTCTTCCCCTGAGTGTGTTTTTTCAAAAAAATGTATTATTTTCCATTTATATAAACAAACAAACATAAATCTTAAGTATAATAGTTCCGTTTTTCTTTACATTGTTGGGTGACTTCCTCGACTCCCCCAGGCTGAGTTTCAATGTAGATCATTGTAACAGTTTTCCAAAACTATTTTCACATGTAATTTACTTCATCCGTTAACATCTTTCTTTCCTTCCATTTTAACTTTAAACATATTATTCAGTAACATCACTTATTTAAATCCTAGGCCAATCTGGTACTTGCAAGTATTTCTATTTAAATTATCTTAGCACATTTAGTTAAATAGTCTTCAAATTTCTTCCGTTCCTCCTGGTACTCCTCCTCCTTCTGGTCACGGACTCTTCCGGTCAGGTCGGCTAGCTCTGAAAAATCCATCATCTTCATCTGCCATTCCTCCACTGTTGGTACTTCTTGTGATTTCCAATTTTTGGCCAGCAAAATTCTAGCAGCAGTTGTGGCATACAAAAACAATCTAGCATCTTTATTGGGCAGTTCCAAACCTAGTCTTCCTCTGAGTTTTAAATGAAGTACAAGAAGCCAAGGAAGACAGCTACAGATTGCCTGAGAAGTTCTTCTTTTTACTGTCTATCTATCTATCTATCTATCTATCTGTATATCATCGTCTATCTCCATATCCATACTGATTTCTTTAAAATTAAAAGAACACTCAATTTTTACAAAAAAATGAGAAACAGCTATCCGGCACACTGTGGGCGCCTCTAATAGCAACCCTTCTTTTGCTTTCCAGAAATCCAGCCCAAGATCTCCCCCATTTGAAAATGTTTGAATACAATCGCTTTTCTCACTAATTACTGGATGATGTTGCTGTTGTCTTTAAAAAGAGGAGACATTTTTAGGCACAGCACTACTGCAGAGCAAATCTGCCTCCTGTAATTTCAGGTTTGTTGACCTGTCTACTTACTCTGTTTGCAGGGCTGTGCTTATGATTTTATTTTCTTTACAAATGACCCTTTAACCAATCAAAAATCCAGGGGTGAGGGGAGCTCAATCTTCACCGATGGTTGTTGGAGCCACATACGTCAGTTTGGCAACTTTCTCTTTACCTTCAGCACTTTGCTCTTCTCCTCTGAGTATGCTTTGTTTCCTGTTGGGGAATCATGACTCTCCAACTTCCATCATTCCTGACTATTACATATGCTTCAGGTTATATATATTGGAGGATGGAGAACTTGTGGCCTTCTGCATGTTGTTGGACTCCAACTTCCATCATCTTTGACCATCAGCCATGCTAACTTAGGCTGATGGGACTTGAATTGCAGGCAGTTGGACTAGATGACCCTCAATATACCTTCCATCTCTATGATTTCATGTAGGTGGGTTGGTTATAAGAAAACAATGTTAGATCAGACTAGTGGTCCTTCCACTCCAGCATGCGATTTCCTACAGTATCCTGCTATATGGGAAGCCGGGAAGCTGTTGCTCCAAAGCAACTGGCAATTGCAGCCTTTTGGTTTCTGAGCCTGAAGGCTGCATGTGGCCGTCATGTGGAGTAGTTATCAAAGGAAGGGGAGCTACTTCCACACCTAACATTTCTTGTAGCATGTCTGTGCAGAACTGTGGCCACATTCACAACAATGCAGATGACAGTACAACCTCTTCCTTTGTCGTTCATCACCACTTCAGTTAAGTGTTACTGTCCTGACAAAACTTCTCTCAGTGCCACGGCATTCACTTCCTCAGCACAGAAAAGTTAAACAGTGGAGTACGTTGGGGCATAAGCTCTTCAACCATTGAGATATTGAATTCTGATCTTTAATAAACCAACACTGATTTGCCGCACTGCTCCTGTTTGCTTAGTTAAGCTCCACTGGCATAAGAAAAGGTTCACATAATTTAATCAGATTGCCTTTTTCATTTTATTTTTATTAATGCAGAAAGCAGGCACTGAGCACCATGATTACTTGCTGTTCTCACAACTAGAACATTCTTTCCCTATCAAACTAGCGATGGATGGGGCGGGGAGCAACGAAGTGCACAGGGCTTTAAATAAATAGTTGAAGTTGCATCTCCTCCCACACAGACCTGCCCTGGGTATTAAGATTTGCAAGGAAAGCCCTGCTGGCAATACTCCTGAAATGTGAAGTTTGTAGGGTGGTTGCATGGAAGAGGGCCTTCTCTGTGGTGGGCCCAGGTTGTGAAAATAACTCCCTTCTGAGATGCACTTGGCTCTATCTATGCATGCTTCTTGACAATGGTCAATATGTATCTTTTTTGCTATGCAAAAATCCAGAGGCTTTTATTTATTTATTTAGAAGCACTACAACTTCCAACCATAGAGGTACAGCATAGCAGACATGGCTAGTAGCCACGAGTAGTCCTCTCCTCCATGATGTCTTGTGCCCTACCTTGGAGCTATGACCTGTCTCTTAAAGTTGGCATTGATAGAATAGGATCTGTCTGGAAGGGAGCAGGGAAATGAGCTCTAGGCCGGGGCAATGTGCAGAGAGAGGTGAGAAAAGGTTTGGGGCGGAAGTTGGGGGGGAAGTCAGGGCAAAGGGTTTCTTCCCCTCTGCCCACTGAGCTTCTTCAGCTTTTCCCAAGCAGAGTTCTCCAGATGTCTCTCCCCCCCTTATCTCCCCCCCCATTTCACTGAGTCCGCACAAGACGTACTGCTCTCTGTCTCAAGTCGTTAATGACATTTTACAGAGTCGCTGTAAATAATTCAGTTCCAACGTTAATAATGCACACCAGCGGAAGAAAGGAATTAAAAGGGATAGCCAAAAGGGAGAAGGTAAGTGTTCAATGAGGATAAGAAACAAAGCTGAGAGATAAAGGAAAGCTTCCCCCTGACAGCAGGATCACCAAAGAAACAGAATCAAGAGAATGAAACTGCCAGATGGAGGGGGAAAGTGCCATTGCTTTCTCTATGGAAGAAAATCCAAGAGAGATTGCATAGCCTGAAGTTCATTCATTCAGTGTGGGCTGTATGTCTATATGCATGTGTGGGTGTGTGGGTGTGCACAGCGGGTGTGGGTAAAATAATAATAATAATAATAATAATAAATTTTATTTATATCCCGCCCTCCCCAGCCGAGCCGGGCTCAGGGCGGCTAACAACAGTCAAATAACAATCAAATAATAACACATTCTAAAAATATTTCATTATAAAAATTAGTTAAAATCAAATTGATGGCAACCGATTAAACAAAATTCTGTGCAGGTTGCCAGAGGAGGGAGTCAGGCTGCGCCCTGACCAAAGGCCTGGTGGAACAACTCTGTCTTGCAGGCCCTGCGGAAAGATGTCAGGTCCCGCAGGGCCCTAGTCTCTTTTGACAGAGCATTCCACCAGGTTGGAGCTGCAGCCGAGAAGGCCCTGGCTCTAGTTGAGGCCAGCCTAACCTCTCTGAGGCCTGGGACCTTGAGGTATGAAGAAAGCATACCTGGAAATGAAGTAGTTGGCCAGTGGATTACGGATACAGAAACATCTGTGGGCTAAACTGGGGCGCTTTTTAGTGACAATGCTTTAAGTTGTGTGAATATTTCACAATGGCAAGTAGAAGCCGTTGGGATGGACAGAACTGGGACGATGCAGTGCAATGAGGAGGAGTTTACCCCCACCCCACAGTCCTGGCAAAAATTCACCCAAAGCTACCATTTGCATTAGGGACGCGGGTGGCGCTGTGGGTTAAACCACAGAGCCTAGGACTTGCCGATCAGAAGGTCGGCGGTTCGAATCCCCGCGACAGGGTGAGCTCCCATTGCTCGGTCCCTGCTCCTGCCAACCTAGCAGTTCAAAAGCCCATCAAACTGCAAGTAGATAAATAGGTACTGCTCTGGCGGGAAGGTAAACAGCGTTTTCGTGTGCTGCTCTGGTTCTCTGGAAGTGGCTTAGTCATGCTGGCCACATGACCCAGAAGCTGTACGCCGGCTCCCTCGGCCAATAAAGCGAGATGAGCGTCGCAACCCCAGAGTCGGTCACAACTGGACCTAATGGTCAGGGGTCCCTTTACCTTTACCTACCATTTGCATTAGGAGAGAGTCTTCCACTGATGCCCGTGGGAGCTTCCTTTCTGATGCAAATAAGAACTCTGGAAAATGGGATTTCCACTGAGAATTACGATAAGCGCTAGAGGAAAAGGTTTGACCCTACATCCCCACCTCTGGCAGATCCAGCCCTGAACAGCCCCCCACTCTCCATGACTGCTGTTTGTGACTGTAAAACCATTCACTCAATTTAAAGCAACGCATTTCACAACACATGTAGCTGAGCCCTCTCTGTGATCCCAGTTCTAATACATCGAAAGTATTTCTGCTCCTTAGAAAATATTTTGAACTCTTACATGCACTCTAGTCAACCCCCAACATAAATGCCTTCATTTAGAAATACAGTGTATAAATTGGTAACATCAAATAGTTTCATACCACTGTAAGGGTAGTTTGCAAACTGACATTGCACACACAAAATATAAATACAGTGGTACCTTGGTTTTCGAACATCTCCGCTGACAAACGTTTCAGTTTTCGAACGCTGTAAACCCAGAAGTAAATGCTTCAGCTTTCAAACAAACCTCAGGAGATGAACATGCCACATGGCTTCCGTAATGAGTTTTCCATATTGAGTTTTCTGTATTAAGGCTTATGTTTTGAGTTTTCGAACGCTTCAGTACTTGAACGGTCTTCAGGAATGGATTATGTTTGAAAACCAAGGTACCACTATATTAGTTTGTTTAAGGAAATAATTTCCAGCCAGTATGAGCATATCTATCAGCAGATAGATCTCGTTTGCCCATAATGCTAAGTCATGGTTTATCTAACAAATCATGAGTTAACCATGAGTTATCCCAGAAATGATCAAATCATGCCTTGTTTCTTTAAAATTTGGTTTGCTTTCCAACTCCTCTTGCCTCCTGCCTTTGTGGCTTGGTGAGTGGTCTGAGGTGGGATGGCCAAGCAAACCATGGTTAACGAAAAGTGATTGGTTCACACATGACACCAAGCCATAGTAAAAACAAAGCAAGGTTTGTAAGCCAACAATAACCCATCGTTGCAGATAATGGTTTGTTGGCAGGAAACAAGCCATAGTTAAGCTGCTAAACAGGGTTCATGCATAAGTCAATTAATCCACAGTTTAATAAAGCATGTATTAGCATTATGTGTGAACCAGTCCACATACTAATGCCATTACTTAGATGTGCTTGTTTTTAAGTAACCTGTACCTTAATGGCTTCTTAGATGTTATTCCCATGGATTTCAATGGGACTCGCTCCCAGAAAAGTCTACATAGGATCATTGTATTAAAACAGCTGCGTGATTTCTTTATTGCTACTTTATGTGACTCAGTAGGACACAGTCAGTGCATTTGTGCTTATAGGCTCAATTCATTTTCCCAAACAGAACAGTATTGAGTTTTCTCCAAACTCTGCTCTGAACATCCATTAGCAATTAGCATAAGCCATTATGTCAAACAAATATTTAATTTAGCATCCTTCCTGTTGGATAGCTCTTTTTCCCACACACATGAAGCCTTCTTTAAACATCCTAGGCACAAATATTCTTTGTTGGGAATTTTTAGATGTCACTGCCTTTTTCCCCCTGAGGAAAATCTCTGTACTGCATCACATGTGAACTCATGACAATATGATGTGACATGATCTAGTCCCTTAATTCCTCGGTTGTCTGGCTGGAGAAGCTGATTCCTCAGTTGCATATGTTTCTGGCGAATAAAACTTAGAGCAGGATTGAGGGATCTCTGGCCCTACAGATGTTTTTGGGATAACTCCCATCAGCCTCAGCCACCCAGGTCAACAATAAGGAATCATGGGAGGTAGAATCCAAGAACATCTGAGCAGCCACAGGTTCTCCATCTCTGATGGAGCCTGGCTTCACTATATTTCAACACAGAGGTAGCCTAGTGTAGTCTGTTGCAAGTCCTAAACTCCCAGAGATGGAAAGCTGGAGGGGATTGTGGGCAAACAAACAGAGACGCAGGAGCCCCTGGTCCCTTGATCAGGCCGTTGTTTATCTTTGCTTATCTTATCTCTCCCTTCCTGACTAATTTTTCCTGGTCCTCCCATCTCAGCCCCCAGGAACAATTAGCTGCTGAAAGGGAGAAGAGATAAGCAGAGTTCAGTGTAAATAAATACACTGATAAGATCAAGGTATCCAAATACCAATGGCCTGAATGTATCACTTCATTTCCATTTCTGTTAGAGGTGTGCGTGTGCACATGAGTGTGTTAAACCAACTGTCTAAAACCCAAATTAGGCAGCTTGTTGGCTGTACATGGGAGTTTCACTTTGCCCTGCCAGTTTAAACTTGCATTTTACATAATGGAGGCTGAATTTCTCAGTCAGCTTGAGTAGTTGTGCTAACCTTTTTGTAGAGGTTATATTATAAAGCTAGCCCATTGTGTAATGGATGCAATTATTCTGAACACACCTGGATATTATTGTCTAGCATTTCAAAGGATTCATGTGTCATCGTAATGATTTTGTGCTATGTATTGGATGAGATCCAGTGTTGCACAAATAGAAAATGCTTGTACAACAGGCTTGTACAACTTCTAGTCACACTTTTTTCCCCTGCCAAAAAGTGAAGCTATAGGGCTGGGGGATTCTTTAGAGTAGATTTTGGTTGATGTGGGGAAGAGGCTGTTGGGAGAGGAATAAAGAACTGAAACTATTGCTGTGCTTGTTGATTTCCATTATACAAAGGACCAGACATAACTAGATATTACCCACCTTTAGCTTTTTGTGTCCGCCCTCGTACTTGTTTTTTTTGGGGGGGGGGAACCCTGCTTTATTTTGTACACTGATAGCTTTCTTACAATTCTTATATTTTGTACACTGATAGCTTTCTTACAATTATTATATTCATAGAATAAAATTGTTTTGTGAGATGATATCTATCTTTTAAGGTAAAGGTAAAGGACCCGGTAAACAGTTACCGGTAAGTTCAGTCAAAGGCAACTATGGGGTTGTGGCGCTCATCTCGCTTTCAGGCCAAGGGAGCCAGCGTTTGTCCATAGACAGCTTTCTGGGTCATGTGGCCAGCATGACTAAGCCGCTTCTGGCACAACGGAACACCATGATGGAAACAAGAGCACACAGAAACGCCGTTTACCTTCCCGCCGCCGCAGTACCTATTTATCTACTTGCACTGGCATGCTTTCGCACTGCTAGGTTGGCAGGAGCTGGGACAGAGTAACGGGAGCTCACCCCGTCACGGAGATTCTATATCAATATATATAACAGATAGATTAGATATTAGATACAGATATTAAAAGTCAGTGTTGTTCAAGTCATTTGCTAAACTGCACTGGACAATTCAACTGTCTCGATGCGTTATCCTTTGTCAACTGCTTGAGCTTCTCATTTCTTTCTTTCTTTTTCTTTTTTACCTTTACAATAATCGAGTAGCTTATTGGCATAGTAGTTTTCCTATATTTTTCACCAATGTAGTATGCAATGACTAGACTGGAAAAATAAGACCTCGCTTAACCCATAACCCTGCCAAAATAATAAGAGATTTGTAAATGTGGTAAACTACCCTAGGATCCCAGATTGATGGACAACAATTCAGAAATTTATCTGAGCATATGCAAATTTGGAAATAATGCCTATAATTTAAATAACAGTACAACACATCTTACCATAGTGCTGAAGACTGTGACCAAATGACCTGTGTGCTTGCTTGGTCTGCCTTCCAGGTGTTCACATATGATAGGTATCTTCAAGGCCCTCTCTGATCTCCCTTCTTATGGTTCTTTATCTTTAAAGCGGACTTGGTCCAGACAGCCCTTCAAACAGATTATTTCTTCAAATGGAAGACCAACCAATCTCCAAATAGAAGATTGTCCTCTGTAAAGCAAGGGCACATTGTCATCATGGAGGGTAGATACAGATCTTCCAACTGGATTCTTTCTCCTCGTTGAACCTGTTAAGTTTTACAGATGTGCAACTAACCTTCAACTGCATCTCAAATCGGATTTGAAGAGGCTCTCCGTTTCAGCAGCAGCATCCAATACTCAGCAGGACACTGAATGGATGGTTAAACCACCTTCAGATCTCCCACCTTGAACTATTTGTGTGACACATCCATGGATATGAACACCAACTCACATCAGCTCCAGCCAGGGTGGCCAATGATCAGGGATGATGGGATTGTCATCCAGCAACATCAGGGCGGCCACAGGTTCCCATCCCTGCTATCAAAACCAAAAACAGACTGAGATAGCATAACTATTTAAAATGCCTGGGCACACCTGAAATCAAAAGGATTGTAATTTATCCACCAATTCCACCTCTTTGGGTGGACTTTGCATAGTTGGGGTGCTACCACAAAAAGGGCCTCTTCTTTGTACAAACACTGCCACCACTCAGGAAGGCACTTAGAGAAGGTCTTAAGACACAGGCAGGCTGATATGGAAAAAGGCGTTTCTTTCAGGATCCTTGCCAGGAAACTATTATCAAATTTTAGCTTTCCCTGTAGATTCATTCATTGACCCCTTATGCTGGCAATGAATACCTTCATGCAATTCAAAAATGTGCATAATGCAAATCAAGTCCATGTTGCTTGTTACCTGGCTCTTTAATTAATTTGTTGCACTACTTTTATTCTGTCACATTCCCCCTTCCTTTCTGGCAAAAAAAAGTGGTAGGGTCCTTCCAGTAACTGCATTTGAATCCCAAGTCATTATAGAACATGACTTAGGCATAAGGAGGAAAGGTGTTTTTTTAAAAAAATGCAAACGAGGTAAATCTTTAAAAAGCTTCCAAAGAGTATTGGAGCCGTAGAGCGCTTCTACCATCCATGGGCAGTTCCTTTAACAAAAGATGCTCTTAAGTGATGCTGGCTTCTCATTTGTCAGTTCAGAGATTTCTCTTGTCTCCTCTGCTCTGCGTTCTGTATAATTTAAGGTGACTCATTGCAAAGTTCACCTTCCGTTATAATGTTTTCTTTCGTAAGCACTCTCCAGCAAGTGCTGTAGTGTAAACATGAGTAGCTACGCAGGCGAACATTTATTAAATACTGATGAATATTTCAATACCTAAGGGAGAGCAATTCACAGCTCAATCATTCAGGCCATTTTAAGTGCAGCAGAAGACAATTCCACTACATCTTCCATTAATATTTTATTGCCCATTTTATTCTGTTTACCTTTTTGGTTAATATATAATTTAAAACTCTTCTAACCCAAAAAAGGAGGGGGAGAGGGAGAAGCGCAAGGAGAGAACAACTGTTAGCCTGCTTTTAACAAACCTCTGGTGAGAGCTTCCACTTCATTTAAAATTCATTGCAAAGAATTGTATTTAATACTGGTAACACAAACCTCAGGTATTCAAGTCAAACTTGGAAGCAAGTATTGTACAGCAGTCTACACTCTTCCATGGGCTGTGTAGAGACATCAAACCATGACTAGCAGCCATTACGCACAAAATACACACACACCAGAGCCTGCAAAGGGTTATTGCATCCTGACCCAGAGGGAAGATGGCATTCCAACCTGGAATGGAACATTATGTCTTGCCCTAGAGAAAGAAAACCCTTCTGACTGACCCAACAGCCACATACTCACAAACAAACAGCAAGGGATTGGTCACACAGCAGGTGGAGTTCTCCCAGATCCTCTCAGGTGCATACAACACACAACAGTGCAAAAATAGATCATTTCAGCATGGAATATTATTTGTTCTCCTTAACAGAAATAGGTCAGATAAAAGCATCCATCCTCCAGATAGTTTAGATTAAAATGTATTCTATACAGATACTTATCCTTTGGGCTATCCTTTTGGGAGATCTAACTACTAGATATAAAGAATAGGGTAGCTCCCAAGACTACAGAAGATGACTATCCTTGTTTGAAATAAACTACACCCCCCAATAAATATATCTTGTTAGAAACATGATTGACAAACATCAGTCCATCTATATTGCTAACATACATGCCCATGGAGTGTCAGAGTTAAGCTATAAGCAGCTAATGAGCATGAATCTGGAGTTAAACCACTAAAAACCTAATATTTCCTTAAAGCTATCCTTAAAGCAATGGATGAATATATAAATTATGGTTTTTCTTTGTTTCTCTTAGGGGTGTGTACAGACTTTAAGATTTGCCTGAATCGGTGTGTTTTTAAAAAAAAAATAATTCTGATCTGCTTCACAGTTGCTCTTTACTCTGTCCACTGCAATCTTATGTTTCTGGTTCCTAGCCACTTTGTATAAAATAGTGCCCTCGTCTCTATAATTGGGAATCTAAAAAAGACCTTAACTTTCCTCTTTTGTCCCAAGTGGGTCAAATTTACAGACACAGGAACCCCTCTGGAGTGGACTGCCAATTGGCAGACGAAAAGGGATGCTTGCAAATGGAATGCATGTTCCTTCGCAATCCCTTAAATGACATGTGTATCTTTTTCAACTTGTTATAAATAAGAGATGACGGAATGGTGTGTATTCCTGTTTGCATATATATATATATATATATATATATATATATATATATATATATATATATATTGCAGCTTTGCACCAGTCCTCCTTTCTAGTGGCTGTGTCCCCTGATAGGATTTACAGGCCCACGCCTTTAAATAGGCCTTTGCATGTCGTCAATAGTCCTTTCAACATGAGGCCGTCAAGTATGCTGCCTGTGGTGTTCTGAAGAGCTCCATTATTTGTGGTTCTCATCTTTGTGCTGGAATAGAGCAACATAATTTTTAAAGAAAAGCTTTTAGTGAAGCTTTGAACTTTCCCCTGATGTTCACTTTTTGGAACACTTTTTTTTCCTGGAAAATTGAATCCTAAAATTTGGAGAAGTGGAAATTTGGAAGGACAGCTGTGTTTTAGTTTTCATAGTACATACCCCTCAACCAAAACATCCCCTTTTTTGTGTGTGCAAGAGCACAAAAGCCATTTGGGGCACTGTGATCTTGTGCTGAAAAAAGTGCTTTTTAGAGGGCTGTGATCTCAGTCAGTGCCCACAAATATGTGAGAGCACGGCACCACGCAAAGCACCTTTTTTGAGGCCACAATATCACATTGGGTCACGTGAATCACCTTGGAGAGCAGCCCAGAAGATGTGTGGGCTGGTTTTTGGCCTGGACACGTTGGAAAGCATGATAATGGTTCATGAAACATAAATGATCAGATTCACATTACAGCGTGAACTGCATTATTTTTCTCTTGCCCCAAAGGCTCCCCATATGAGCCAGTTGCACATACTGCTATGGGTTCATGGTTCTACTTCCAGCAGCTTTAGACAAATATATTTTACAAATGGTCTCTGTGGATAATATTCAGCCTTCCCCAGCCCTACTTTAGGCATAGTAGCTATTCAAAGTGTATCTGATGAAGGTGTCTAAGAAGATGCAGAAAGCTGTTTATGAATACAAAGATAATTTTACTATGATTTCACACAAGTATTGTTTACATATCTAGCTTTTACTGATCACTTTGAAAGCATATTCATCCCTCTCCCCCAGTACTATAAGCTAGGCAGCTCCATAATACTGCCAATTTTCCCCTCCCCACCTTTGATTTTCTCTCTATTGATGAGGGACTGGTGAGTCCTTTTATTTAAAATTTGCATTGAGTGAACAAAGGCCTTGATTTTGCTTCTCTCACCCACACATTTTAAAAGATATGAATAGTTTCACTGAATTCTATGGGGCTATTCAAAAAGCAAATCATAAAAACGAATCATATACACAAGTGTATGAAGGGCCCGTGTCTAATGTAACAGTCATTCAAGGCAGACGGGGAAAATATCACAGTGCCAACGACTGAGAAATCTATTATGCAAAGGCAATTCTACCTTTGCTGAGCTCTGGCGAATTGTTACCTTTTCTTTTCAGCTGCTGTATAAAGACATAAACAAGGTTTCAGCACAAAATGAAGAAAGAAGAACAAACCTGAAGAGTGTCTAAGCAAAAGGAAATGCTATCCTTTGTTGCTAGGGAAATGCAGCATTAATTATGATGTCAAAATCAGGTTGCCTACTACTAGATCTTCCTACTAAAATATGTAAAACACAAGGGCAGTTTTTCTTCCTTCAAAAACAGGGCTACACCCTCCCCCCACAAAACCAGTAATCTCTGTACCCCACCCTGATCGTTGGCTGAGTCTCCCAGGAGTTCATTCTCAGTATGACCAGTCAGTTCCCAATCTGCACTCTCATGCAATAACTGTATATACAGTACCTACAGTAGCTCCAGCAGAGGAAAACATATTTTTTCTTCAGGCAATTCCTTCCCCCACAGGTGGGGCATTGTGCTAAACACTCCCCCATTAAATCTT
Source organism: Podarcis vaucheri (assembly GCF_965113315.1). NCBI lineage: Eukaryota > Metazoa > Chordata > Lepidosauria > Squamata > Lacertidae > Podarcis > Podarcis vaucheri. The sequence continues at coordinate 60,340,541 of NC_138749.1, read as the reverse complement.
CTTCCCCTTGTATTGTTAACATTCAGGAGTCCTTCAAGACACAGCAGTTAGTATAGAGATACAGTAGAGTGGTTCTAAAAGGACGCGGGTGGCGCTGTGGGTTAAAGCCTCAGCGCCTAGGGCTTGCCGATCGAAAGGTCGGCAGTTCGAATCCCCGCGGCGGGGTGCGCTCCCGCTGCTCGGTCCCAGCGCCTGCCAACCTAGCAGTTCGAAAGCACCCCCGGGTGCAAGTAGATAAATAGGTACCGCTTACCAGCGGGAAGGTAAACGGCGTTCCGTGTGCTGCGCTGGCTCGCCAGATGCAGCTTTGTCACGCTGGCCACGTGACCCGGAAGTGTCCCCGGACAGCGCTGGCCCCCGGCCAATAGATGTGAGATGGGCGCACAAACCCCAGAGTCTGTCAAGACTGGCCCGCTCGGGCAGGGGTACCTTTACCTTTACCTAGAGTGGTTCTAATAAATGCCATTGACCAATCCAGCGACAGCATTTAACAATAGCATTGTTCTAATGAACCCCCCAACCAATCCTGTTACATCATTTCCCAATCTTAGCCTGTTGCCCATTCAGAGAACAAAGCAGCTTGATTACAGTTGGCCTGCATCTTATGTGGAGGTTGGGTTCCAAGGGTAATGTGTATATATGAAAATCATGTACAGCCAAACCTGCATTAAACTTGGAGCTGCCCCATGGCTAGCCAACCTTCCTTCTATAGAGAGCATCCCTACAAATCCCAGACTCAGCACACCGAGTGAGCCTTGCCCAGAAAGCAAGGCTGAGTGGGACTATAGGGATACCCTTTTTCATAATCGTCCCTCTAAAATAAGATAATAACTTGAAGGCTGCTGGATATGGCAGATAGTGGTTAAAAGTATTCAGATGTTCTTTCTAGGTTCCTCATCTGACCCTGGACCCATAACTTGATAGCCCTTCAGTTGAAAACAAGGAAGGAGAGTGAGAACTGAAACCAGAGGAACCAAGAACCAAGAGTGAATGTAATACACATTTGCACTGTATGTGAAGATAAAGCTACGTAGCAGATAAATATCTAAGTTAGGAAAACTGAGACAGCTGAAGTCAAGGGGGGGGTTGGAATTTCCTAATGTGAGGGAAGATACAGTACGTGAAGGAGAAGATAAACATCTAACATAAACAAATGAAACAATCCCCCCTGGAATTCTAGTCCACTGGAAAATTATCATGCAAAGCTGGACTGTGTTTAAAATAAACAAACTTGGGAGCAGATGCTAATCCCAGAATCATTTAATGTTCCTTCTCATAAACAATCCCAGACCACCTATTTATAAGTCGCTTTCAATGTCTTTAATGTTGCCTGCAGGAACCATGCCCTCTTCTGAGGACTTGCAGTCATGAGCCTTGTCACTCACATGCATTTCCTTGAAACTGGACAAAGGCTGTCAGAGATGGGGGTTGTTTTGGCTTAGAAGCTTCTAGGCTTCATTATGACATCGAAAATCATTAGCAGCAGTAGATTTTCTGCCTCTTTTAATATGGGGGTTCTTTGCTTTTAACAGCTATTTGTTAGAAATTCAAGTGCTAAGCGAAAATTTCTATTTTTCATCTCACAATTCCTGTAACTCACAGTTCCAGGAATTGGAGGAGCCATAATTTTTGTTGGAGGAGCAGGCTTCATGGGGTTTTTTTTGGGGGGGAGAACCTTAATTAGTTAAGTTTTTTAATTGATTTACTTGATTTAGGGGGAGCAGTTGCCCCCCTGCCCCCCTGGCTATGCCCATGGTTCCAGGCTCTCCATGAGACTAGCATTTATTTTAAACATACAAAGGGAGATGACATCCACAATCTTACCTTGAGAACTTTCTCTTTCACAAAACCTTAGAGAAATACTGTTGCATTACAGTGTCATAGGAGAAGACTTGGCAGCATCCCTATATCTATGTTAACCATTATACAAGAATTTGTTAACACAATGGACTTGAATTTGTTAACACTATGGTTAAGAAAGTCCAACAGTTTTTTTTTTTTTTTTTTTTATACCTCTTCCACACCTCTAGTAAAGGACCTCTAATTATATGGTTGGAGAAGCCTCTATGGGCGTCCCCTTTCTCTTGCCAAAGGTAGGCGTGCCACCCGAATCTGATGTTAAAACCCTCCAAGTCTAATAAATCTGTATTTTGAAGGGTGGCCCACTCCTTTATCCAACATAGACAGGCTGCTTCATAATAGAGCCTAATATTCGGGGCTGCAAAACCACACCTCTCTCTTGCATCTGTCAAATATTTAAACTTTATTCTGGCTCTCTTACCCTGCCAGATGTACTTAGTCAGGGTTTTTTGCCAATTTTTAAGGAGGGAGGTACCTTTAATAATCGGAATATTTTGAAACAAAAATAATAGCCTCGGGAGGATACACATCTTAATGGCAGACATTCTCCCTGTCCATGATAATTTCAGTCTATGCCAGGTATCCATATCTTTTTTGATATCCTGCCAGGCCTTACTATAATTGTCCTCAACCAAATTTATATTTTTTGGTGAGAGCCAAATTCCCAGATATTTGACTTTATTCATAATTTTAATACCACTTTTTTCTTCTAGTTGGGTTTTATCCTGTTCAGTCATATTCTTTATCAGAATCTTTGTTTTTTTCCTGTTTAGTCTAAAGCCCGACAGTCTACCAAATTCCTCTAGAAGTTCTATTATCCTACTTGTACTATCCACTGGGTTCTCCACGGTCAGGACCAGGTCATCGGCATAGGCTTTAAGCTTAAATTCTTTCTTTCCAATTTTTATCCCCCTTACATTTGCCGTCTCTCTTATTCTATTTGCAATTACTTCCAATATCATTATAAATAACAAGGGGGACAAAGGACAACCCTGCCTTGTACCTTTCCTGATCTTAAAGGGTTTTGTCAAGTTATCGTTTATAATCAGCCTGGCCTGCTGCTCTGAATAAATTGCCCTGATACCTTTCATGTAGGGGCCTTCAATACCTGCTCTCTCCAAACATTGTAATAAAAATTCCCAGGAAACATTATCAAAAGCCTTCTCGGCATCTACAAAGATTAGTGCCGCAGGGACATCTATTCTCATATCTAAGTATTCAATAATATTTAATATGTGGCGAACATTTTCTTTCTGGTGTCTGTTGGGGAGAAATCCTGCTTGGTCTTTGTGTATATACTTTGTTAAGAGCTTCTTAAGTCTACCAGCCATAATATCGGCAAAGATCTTATAATCGTTATTAAGTAAAGAGATTGGTCTATAATTTTTAACGTCTGTTTTTTCTTTCTCTGATTTTGGGATCAAGGTTATATATGCCGTTTTCCACGACTCCGGGATCTTCCCTCCCTGGAGGATATTATTGATCACATCTTTAAGCACTGGGGCTAAATACTCCCCCAACGTTTTATAATATTTTGCCGAGAGGCCATCTGGACCTGGGGATTTCCCCATCTTCATCCTACCGATGGCCTCCTTTATCTCATTTACTGTAATCTCCTTATTCAGATGTATCCTATCCTCCTCTGTTATATATTTCCTCTCATTTTGTTCCAAATAGTTCTTAATTTCAGTACTGTTTTCTTTTCCTCTTTCGTACAATTTTTCAAAAAATTGAGTAAACCTGTTTTCTATCTCCTCAGGGTCTTCTATGATATTATTCTCTATTATTATTTTATTTATCACCTTTTGTTTCTTTCTTTTTCTTAACTGCCAAGCTAATAGTTTCCCCATTTTATTTGCCGACTCGAAATATCTTTGCTTTGTAAATTTAATTTTCCATTCTATCTCCTGATTTAGTATGGCCGAATATTGAGCTTGAAGCACCCTTGAGGCTCGAATAGCGTCATTATCTGTAGGATTGGTGACCAATTTTCTCTCGTAATTCCTCAATTGAGAGAGGATATCCTCTTTCTTACGTTCCCTTAACTTTCTTCTGTAACTATTTTGTTGTATTAGCAAACCTCTCAACACCGCCTTACTGGCGTCCCACACCACATCTATAGGGGTTTCTTTATTCAAATTTAGATCTAAATAGTCCTTTAGGGTACCTTTGATTTTTTCCCTCACCTCTTCATTATCCAATAGGTTCTCACTCATCCTCCACTTGAATTGTCCCTTCGCTTCATTTTTTATTTCCATATCTAAAGCACAATGATCAGATATTGTCCTGGGAAAGATTTTACAACTCTTCACCCTTAGCGAGAGCATTCTTGTCGTCCAGATCTGGTCGATTCTACCCCAGCTCTGATGGGGTTCAGAGTAGTGAGTAAATTGTTTAAGAGAGGGGTTTTTCTGCCTCCAGATATCAATTAGGTCTAAATTTCCTTCCATGTCTTCAAAAGATTTCGGCAATTTCCCCCTAACCAAATTCCCTTTCTTTTCACTCCTATCCAGGTCCGGCGCCGGGACGCCATTCATATCTCCAAGCAGAACTAGTTTGTGGGTTTCCAACTCTAGTAACATGCTTTCTAGTTTCTCAAAAAATTCTGCTCTATTTGAGTTCGGTGCATATACTGTCACAACATTAATTTTTTCCCCCCGAAAATTTAACTGCACCCCTAGGATTCTTCCTTCCTCATCTTTACATATCAGCGTCGGTTCCCACTTCTCTTTGACGTATATTACTACGCCTCTTTTTTTTTCTTCGTCAGAATTAATAAAGTCTAGTCCTAACCTTTTATTCACCAGGATGTGTTTATGTTTTTTTGCAATATGTGTTTCCTGAAAGCAAATTACATCATACTTTTTGTTTTTTACAGCTTTCTCAACTTTATTTCTTTTAACCTTATCGTTCAACCCATTTACATTCCAGGATAAAAGTTTTAATGTATGTGTTATTGTTTGCCTTTGTTTGTTTCTAAACCCTCAACCGGGCTTGCGGGCTATACTCTAAACTCCTTTGTCTCCTGAGGTTTCCCCCTCTTCTGCCGTCTCCCCTCCCACTACGGCCTCATCATCCTCTTCCTCTGCGACCCCTTCTCCCTTCCCCGCCCCTCCCCTTTCCCCCTGTCTGTCCCTTATTTCCCCCTCCTCTTCTTCCTCCCTATTCTTAAATCTGCTCTCTGCCTTTCCCAAGTCTTTTTCATATCTTCTCAAGAACTTATCCGCCTCCTGTATGTCCAATAATCTAAACTTTTTCTCTTTGTAAAAAAAATTAATCCCTTCCGGGAACTCCCATCGAAATGGGATCCCGTTTCTCTTCAATGTTGCTGCTATTTGTTTATAACCCTCTCTTTTACGAAGTAGCCTCACTGGTATTTCCTTATAAATAATGATAGGCCTTCCATCAATTCTTAATCTGTTATTATAACTCTTTCTCAAGATTAAGTTTTTCATTTCCATAGAATTAAAAATCACCAAGCAGTCCCCCAGGAATTTGCTTGCTTTCAGGTGTTTGGGCCTAGTCATTCTAAACACATTATCCACAGTAGAGGCCATCTCTTCCTCCTTTAGACCTAGCCAATTAGAAAGTTCTTTAATCATCTTCCCTCTTATATCCTCGTTCCTTTCCTCCGCTACTCCCCTGAATTTGAGATGAAGCTGTTTTGCCCGCATCTCTGCCATGGCTAGGTTATCCCATATCTTATCTTGGGAGTTACTCAACTCCCCCAGCTCTTCTTTGACCTTCATTGTCTCCTTTTTTTGGTCCCTCATCTCTTTCTGCAATTTTTTATTAGATTCCTCAATCATTTTTGACTTTGCGGAAAGATCTTGTATTTTTGCAGAGAGTTCGCCGATTGCTCCCTCTATTTTTTTGTCAATCCTCTCCTGAACCTCTCCCAATTTGTTTTCCATATATGATGTGTTTTGCTTAAATTCCTCCTTTATTCTAGCCCACAGATTATCTAAATCTTTAATTTCCTCCTGTCTCGACAGCTTTCTCTCACCTGGGGTTCCACCTCCCCTCTTCCAATCTTTTCCATCCTTTCCCGTCATTTCCTCCTATCACCTACTAAAGTTTCGCTTCAGCCACACCTTTATATCCCTTGTATCTTTTCCTTTTCAACCCTCCAATGAACCGCAATTTTAAACAGAAGAAACAAAGATTGTCAATAGTAGAAGGAAAAGATAGGAGAAGAGGGAGAAAAAAATAGAAGGAAACCAATTTCCAAACCGATTAAAGGAGCTGCCACGGGAGGGGGTCCAAACTTAAACTTCAGGTGGCCCGGGCAGGGTTCCTATGAAGAACCCACCGCAAAAATTTGTACAGTCCAGCGGGGTTGGTGGAGGGGCGGGTACGGGGTCAGGCCCTCCCAACTTCTGGGGACCCCTTTCTTCACTCCTTACCAGTCCGCTTCTTCAGCCCGCTCTGCGTCGCAAAGGCAAAGTATTAGGTTGTCTAATAAACAGACTTAAAAAAGTTTGATCCTACTTAGTCCACTTTTAGCCCTTGATTGTCCAAGTCCAGGTTGTAGTTATAAATTATAAATGTAGTTCAAATTATGGCTATGTTCCAAGTTATGGTCGAAATCCAAATTTCAAATTCCAGATACCACAGTCGGGGTCCAAATCAAATTATAAAAATCAGTTAGGTATCACGTCACCTCCTTAACTTTTAAGACCTTTTTAGGCCCCTTTGTCCATTTCCAGCCACCTAGGGATGTTCTCTCTAGTAGGCGGGTGGGCAGGTGCGGGGGGAAAAAGCGAAAAAACAAAATAACAAAATGTGGCGGCAGATACGGGAGCTTTGTAGTCCTCTCACCCTGCGCCTACTGTGCCTGCTACCACTTTCTTGCCCTTAGCCCACCGTCGTCTTTCCTCGTTCAAAGTAAACCTTAGGGTCCTTCCAAAGGTGTCTCGGACAATTAGGCAATCCGGGTCTTAAACGTACATTTATTAGCTATGAACGACCGGAGGTGCTTTTCCTTGTAAAATCCCAAAAACAACCCAAAAAAACGAACTAAAAAAACACACCAGAGTCCAATTAGTCCTTAATATCCAGTACCGTCCTTTCTTTGATCCTCACCACAGATTATTCTTACTCAAACAAACTCTCCAAAGAAAAAAGCAAAAGCTCCTTACGCCATCGACTTTCCGCCTGCGCCATCTTATATCCTCCACCGTGCGGACTCCCAGGAACAATCTAAAGTCCTCCAGGGACCGCCCAGCTTCGCTAATGGCTTTTCGCCTTATACATTGCGTTTTTGTTTAAAAGAAAGAAAAACGCCTTAAAAACGCTGGTGGGTCCCGTTCCTCTCTTAAGGCGGTCCGTCGCGTCCCCAGCCGAAGCTCGAGGCGTCGCCCTGCAGAGTCGTTTCCGCCCCAATCTGCGTTCGCGGTCCTTCGTTTCTCCTCGTACCAGCCTCAGGAGAACGGCGCGACCGCTTCCACGCTGCTGGGTATCTTTCCCCCAAGGGTACCCCCCTTGGGGTTTTTGGGGTGCGTTTCGCCCTGACGTCTCCCCAAGCCTCTGCAGATCCCAGAAAACCTAAGACAGGTTTTCCGCGCTTCCTCGCTGAAAAAGACATCCCAGGGTGGTTGTCCCCAACTGATATTATTAAAAGCAAGAAAATAAATATGGAGGAAGAGAAATGTACTTACGAGGACCTCTTAGTGAAGACAGAAGCAGGATGGAAGGTGAAGCCTTATGAGCAGTTGAAAGACAGAATAAAAGAGTGGCTGCTCTTTCACCAGATTAATGCTCTATGGGGCGAGCACAAGAGAGTGGGTTTTAGTGGAAAGAAATCAAGGTTTCAGGCAGAAATTTTGGAGAGTAATGAAAAACTTCTCTCCAAAATGTATAAACAATTATTGGAATGGGACACGAAGGAGGATCTGGTGAAGGGAGCGATGGTAAAATGGGAAAAAGACCTTGGTCACAACATAGAGTATAAAAACTGGCAGATATTGTGGACAAAAGGTGTAAAATTCACAGCATGCGTAGCCCTTCGTGAAAACCTAGAGAAAATGATATACCGCTGGTATTTGACCCCAGCAAAGCTAGGAAAGATGTATAAAAATGTTGATAACACCTGTTGGAGATGTAGGGACAAGGTCGGGACCTTTTTGCATATTTGGTGGACCTGTGATGTGGTGAAGGAATTCTGGACGCAAATACATGACGAGTTGAAAAAAATCTTGAGATATAATTTCCTCAAAACTCCTGAGTTGTTCCTTTTAGGAATGATTGATAAAGAAGAAATAAAGAAAATAGATCAAACCTTCGTTCAATATGCTATGGCCGCGGCGAGAATTCAAATTGCACAAAAATGGAAAACCGCTGACTTACCAACGGTTAGAGAATGGCAACTGAGGTTATACCAATATATTGAACTTGCGAGATTAACCCAAAAAATAAGACAAAACAATACAGTTAAGATCAAAGACGAATGGAATAAATTTTTAATTTATTTTGAAAGCATCCAGGGAATAAATAATTTATCAATCGACGATAACTGAAAGCATTGACGTATTACTCTTTAATAATACTGCAAATTAATGTAAGATTATGTAATTCCAAAACCGAGCTGGACGGAAGTACTTGTATGTGTATTATTGCATGTGATGTTTCTCTGCTTTTCTTTCTTTTGTTACTCTTCACTTTTTTTTCTTTTTTTTTTCTTTTTCCTTTCTTTTTTCTTTCCTCTTTTACTTTTTTCCAAGATGGCAACTTTTATGAGGGTACATATTTGTATAATGATGTAGTGACTGTATTTTCCTAAATAAATAAAAAAAATTATTAAAAAAAAAAAAAAAGAAAGTCCAACAGAGACTCCATCTCCTCAGAGTATTGTGGAAGAAGGATGTCAATCAACACCTGATGATCTCCTTCTACCAGTCAACAATAGAAAGTGTCCTTTCATACTGCATCACAGTGTGGTACGCTGGTTTGACATCAACTGGTAGGAAGTGCCTACAGAGGGTGGTGAATACAGCACAAGATATTATGGGCTGTCTCGTGAATCCGCTGGATGAAATAGTGGAAGAACGTTGCCTCAGGAAAGTGAGGAAAATTTTCAGGGATGATTCACACCCTGGCTGGCACTTTCTTGATCTCCCGCCCGCATGATTAGTTGCACCAACAGGGTAAAGAACAGCTTCTATCTGTGGCCTGTTAGGCTGCTGAATGAAAAGAACAGTGCAACTGACTTTCGGGTTTGGTGAGTGTGCGTCAGTAAAAGAGGGAATTAAGACTAAGAGAGCTGAGTGGGGGGTGCAAGTGTAATCTCACTGTATACAAGTTGTACAAGTGATAATAAAGTATTTCATCATTTCATTTCATTTCATCATATCACAATAAACTGAATTACCTGAACCAATAGTTATAGACAAGAGCAACGGTTCTCGAAATGTGGTCCACCACCTTAATTCAAGCGGCCCACACAAAGGATGACAAGCACCATACTTCCAAGTGCAGAAGCAGGATGAAAGCTCAATCTGATCTGAAAAACACTGCACCCAGCAATGGTTTGCCCAGTGGGCCAAAGCCACAGGAATAGCCTCCTGGCAGTGGTGTCCTTGTTGACTACTGACAGGAGCAGGGTGGTGGTGAAGTTGGGGCTGTGTGGCAGTTCTGACAGGAGCTCCAGTTTTGCTCAGCTGGTGTGTCACACAGCCCCAATCTCACTGCCACCTCGACCCTCCGCCTTTTGATAAGCAGCAGCAATACTATAAGTCTGGCTCCACCCCACTGAGAAAGCCACTCCTGATTACACCCAGCTTAATAAAACTTCACTCCTGAAAACAAACACTTCAATCGCATGAGTAAAGCACTCTGGGTAATGAATTATTGCGTGCTTTCCCCACCATAAGTAAGTGTCTGACTGAGACCCATTGAAATTTTAAAAGGCTGGGAAGGAGCTTTGAGAATCACTGGACTCTCAATCTGGTAAGGTCGCCTTTAGAAGAATGCAAAGAATTAGTATGTATGACTGATATAGTGCTTCAGGTCTCTCCTCTTATTAATATATACAGTAAGCTTGTAAGGGCACGCGGGTGGCGCTGTGGGTGAAACCACTGAGCCCAGGACTTGGCGATCAGAAGGTCGGCGGTTCAAATCCCCGCGACAGGGTGAGCTCCCGTTGCTCGGTCCCTAGCAGTTCGAAAGCACGTCAAAGTGCAAGTAGATAAATAGGTACCACTCTGACAGGAAGGTAAACGGCATTTCTGTGTGCTGCTCTGGTTTGCCAGAAGCGGCTTAGTCATGCTGGCCACATGATCCGGAAGCTGTCTGCGGACAAACGCCGGCTCCCTCGGCCTATAGAGGGAGATGAGAATGCAACCCCAGAGTAGGTCACGACTGGACCTAATGGTCAGGGGTCCCTTTACCTTTTAAGCTTGTAAGGTGGGCCAGTATTTTTGTAAATGGAGAGTCAAGATGAAGGAATTCATGGCTGAGATGAGATTTGTATGGAAGAGTTTTCATCTGGCTCTTATAGGCTGCTATAAGAATATACACTTGCTTGGGAGTAAGTGCTAATGGGTTGGACTTCATTTTAAGTAGATATACAAAGGGTTGGGCCACACAGCACATCACTTGACACAGGCAACCTCAGAAACTGTAGCCCAGTTTTAGGAAGACTGGTCTGAATGGTCTTGGGATCTTTGCTGGAACTGAAGGAGGAGGAACAACAGCCACCCTCATGCAATCTCTGTGCTATAGCAGTTCCCATCAATTAAAGATCAAGATGCATTTTGAATGTTTACTCCAAATATTCTAGTTTGGCAGAGTTTTAAATAACTGAGTTGGAAAAGCAATGTTTGCTAAGTCTGTTTTATGACCTTAAGTGTTGTGTGATAACAGTAATTGAGTTACCCTCTTGAACTGGAGCAGGATATAAAATGTAATTCAGGTTATTTGTATTCTTTTCCTATGTTTTTGAGTAAGAAGGGGTACCAAACGAATCATGTCCTTTTTTTGAACTGAATTATGGAAATGGAAATTATACACCCAATTCAGATATGAACGTGGCCTAAGTCTGGTTTTGAGTGCAAACGTTCTTTTCTCTCTCTCTTTTATTTTGAGAAAACAGATATAAACATATGATGTGTACATGCAGGCAATAATCAACCAAGGTTCTAAACAAACTGAATGGTGCTCAGTTTATAATATAGCCAAGGTTTGCAAATTTGCTCCATTGGCTACAATATGGCCTCCTTTCCTAAGGCTCCTTGCTGATCTCATTAGGGAGGAATGTTAGCCACCAGGGGTGCCAACTTGAATAAAATAAGCCCCACCCTGCATAATCGATCACATGACATGGTGCACACACAGCATTTTTAATTATGTTTTTATATTTTGCTAGAAGCCGCCTAGAGTGGCTGGGGAAGCCCAGCCAGATGGGCGGGTATAAATATTATTATTATTATTATTATTATTATTATTATTATTATTATTATTATTATTGAAATGCTCATCAACTTTGTGGGAGTTGACCCCCTCAAATATATTATGGGGGGGGCAAAGAACCCTCAGCCCCTAGGAGTTGGCTCCTATGTTAGCAACTCATGGACTAAATAGTTATAACAACCTGACAAGACCGCTCACAGGCTTCCGCGCCTGTGATTTTTAAGGGTCCCCGCTTCGCCGTTGCGGCCATACCCGAACTTGTGGAGCAGACACCCACCGGAGCTCAGAGGGAAATCCGCCATTAATCGCTGGCGCTGACCGGAAGTCCGGCCTGACAAGACCAATTTGTGTGACACCCACCCCCACCCCCCATCCCTGGACAGTGTTGGCCAGGGTGGCAAATGTGGTGACCCGTGATGTGACTGGACTACAACTCTCATCAGCCCCTGTCAGCATGGCCAAGAATCTGGGAAGATAGAATTTGTAGTCCAACAACCTCTGGAGGACACCATATTGGCTACTCATAATGCAGCCAAGAAGAAGGCTCATGTCGCAAGGCCAATCAAGAAGCAACAACTCCAGAAATTGTCCTCTGCTATGACCTGCTAAGCTCACATCATCTCAATGATGCTGCAACTAAAATCAAAGTGGAGGTATACCCATAAGCTGAAGCCATGGTAAACAGGACAGCCAGCTAGCTGTCTACCCATCTCCTTCCCAGGAAAGGCACATCCAGCCTTCAGTCTGTAACTGGGGAAGAGCAGAACTCATAACTGATAGTTTCTTGCTACTGTTCTGTTGGGTTGCTGTCCACTGTCCTGATCTAAAAATCCTCTCTCTTGTTCAGTCACGTTAGTAGCTGTCAGGTGGTGGTCAAGGAGGTAAAGCCATCCTGCTATACTCAAGGTCCAACAGAAAGATGGTGCACAGCACCGTCAAGGACTCACAGAAATCAAAGGATCTTTCCCCAAATAGTTCCCGAGAAAGCTTGCAAATACTGAGCTGAAGGAGATTCTCCCATCGCAGACTTTGAATGTAGGAACTTCACTTCAAACTGAAGAATAAAAATGCCTAGCTAAGAATTGCTTTGGTGGATCTGACTGAGGGTCTGCTTTGTGCATTGCTCTGGTTCGGGAAAGGTGACAATTGTCTTATGTTGTGGATCCCATGTGGTACTCGGAATATGGAAGCCCCATGTTTCACGAATTATAATTGATAGCTGATGATTAGATATTGGGGAGGAATTCAATTCGGATCACCTAAATAATCCACACTTTCTGAGACAATAAGCAAACAGTCGCCCTTTGAAATTTGCACTTTTCGCACTGCAGTGCTCCAGTCTATGAAATGTGCACAAAAATGAATATACTAAAGTATGCATTCAAATGTATACATTAGTGAAAACAACATTCAGAAATGCATCAGGGAAAAGTACTTTGCAAAAATGTATATCAGGCAAAATTGGATGCAAAAATTCACGCAAAAATGCTGGTGAATTTTGAAGAAGACTTTTAGAAATCCACAAACTGATATGGAAATGCGGAGAACTGAACTAAAAAAAAAAAAAGAGAAACTGAGAGAAACCAAAATGGACACATTCACCCATCCTTAACCAGTGCCTTACCAGTGACAGACTGTCCTCTGTGGATTTGGCGGATACTTTTTGAAAAAGCCATATAACCTTGTATTGAAGCCAGCTGGGCTTTTATTTATATTGGGATATGCCATTACTTTCTGTTTTACTTGAGGGTTTGTTATATCCTGGTTAACTGCAAATGCTGCATTCGTCTTAATGACTTAAGCTTCTGCTCCAAATTAGTTGTGTTAATAATCTCAAATCCCACGGATAGTAGGGAGGTTATTTAGTGAATTCAGCTTGATGGGCAAGTGCAGGAAAGGCTGTGGTGCTCCAGTGCTCCTGTTATCTATTGCATTTTCTGTTTGCCACTCATACAGACAGGGGAATTTACAGCCAATGCTAATTTGGGTAACATCTGAAGCCTTCTCTGACAAGGTAAATTCAAATTATGTAGTGATCCCTTCTCATACAGAGACCTTGTTAGGTAGATTAGCGGTAGAAGGGCTCTGTGTGACAGCTTGTTTGCCAAAGGCGAGTCAGGTTCATTTCCAATCCAGGCAGATTATATCATCATTTAAAGAAAACCATATGTATATAATGATGTCTCTTTAAAACAAATGTCAGAAAGTTCATGTAATATTCCTTCCTTGGTTTTCTTTGCTGTTGACTTCTGAAGGAGAACAGCGGCAAGCATGTACCTTGGAGTGAGACAGCTAATTTTGTTATGGATGAACACAGTGTTGTGACAAAACAGTGGCACAGCTGTCATAACAGCTGTCACACATTAATCATGACACTGACAAATAGCATAATTACTTTATCTGGTATTCCTAGCATGCATTCTCAGTATGTGCTGCTTCAGTGTAGGCGTATCAACCATGCTTTAATTAAAAAGACATCAATATAGGTTAGACAGACAAGGGCTAAAAAAACAGGGAAATGAAATGGAAATGATACTATTTATAGAATTTTTGTTTTATTTTTTAAATAAAAAGTTATCCAAAGAACAGTTGCTTAGCAGAGGATGTAATTTGTATTGCTTGCTTCTGATTGAGTCTTCCTTACGAATGTCTAAGCTATTTGCATGCTGAGCTCCGTTCCCCGGTGTGTTTCCAACCCACGATGCGTTATTGAGCAGGTGGCTACATGTACCTTAAATTATCACACCCCTCCTGCAGTGTTTTAAATATTTTTCATAGTGGCAGAGAATTCAAACTGGCATCTGTATCTATGGAAATGGTCTGGTGGGTTTCTGTTGGACAGGAATTTGAAGGCCTATTTGGATGGAAATGCATGTGTGGTTTTAATTTGAAAGAAAATGATCTAGGGTTAGGGGAACACATCATTGAGATGTGTGATGCCCTGTGTGACTTGCTCTCTCAAGAACTATGGGTCCCAAAGTTCCTTTGTTCCGCCTAATAACAAGCATGAGGAGCAAATATTTTATTTATACATTTATAATTTAGTCAATTTTTATCCCACCTTCCCCAAAGGAAGATAGGGAAGCCCTAAAGGCAAAGGTAAAGGACTCCTGAAAGTTAAGTCCAGTCGCGGACGACTCTGGGGTTGCGGCGCTCATCTCACTTTACAGGCCGAGGAAGCCAGCGTTTGTCTGCAGACAGTTTTTCCGGGTCATGTGGCCAGCATGACTAAGCCGCTTCTGGTGCAACAGAACACCAACACCAGAGCAGCACATGGAAACGCTGTTTACCTTCCCGCTGGAGCGGTACCTATTTATCTACTTGCAGTTTTTTGGCGTGCTTTCGAACTGCTAGGTTGGCAGGAGCTGGGACCGAGCAACAGGAGCTCACCCCATTGCAGGGATTCAAACCAGCAACCTTCCGATCGGCAAGCCCAAGAGGCTCAGTGTTTTAGACCACAGCGCCACCCACGTCCCCACTCTGGTCAGCTTCCAACATGTGTAAAAACATTATAAAACATTAAACACTTTCAAAAAATCTCTATACAGAATTGCCTTCAGATGACGCGGGGGTCTGATAACTCCATACTCTCCAACATTTCTCCAATGAAAATTGGAAAAGTGGGACATTCCAGGATCAAATCCGAAACCAGGACAGTTTCTCTTAGTCAGGGACGTGCCTGGAAAATAGGGACTCTTGGAGGGTCTGCAAATGGCCTGGCAGGCTGACAAAGTTGAAGGCTGTGGGTTGAAGGCATAGATTGTGGCAGCACATTGATAGCATATGGGAGGGACAAACATCATAATTATCAGAGACGCTGAGATCCCAGTGGCAGTAAGAACTAATAATGCTTCTGAAAGAATTTACAGGCCCAATATCATGTATGACTAAATGAGTTTGGCCTCAGGAATCTAGAGCATGTTAAAGAATTGACACTAGAATTCAGACAAATGTCATTGTATTTCTGTATAATTAATATACACGCCTGCCGTACTGCTATGTCTGGCTATAAATACAAAACAAGCAGCCAAGGAACTTAAACAATGAGAACTAAAAGAAGCTAAAAAAACCACACCAATCAATCCTCCAGTTAAAAAAACAAATAAATAGGCAAGGCATTGCTAAAGTCTGACTCTGAAAATGGAGAGCCAGAGTGACAGAAATGGCAATCTGTAAATTAATATGGTCTATTTGTGTCACTTCAGAAATAAAATAGAAATATTTCTTTCATGACTTATGAGACCCTAAGGGGTGATATTGTGGGGTGGGGTGGCCCTGGGCAGGGGGAAGAGATATCACAAATTCAGAAATAATTTGCAGGATGCATTGTTGATTTTCTTTTCCACTTAAGAGATACAGAGAGAAAACAAACAAACAAACAAACAAACAAACATGCAATGGTCTTTCACATGTAATTAAGTCACATCAGGAATCCCCTCTGTGTGTTTCAACTTGAGGTTTTTTTTTTACTTTCAACACTTTCTACATCAAAATTGGTTAAGCCTTGTAATGGACTGAATTACTTATTGAATATCCAGGGGTATTTCCTGAGTTGCAGCGAAGCTGACTCACTGAAATATTAATGAACCAATTTCCATGGACTGGGTCTCATTATCTCACTGGTTACCATTGCAAAACATTCTTGCAGACAGGGTCCTTATGGCTGCTAGCAAGGGGATTTGATCAGCCCTTGTATTTTTATGTATATTATTAATACACTTTTTTTAAAAAAGAAACTGTAGATCTGGGAGTTGGGGGTTGGGGAGAGAGGTGTTATAGCAAGTTCTGTGTTTTGGTCCTACCTAGTTGCTGCAACATTCCATCCTCAAATAAGAAAAGGGAGAAGAAGAGAGTGGAGGAAATGGTTTCTCTCTTCAGCAATCCAGCTAAGTAGATCTGCTTGCTAAAACAGGGTGGCCAGTTGCACATGGACAAAAAAGTGGACAAAAGAGGGTATGGCTTTGCATGAAATTTGCATATCCAAATCTGTGTGTGCAGATGCATGCTTAGGTGTAGATGACAGATAAATAGATAAAGTATGCAAATTTAGAAATAAGTACCGTAATGTAAATAGGAATACCGTATATCTCACCAGAGTGGAGATACTGTGAGCAGGTGAACTGCATGCCTGCTCAGTCTGAGATATACAGTGGTGCCCCGCAAGACGAATGCCTCGCAAGACGGAAAACCCGCTAGACAAAAGGGTTTTCCGATTTTGAGCTGCTTCGCAAGACGATTTTCCCTATGGGCTTGCTTTGCAAGACGAAAACGTCTTGCGAATGTTCCGATTTTTTTTTTGCTTTCCCCCCTTTTTCTAAGCCGCTAAGCCGCTAATAGCCTTTTAGCCGCTGATCCGCTAAGCCTTTAATAGCCGCTAAGCCTTTAATAGCCGCTAAACCGCTAATAGCGCTAATCCGCTAAGCCGCTAATAGGGTTGCTTTGCAAGACGAAAAAACCGCTAGACAAAGAGACTCGCGGAACGGATTAATTTCGTCTTGTGAGGCACCACTGTATATATCTAATCCAGTACAGTAGTACCTCGGGTTACGAACTTAATTTGTTCCGGAGGTCCGTTCTTAACCTGAAGCGCCACTTTAGCTAATGGGTCCTCCTGCTGCCGCCGCACCACCGGAGCACAATTTCTGTTCTTATCCTGAAGCAAAGTTCTTAACCTGAAGCACTATTTCTGGGTTAGCAGAGTCTGTAACCTAAAGCGTATGTAACCTGAAGCGTATGTAACCTGAGGTACCACTGTACAGTGGTACCTCGGGTTACAAACTTATTTTGTTCCGGAGGTCCGTTCTTAACCCAAAACTGTTCTTAACCTGAGGCGTGCTTTTGCTAATGGGGCCTCCTGCTGCCGCCACGCCATCGCTACACGATTTCTGTTCTCATCCTGGGGCAAAGTTTGCAACCCGGAGCAACTACTTCTGGGTTAGTGGAGTTTGTAACCCAAAGCGTTTGTAACCTAAAGTGTTTGTTACCTGAAGTACCACTGTATTAAACAATAGTTACTTCACCCCTCCCCAGATTCCATGTTTTTATTGTCTTTGTCTTGGATGGGAGCTGAAATTCAAGTTTTGGTTTCTCTACTCTCCAGGCTGCCAACACAGAAGACAGCCGTTAACTTGCCTGTCAGATACACTCAGGCTTGGTATTTGCTGCTGTGTTTAGAGGCCAAACCGAGAACCCCAGAGGGCTTTTCTCAAAAAGCTTGAGAGGAAGTGGGATCCATCCCAGTGTAGTATATACCCTGCATTGGAAAGGCCAGAGTCTTTCATAAGGCAGCACAAACACTAGCTCTTTCTGCCAACCAAATTCACAACCTGCATATCCGCTCTAGCATTTTCAAGAGCTTTTTGCTATGAGCCTCCAAAGTGAGTCAGGCAGATCTTTTCTGCTCTCCATTTGTGATTATCTTTGACATTTACAATAATAATTTTGAGCCTTGAACAGGCACCACTTAAATAAATAAAGAGCCGTGTTTTCGGCGTTGCGCTTTGGTGTCTTGTATTGAGGGATGCTTGGAGGATTTTGCTCTTTGTGAAGTCTGAGATGAGATGACATCATCTCCACCTCCCCCTGCAACTCAGAATGTAGCCGTCTATGGGATTTGGCACTTCTATGAATGTTGCAAAATGCTCCTAAGCTCAAAAATGCATATTTTGAGGGTGGGAGCGTGCTCCGAAATACATATTTCATTGTGAATTTTCATGTGCATTAACAAAAAACAAAACGAATGGAAGTGAAAGCAGCAATGGGATTTAATGAACACATCTGGACATGGTGCAGCCTGCAAGTGGCCTGATATGTCCATACCTGCTTACATTCCATTTAAAAACCTGCTGGCCCCAACCTTGGGAGAATGAAGAAGGAAATCTATTGTTCTTCCCTTTGCTTGACACATATCCTCAGCAGCGCTTGACTCTCCCTAACAATGAAAATCAGCCAGCTTTGGGTGTAAAAGGAAAAACGAGCTGCCGCCAAGTGTAGCTATCTCCTTGAGTAAGAGGTTTATTATTTATCTTCCCTGATGCAGTGCCCATGTGGCAGAATTGATATTGAGCAGCTGGACAGATTGCCCCCCGGAGCCACATCTGCAGCTATATAGATCAACACTACTTTCATTGCCTTAGCGCCAAGGAAGTTTATCTTCTGTCAGCGAGATTTACTACTACTTACTTCATGAATTGTTATGGATTCCCACCCACCCCTCCCCTTTATTTAGTTTTGAGACTGTATTAATGTAATCTAGTGTGGATTGTTAACGGCTTATTTGTTAAGTGTTTCTATACTTTCCTCTCCCCCCCCCCACTTCCCCGTTTAATAGTGATTTCCATTTCGATTTAACAAGATGAATGGGGAGGTGAGCAAACAAATAGTTTGTGGAAGTCAGAAAGAATAAGAACAAGGAAGGGTGTTTAAGGCACGGGACAGAACAGCGTGAAATAGCTCATCATTAGCTCATGTAACCTGCATTTCTCAGGGATTTCTGAATTTGGACAGCTGAGGGGTTGCGTACCCAATATGTTTTACACAGTGGCTTTGTGTTGGACTGTGATAATATGGAGAATTGTGTTTTATACCTGCAAGTTCCCAGAGAGAACATCCTCCCATAGTGCAGATGAAACAAGAAATAAAAATGGAATGGATCCTGATGATGCTTATCTTTAAAGCTGCTAAAAATGCATCTTTACACCAAAACACTGTGCCACAAAACACAGGAAAAGGATCATAGCCCAGCCATGGAGCACATGCTTTGCAAGAGAGGGACACAGGTGGCGCTGTGGTCTAAACCATTCTTGGGCTTGCCGATCGGAAGGGCGGCGGTTCAAATCCCCATGACGGGGTGAGCTCCTGTTGTTTGGTCCCAGCTCCTGCCAACCTAGCACACCAGTGCAAGGAGATAAACAGGTACCGCTGCAGGGGTCCTTTACCTTTTACCATCTGCAAGCAAATTCTGCCAGTTTTAACCAGATACCTTCACTGGTTTTATGCCTGCTAAAAAAAAAAAGCCTACCCAGACATGTAATTGTATTATGTACATTTGTTTTTATCTACATTTGGGTAATTTCATTATGCTTACTGATTTAATGTGTTTTTATTGCTATTTCTAATGAGTATTTTATGCCATTTAATGTAAACAGTATATAATTATAATAATAATAATAATAATAATAATAATAATAATAATAATAATAATAATAAATTTGCTGTCTCTTGTATCAAGTGCTCGCTTATGTCTGAGCCACTCAGGCATTATCAGGTCTTTTTTAAAAAGCCCAACTATTTGCAAAATTATACAACATTATACATGAAAAGAAATACATATATTTTACATAGAATTCATATAAATGAGTCAAGTCCCATGCTGTGCTATATTTCTGCTGTATAACTTTTATAAACATATCAATATATCTTAGGGTTGCCATACATCCGGAATTTCCTGGACATATCCGGAACACTGAAGTCAGAAGCAGTGTCTGGGTGGAAATCACCAAAATCTGGGCATATGGCAACTCATGTCAGCAGTGTCATTTCTGGCAATTTTCCTTAAAAATAACTCAAAAACTTCGGTTTTTGGGGGCGATGTGTCAAAAAAGCTCAACAATGTTGCCTCCCCAAATAAACCCCACCAACAACTCAACAACTACAAAGCTCAAAAACTTTTCTGTCCGCATTTTCACTGTTTGAAATATGGCAACCCTCATATATCTGTTTATGAACAGTTATATGTTTTGTATAGGTATCTCTTTATGTAAGCCAGCCCTGCTGCTCATTCCCTGAGGGAGTCCATGCCCCCAAGGTCTTGCAATGATGGCACCACAAAGAATGAACTCCTCCTCTGAGAGCAGATTCACTTTGACTCTTTGGGACTGCTCAAGCAAACCTTTTGTAGAGCACTTCAAACATCGTTCTAAATTTAAATTAAGGAGGGGAATTGTTTGCTCTCTGAAATTTAGAAACTCTCCTCTCTAAGCAGTGGCAAGCAGACATTCGCCAGAGGTAAGCAATTCAATAGTAGAGGATAGTTATTTATTTTGCAGCAAGGTAAACAAAGAAGAGGAATGGAAACTGGATAAATGCGCAGGTTTACATGCTCATCATAGCCAATTTGTTTGGCAGTCAAGAATGCCATTCCCTCTGCCCCAACAGCAAGCTATCCAGTTACCTTTGGAAGGGGTCAGACGGGCAGCAGCAGCTTAATCATGTTGCACTGCTATGGAACTCTGAGGGACTCCGCATTGTTGTCAAGAGCATTCGCTCATTCGGGGAAGTGCCAGGGCACTGAAACCCAACCCAGCAAGAGTGATCTCAATAACTGGGGCAGGGAGGTGACTCCAGGTGCAAACCTCACTCTTTTGTGCTAGCACATAACGCTCCAGCTACAGTATGGGATGCTCTCCCAAACTTCTTTCTGCAGATGGTAGCAGCAAACCACACTTTCAGAAGCAATGGCAGGTGGGAGTCTCCCCACATCAACCACAGGAAATCCTGTGCTGCTTTCGCAGGTGGGAGCAGCAGTCTCCCTCCCTATGTGGGAACATGAGGCACAAATCACCCTCAGCAGTAAACTGACTGGCTGCATCACTTGTGCAATTGACGGGGGGTACAGCTCTGTTTTTGACAATTTGGGACCAATGCTTCAGAATAAATTACCATGCTACATAACCAGCTGACAAGGTAAATAGACATCTTCTCAGAATGTATGGAGGCTTTTGTGGTGTTTCCTTATATGTCTTGATGTAAGGCTGTGCATCCCAACATGTTTAAATAAATGAATCTGACACTGATGAATGATTGGGGCTGCAGAGATCTTGTTTAGTTGCTTAAAGTCTTGCTCAGAAGTGTGCCTAAATTTCCTTATGGTTTCAGACACATCAAGTGACCAAAATGACTTTGGAATCTTTGATCTAGGCCACTTTCCCTTTGGCCCTACTAAGAGCAGGGTACTGACATTGTTTCAGACAGGGCATTAGAGGAACTGGCAATAAAAAAGGAGAATTTTTCACTGAATCTCCCTCTTTGATGTCAGAATTTGATCTTATAGTTCAAATCTATCCCTGGGAGATCCTCCCAGTGCCATAGACTGTACCCTAAGTTATTGCCTTGAGGTTACTGTCTGTGAGAGCAAATGATGTTGCAAATAAATTCTTAACGTGCAAAAATATAACTTCTTTTCTTTGTACTGGTGGTGATAACTGCCACAGCATATGCAGCAGCATTAGAACAGAATACTGGTTTGCAGTCTGTAGTAGTGAAAGGTGTTCATCCATCCAATTCAATCCAAATGACGCATCTACAACCTTTCTGGAAAAGTATCATTTTCAGAGCCCAAAGGGTTTTAGATTTTGCATCTCAAGTACATAACCAGGACATTATTTGAATTGCATAGCAGAGTCCACCACTGATTTGTCAGAGAGAATTAAGCAATCATTCCTGGCAAGATAAGAAGCACTTCTCCTCCTACTTTAAGTTCAATTATGGCCCATTTTTAATCACAGGTGGCTTCCATTCCCAGCTCGGCATTTTTCAAGTGCACTCTGCCTTTCAAAGGTTGGAACTGAATGTTGTAAAATACTCCTGAATTATGGTGAAACTGTGTTTTGCATGGCATAGAACCTTGTTACAATGAGATTTTTAAGCATAATAACATGGTCCCACTGATTTTTCTCCCCTTTTCATCTGCGTAAGTATAGTACATGGGACATTTCTAATAAAGTGGATGTCAAGTCACCTACCCACCTTAGGAAAAGGTTACCTCTCTTTTTTAAGTACCCCATCAATCATTATGAATTAGCATGGTATTCTATGTGAAAAGTGCTGATCATTATAAATTCATGTGGTATTCATGAGGATGTCAAATGTATACCCAGAGGCCTTTATCTGTTAGAAAGAAAGCCTTACACATGACCTATCCCTAGTCTTCCTGCATATGACATTGCCTTTAAGCTGCATAAGACATATGAAAACTGGACTATATAATCTCCTCTGTGTTTAAGGCAGCACAAAAGGCAACAGACACCATCAATCAGAGACATCTTGATCTAAGAATGACAGACTATGATGACTTTTCTTTCCATATTAGCTTTCTTTTATATGAGTAGACCTCAGCAGATTTCTCAGCCTGGTATCAATCGGGGGGGGGGGTGCTTACAAGGTGCTCTGAGGCGTATATTTTCTTCCTCTTTGCCTTTAATAGTAGCAACGTTAGTGATGGTGCCGTGGGGGGCTGAGGACTCAACAGTTGCCACGATGGCCGTGGGGCTGTCCCAACATGTCATCAGCGTACACTCTGGACTTTGTTTTCTCAGCTGGGCAAGAAGAGATTGATCTGAAAGTGGGGACATTGACATCAGTCCCATGTCCTGGTCAGATCACTTCCTGTTGAGATTGTAACAGCAACAACACAATAGTAAGAAAAATGCAGATTAAAATGCTGCCATTTTCAGGAGGACTTGCAAACTGAATTAAAGATGGGGGAAATGACAATGAGAGAAACTAGCCACTCGGCTACATTCGTAAAGCTAAAGCGTTTTATATGTGTTATAACACTGTGGCACCAGATGCCGCTGCGGAGTCCCATCTTTCACCAATGGGATTTCCCTGTATGAAGTTTACAGCACATTTAACTGAATTGCTTTTCTGATGTGTCTAGATCCAGCCCAAAATGTATAGATTTGTTGATTCCTTTCCACAATTTATCTTTACAGCTTGCTAATTCTGTTTGCAGCCTCCCATCACTTCCCTTGACTTTATACCTGCATTGTAGGATCAAGTATTATGATTCTTTCAACTCTTCCGGACTAGTAGGAAGGAGACCATCTTTTTTTTAAAAAAAATAATATTTATTAAAAGTTTAAGAATTAAAGAGAGAAGTAAAAAAGAAAGAGAAAAAATAAACAATACAAACAGCCGCGTAGCGTGGGTTATCAGCACCTGGGGCAAGGCAAGTAATTTGCGCCCCCTAACCCGGGGCAAGGCAATTAATTTGCGCCCCCTAACCCGGGGCAAGGCAAGTAATTTGCGCCCCCTAACCCGGGGCAAGGCAATTAATTTGCGCCCCCTAACCCGGGGCAAGGCAAGTACAGTAATTTACTCTCCCAAGCAGCAGCAGCGAGGCTTCTCTTTCCCCCACGCTCTCCTGGAGCTGCCTCTTTTCTTTCCTTTTTTCCCTTTCTCCAAGGCTTTTCGCTTTCTCTCCTTAATTGATTCCTCCTCCACACCGCAGCGTTTCCTGGCTGCTCCCCCCCCTTCCCCTCTCTCTCCTCCTCGCTCTGCTTGCCTTGCCCTGCCCTGCCTGAGGGCGCCCTGAGGAGACTCCGCTCTCCTTTTTGACCAGGCGAGGTGGAAAAGTCTCTTCCCGCCCCCTCGCCAGACTCCCTGCTCGGCTCGGCTCACTACCCAGGCGGCCAGTGGAGAGAGAGCCGCAATTACCATAAAGCTCCTCTCCCTCCCCTTCGCCAAGCTGTCAAAGCCCGGCAGCAGCAGGCGCAGCCAGACCCCCGCCAGCCAGCCAGCCAGCCCGCCCGCCCGCCCGGCTTCCTCTCCTTTTTTTGCCCGCGGCAGAAGGCTTCGCTCTCCCCCTTCCGCGACCTCCTCGCCAAGCCGAGCGAGCGCGGGCTCCCTAACCCATGGATTTTAGTAGGGGCAGAGAGCTGCTAGTGCGAGCGCGCCCCCCGCCCATGTTGCGCCCGGTGCGGCCGGCCCCCCTGGCACCCCCACGCTACGCCACTGAATACAAATCAATACATTACAGTACAGTTTTACAGTACATATAAAAAAGCAAAAGACACAATACATCAAAACAAAAATAAAAGCAAAAACAATTAAAAACACATCACATATTTCCATATTTTTATCTTTCATTAGCTTGTTTCATCGACCTCCTCACACCTCCCTTTTTGTGTTCTAGTTATTAATTATTTCAGCAAATCCTTTCCATCTTTCACTGTTTTCTGTCATTTAGTTATCTTAATTTATTTTAACCTTATCTTACCATTAAAACCCTAAAACATATTTATACTTAACTCCTTATAACATTTCTACTAAAGCCATATAATTTCGTTCCAACATTTTTCTAACACTCATTAATTTTGCAACATTTCTCTAAATAATGTTTTTTTTTTAAAAAAACTTTTTTTCCAATCTTCTTCCACCGTCTCTTCTCCCTGGTCTCGGATTCTGTCAGTCCTTTCTATCAATTCCATATGGTCCATCAACCTGGTGACATTCTGTCTGAGGCTTTTAACTCTTTTCCATGTCCCTTCTGCAGATCTAACTTCATATTTATAAATGCATTTTACTTTATCTTCTGCTGATCTTGTTCTTAATTTCCTTCCTTTGGCACTGAGGAGTAGATCTCGGGGAAACTCCAACCTAACAATGTCTTTATTCCTTCTCGACAGGTCAACCCATTCTCCGTAGTCAAAACTAAAGTCCAAAAGATATTTCAGAGCGCCAATCTCCCCCTGACCCAAATCCAAATCCCAAAGGCCAGAACATCCCTGCATAAGAGGATCTATCCAACTTTCCTTCTCCAATCCAGGCAGGGCTCCATCCCACCAAATCTGGCTTTCTCTAGATTCGATCATAAAAGGCAACAGCTTATGTTCATCAAATTGCCTCTGTGAGGCCGGAGCTCTCTCCACTTGAATTACTTGAGGTTCAACAATATCTTTCTCCTTCGTCTTCTCCGCAGCTTGCCATGTCAAAACAGATTCCTGAATCAAATCCTGAGTAGTTTCTGCATAGGTGTTCAATTTTTGTCCCAAATCAGTCATTTTTTGTCGCAAATTGTCAATTTTAATAATCATCACGTCCGTCTTCTCATGAAGCTGTTCCAATAAAGCACTTGCCCTGCAAAATGCAATCACCAAGGCTTCTTCTGTCAACATTCTGGTCCAAGGTTAATCTCTGATTCTCATGGTCTTTAATCTCTGCAGCTGGAAAATTCCCCAGCTCCACTCCTGCAACAGTTTCGAAAGCTCCCTCTAGAGGAAACAATTTCTATTTGTATCCATCCTTTTAAGCGCAGATCCAGCAACAAAGTTAGTTTCGATTTTCAGTTATTTTTTTACTCCTTTTTAAGTGCAAAAGAAAACAAATATTTCTCTTATTTACCAACCTGTCAACATACGTTTAATTCACAGTCAATGAACTTTCCCAAAACGTCAGTCTTACTGGCAGCCTGTTCCCAGGTTTGAAACAGTGGTAATTTATCTTTCTTCACTCTCTCTCCTGCAGGCTTGAACGATCTAAAATTTCCCCCCTCTTCTCCTGCTTCCAAGGGGGGGTTAGTAATTTTAGCCGATGGAGATTTAATCCTTTACAAAGAGACTTTCCAGGCTTTAGCTTGCAACGTCTTTGCTTCAATCTATTTACAAAAGAGGAAGGTGGACTTCCTGTTTGGGACCTTCCCGTTTCGATGCCAAATTAAGATATTTAGAGATCCAATTTTCCATTCTACTCACGGGTAGTTGTTTAGAGTCCAATTGTCCACAGGAAAAAGTCAGCGCTCTCCGGCAACAGCAATGCGGCTTCACTCCGTGAAAAAAGCAGTCGATTTGAAGCACCGCGCCGCTCACCCCACGTCGCTCCGGATCCCCGAAACCGGGTTTCCCCGTGAGTAGGGGAGGCGCAAAAGGTGCCAGACGAATCCCACGTCCACAGGTTTCTCCCGCCTGTGGTTTTTAATGGGTCTCCGCCTCGCCATGGCGGTCCAGACCCTAATTTCCACGGAGCGGATTCCTCCCGGTCAGAGGAAATCCGCCATTGCCGGAGGCACTAACCCGGAAGTCCGGAAGGAGACCATCTTAGGTAATACAAGCTCAAGGCAGAATCAGTGCTCATTGAAGAAGTACCCTTGTCTGAGAGGAAAGAATCACAGTGTAATTATAATTATGAAAAGATTGGACCTGAAACATGATTTTCTAAGACTATGCAAGTGTTCGGTACTGAGTACCAACAGCAGATGTCATTTTATATTGGTAACAAGTTGGTGGGTTTTGCCACCTGCATAGCTGTTATTACAGTCTTGGTTTTAATAATTATTTTGGTGTAACTGTCGTTCAATGATATTTCAACAATTGCAGCCTTGACATGACACTAGATTCACAGCATGATAACATTACTAATATTTCAAGAAAGGGATGCTTTCCAAGGAAGTGAGCAATGAAGCAACAGCTGCTGAAAGATTACCTTGAGAAATTCATACGAGAGATTGTAATTGAGAAATAGGCACGGCAAATTTCTCACAGTTCTTCCTGTCAGCAATTAAATTGTTCCTTCATCCTTCTGAAAGAAAAGAGCCTTGCAACATGAGTTGTTGGTTCCTGTCACATAGCTTTGGTGAAAACACAGATATACAGTATGGTCTGTGACAGGGGTGGTGAACTGTATTCAGCTGGTGGGTTGGATCTTTATATCTCACATCTTTATCTGCCCCATATACTGTATGTCATATACAGTATATAATGTCAGGTGCAAAGCAGGTGGATGTCTTGACTGAAATGGCCTCAGAGGCTGAATAGGGAGGCATGGGGGCCATATATTCCCTATTGCTGGTCTATGATATTTGGCTAAAATATCTTACATTTGACATCTGAACAATGTCAGTTATGTGGATGATAGGTGACTAAGTCACCTAGAGTAGACAAGGCTATTGATCACAAGAAGTCTACATGCTATTTGTGTGGTAGTATATCATCCTGTGACTGGAGAAGAAGAATTTGCATGTCGTTCACTTTCTCTTCTCTTCTCTTCTTTTTTTAATGCATCAATCTCTCCACATTTTACAGAATTGGGGTCTCTGATTAGTCCCCCCCCCCCAACACAGACTAGGAATGAATGGGTGAGAATATCTGCTGGAGCTTGGTGAAACTGCTCACCTACCATGGACTGGCAACGTATGGTCTCCTTCCAGTGGTCCTGTATAAAATAGGAGTGCCTCTATTTTTTCAGCTTATTTTGGGACTGACCCTAGAGATGTGTGAGTCTGTTTCTAGTACAGGTAACACACATCTTCCACAAGGGTTTAGTTCCAGGGGTCCACACATATCTGCAAAATGTGTAAAGCCAGGAAGCCCCAGAACTGCTTGCCTGGCTTTGGGAAGGTGGTCCAAGGGGTCTGGGGTCCCATCAGTGGGAGGGTGGCCAGGGTTTCATCCAGCATAAATTGTGCCCCCTGTTTCCAGTAGGAACCAGTATCATGCAGTCTAGGCAACATGACTGAATCTCCACTCAGTCAGTGCATGGAGATTAAAGCCCATTCCCTTGTCCTTTGAGTGGGTGAGGTGGGAGCACCAATACTTCTGCCAGTCTGCTTAAATGAGATGCACCACAAAGTGTTGTTTGATCCCAGTCTTCAAGATAACATTTCAGTGCAAATTTATCCTCATATACATATTTTTGTATGCATAAGAAATATATATATGAGGAGAAATTTGCACTAAAATACACACAGTTTTGGAATGCAATCCTCCCTAATACAATGCATTTGATATGCTATTGGGGAGGGGTGTTAGGGGAGATGTAGTACCTCTGGTGAGAGACATGTCATTCTTCTTCTGGGGTAGTTTTGTCACCTTTGGTCCCCACCCTGCACTTAGCTCTCACCTGTGGGTCCTAGAAGCTGTTAACATGCGACAACAGCCACACCCCAGGAATGGTTTCGACTGGCTGGCTATACC
This sequence comes from Podarcis vaucheri, assembly GCF_965113315.1. Taxonomy (NCBI): domain Eukaryota; kingdom Metazoa; phylum Chordata; class Lepidosauria; order Squamata; family Lacertidae; genus Podarcis; species Podarcis vaucheri. The sequence goes on along the minus strand of NC_138749.1, from coordinate 60,312,582 downwards.
AGGTGAGGGTAGTCAATGGATCTAAAATAAATCCAGTGACTTAGTGATTTCCACCACATGCAAAGACAGGTTCTGGTGAATTGAATTGACGAGACCGATAGTGGGACCAACAGTCAAGAAGGTGGTTTCTGCACGTGCTGTAGAGGGAAGTGAGAAGTTTGACAACCTGGGAAGGTAGCCTATCTAGGAGAAGGAAAACTCTGAACCTAAAACTCTGCTGCCTTGGGAAAAGAAAAGCCTAAGGAGTAAACCTGCCAGGATGCTGCCAACAGCTCCTGACTCGCTGCCCAGGAAAGTATAAAAACAAGGGAAGGTTTCTTATCATCCTTTTTTATTCAGTATTTACAGAGAGAGAGACTATAGAACCCAGCCTCTTGGATAATGGCATTATCCTGAGTGGATTTCCACACACACACACACACACACACACACACACACACACACACACATCTCCCTCACTTCCTCATTCATCAATCTCATCATCTCTTCTACGGGCGCTGCTACATGCCCTCTGTCTTTGAGCTCTTTGCTCTCCTACTTTCAAGGCTCGCCAGGTTCTGGGAGATGGAAGGTCTGGAAGGCTTTCCAATGACACCGTGTCCATCAGCTGTAGCCCTGCTTCCTCCTCCTCCTCCTCTCCTCCCATTATTTCACAACTTTCCCCCTCATCTGCCTCTGAACTATGACCTCCCACAAACCACTGTTGTAAGTCTATGCTGTCTTCCTCTTCCTCCTCCCTGGAAGAGTCAGGATGGGGAGGCGGTCTCCACTCCTCTTCCTCTGCCCAGTCCCTGAATAAACCCTACACAAATCCGGAGTGGAGTCCCTAAGATGGTTGGATGGTGTCTTGTCCTCCCCCTATTGGCAACTCCTGCAGCCAAGCCAGTGCCAAACATCTTCCTCAGCTTTCCTTTGGACCACATCAGGAAGGCCGAGAGGAGGGTCCTGTCGTCTGGGCAGCCCATAACTTCCATACAAGCTGCCCAGGCTTGCACCCCAGAGAGGTCACTTCAGTGCTGCTAATGTAATGGTTTGACTTCACCCCTGGAGGTGCACTCCATTGCCTCTCAAGACAGACGGATGCCAACAATGCTATTTTCACTAAAACAAAAGGCCTGTGTTAGCACCTCTATTTAAGGCATGGATATGAGGGTTTAAGCAAAGGAGATAAAGCAGAAAGCATAAGCTGACTCATGGGCCTCTTGAATGGAGCGATTAAAAGCAGTGATTTATCAGAAATGCATCTACCTTTTTACCATTCTCAATCAAGTAATAAGGGGGGGAATCAAAAGGGGGGAATTAATTAAAATCTCTTGAGTGGCGTGTGGTGGTCTGCCTTCTGTCACCTTCCCAATTGCCTGCTCTTCCTGACAACTAAGTGATGCACTTGGCTGTCCTGTCCTATAAGTGTAGGAAGGCACAGAAGTTGCCTGTCGAGCACCTGACAACTGGCAGTTATTTTTTAAGTGAACTTCTTCTTCTTTTACTTAAAAAAAAAAACTTTTAAAGAAATTGTTTAAATTAAAAAAAAATTAATAAACGGTAAAAGGGAAGGCTTCCTTTAAAAACAAAGCCAGTGAGCCTGCCAATCGCAAACAATAAGTAGCCTCAATCTGCAGTTTTCCCAAGCTTCAATTAAAGCCCAGGGAAGGACACCATGATTTAACTCCTTAAATTTAATGGAAAGAAAAGCTCACACACCACCATAGCTGTCAACTGTCCCTTATTTGGCGGGAAAGTCCCTTATCCCAGTGCCATGTCCTGCTGCTGTCCCTTATTGAGGATGTCCCTTAAATTTCCCAGGTTTCAAAGGAAGCAGCTCCTCTCCCTCCCTCCCTGCTGGCCAGGGAGGAGGGAGGCTCCAACTGTGTTGCTTGGCTGCGTTGCTCACCCAATAAGGAGTCTAAGAACGACTGGGAGCTTGCATGCCTTGTGCCGATCAAATTGGCTGCGTTGCCTGGGGACTCGCCTTTGCTCAGCGCTTCCCAGTGGAGAGGTGACGGTGGTTTTCCTTGCTGCATCCCCTTTGCCGGGTTGCTGCGCTGTGGGAACCACCACTTGAGGTTTCATTTGGCTGCTGGCTGGGCTTTCTGCCTTTGGCTCGGAGGGGCTTAGAAGTTGAACATACCTGTGCTCTGAAAATCCATTATTTTGGCTGCTGGTCCCTTATTTTTGAGGCTGCTGGTCCCTTATTTTCAAATCTGTAAGTTGACAGCTATGCACACCACCCTCAGCCATCTTGCAAAGGCATGGTAAACTCAATACTTCACCCACTGAAATTATAAAGTGCCCTTCCAATGAATCAGAAAAACTGAAGTTTTTTCTGTGGAGGAAGCAAACTTTTTTAAAAAAATGTTTTCATTAATTTTTGAAACGGGGGGGGGGGGAGAAACAGTACCAAAACTTTTGAGAAATTGTAATACAGATTTTTGGCACAGCACTAGCTGAAAGTGAAAAGGAACATGTTAGAAAGGTTTTCTGAATGATCTTTTAGTTGTAACCATAATATTCCAATACTCTCAGCAGTAACAAATTGCACGTTGGAGCATTGTGTCCATCTGATGGTATGAAATTTTCCTGCTGCAGAATTTGGAAGAGCAAGGACATTTCATTACATTTCACTTTAAACGTTTGATTTCAAGTTCTGAACTGGTCAGCAATAATATCCATTAGTCGTTGCACATAATTTTGTCTCAAGCAATATCTGCTGCATTAAATGGAAAAGGAAAAAAAAAACTTGAAGAAGATAGAATGAAAACTATGAATTAAATAGCTCCTAGCATCCTATTCAAAACCATGTGAACAAAAGAACCTCCAATAAAAAAATTAATTGAAAAATGAGGTGGGGGTGGGGACAGGAAAAGAAAATGAAAGGGACGGAAATTACTGCATGTTACTATAAATGGGGACAGATTGTATCACAGGATTATTAGAATTTGGAGGAAAACATTATTATTTTCTAAATTGAATTGGATTATTTATTACTGTTCTAAAAAGTATTGAACACAAAGAAGATTTCAGGCAAATATTAGATTAGACTGGGAAATAATGTATATGAGAGAAGTGGGTCTGAGATAAATCTCTATATAAACATTACAAATATTAAATTCTCCTTCACATGGCTCCAATCTGATAATACATTTTGTATTGTGCTCTCATACCATAAGACTACAGAAGCAAACATGGGTCAGCTCCTATTGCATGAACTGTAGATTCAATATCAGATGTGTAGGAGCACATTTCACCTCTCCAGGGCCGTGGTATAGAAAAAGGAGTTTCTAGGGGGGAAGCTGTGGTTAGAAGCATCCAAATGGGTAGGAACCATCCACAACTGAGACCCATGCATGTAGGAGCCCAGCTCAGATGTTTGCCTGCATATGCGTAAGCTCAAAGAGGGTATGGATCAGGGGCACATACATAAGGCAGGCCTCCAGAATCCCTAGGTGTTCAGGCTCTCTCTCTCTCTTTCGCTTTTTTAGAGCTTCATGAGAAGCTTCTTGGAGCATCAAGAAAATATGCTTAGAGGAAGACACAAGATCTACCCACCTTGGAAGAATGGCAGATGAAGGTGATGGACTATATGGAACTGGCAGAAATGACTGGCAGAATCTGAGACCAGGGAGAAGAGTCGGTGGAAGAAGATTGGAAAAAGTTCAAAGATTATTTACAGAAATACTGTAAAATTAATGAATGTTAGAATGATGTTGGATAGAAACTAAGTGGTCTTTTGCTGTAATGATATAAGGGAATAGGAGAAAATGGTTATTAATAGGTAAAAAAATTAATGTTATAATATTTAAAAATTGAAGATTAAGATGAATGAAGATGGGAGGGATTTGCTGAATTAACAATTTGAACTGGAATACAGAAAAGGAAGGCGTGAGGAGGTCTGGGAAATAAGCAAATGAAAAATATGTGATGGAAAGACTGAACTGTTTTTTAACTATTTTTATTTTGTATTTTTCTTTTTTCTTTTTATTTTGTAATTTTTTGAAAATCTTAATAAATATCTTATAAATATATATATATATGCTTAGAAATCATGCAGAAATAGAAAGCCCAGCAAGATTCACTGCCACCAAATGGAGAAGGACTTACCGTATTTTTCACTCTATAAGACATACCCGACCATAAGACGCACCTAGTTTTTTGAGGAGTATGTTTTTTGAGGAGGAAAACAAGAAAAAAAATATTCTGAATCCCAAAAGCCAGAACAGCAAGAGGGATTGCTGCGCAGCGATCCCTCTCGCTGTTCTGGCTTCAGCAATAGCTGTGCAGCCTGCATTCGCTCCATAACACACACACACACATTTCCCCTTACTTTTTAGGAGGGAAAAAGTGCATCTTATAGAGCGAAAAAAACGGCAATTCCCATCAGACATCCAACACTTGTAATGTGACTAAGATGTTGAAAAGGTCTAGGCATGTGTGATGATGAGCTATATCATGGGTATGCAAACTAAGGCCTGGGGGCCGGATCCAGCCCAATCGCCTTCTAAATCTGGACCACAGATGGTCCGGGAATCAGCGTGTTTTTACATGAGTAGAATGTGCCCTTTTATTTAAAATGCATCTCCGGTTTATTTGTGGGGGCCTGCCTGGTGTTTTCACATGAGTAGAATGTGTGCTTTGATTTAAAATGCAACTCTGGGTTATTTGTGGGGCATAGGAATTTGTTCATCCCCCCCCCCGAAAATATAGTCCGGCCAACCACATGGTCTGAGGGACGGTGGACTGACTCTTTGCTGAAAAAGTTTGCTGACCCCTGAGCTACATGATAGACGCCTTCTCTATCTAAGTTTCATGGAAATGGAATACGGATAAATATATACTCCAAAAGTATCTGAAGGCACCACATTGGCCTGCCTCTGATTTAGTGTTAATTGGTGCTGTCACAATCTCAGTGACCTATGCTTTTAAAAACTCAAAGGGAAACAGAGTTTCTTTACCAGCTCAACTGAGGATACTACAGATGATAGGTCTTTGGAGGTCTTCTGAAAGCAGATAGACAGCAGTTCAGATTCACCACTGAACGAAATGATGGTAAATTTCCCCAAGATTCCAAGTGTGCTGGATAATAGTACCCTGAAAGTGCATCTTCAACTTACTTAGTATTCCCTCCTTCCTTACTTGCAATAGCAACTGGGGACTTTCCCATCACATTCAAAAGGGAAGGGGCTGTAATTCTACCCCCTCCATGTGCAAGTAGGATATCCTTTGCACCCACCCTTTCCCCATCTGGCATGCAAGGCAGCTATTAAGAAGAAAAGACACTGGACAATTAAATCTCTTAAACAGCTGCTGCATTTCAAGCTGGTGTTTCTATTAAACAAAATGCCTTAGGTCTGTTTCAGTTGTAGAGCAACTGCACAGACCTGATAGTATATTTCACTGCAGTTGGGGGGGGGGGGAGAATGGCCTACGACATAAAAAACAAGGATGCAGGGGAGAATGATGAATTAGCACCAGGAGGGAGAGGCTTCAGAATATGAAACATGCCTGCTAGTTAATTTCCTTCTCCTCAATTCATGCATCACTCAAACAGACACAGCTGCCTCTCTTTCGTTCAGAAGTTGACTGTTCCTGAAAAGGTAAACCTCCACATGGCCAAGGGACAGCTGTAGTCGCCATTGTGCCATGAGTAATGTAAAGTTACTTGGAAATGGCACCTCATTAATTACAGTGAATTCTAAGTAACTTTCAAACTGCTCCTGAGATTATGCTAAACCTGCTAATGGATGTTTACAAGTGTATCCTGAGATGGTAAGATCAATTTAGCTGTATGACACATACTAAGACTATAATAGTTAATAAGGTTGTCAACCAATTAAAGGTTTTCTTCTTGAGTAATCATCTGCCTTTTAACCAATTGATTAAAGCTTCAGTCCTACAGAAACCTACCTGGTAATAAATCCTATTCAACTCAATGAGGTTTCCTTGTGAGTAAACATTTGTAGGATTGTACTATATGCCTTTCTCTGTGTATGCATAATTGCATGTTTGAGACTACCAGCAGGTCAATATAGGTGCCCTTTTGAGGTATGATAATGAAGCTAACCTCAAAAAGGAAAAATGTGCCTTTCAATTGCTGCCCCGCCAATTAAGAACTCCTTTCAGCTTAAATTTTAGTTAATTAAAACAAATTAAAGCACTAATCTCTCATAAGTAAATTAATCTAACATGCAACATTTCATTCCTGCCTCAAGAAATAAAGAAAAGATGTGAGTCAACGGCAATATGAGCTAAAACTGGGTCCCCATAATGGATCCTGTTCTATTAGGCATCCATGATTTTCATTAAGAAATGAATCAATCATCATTTTATTTCATTTCACTTACATGAACATACTGAACATGATTTAATTGCAGACATCCCAGTTTCTCAATGGAAGCGTTAAAAAGGAATCTATTTACTTTGTTAGTTACCATTAGTTCTCCTAAATAATATCAGTGATTGTTAGACTCTAGAGTATTTAACGCATATTATCAACTGCTCAATTGCTTGCTTCTCCAATAAGCCAAATTGCAATACTCAATCAAATGTATGATATGAAGGCCACACAAACACACCTGCAGGACCTTCCCTGTGTTTTTCTATGACTAATTTAACTCTTGGCATCTCGTGAATATATGAACTTTACTCTCTTAGAAAAAGAAAGGAAAGGAGGTGCACTTGATTGAATAAAAATGTTGCCTCTATACTAGCCTTCTCCTGTTAGGATTCCCGCTCTGTGTTTGCAGTCATGAGATTGTTGTCTATCACATGACGGTGTATGTTTTCATTCCATAGAGTAAAGAAAAGAGCTGAAGAAAGCTTTTGAAGCTCCCGAATGACAGACCAGGAGGGAGAAAACTTGCCAGTCGGGCATGTGTCTCTACCAGGGTCCTACACAAGTGCAGGGTGATCCTAAAAACCTGATGCCCTCCAGACATTTAGAACTACAATTCCAGTCCTAGTCAGCATGACCAAAAGCCAGGGATGATGTGGGCTGCAGTCCAGAGCATCTGCTTAGGGAAAGGTGCTATCCCTTTACAGCTTTGGGTCATGTTTCAGGCCTTTGATGTGAGAGCACACAGAGTGGCATTGTTGTGGCTGATCCATAGATATAGACTTTCCTCCACTGGAAGATTTATCACAGTGTGTTATGAGTACGTAGTATTGAAACTGATAGGACTTCCAAGTAAACATATACTTAATCTGGCTACACAACTTTCCTCTTTTATAGTTGGTGTACATTTCTACAGCTGACCTTTAATTTCAGTATTACACTTCATTACTGTTGCGTGAGACATATTGAACATACAATGAAATACTTGGGATACAAATACTGCAGTAATTATTGAGGCCTCTGAATAAATTATGTCATTTAACATCTGCTATTAAGCTATTCCCCACATTTATTGCATCATAACAATGTCATTACAGAGGAAAGCTGTGCAGATAAGCAGCATGGCAATAAATGCACAATATGTATCTAAATGTTTGCTCCTCCATAACTCCTTCTGCTTAATTGTGACAGCCAAGGCTCACCCTCCTTTTTAAATACAGCAAGTTATAATCAATTGTCATATATAAGTCACTGTCCAAGCAATTCTAATACTGTACACCAATTAAGCTGTAGGGAGGGGGGAGGAGGGAGAAAAGAAGCAAGGAATGAGTGATAAAATCAGGTTTTCTTGCTTCATTTTGGGGTGCTCCCTGTGTTTATCAGCTCTGTGTAGAGCCTAATATCTGTAGAGCCTAATATCAAGGAGAATTGAAGGTCCTTCCCTCCCATCTCAAAGCACATCACTAACCCCCTTCCCCCAAGTTGTATCAGGGCCCCACAAAACCTTCTGTGACTGTTTCTTTACATATCAGTGTCTTATAGCTCTGTGCTTGGCTATATATCCATGTTTCTCTAGGTTCATGGGCTCACAAAGAAGTGAGGCTGTCCGAAACCTTCTTGTGGAGCACTGAAAAGCTCCAGATAGTGTTTGTTGCTGTTGTTTAATTCAAGCACAGCAATGGAGATTTTTTTTAAAAAAAAGGTTAAAAGCCTCATATAAGTTAAATAAAAATCGTATGTCTGGAAGATTAATGTATCCAGATAGTATTCTCAGAAATAAGTCTGCTTAGGTCAGTGGGATTTGCACCCAAATGTGAATCTGATTGCTTCTGAAGGAGTCGAGGGAATTTCTACTCCTTATACGGTCCAAATGTAAACGGCACTTCTTCATTTTCGTTTTCCTTGTAGCCTTAAAAACTTTCAACGAACTGAAGCACAACAGATTGAATCACTTAACCTTGTTTTGCTGCTTGTGTTTTTCACACATCTGCGCTCAAGAGTTGTATGCAAAATATGAACAGCCTTATTAGCCTAGAGAAGAGATGCTGTTGTAGAGGAATGGAATGAACTCGCTCAGCAAGTCAAAGCAGCGAAGATGTTTGAAGAGGCCCCCAGACATGAGTGAGCTTCAGGTTCTATGGTTTGGTTACATGATTCCAGATAATCAAGTCATGAAATAAAGTGGCATACATCTGTGAGGATTCAAAGGGAATCTATTCAAGGAAAAGTACCTCTGATGGTGGAGACACAACATAGCTATCATGACAGTCTTTTCCATCCATGATTTTTTCTAATCCTCTTTTAAAGCCATCCAAGTTGGTGGTTTAAAGCCAAGAATAAGGAAGGGTTTCAGGGAAGAATCAAAGTTCAGTAGTAAAGCACTTGTTTTGCGAGCAGAAAGCTCTAGATTCAATCTCCTGCACCTCCAGGTAAGGCTAGGGAAATCTTCTGTTTGACCCTGAAGACCTGCTACCCATCAGCATGAAGCCTTCTGAGTTAGACAGACCAACTGTATAAGACAGCTTCCTATGCTTCTATATATCTTATGGATAGAAAAAACACAATACAGTAGACCGAAGTCCAGCAGGAAAGTCTGGTTTTTGTGTTTCTTAAGCTGGGTGCAAACATTTTCAGAAACTTGGGAACCAATCCATAGAGTTACAACTGGTCACAGATACAGTGGTACCTCTGGTTGCGAACGGGATCCGTTCCAGAGCCCCGTTTGCAACCTGAGCAGAACGCAACCCACGTCTGTGCGTCCGCTTGGGTCGCGATTCGCCGCTTCTGCGCATGCGCATGACGTCATTTTGAGTGTCTGCGCATGCGCAAGTGGCGAAACCTGGAAGTAACCCTTACCGGTACTTATGGGTCACCGTGGGACGCAACCTGAAAAGATTTGACCCGAAGCGTCTTTAACCCAAGGTATGACTGTATACATATTCATTTTCTCCCTATTATACTAAAAATGCAACTTTTTGTAGCCTGTTGTCTGGCTTGCTCATATTTTCAGCAAAAGTGTCGCCCTAGAATTAATGCTCATAATAATAATAATAATAATAATAATAATAATAATAATAATAATAATAATAAATTTTATTTATATCCCGCCCTCCCCAGCCGAAGCCGGGCTCAGGGCGGCTAACAACAATAAAAATAGTTCAACATTCTAAAACATTCATTGTAAAATTAATTAAATCAAATTAAAATCAAATTAATGGCAACCATCAAGCAAATTTTTGTGCAGATTGCCAGAGGAGGGGGTCAGGCTGCGCCCTGACAAAAGGCCTGGTGGAACAGCTCTGTCTTGCAGGCCCTGCGGAAGGATGCCAGGTCCTGCAGGGCTCTAGTCTCTTGTGACAGAGCGTTCCACCAGATTGGAGCCGCGGCCGAGAAGGCCCTGGCTCTAGTTGAGGCCAGCCTAACCTCTCTGAGGCCTGGGATCTTTAGGGTGTTTTTATTTGCAGACCGTAAATTTCTCTGTGGGACATACCAGGAGAGGCGGTCCCGTAGGTACGAGGGTCCTAGGCCGTATAGGGCTTTAAAGGTTAAAACCAGCACCTTAAACCTGATCCTGTACTCCACCGGGAGCCAGTGCAGCTGGTACAGCACCGGATGGATATGATCTCGCAGCGAAGACCCCGTAAGGAGTCTCGCCGCGGCATTCTGCACCCGCTGGAGTTTCTGGGTCAGTCTCAAGGGCAGCCCCACGTAGAGCGAGTTACAATAATCCAGTCTGGAGGTGACCGTCGCATGGATCACAGGGGCTAGGTCAGGGCGAGAGAGATAAGGAGCCAACTGCTTAGCCTGGCAGAGATGAAAAAATGCCGCCTTTGTTATAGCTGTAATCTGCGCCTCCATAGAGAGGGAGGTATCGAAGATTACACCCAAGCTCTTCACGGATGATGCTGGCACTAATTGCACCCCCGCAAGAGACGGGAGTTGCCCCCTCAATCCCATATCGCTCCGTCCCAGCCAGAGGACCTCTGTCTTCGAAGGATTTAACTTCAACCGGCTCCCACGTAACCATCCAGCCACAGCTTCCAGACATCTGGTCAGTGTATCTGGGGCCGAGTCAGAATGGCCATCCAGCAACAGATAGAGTTGGGTGTCATCGGCATACTGATGGCAACCCAGCCCAAAACTCCGGACAAGCTGGGCGAGGGGGCGCATAAAGATGTTAAAAAGCATCGGGGAGAGAATCGCACCCTGAGGCACTCCACACACCAAGGAGTGGCGCGATGACAATTCCCCCCCAAGCGCCACCCTCTGTCCCCGACCGGAGAGAAACGAGCGCAGCCATTGAAGGACTGTGCCCTGGATCCCCACGTCGGCAAGGCGGCGGTCCAGGAGTTCGTGATCGACCATGTCAAAGGCTGCTGACAGGTCTAGAAGAATCAGCAGCCCCGACCCGCCTCGATCCAGCTGCCTGCGGAGATCATCTGTTAGGGCGACCAGAGCCGTCTCGGTCCCATGACCAGCGCGGAAGCCGGACTGGAATGGGTCGAGAGCAGATGTTTCATCCAGAAACCTACCAAGCTGTTCAGCAACCGCTCTCTCAATCACCTTACCCAGGAATGGAAGATTCGAAACCGGGCGGTAATTGGATAGATCTAAAGGATCTAATGATGTTTTCTTTAAGAGCGGACGCACCACTGCCTCCTTCAGTTCCCCTGGGAATATCCCAGTGCCAAGGGACAAATTGATGATATCACCCAGGGGGGCCCGCACCTCGTCTGGACACGCTCTAATCAGCCAGGACGGGCACGGGTCAAGAGGACAAGTGGTGGGCTTTCCAGCTTGGAGGAGTCTGTCCACATCAGCTGGGGATATCCGGTCAAAGTGGTCCAATACTGGACCCGAGGACAGTCGAGGGGCCTCCAGTTCCTTCATTGTATCCAAATTGGCAGGGAGGTCATGGTGGAGCAACAGGACCTTCTCCGCAAAAAAGCTCGCAAATGCCTCACAGCTATGTGTCGAATTGTTATTTAAATTTGGCTGTCCTTCGAGGGACGTTAAAGACCGAATTATACTAAATAATTGCGCCGGGCGAGAGCTAGCGGAGGCAATGGAGGCCGAGAAGTAGGACTTCTTAGCGGCCTTCACTGCCATCTCGTAGGTTTTCATAAAAACCCTATAAGATGTTCTTGAAGCTCCGTCACGTGCACCCCGCCATACTCGCTCTAGCCGTCTGAGGTCCCGCTTCATTTTCCGAAGCTCCTCGGTAAACCAGGGAGCCCGGTTTCTGCGGGGTCGCAGAGGGCGCCTAGGTGCGATCTCATCGATGGCTGCCAGGAGCTGGATATTCCAGCCCTCAACAAGCTCAGTCAATGAGTCGCCAGGGGGAGCAAGGTCCCGCAAGGCCTGACGGAATCTATCAGGGTCCATCAGCCTCCGCGGGCGAGCCCAAATTGGCTCGCCACCTAAGCAGGGTGGGGGTGGAAAATCAATCCTGGCTTTCAGTGCATAGTGATCAGACCATGGCACCTTCATCGAGGGAGACATGATCACATCTATACCGGTGCCAAAGATCAAATCCAGCGTGTGGCCTGCTTGATGTGTGAAGCCTCCTTGTAAAGTCATAATTTTCAGCAGAAGAAACATTTATTTCTCTTATTTTCAGTTGAATTTGTAGTAAAAGGTTATCTAAGTAAACATGAATTGTTCAGTGCATAGCAATGATAGCCTCTGTGGCCAGCCCTTTCTGAACAGCCTGAAACCTTTGTGCGACTGTTCTATTAATCTCCTGCCGCAGAGCAAGCAGAGGTTAGTACGCAATATTACTTGCTACACTGTGCAAGTCAGATGTTATCCTTCTCTTGCTTTAATAACAGAGAGTTGGGATAGAGATCATCGTACCTTCCTATATTTTAATGGCGTGTAGATAGGACAGATGTCAGGGAAGGAGATTGACATATAATACTCTCGCACCTTACCACACTATAATCAGCACACCTTGCACAGACAATAACTGTTTTCACATGAGAACTCTCACCTTGGTCTTCTGAAAAATCACCAAAGTAAAGTTCTACTAGCCAGGCAAACCACTCTTCTCTGTAAAATCTATAGAATACAGAATTAATATAGCATTTCCTGAAGGATGCTTAGCTCCTGGTCCCGTGGAGCTTGTTTTGCTGACCATGCTCACCCCTCTGACAACCTTTGATTCCCACTTCAACCATCAAGAAAGGGTGATTAGATCCCCACCCTGTTCCCAGTGTAGATCTTTATTCCGCCATTGCTCCTGATGTAGATCTCCACTCACCCGTCTTCCCTGGTGGGTTTTATTCTGTGGTTTGTCTCCGGTGCCAAAATGTCTTGGGCCTGCGCTGGTGGCTGATACTCAGCACAGCTTCCATATACAGTGGTACCTCAGGTTAAGTACTTAATTCGTTCTGGAGGTCCGTTCTTTACATGAAACTATTCTTAACCTGAAGCACCACTTTAGCTAATGGGGCCTCCTGCTGCCACCACACGATTTCTGTTCTCATCCTGAAGCAAAGTTCTTAACCTGAGGTATTATTTCTGGGTTAGCGGAGTCTGTAACCTGAAGCGAATGTTACCTGAGGTACCACTGTACTACAAAGTGTCTTTTACAAAGTTTCAAGTCTAAATGAGGAGATAGAAAGGTCAGTACAATACGTTAAAGATAGAGGGATAGTCTGGGAATCTGACAGTCCCTGACTCAGAGAGAGGATTTTTATTTTTGTTTTTGCAAGCTGAGTTGCATTCATTCATTCATTCATTCATTCATTCATTCTATCAGTCTTTATTGCGGCCAGCAGCAGAGCATATGCCCGCGCTGCCCAGAGCGGACGCGCTCCCGAGGGGGGCATGGTGCGGAGGGTGCCCTCCCAGGCGCGGGATAGTCCCTCGGCTGCCCGGAGCGACATGCGTGCGTGCAGCCAGGGCAGAGAGAGCTGCACATGGGGGTGGAGCGAGCCACCCATGGCGGACATTTGGCACGCCACCCACCCGTGGCTCCCAAGCCTCCCCCAAGCTGTCAAAATGAAGGGTGATGGGGGAATACCACCGGCAAAGTGGTGCAGCTCCCCCCTTACCCTGCTGGCTCGGGGTAGTAGGCTAGGGAGTTGCGGGCGCATGCCGCGCCAAATGTCACCCCCCCTCAGTGAGGGCACCTGGGGCGGTTCGCCCCACCGCCCCCCTTCCTATGCCCCTGATTGCAGTCAAAGACCAGACAGTGAGTTGCATCCAAACTTCCAGCGGATCTCATCTCAGAAATCCTGCCTAACAGACAACTCTTTTGCAGAAGCATCAGACTCTGTGAATTAATCTCACAACTACCATAGCTCTTCTTCAGCTTTTCCCACTTCAAAGCTTAAATATAATATTTTTAAAATGTGGCTGGATTTCTGAAAACCTGTTGTTGAATCATAGCTATCTAACTGAATGAAGCTTCCTGAAAAGATTCTTGGTTTGCAGGGGAAATCTTCCAGGCAGCCACAAATAATACTTTCAACATAATCCTGGCAGTTCAGCACACATGTTCCTGGGTTGCCTTTGCTCTGAAATGCTCCCTTCCGTTTATTCAGATCTCCCCTCCAATGTCCCTTTCCTCTCCCCTCCCCTGAATACACGCAATAACCCTTCTAAGTTGGCCTGCACAACCTCCCAGATTTTTCCTCATCCATTTATTTGCAGACATTAGTCTTGAGCTCCTCGTCGTCTTCTGCTAAGTGGGAGGTTGTTCTGGCCTTCAAAATGTGATATGGATCAGTGCTCTGGATAACCAGCATCTCCCTGTGCTCCTTCACAGCTGTCTCATTAACTACCACTTCTTCTCCAAATCCTCGCATGTTCCTTATTGTCTTTTCTATATACACAGAAAGCGCTACTGCACAGCTTTGCTCCACAATGCGAACAGGATGCATAAGTCCCACCGAGCCTTTTCTACGTCTTCCTCTTCTGTTCTACCAGACCATAAAGGGGAAAGTACAGCAGGATTTGGTTATATATTCAAGGAACCGGAGAGCCATGCAAAGTTATTTCTTAGGAGTAAATGAAAAGAGACCATAACTCTCCAAACATCTGTCTGCTCTACTCCAATCCTCACCATTTCGGGAGCCAATTTACAGTTGCCTTCTTGTTTAAATTATCTTTTTTTTTCCCCCTCTTCCATGCTGCATAATGATATTGCACAGCACTCCATTTTCATGCCTCAGCCAGACTATTGTCTATTAAAATGAGGAATGGGGAGACAATAGACTGGTGGATCCTCCTGGTATAGATCCCTCATAAAGATCAATGGGAAATGCCTTCTTAAATACTATCGGTTGTATATAAATTAAAAATATTACTTGAAGAAAGACATCTGCAACTTCACTGTTATTCAACCCTTATCCTTTGGAAGCTTGCAAAAACCATCTCATAGAATATTTTGGGCAGGCACTTGGTGATGGTGATTAAGCAGATGTGAAATTATTTAACATTGACTATATTTCATACTCTTTGGAAATAATAATTATTATAATAACTTGTTAGCACACTGAGCCTCTGGGCTAGATAGGGGAATAGGATCAAATACATATTTGTAAGAATTATTATCATCTCTGTGTTAGATTTGTGCATTAATTATTTAGCCACTTACTTTCAAATGCTACGTTTTCGTAACTTATCTATTAATCCAAATTAATATCATAAAAGAATTTTTTTAAGGGTGTGCCAGGCCAAACACAGCCATAAATCTGATACTGATCAGAGCCGAGAGACACGCAATCAAGCTCTCCTTCCCAGTCATGGTGGTGGTTTGGTTACATAATCATGCAATTAAGTGTACAAATCCACATCAAAATGTTTGGAATCTGAATTAATTACCTGCATATGACTCACTGACATTAGAACATGAATTATCTTCCCAATATTTGGCATTGTTGCCAAAAATATAATGGAGAACATTAAGTAACTGTTGAAATAAAAAGTATTAAATAGAGGGATGATCTGGAGGAGAATGTGGCTCTTTTCCAGGTGTACAACTTGTAATTATGATGGGTGGTGTGTGTGTGGGGAGAGAGAGAGAGAGAGAGAGAGAGAGAGAGAGAGAGAGAGAGAGAGAGAGAGAGAGAGAGACTCTTGTATCACTGTGTAGATGAAACCCTCCCACCACCCAGGAGTTGGCAGTTTGGCCAGCTTCCGTTTGCAAGGACCCAAAAGGAATTTGGGCACATAGTGTATGTTCCAATGTCCCACATGCACACTCAAGTACAACATTGTATTCCCACTTATTCTCCACTTATACAGGAAAAAGTACTAAGAGACCACTGGGCACACTGTTGATTTTATGTGCATTTTTTATTTGTACAGTGGTACCTTGGGTTACAGATGCTTCAGGTTACAGATGCTTCAGGTTACAAACGCTTCAGGTTACAGACTCTGCTAACCCAGAAATAGTACTTCGGGTTAAGAACTTTGCTTCAGGATGAGAACAGAAATTGCGTGGCAGTGGCGTGGCGGCAGCAGGAGGCCCCATTAGCTAAAGTGGTGCTTCAGGTTAAGAACAATTTCAAGTTAAGAACGGACCTCCAGAACGAATTAAGCTCTTAACCCAAGGTATCACTGTACATCACTTTAAACTCCTATTTGTAAGTCACTTACAACTCCCCCTCTTATTGTGATCATTTGCTATGTCTTGATTTGTTGAGGCAACAGCCTGTACTGCTGACTTTTTAGACTTGCTGAGTAGTGATGGAATGTATTCGTGTTGTGGTGTGAAGAGATAGGCTTGTTGTAAAGCATGGATGCGTTTTAACATGGGATGGCTACAAGTTTGGCACAAGTCTTGGTGTATTGTACCAAACATCTATTATTTTCAGAGCAGAAGCTGTTTTAGTCTGTCTTGTGGAATCTTAAAAACTAAAGGTTCTTACAGACAGGCTGTTTGATTCTTATACTACATTTTTTTCTTTTTTTAAAAAAAGCTTAGATGCTTTCATATTGTCATGTGGTTTGGATATCATGGCATTGTCTCATCATTGCTGGGGGGGGGGGAGCTGGTGCCTTTATAATGAAAAACTGGAAACAAACAGAGAGGAGAACGACACATTCCATTAGACATGTTTACATACATGCTCAATCCAATAGAAATTATGTTAATATAAGAACATGCCAAAAATGCACATATAAAAAATGTAAAATTAGTGAAAAGAGGTTGTGGGTACCTCGGGTTAAGAACTTAATTCATTCTGGAGGTCCGTTCGTAACCTGAAACTGTTCTTAACCTGAGGTACCACTTTAGCTAATGGGGCCTCCCGCTGCCGCCGCACCATCATCATGTGATTTCTGTTCTCATCCTGAAACAAAGTTCTTAACCCAAGGTACTATTTCTGGGTTAGCGGTGTCTGTAACCTGAAGCGTCTTTAACCTGAAGGGTCTGTAACCCGAGGTACCACTGTAATGGTATTATTAACAATAGAAATAGCATATCTAGGATAAAGGACAACATAGAAATTGAAAAAGAGGTGAAAACAGAGGAGAAAGAGTGGGTTATGAAGAGGAAGTAAGATAATTGAGAATAGGTTTTGAAGGGGAGATGTTATCATCTATTTGATTCTATCACTCCAATAACTTATTAAAAGGACCAGTCATTTGCTTCTAAGTCTATTGCTTCTAAGAGATGTTTTCAGGGTGCATGGCAAGTTGGTTAACCCACACTTTCTAACCCAGTTATCCTGCCAATTTTTTAATGACAAAAATTCCAATATGCAAAGTGATGGGAAATAGCACCGGGAAGAGCAGGATCACAACCAAATACCGGCAGCATCAAACAACTTCCACACTAGCAGATCAGGATGAAGGCTCACTGAACAGGTGACATTGTACAAGTTTTATGCAAATGTTTCAGCATTAATGTTCATTAAGCAGTTGGTCTGGAAGCTCCCTAACAGGTTTATTACTTACTAGCTTCATTCATCATCTGCCAGCTTCACCAAATGACTTTTCAATCTTCCAGGCCATTTTCAGAAGCAGCACTTCATTCTCTTCCTGCACCTGTAATTCAAATGCAAAATGCACATTAGCTAGAGAGTGTATATGATGTAAAACTGACACCTGTCTGTTTGCTATCTTGCACGAACAACATTCATGAGTGACACATCCCAGTCTAATAGATTTTCCTAGGGTTGTTGGTGTAAGCTACTAAAATCAGTCATTTGGGCACTAGAAATTAAGCCATTTCACAATGAGCAGCTAAAAATATGCACCTAAAGCCTCTTACCTGCTTTCCCCTTTGTAGACTCATTAGATCACTAAGATCATCAAGGGAGACTTTATTCATGAGACTGAAATCCACAGATTGCCACCTGACAGAAACACAGAAGCAGGCATTTTCTGCCATTGTACCTGTGCTTTGGAAAAACTCCCCCTCCCCCCATCTTATAGATAACACTCTGTATTATGTGTTTCAGACATCTTTTGAAGACATACCTTTTCCCTCAGGATTACAAATGCACTGTGTGTACATGCACACATGTATTTCCAGATGCTTCTTTATTGTTATACAGTTTATATTGATGATTTTATTGTATCTTTTATGTGTTTGCTGTGCACTGCTCTGAGATTATTTTAATAATAAGCTTGGAAATGTTCCCAGATAGATAAATAATTGTCCCTTCTTTAGTCATATCCCAGCACTGACAATTATATTTCAGAACCCCATAAGGCTCATTTCTCAGGGTTATCCGTGACTGGCATTTGGAAACAAACCACCACCACTCTCATACAGTGGTACCTCGGTTTAAGAGCAGCCCTGTTTAAGAACTACAGTGGACGCTTGGGTTGTGAACATGATCCGTGCAGGAAGCATGTTCACAACCCACATCGTCTGCAACCCACAGCGCCGCGTCTGTGCATGCGCAGGTCGCAATTCAGCACTTCTGCGCATGTGCAAGCGCAAGCACCGAAACCTGGAAGTAACCTGTTCCGGTACTTCCGGGTTTGGCGCAGTGTGAAACCCGAAGCGTCTGTAACCCAAGGTATGACTGTATTCGGTTTACGAACTCCGCAAAACCGGAAGTGGTGTCCCGGTTTGCACATTTTACCTCAGTCTAAGAACAGAATCCGAATGGTGGAAGGGCACCAGTGGCGGGAGGCCTCATTAGGGAAAGTGTGCCTCGGTTTAAGAATGGTTTTGGTTTAAGAACAGACTTCCGGAATGGATTAAGTTCGTAAACCAAGGTAGCACTGTAATGGAAAGGTATGTGCATGTTAGGCCATCCTAATATGTAATGCAAAACATCTTTACTTCAGTATATGAATATTGCTGACATCGTTTCCAAAATTGTGTACAAGGTTTCGTTTTGTTTTTTAAAAGAACCTGTGATATAGTTTCCTGAAAGGAACTCAGTCAAAATTGCATGTTGCATGAAGAAGTAATAACTGAGATATCTCTTCATTGTACAAGATGGTTTCCATCATGAATCTCAAATTACATTCTGCTTTCATATCCAATACCATCTCAAAGGGAACTTGGGGTTTTTTTAAATTGGGAAAAAGTACAATATTTCTGGAGATAAAAGCAAACAGCTGAAAACCATTCTCTCCTTATGGTCTTGGCCTGTATTATAATCATTTCCTTTCAAAGTAAGGGTGATCTGAGTAATACCAGGTGTACACAGTATGTGTGCTTTATTTTATATCGGTCTGTTTTGCCCTCATTTTTTAATAATTTGTACCTTCTCCAGCTATTATGTATAATCCCCAGCAGGACTTCAGAAAAAGAGTTAATTGTTGTGGACCATGTAAGATTGGGCAATTGGCCAAAAGCCACTCAGGATGCCCAGGTTGCACACTTCTGAACTAGAGAAAGAAAACAAGGGCATGTTTTTGGACACTATACACACCTCCTGGAGGATGTACATATTACCTGGAAAGTGTACAAACTGAAGTCAAGATGTGCACATTCCCCAAGGCCTGTTGAAGACTCTATAATGGCTAGATGGTATACAAAATTCAGTACTGCAATGAAAATTCCCCAAAGCTAATTGGAGATTTCTGCATATTGTCCAGAGAATGTACAAAATACAGTTAAGATATGCACATCCCCCCATGTTGACACTATGCATAATGACCAAAGAACATGCAATGTTGATAAATGCAAATTCCCCAAAGCTTCTTGAAGATTGTGTATATTGACTGGGAAATATGTACAATTTCCTCTGCATGGACAGATTATGTGCACATTCTCCATAAAGCCTGGTGAATTTGCATAATGGCCAGTTGTTTTGCACATTAATTATTCAACTTACATTAAACCTAACAACTACACTGTGCTTTATTTCTGCATTGGGCTTTATTTTCCCTCCTGACTGGTTTTAAACTGCTAAAAGCCAGTGTCTTCTTGTCCTGGGATTTAAATAAGTCTTTCCCTTGCTTCCCTTGTCTTGCAAGCTCCTCTAAGGGCTAACTAAATACGCTCATAAATATGCAACAGGTAGCTACAGCAGGTCGGGGAGATCGTATGCACACACATGCCAATGAGGCTAGGAGTCTCAGAAAAACAAAGACTTCCAATGGTGCCATTAGACACTTTTTAGCCTAAGGCATGGGTAGGCAAACTAAGGCCCGGGGGCCGAATCCGGCCCAATCGCCTTCTCAATCTGGCCCGTGGACGGTCCAGGAATCAGTGTATTTTTACATGAGTAGAATGTGTCCTTTTATCTAAAATGCATCTCTGGGTTATTTGTGGGTCATAGGAATTCATTCATTTTTTCCTTCAAAATATAGTCCGGCCCCCCACAAGGTCTGAGGGACAGTGGACCGGCCCCCTGATGAATAAGTTTGCTGACCCCTGGCCTAAGGCTCATCTTTGTCTAGGTTGGAGGCAATTGGTGACTTAAGAGTCTCTCTCTCTCTCTCTCTCTCTCTTTTAGCTTTATTAGTACAGTGGTACCTTGGGTTAAGTACTTACTTCATTCCGGAGGTCCGTTCTTAACATGAAACTGTTCTTAACCTGAAGCACCACTTTAGATAATGGGGCCTCCTGCTGCTGCCGCGCTGCTGGGGCACAATTTCTGTTCTCATCCTGAAGCAAAGTTCTTAACTTGAGGTACTGTTTCTGGGTTAGCAGAGTTTGTAACCTGAAGCGTATGTAACCCAAGGTACCACTGTAAATTTATTTAAGATTCAACAATAACAATAAATCAACAATAACTAATACATCAGTTCACTATTTGCTACAGTTGACCATCTTTAACAATAGTTAACAAACTACAAAACATCGCTTAACAGTCTCAGTTGGGGACTTAACAGATAAGCTTCCCTCTGCTGTGTGCTGCCTTCGCAGTGATAAATGGGCTTCTCCAACCCTGTAGCTAGTTCAAGAAAACAAGATGCATAGCTGCCTGCTGTGCATTTAACTGAATGCCTAGTGTGGCCTTGATCCATGCAGCTCAGGGCTAAAATGAACTGAAGGTAAAAACAGTGGTGGGTAGGATCCCCCACGCTTGGAGCCTACTCTGCTCACAGCGTCAATTACTTGAAGTATGGAATCCTACAACCATCCACTACACCCATTTGGGTTCTTACAACCATCCAGAGCCCCCAGCTAACCTAAGTTGCTGATCTGGCACATAGAAGAACAGCTAATGTAGGAGGAATCTACAAATACAATCCTGGTAAATTTGAACTGAGAAACTGTGTAATCAAAACAGGGATCTTTCTTTGATGTAATGACTGTGCCCACGTGCACACAAAAGAAACTAAATAAGAAATAAGAGGGGGGGAGATAGGGATAAGGGGGGCAATGATTTACCAAAATGAGGGAATCTGGACTGTTTTGGGCACATTAGGCAGTTTTTAAGGTATGAAGCTTATTTTTTTCTAATGTGATTCTGTAGATAAGAAACTTTTTTAAAAAAATAAATTGGGCAGTACCTCATAAGTTATTTATTGCAGATCATTTTAATATAAGTCCAGGCTAGGTGCCAGTTTCTGGAGCTTTTAATGGTCTTTTTGCTTTTATTTTAAGTTCGATTTCCTACTCATGCAGAATGTCCTTTTATTTATCCACCAAATGGAACACAGTGAATGTTGAGCCAGAGTTAAACTCAGCAAACCCTGACGTTCTCAAATCACATATTTGTCAGCTCCGTCTAGAAAAAGAGGCGCTATGAAGACAGTTTTGCATTTCTACAAGTTTGCCATGTATGCAAGTAGATAATTGAGTGCAGAATCCACCCATTACACCTTCTATAAAAGCAACAACACTGGTCTCTTATCCTTTTTGGCAGCAAAGAATAGAAATTAATCAACCTGTCAATTTCAGGATCTCTCAATATTTTCAGTCTTGTTTTCAGTTAGTTCCATTTGTGCATCAGTCTGCATTTTTTAAAAGTCCATGCAAAAATTTATCCTAATAAACATATTTTTAAAATCAATCTTCCTTAATATTTTGTACATTGTTTTCACTGACATAGGCATTCTGGTATGAGCTTTCCTCTAATCTACTTATTTTTAAAAAATACACATTGGTGGGAGAACTGCATTGCAAAATTTGGAGAAATGTAAATTTCTAATGTTTTGGTTCACATATTGGTTCAGGAAGTCAGAATTAGGCAAGTTCAAATTAAAACTACAGAGGTGAGGTTACAGGGAACCAGGCAGAGGGCCTTCTCAGTAGTGGCGTCTGCCCTGTGGAAACCCTCCCATCAGATGTCAAAGCAATAAGCAACTACAGTGGTACCTCGCAAGACGAATGCCTCGGAAGATGGAAAACTCGCAAGACGAAAGAGTTTTTCATTTTTTGAGCTGCTTCGCAAGACGAATTTCCCTATGGGCTTGCTTCGCAAGACAAAAACGTCTTGCAAGTTTGTTTCCTTTTTCTTAAAACCATTAATACCCAGGGTGCATTGCTTGAAGAGGTGCAGTTGCGACTTGACTTCGAGGAGCAACTCATAGCACGCGGTGTGGTAGCCTTTTTTGAGGTTTTTGAAGACTTTGGTGATTTTTGAAGCTTTTCCAAAACTTCTTTTGCAGCCATTTGGTAAGTTAAACTTTTAAAACTTTTTTTGGGGGGGTGGATTTTGGGTTGGGGTGTTTGGAATTCAAGGACTTGGTGTTGGGGAGGGGTTTGCAAGAATCTGGAAGCTTGTGTGTTTTTTCCTGCATTTTTATGATTTTTTGTGACCATTGGGGCACTCTGCTGTTGTTAAAAAAAAAAAGATTTCTGGGTTTGGATTTCTGTGTGGTGGGTGGCTGGGGGGGGGGTCAGGGAATTGTTGAGAAGGGGTTTGCAAGAATCTGGAAGCTTGTGTGTTTTCTGGGAGGTTTGGTGCTTTTGAATTTTTTGGATGTGAAGCATGTGCTGCCATGGGGCCCAAGAAGACTGCTGCTGCTGCAGAGGCCGGCGAGAGGAAGAAGGAGAAGGTGACGCTGGAAATGAAGAAGGAGATCATCCAGAAGCACGACGGTGGAATGCATGTGACAGACCTCGCCAGGGAGTACGGGAGGAATCCATCGACCATCAGGACCATCCTGAAGATGAGGGAGAAGATCCTTGCGACTGATGTAGCCAAGGAAGTCACCAGGATCGTGAAGAACCGCCCAGCTGTTCTGGAGGAGGTAGAGAAGTTGCTGCTCATCTGGTTAGAAGAGAAGCAGCATGCTGGGGACACAGTGACTGAGGCTGTCATTTGTGAGTAGGCCAAGGCCTTGCACGCAGACCTCGTCCGGCAACAGCCAGGAACCTCAGGCGAGCCAGAAGTCGTCAGCAAGCTGGTGGAGGAGCACGACCACGAGCTGACCACCCAGGAGCTGGTCGAACTGCAGGCAGAGGCTGCGCAGGAGCAGGCCTTGCTGGAAGAGGAGGGAGCAACTGAGGAATGGCTGTCCTCCAAAGAACTGAGGGACATTTGCCAGAAGTGGAAAGATGTGCAGGCTTTCGCACAGTGGCACCACCCTGACAAGGACCTGACACGTGACCTTGCGAACACTTTTGATACGAGGGTCATGTCGTCTTTCAGGGAGGTGCTGAAAAGGCGGATGAAGCAGCAGACCATGGACAGGTTCTTCAGCAAGAAGCAAAGAGTGGAAGAGGAACCTTCTTCGAGTTTTCCCCCAGAGTCTTAGAAAATGTATGTACAGTACACTTTGGTGATTTTTAAATGCTTTTCTGTCATGTTTAGAAACTTAAATTATTGTTCCTTCAATTTTTGAAATGCTCTTTACAGTATGTGTGACTTTAAAGAGCACTTAATAAACTCTTTTTGTTCCAAATTTGGCTTTGTTTGGACTTTTTTTGACCATAGGAACACATTAATTGATTTTCAATGCATTCCTATGGGAAATCATGGTTCGCAAGACGAAAAATTCGCAAGACGAAAAAACTCGCAGAACGAATTAATTTCGTCTTGCGAGGCACCACTGTATCTTACTTTTAAAAGACCTCTGAAGGCAGACCTGTTTAGGGAAGTTTTTAATGTTTAATGCTGTATTGTGTTTTTAAAATTCAGTTGGGAGCCGCCCAGAGTGGCTGGGGAAACCCAGCCAGATGGGCGGGGTATAAATTATTATTATTATTATTATTATTATTATTATTATTATTATTATTATTATTATCATCATCATTAGCTGAGATTCCTATATTGCAAGGGGTTAGACTTGGGTCCTTTCCCACTCTATGACTCTATGATTTTGTGATTCAACTAAATCATTTCACACATAGAACAACTTTAGTAATTACAAAATAACTCCACTGACATCTCCTTCCCTCATATGCTTCCTGTACCACACCTAAATTTGCTGCAGAGGGCCTCTAGAACAGATTTGGGAGGTGTGGGCGGAGGAGATGAAGGGGAAGTTCCATTGTGCTCTTGAAATTATTTCCATGTGTACACAACCCACAGAGTTGGCATATACCGTATTTTTTGCACCGTAACACTCACTTTTTTCCTCCTAGAAAGTAAGGGGAAATGTCTGTGCGTGTTATGGAGCGAATGCCTGCGGGTGGCGGGGGGGGGATCTGCTGCAGTCGTGAGCAGAGGATCCATGGTTCCCCTTCCTTCCCTCCTCCGTGGTTACAAACATGGATCCACATGGATCCTCAGGATTTTTGCATTGGGCTTCTCCAAACTCACTGTCAGATCACATGTCTGTGGCCACAGCATGAACCACAAAAATCACATATCCACTATTTCGTTGAGAATATTTTTTTTCTTGTTTTCCTCCTCTAAAAACTACGTGCGTGTTATGGTCTGGTGCGTGTTATAGAGCGAAAAATACGGTAAATAGCTGTTTTCTGCTAGGGAATGGGTGCAGAACCTCCAGCTCCCATGCCTCATTAGATCTGCCAGTCTTCCCCATTTGGTCCAACAGGCCACGTTGACCAAGTTACGTCAGTTCTGGAGCAGGTAAAGTCATGGCACCATACTCAGTCCTCCATTTTGATGCCGAGTCATTCATGTACGGTTGTGTGTGGATACTCAGCCATCAGAGAATATACCTAACAGAAGTATAGATCAATTCCCATTCTGCAATCTTGTCAACAAAGAACAACATCACGGAAGACCTGATCAAACACTTTTCTGAAATAAAGATACACTATGCTCACAGCATCCCCATGATCTACCAGACTAATAATTCTATCACAAATGCAGAATGGCATGGGTTGTTGTTGTTGTTTCTTGATAAAGTCATGCTAGCTCCTGGTGATCAATACATTGTTTTTCTGCATTGACTGCTATTGTAGAATTTTCCCCAGGATCACCTGAGGATGAGATATTTCATATCATCTGCTAAATTATGCAATATAAGCAACTATCAAAAAATAAATCAATTTGTCTAATTTGGTAGGATAATTAATTTGACTTTTTCTTGGCACAGAATTTTGGCTATCTATGTGTGGTGTTCTTATTTTTTATCTTTTTATCGCAGAATACACAGCTCTGACATTACATTTGCCTCTTTAAAAACGATTTTCAAAATCAGTTATCTACCAATTACAGTCAGAGCATTTCCTGGGCAACAGGGAACTTATTTCATTAGTTGGAGTCAGCTTGCAACAAGATAAGAATGCTCTATGCTTTCTGCATTCTAGTAAATCCCTGGGCAAATGGACATCATCACCTTGTGTGTCAAGCTTTTTTGAAGAGAGTATAGAGAAAAGAGATTGTAACTGAATTCCTTCTATAGTAGCTGAGGTGAGAACTCCTGTGGAATTCAGTTGCAAATTGCAAAACCACTGCTTGTGAGTATATATCCTAAGAGAGATTTTATCATAATTGTACTGTGGCCTAGTAAAGGTAAAGGTAAAGGACCTCTGGACAGGTAAGTCCAGTCAAAGACGACTATGGGGTTGTGGCACTCATCTCACTTTCACGCCAGGGGAGCCAGCGTTTGTCCACAGACAGCTTTTCGGGTCATGTGGCCAGTATGACTAAACCGCTACTGGCGTACGGAGGACTGTGACGAGTGCCAGAGTGCACAGAAACGCCGTTTACCTTCCTGCCGCAGCGGTACCTATTTATCTACTTGCACTGGTGTGCTTTCGAACTGCTAGGTTGGCAGGAGCTGGGACAGAGCAACAGGAGCTCATCGCGTTGTGGGGTTTGAACCGCCAACCTTCCAATCAGCAAGCCCAAGAGGCTCAGTGGTTTAGGCCACAGCGCCACCCGCATCTAGTATATGGTAATACCTAGTATATGGTAATACACTGACAGCCATGTCAGGCAAATTGTAATAGAAACATGTAATACCTAGTATATGGTAATACACTGGCAGCCATGTCAGGCAAATGGTAGTAGGAACACGTATAAGAGAGCAATCCAGAGGGGTGTTGGAGGATGAAAGGCAGAGGAACTGCCAGATCCAAAACCCTGCCGTGCTTGAATTTGTAGGGTAGAACGGCAGTGAGGGCAGCCTTTCCTTTTGTGTGTGTGTGTTTCTCCAGCTTGGTCCCAACAGGAAGGAAAATCCATCTGTTTTGGTGTCAGGGAAATGGATCAACACCTCAATGACCACCTCTTTCCATATGAACCGACCCAGACACTGATCATAACCTGAGGGCCTTCTTTTAGGGTTGCCATATTTCAAACAGTGAAACTCCAGGCAGCTTTTTTTGGCAGAGTTGTTGTGCCTCCTGACAAGCAGCTTTGATAACTGGACTAGGGTTTGTGTGTGACAATTTCAGGTTTATGTTCTGCTGAACTGGCACCAAAAGTCACAGAAACTAAGTGTAAACTGATTTGACAGAAGTAGTTGTGTGTGATCCAGAGGCAGAAGGACCCGAGTGTCCAGCGTTTTCCAAGAAAGCACAACTAACAGAACAAGTAAAGAGCACAGAAAATACAAAGTGATCTATTACTTCCCCAAATCACTGTGGCTGGAGAGCCCAAGTAAAATCATTTCCTCTTATTAGATGCTATGGACATCAGTCACAAAAGAGCCTTTACCCTCTACCCATCTGCCATTTTCCATACATGGTGAGCTTAGAAATAAATGTTTACTTTTTGCTGAAATACTGAAGATTTTTTTTTAATGTTCAAATCTCACAATCACTTGAAATTACTTCAGAACCCCAACTTCAATTCAGTGAGCTTCAGAAATAATCTGCTTCAGTTTGGACAAGTCCCAAATGTCTCTGAAGGCTTCCACTTGAGTTTTTGATTTTGAATTCTTCTAAATTTGATGCACAAAATCTTAGTAATACATCAACACACATATACATTGGTTCCTATACACACAATCTGAAGTCCTTTTGCAGGGTATAGGATCATCCATACTGGAGCTTGTGCATGTTTAGGTGTATGCATGTAGACCCTATGATCCTTGAATGCAGAATGGATGGAGGCAGCATTATCAGACACAACCCTAAACAGCCAACCAGAACAAAATAATAATCTTCATCTGATAAGGAAGGAGAGCAAGACAGACCTGCTGAGGCAGGAAGATCACTGGGCCATTTGTACATGAATTAATACCTGATTGGAGCTCTCTCTCTCTTTCCATATATAAACACAAGCCACGCACAGGCAAGATAATTGGTATAGATCTTTCATTCACATCACTCTGCTGATAATAATGGGGAAATGTGCATTGACAGAATGCATTGAGCAAGTTGGGGAAGTTAACAGAGATGTCCTTTATGAATAATCTGACCGTGTGTGTGTGTGTGCGCGCGTGTGCACACACACACACACACACACACTCTACCTCCTTTAGCACATTTTTGCCTGACTGAGCTGTAAGTGTACATCAGGCAACTAGGGAGTATTATCTTCTACAGAGTTCAGTGCAAAAAGCTCTGATAAATAGCAACAATAAAGCTTTCAAGCATTACAATCAATACTTAATGGAATAATGTAAATCCAGCCCAGGGATGACTGGGGGATTCTGCTATCTAGCAAAAAGCAAGAGATTGATGCACAGCTGCAAAGGTGCTTCCTTTTTTTCTGATGTAAGCTGAGAGGAGGGTACAATAATGCACTAAAGTTGCTTTGCTTGTATTGTGCAGATATTGCTCTTTTCATCTTCATTTTTAATGGGAGGGGGGAGCCCCAGAGACTCAGTCTCTCCCAAAGCTCTGCTTTAAAAAAGTTGTGCTGTTCTCCTCTTTAGACACATTTACACATCTTCCATCAGCTTGGGGTGGGGGGCGAGGGGAGAGATTGCAGTAACAACCCCACCACACACACACACACACACACACACACACACACACACAAAACCACCACCAAAGAAACAGATCTGCCTTGAGGCAGCAGAAAATGCATGTGATAAGGGAATAGCCATGAAGTGCAAAGGAGTATTTAGGTTTTAGAGGTCTTTGACTGGAGACTGTATAGGCAATGTGAAGGATGTGTGAAAAATTCAAAATCAAAGCACAAGAATAAAGAGGATAATATAAGAAAACTTGCTTGAAAGTCACAACTGTCCACAAAAGAACATGGTGAAGATGGAGTTGGCAGGGAGACATCAAAGAAGACTAAAGGCAGCTCCATACTAGAGAGAAAAGAGGGGGAAAGAGTTACATGGAGTTGCCTTCATTTGTACTAGAGTACAAGATCAGATAGGGACATGGGTCTAAACCACAGAGCCTAGGGCTTGCGGACCAGAAGCGAGATGAGCGCCGCAACCCCAGAGTCGTCAGCGACTGGACCTAACGGTCAGGGGTCCTTTAACCTTTACCTAGTTAACTAGTTCCATTAACACAGGAATATGGCAGGTGGCACTGTGGGTTAAACCACAGAGCCTAGGACTTGCAGATCAGAAGGTCGGCGGTTCGAATCCCCGCGACGGGGTGAGCTCCCGTTCCCCGGTCCCTGCTCCTGCCCACCTAGCAGTTCAAATGCACTTCAAGTGCAAGTAGATAAATAGGTACCGCTCTGGCGGGAAGGTAAACAGCGTTTCCGTGGGCTGCTCTGGTTCGCCAAAAGCAGCTTTGTCATGCTGGCCACATGACCTGGAAGCTGTCTGTAGACAAACGCCGGCTCCCTCAGCCTATAGAGTGAGATGAGCGCACAACCCCAGAGTCGTCTGCAACTAGACCTAATGGTCAGGGGTACCTTTACCTTTACAAGATCAGATGGGCAAAGGGTGGTGAACCATTCTTGGAAATGCAATAGGCTTGTTGTTGTTGTTGTGGGGAAATTGCCTGTTCAGAGTTGACCCAACCCCACTTTGCTTGTTTCTCTCTAGAGGGAGAGCAGGGTCACACCTTGTAGCCCTGACCCTGCCATGATATGTCTAGCTGCCATGGTGGTCCATGTATTGGACGGGGCAGACTTTGGTAATCTTTATGCGCGATGAGCAGGATTGTAATTGTGAGAGGAGAATGACTGGAGAGGGCTACTGTCGAAAGCAGGGTTTAAATCACTGCCTATCCTGCTACTGGGAACATATTTGCCGGGGTTACATTTATGAGGAGAATCTCTTGTTAACCTGTCAACAGCACAGTGCAAGCCATCAGACTTTGCTGCCACCATGTAAAATGAGCTGAAAGAACTGGGTATACCCTGCCAAAAAAAAAAAAGGCAAAACATTCACAAGGAAATAGTCTGCAGCCCCAACTGTGGCACTCCATTTCAGCCAGACCCCTTTCCAGACCTGAGAATTCAGACTCTCAGCCTGATGTTGGCACCAATTCACCATTACGTCAAGTTAGATGAAGTTCCACATGGAGTATATCATTATTTTTGCTCCTCTTCTGACTTTAGAATATGCCTTCATTTTTATTTACCACATGGGGATAAATATCTACATGTGTAGCTAATTTGAAATTATTATTTTTTAACTAAAGCCATTTTAAAGAGGATGACATTCCGTGTGACATTCGGGGTGACAGGCTTCTGGGTTAGAGTTGTCCTTGAACATGCTGGGGAATTTTTGGAAGTCAGCTATGAATTTCATTTGCAGGACCAGCTTTCAGCTCTTTCTTTCTGCCATGCTCCACAAAAGGTTCAAATGCATATCGCAGTTCAAATGGGTACACTCTGCATTGACTCCAACTATCCCAACCGACCAGAGACAACTTTAAGTTCTTATGCTGGGAAGCCTTTTCAAAGTTTCATGCATATGATTGTGGCCAGTGGTCCTACTTTACAGAGGGCAGCCCTCTCCTTGAAGCACTATCTAGTTCAAATCTGGTTTAAAGTTTAAATCAGGGCAGTTTAATCTGCCTTGCTTATTTAACGTATATGCAGAATTCATCATGCGAAAGGCTGGACTGGATGAATCCCAAGCCAGAATTGACTGCTGGAAGAAATATCAACAACCTCAGATATGCAGATGACACAACCTTGATGGTAGAAAGTGAGGAAGAATTAAATAACCTCTTAATGAGGGTGAAAGAGGAGAGCGCAAAATATGGTCTGAAGCTCAACATCAAAAAAATGAAGATCATGGCCACTGGGCCCATCACCTCCTGGCAAATAGAAGGGGAAGAAATGGAGGCAGTGAGAGATTTTACTTTTTGGGCTCCATGATCACTGCAGATGGTGACAGTAGCCATGAAATTAAAAGACGCCTGCTTCTTGGGAGAAAAGCAATGACAAACCTAGACAGCATCCTAAAAAGTAGAGACATCACCTTGCCAACAAAGGTCCGTATAGTTAAAGCTATGGTTTTCCCAGTAGTGATGTATGGAAGTGAGAGCTGGACCATAAAGAAGGCTGACTGCCGAAGAACTGATGCTTTTGAATTATGGTGCTGGAGGAGATTCTTGAGAGTCCCATGAACTGCAAGAAGATCAAATCTATCCATTCTTAAGGAAATCAGCCCTGAGGCTCACTGGAAGGACAGATCGTGAAGCTGAGGCTCCAATACTTTGGCCACCTCATGAGAAGAGAAGACTCCTTGGAAAAGACCCTGATGTTGGGAAAGATGGAGGGCACAAGGAGAAAGGGACGACAGAGGACAAGATGGTTGGATAGTGTTCTCGAAGCTACTAACATGAGTTTGCCCAAACTGCGGGAGGCAGTGGAAGACAGGAGTGCCTGGCGTGCTCTGGTCCTTGGGGTCATGAAGAATTGGACATGACTAAACAACAACAACAAAGAGTCGTGCTAAAATCAACTGGTTACAATAATTGTGGTAGAATCATCCTTTCACAAGCAAAGAGCTGCACTCACCACAGGGTTGTGTATACCTTCTCATCTCATCTTATCACCACGATGCATAGAGGCCAAACAGGAAGTGGCAAACAAAATTGTGGACAATGAATTAACATACATCTAAACCAGTGCTTTTTTCTGGGTGTATTCCAGGGTGTACAGTACCAGCATCTTTTTTCTAGAACAAAAGAGAACAAAAGCACTGATTTAAAAGTGTGGCACATCCTGTGACAACTTCATGCTGAGTACCGGCACCCTTTTAAATGGAAGAAATGCACTGATCTGCACTGTGGAAAAACAAAATCCACACTAAATAGTCTCCTTGAGGAAGAAAAGCCATACTGGTTCTCAAGTCATAACCCACCCTTATTATCCATCAACAGAGTTGCCACATGGCATGCTAGTCTCTGACCTAATTTAGCAGAGGGTTGTCTCGTGAGACTGCTTTTTAGTGGCTCTGAGGAGGAGGCAGGAGAGAGAGGGACCGGGGCTGAAATTCTGCCATATGCCATAACATATGTACAGTCAGCTTACACTGAACTGAATTTATGTCAACATGTGGCCTTCCCATTTAAGCATATCATGACAAATCCCAACCTCAGTTACACCCTCTGCAACCACATTGCCTTAGAAACGCAAACCACTGGGAAAGATTTGGGCTATAATAGCCCATAGACGCTGCCAAACGATAAAAGTATTTTAAATATAAATTCAAATATTCTTCACAAACCCCCAGTCTCTCCCTCTCTCCCTTCCCCCATGCTGTTTCTCTCGCACACAAGCACAACATGTCAAACCAAGTACATTTTCAACTGGCTTGTGTATGACTCTTTAAACATGACCCAGACTGAATCACTTTGGGATTTGGAAACGAAGCCATGGGGCCGCTTATGAGATAGAGTTTGGGCTCTGAAAATAACTATTTGCTCACCAGCCTGTTTTGAGTGTAAGCAGAGGGAGACAGAAAGTAAGTGTAAGCAGTAAGGACAAAGTAGGATACATGGAAGATTATGGTGAGTGGAGGGGTAAAAAGCCCACACGGTTTTGTTCCAGGACCCTTAGTCCACTGCTGGGCACAAAATGATTCCTCAAGAAGCCACCTCAGATCAGAGACAGCCTCACTGTTAGACGACGGAGGGCACTTCAGGCAGCAGTTGCTAAGGGACAGAGAGTAGTGGCAAAGTGTTGGAAGACAGGACTGTGTGTGTTACATCACCTGCCCTGTCCTGCTAGCCTGCTGCACTCAGGTGAGCTGGAGGACACTGCCTCATTGCCAGTGTTGAAATCAGGTTCAACAGGAGCTCAATCTTTTTATTTGCCTTGGGTAGGAACATATTTTGGTCTGGCCTTCCCTGTGAACCTGCTGAAGGGCAGGATGTAAACAATGTTATAGCTCTCACTGAGACCATTTACCAGCCATGGATAAGCCATAATGGAAAGATGCAGGAACACAACGAAGACGAGAAACAAAAATCCTACACCCACTTTCTATCTATAGCTTGCTAAAATTGCAGAAAACAAACAGCATCATCTTTGTGAGAAATGGGTCTGGAGAATAGTGTAGCTTTATGAATGTGAAGACTCCACACCCTGACAAATCTGAGGGAGAAGAAGACAAGCTGCCTCTGCATATGTTACAGCATATGGCAGAAATTCAGAACCACTCAGTCTAAGTTATTCTTTGTCCTCAGAGTCAACAAATGTCTGTGTTAAATTAGGTCAGGGTCTGGGCGAATCTCTGCTTGCTCTAGCACCAATTAACTGGAGGTAAAAAATGATAAACCATGGATGACTAAATTGGGTATTTCAGCAACAGAAATGATTTAAAGTAGATTTATGGGGTATATTTAACTGTGACCAAAATTTCTATGCAAGTTTTAAGAGTTTGGCCTCAATTCCCATGATGTTGAGGGAAGCTCCTTTGTTCTTTTAAAGGGGTGTTACATTCAATAACTTGATCTGCAAATATTTAATATTTGTTTGACTAAATAGCTACAGCTTTTAATATTTTGTTGAGTGCTCTGGTTGCTCCTGGGCTATTTTGCATAGGAACTTTATCATCATTAGAAGTACCAAGTACCAACCTTTTCATTTACTTTATGTATTTTGTAATGATTACATATATTCCAATGGTGATCTGAATATATATCATCATTATGATTGCTGTGGCACATTTTAAAAGTATTTAATATACCTTGTTCTATCTCAGAATAACAATATTTTTATGATATTCAACCTCACTAACCTAGATAGCACCTTTGCACCACCAGCTGCCTCTATTTCCTCTCAAACTTACCTGAGGTTGCTCAATGGTCCTTAATAAGAAGAGTTGTGTCTAATGCTCATACTGCCAAAGTTAGAAACTTCCTTGCAAACATTACAGATGCCCTTTTCACATGTCTATGAGACATCCCAACATTTTCTATTTTAGGCCAACATTGAGACCTACAGATTTTCTCAATGGATTTTTTTTTCAAAAAATCCATTTAACTGGACCATCTGAACAACTGCAGTTGGCCCCTAGAACATGCAAAGAAATAAAAAATACTAAGGACAATAAAATACACAAGTAAAGTGACCAACGAAGGCATTAACTAAGTGACTTTACATGACTATGAATACTCATTTCTTTTTTAAAAAATAGGTGGGGATTAGCAAAGATACTTGGATTGTGAGAGTAATGCACAGGTCACAGCCAAATTTAAAAAGCTCATTTTACATTATGTAGAGCTTCGAAAAACTAAAATTACTTCAGCAAATACTTAAAATACTTAGTTAAGTATGTTTCCTAGGAAATGAATCTGGTCTGGTTGAAGCAGCAGTAGGTATAGTACGAAGAATCCTTCAGAGTGGAAAAAAAATATTTACAGAGAGTGAGGAGCAAAGCTGCCTTTCAAGCCCCTCATTTCCTCCCACCTCCCCTGTTTTATAGATGGATTTTCTGCAGATGCTGGTCCATTGTGCTACTTTAGAGGCACACTGGAGGCTATTCAAAATTTTATGTTCGCAGACAAAAAAAAATCAGTTTTCTAAGACCTGGGGTTACAATAAATATTATCTTTCCAAACTCTACACCACAAAAGCAAGCTGCAAACATCAGCTGCTTCACAGAAGCAGTGATTTAAGGGTTTGTACTACAGTGTTCACTTCTCATAAGCCCCTTTCACATGTTAATCCTGTGATGGCAATCCATAGGTTTACAGGGAAGTGGATTGACTTTCAGTAGATCACAATGAGGGAGCCGCTCTGCTATGTGTTAAACCTGGACCCATAATTAAGTCATCTATGAATGATATAGCAAGACCTTTGGCCTTGACCCTGAGGTCACATGGATCCTTCCTGTGGCCAAAAAATGAGTGTGGCCTTCTGCGGGAGAAAAGCTTATGCAACCAGGCCTCAATGTGCATATGCTTCCACAGGAGCTAGAACCCTGTGTGCGTAAAGGTGGACTGACCAAGACTTTTCCTTCCAGGTGTCCATGTTCAATGTGTGGACATTAGTGGAAGGAAGCCGCACAACATCAGGGCCAACTCTGCCATTCCACTGTGCCTTACTTATGAAGTGTGTAAGTATAGTGAATTATAATTGCTGAGTTTCAAAACTAGTAAAAGTAGATTTGTACCAGGAAGAGAATCCATGCCATCTGAAGATAACACACAGGAAGAGAGGGGAAAGTCCCAGTGCAGTATGCACAGTGGAGCAGTTCATGAGCCCATGGGTTCAGAGAGCTCTCTGGAAAGATAGCCATGGACTTTGATTTTATATGTCATGTGTGCTGAAGTTTGTCTTTCTCTAGGCGAAAGCACATGATTGTACATCAAAGTGCTAGAACTGTCACAAACTGCATGTCATAGAGCAACCATAGGGAATCTCTTCCCCTGTCTGATGGAAGCAGCAGAAAATATCTTCTCTGATTTTGTTTTTGACAGGATGGCTTCTCTGACAGTAGTTCCAGTATAAGAAAGGCTTGATCAGATTGCACATAATTGATTTAATGTCATATTTTCCCAATGTACTGCAAAAAATATATTGTATATAAGAAAACACTAGGCCTCTTTAAAAACAGATAGGTCAAAATAATTGAAATCATTATTTCTTATTTTAAAAAGATGAACCAGAAATAATGCCATTTATTACTGTTAACTTAGGCCTAAGTTTCTTTCAGATCACATGCAACCATAATGCGCACGTGCGCATGCATGCATGCACACACACACACACACACACACTCGTCCCTTTATGAATTTTGTATTATCGTAATATTGAGCGAGGGAACCTCTATGGTGCACTGAATATACACTTTATAGAGTCTAAAGCATTTCATGGCAGCGACTCTTCTTCAGGCACACTGATTAATAAAAAAATTCTCAAGTTATAAGTCTTTGAGGCAGTATTGAAGACTTATTTGTTCCATTACTGCTGTGAACTCAAAATAATAGGCTCAACACCATACCTCTTCAGTATATCTTTGAGGTTTCCTTTCTCAAAATTCTGGGTTGGTGCCTTGTCTCTTTTCCTTCCTCTTACATGATTTGATCTCCAGAGGCTCCGGTTAGGTAAAGGTGCATTAGAAAACCTACAGTAAACATAGTAAATAAAGACCAATCACCTAGGGAGGTATATTTGACTAAATAATGGTGTGAATGCATGAAGGCCACCACAGAAACCATGGTGGATACAAGATTCCACCCATGGTGGCAGCAAAGGGGGGCTCTGAGTCTATCAGCTGTGGCAGCCTCGAAGCAGAGCCACAAAAATGATGGTCAAACCACCCCATCTGCTGTCCTGATGGCTTCTTCTTCTTCTTCTTCTTCTTCTTCTTCTTCTTCTTCGGGCAATCACTCGTAGCCGAGTAAGATAGTCTTCCATAAACACAGTTTTAACAACGAGTCCCTAAGTGACTGTGGAGTTGTGGTGCTCCACTGCTCGGCTCCCAGCTGACGTTTCGAATTGCTCTTTTAGGTTGCAATCCTATATACATTTACTAGGAAGTAAGTTCCACTGACTTCAACAGCCTTATACTTACAGCGTTATAGTGTCATACCTATGCATGTCTTTTCAGATTCTATTTAATCTGTTCAGAGCAGAGCTGGCCCAGCCATTAGGCAGAGTGAGGCCACTGCCTCAGGCGGCAGAAGTTCCCAAGACGAGACCCCACAGATCTCTGTCAGTGGTGAAGGAGCAGTGTCAGCATCAGTGCCGATTTCAGGCAAAATTGTGTCCATTTGGGGTGAGATCTTGCCTGAAATTGACACCATCTTTCCCAGCGGCTGATGAGACAGTGCACATGGTGGTGGCAGTGGCAGGGTGTGGTTGTGGCGGCAGGAGTGGCGGCAGCAGCAGGGCAGAGAGGCATTTCCTGTTTCATCTCCTGTGGTGAAAAGGGACGTGTCACCCCTGATTCAGAGTCTGTTGAATCCCACACCTGCTTACCTGAGAGTATGTCCAACTAAACTCAGTGGTGCTTACTTCTAACTGGATGCACACAGGGCTGTGTTATGAGGGTCCTAGATTGTGCTCATATTGTTACTTCTGAAAAGTCATCACTATTGCCCAAAACACCTTTATTTTTGTGTTTCTATTTACCGTATTTTGCGCCCCATAGGACGCTCCGGCCCATAGGACGCACCTAGTTTTTTTGGGGGGGGGAAATAAAGAAAAAAAAATTATTTTCCCCCCAGGTGCGGGGCTGGAAGAACCAGGTCGGGGAACAGTGGGAAGGCACGCTCTGCCTCCCTGCTGTCCCCCAAGCTTGTGGGGCTGGCGATGGGGAGAAGTGCGCTGATCCCGGGACTGCAGGCAGCTCTGCGCAACCCTCGGAGCCGGTCTCCCGAGGGTTGCGCAGAGCTTCCTGAAGCCTGGAGAGCGAGAGGGGTCGGTGCGCACCGACCCCTCTTGCTCTCCAGGCTTCAGCGAAAGCCTGCATTCGCCCCATAGGGCGCACACACATTTCCCCTTCATTTTTGGAGGGGGAAAAGTGCGTCCTATAGGGCGAAAAATACGGTACTTTTCTGCCTTACAGTGTCCACGGCAGTTGCAGTGTCCACTGCAACTACTTATAACTCTTGTTTTTTAAAAAAATGATGTTCCCCAAAGCTGTAAAGATAATCCTTTTTGTAAGGCTCTGGTGCAATTGACTTGCAGGGAGGGGGCGCAGGATCAAGCAGTTCATTTAAAAAAAACATTGTCTATATCTTATTTAACAAAAGTTTAATCGCGGATTTTTTAAAAAAAACGGGAAGGAAAGAATAGATTTGTTTGCCTTGAGAAGTTTTGGTTTCCCTGATTTAACAGACAGAGAGCTTCTGTGGCTGGGGGGCTACTTTGTTCCTCTGAAAGTGGCTACTGAGGAACCTTGGAACATAAATACATTCAATAAGCCAATAATTCTGCCTGCATTTGCTGCTGCTCTTGAGGGTATCTCCATGCTGGCAAACAGAAGGGTAATGGGAATTAGAAGAAGGGGGGGGAGAGTAATAAAAATATAAATCACAAAAGGAAGGAAATCCATTTGGTCCTTGGCAGAGGAGACACCGCTCAGCTAATCCATGCTGAGTGCAATCCAATACTCCTTTATATAATCCTGTGCTCGTGGAAGAAAATTAAAGTTTAATGCAATAACAGCTGACCCAAATCACTTTTGTTGCCCAGAAGCAGATTAAAGAATAGTTAAAAATCATACAAATCTAATTTCTTCAATTTTAAAAAACTTCACTCTGTAGCATCCTGATTCTTTAATCCATACCATCAGGTTTTGATTATTATTAAGCATATATTACCCATGCAAGACAGAGGAGGAGGGGGAGGGAGAGGAGAGAGGGAGCAACAGCCAAGATATGATTTCTACACAAATGGTACACCCTGAAGCTCTTTGAAAATCTGTTCTTTTTATAATAGGTGTATATACAGGACTCATCTTCTACCCCATCTGTGCCTGTGATATCTTCCTTTTAAAAATTGTTTAATTTACTGAAATAGTATACAGTCTTTGGAAGCTACCCTTGAGAATCATAGATCACTGATAAACAGGATATGAATAACCTATGTATGGATGATATCTAATTAAGTCAGGGTTGGAGAACCTCCACCCCAGGGCTCAATGTGGCCCTCCAGGCTTCTCTATCTGGCCCTCATAACTCTCCCCAGCAGTAGTGTAGCAGGGCGAGGGGAGCCGTGGCCACAGGCTCAGAATTCTGAGGGGCACAACCTGGCACCCCCACAACAGGCTCTGTTGCTGAGACCACGTGGCTGCCACCTTCTGGAGCCATGGAGCACCTGGGCGAGCCTCTGGGGCTGCGGTGGCACCTCCTTCTCCTTATAGCTGGTGAACAGATGCCTGCCCAGTGTGTAACTCCTGCCAGCCGGAGCCTGGATTTCCCCGACCCATGTCAGTCCTTCCCTGGGGCCTCCCTTCTGGCATGTGTCCTTAGCTGAGGTATGGAGCCACCCACTCACGTTCATTGACCCACCAGCACTCATCCTTGAGGTGCACATCCAATGAGAGAAAGCTGCGCTTGGCACCTCGACCTGCTCTCCACTGCCCTCCTACTAGACCTGCTGCAGCTGTGACTCTGGCATTGCTGGGGTGCTTCCAAGCCTACCAAAGAGTGCCAGCCGCCGCTCCTGATGGGAGACTGAGCTGAGAGGGCAAACGTGGTGACCTCCATGAGGAGTAGGCACTGCAGGGGCTCAGGGAGCGAAGTCTGTCTGTTGTCTCCCATACGACACTTGCAATAAGGTTAGGGGGCACAATCCTTGTCTTGCCCTGGGAGCTGGCAATGCAGCTACGCCACTGCTCCCAAGTGTTTTTGCTTGACTAGAATGCTTGACTTGAACTCTGATTATGCCTCTGGTTTCCTCAGATGGAAGACAGAGTGGGTGAGTGTGTGTTTATAGAAATGAGCCTACTGCACAAAGATAAACTTTACATTTGTTGCTTTTGCCTCAGGCCATGCCCACCTTGTGGATCTTGAAAGATTGCCCAGGAACCTTATTTTCAAGGGGAGTGCAACCCCACCCCAAGCAGGCTAAATCCCAACACCCTGAACTGCCTCCCAACTGACAATGAGGCCCATCTGTCTTGTCTGGGTTAAGTTTCCATTTTTTCATCCTCCTCCAGTCCATTTTCAATGCCAGACATTGATTCAGAACATCAGCAGTTGGTGATGGAAAGGAGTAATAAGAGTTGAGTGTTATCCACATACTGATGACGCTAAGCTCCAAAGGCCTGAAGAGCCTCCTGCAGTGCGCAGGCCACAGGATTGGCCTTTGCTATATGAAAAGAAGATCATTATGTACCAGAGGAGATCTATGCAAATAGCATCAACCCAGCTCTCCCCATTTCAGGCTGCAGCTCAGCGCAACTTGACATCAGCTGAGCTATTTACTCATTGGCAAGTCTGAAAGTACAGCCTATAAATCAAGCTGCATTAGATTACTCACAACACCCTGTGGAAAATCTAAGTGAAACTGCATGTGTAAATGTAGGGAGTGGGAAAAGCTTCTGTCTCTTGCCACTCCCACCCAACAATGGTCACAGAGCAACCACATCCTCTATTAGCCTTTAAGAACAGTTATTGTTTCAATCTGTTCCAATGACTCTGAATCAGCCAGCAGTGGCAGCAATGCTCAGTGTAGAAATCTCCTGAGTGTCACTGGATCCCAAAGCCAGTTCCTGGTGCATTTGGCCACTTGTGCTGCCGGCTTCCTGGGCAGGCTGGAAAATATATTAAACACAGTTGTAGAGAGTCCCAGTTCCCTGCTCTCTCCCTGTCTAATCCCTTTGCAGGCTTCCAAGCTTAAACTGCAAATGTCATCACCACAAACGCAGTAGTTGAATCCAACAGGTGGGGTAATAAAACATGACATTTCCAGCCAGTTTAATTGTACAGGGTGTGATGGGATAGCTTTTCAGTACAAACAGGGGTTTAGTTTATGTCTGTGACAAGGCCACAGACCTACTCCTCTACCATGTAGCCACATGATCTAGGGTGTTAAGTTCCCACCTGCAATATACTTTATGACCTTTCAGGTGATGAAACTTCTGACCTATAGCATTCTCATCTTTGCTGGTTCAGCTGTTGGGTGGTGACAACTCGCTAGACTCTGTGCTGGGGCTAACTGTGATTTACTGCACATTAGAATTAAAGCATTAGCATGAGATTCCTGTCCACCCAACCCTAAAGGGCTTTGGCCGCCGTACAACTGACTCTCTAGAGGAAATTACAACAAGCCAGGATTTGCTGTGAGCCTATTGCCGCCTAGTGCCAAAACAGTTCATAAATTTAACTGCAGTGCATATCTACCATGTGTTGTGTTCTCTCTCCCCCACCTCCCGCTGCCCCCCTCCCGCAGCCCTCTTTCAGATATTATGACAGTTTCACAGCCTCTCTGAAGGCTGCCTTTAACAAACAAAATGTTCTGGTTTCAAAAATAAATATACGGCGTCTGTACAGAGCTGCTTTTTAAACACTGATATTAAATATGAAACAGCTATTAATCTGGAAAAGCAAAGATGATGTGCAGAAACTCCATGATCAGCAACACAATAGTTCTAAGCAGCCAAGGAAATTGATTCCTTCATCGTATGAACCTCTGATGGAATAGTATCTGCAGGAGGGGCTCTCCTTAAAAGCACAGTGACTGGTTATAAAAAGAGGTTCGACAATCTCTAGGTATCCAGGTACCCAGTTGTAGAGGACTTTGTAATATCAGCACCTTGCACTTGGTAGCCAATTGGGAGCCAGTGCCAAGTGGTTTAAACTTAACCCATGGTTTGACCCTCAGACAGGGGGTCTCACAACTGTTCAAGCTAAGGAGTAAAAACAAGAGGGACAATCCAGATTGCCAAAACCATGGCAGCTCCACTTATCTCATTGTTATTGTTGTTGTTTAGTCATTTAGTCATGTCTGACTCTTCGTGATCCCATGGACCAGAGCACGCCAGGCACTCCTGTCTTCCACTGCCTCCCACAGTTTGGTCAAACTCATGCTGGTAGCTTCGAGAACACTGTCCAACCATCTCGTCCTCTGCCGTCCCCTTCTCTTTGTGCCCTCCATCTTTCCCAACATCAGGGTCTTTTCCAGGGAGTCTTCTCTTCTCATGAAGTGGCCAAAGTACTGGAGTCTCAGCTTCACGATCTGTCCTTCCAGGGCTGATTTCCTTAAGAATGGAGCTCCCCTAATATATCTTTGATGAGGGGGAGCCATTCCAGAGCAACTTCTTTGCCTGACTCAAGGCTTTTCATTCAAGAATAGGATACAAGGGTGCCAGCATGAAAAAAATATATTGGGGGGAGGTAAACAATTTGCAAAGCAATCACAAGACATGGTATGTGCACACCATTTGAATGGCAAGCCCATCAACTTTAGGGGTGGCCCCCTTAAATATCTTTTTTGGGGGGGCGAAGAGACCTCATCCCTAGGAATTGGCTCCTATGATAGGGAGCAAATTTCTATCAAGCCCACTTCAGTTTTCAAACATTCTGAAGCTTCTTGAGCAGGGAAGGGTTTCTGTCCAATCAGATAATTCTACTCAACCTAAGCAATCTTTTTCTCTATCCTTTCTTTTTTTAAAAAAAGGGGGGGTGCTGAAAGTATCATTTTCAGTATTCTGCTTTCATAACAATACAACAGTTGGTGGAAAGGCTGCTTTGTGGAACAATTCTATGCATCTATCTTCATAATACTATAATATTAAGCCTTTTTGGTTTAAGCAAAAGCCTAACATGTACAATAGAATGTGATTATTCACCCACCACTATTGTCCTTTGAATCTATTAGAAGGTTGAAATTTATGCCATTTTTAAAGAAAGGCTGATGGTTGGACACTGCGGTCTACAGGACTGTGACAGCACCTGCTGTTCAGAAGTATTCAGGCACACTGTAAAATTGCTTTGCTTCTCTGAAGTGCCTCTTGTCTAATAATTCTATGCCAGAGCTTAGAAAAATCTTAATAGACTAGGGACACTGGAATGTGGGTTGGAGGGCATGTCCATTATTTTCTGGTACAGCACGTTTTAGTTACAGTGTGTCTGGTTGACAACCGCAAGCATCATTCAAAGCCCACTGGTCACAATTTGGAGTAGACCAAGGTCACATTCACACTATGCATTCAAAGCACTTGAGATACCACTTTGAGCTGTCATAGTTCCCCCCATGGAATTTGAGGAGCTGTAGCTTGATAAGTGCGCTGAGAGTTGTTATTCATCTGACAGAGCTACAGTTCCCAGAGTTCTTTGGGAAGGAAGATTTGATAAACTACAGCTCCCAGAATTCTTTGAGGGTAGCCGTGTGTGGGTAAAGAGGTATCCTAGAGTTTGTAATGTACGGTGTGAAGGTGGCCCAAGTGAATCTTTAAGAAAGAAGTCTCTAAAATTCTCCGAAAGAGCAAGCACCAAGCTGTACTGGTGGTTGTCTCCAGCCTTCACTACTACTTTGACCCTCCTCCTCTCTCCCAAATGAAATTTACAAGGAGATGGAGGCTGGAGCTCAGTGGCAGGGAAGGCTGGGCACAGCATGTTTTCATTCAAAGTGTTCTCAGCAACCATCCTCAGAAACTCACACCTCCACTTAGGAAAAAAAATAGATCCCAGCATACTTTCTCCTGGATCTTTCCAAACCCCTCAATTGACCTCAGTTCCAGAGGTCAGTACCACCCATCTCTCAAATTTCCACACAAAATCCTATGTTAGGTATTGATATCAACATCGAGCAGCCTTATTTAGCTTAGACACTTAAAAGAATCAAATCAATGCTTAAAAATCACAAAAATTATTAACCCAATTACTGGGGGAAAGCCTGTTCCTTCTTATTAGCTAGCTGTCCTTTTGTGATCTATAGATAGGGATATTCCCTCAATTAAAGGTAAAGGTAAAGGGACCCCTGACCATTAGGTCCACTCTGGAGTTGCGGCGCTCGTCTTGCTTTATTGGCCAAGGGAGCTGGCGTACAGCTTCCGAGTCATGCGGCCAGCATGACTAAGCCGCTTCTGGTGAACCAGAGCAGTGCACGGAAACGCCATTTACCTTCCCGTCGAGTGGTATCTATTTATCTACTTGCACTTTGATGTGCTTTTGAACTGCTAGGTTGGCAGAAGCAGGGACCGAGCAATGGGAGCTCACCCCATCGCGGGATTCTGATCAGCAAGTCCTAGGCTCTGTGGTTTAACCCACAGTGCCACCCGCATCCATTCCCTCAATTACTCATCTTTAAATAAATCCCTATGCTTAGTACAGTTATCTGTCTTTACTAATCAAAGTCAGCAAACAATGAGCAAAGAGGAAACAGAATTGCCACCCGGAAAATCTCAGAAGGTGCAAAAAGCCCTTTTTTCTTTTAAAAAAATATCAAAAAGGTCTCAGGCATGTAAAACAATAATGACAAACATTACATGCCACTTTCTACCCTCTCTAAATTGAGTTGCACTCTAGGGATTTCCTTCCCTTAAAAGGAAAAAAAATTGCTTAAAATATTTAATATCGGTGGCAAGTTTCATCTTGATGTTAACAACTTATCTGGCTGGGCCACTATTGCCAAGTATTTTGCTTCCTGATCCCACTAAAAAAAATCAATGGAAATGTTGCCATTGGCTGCAAAAAGAACTGGTTAGGCCCCCAAAGTCTGCTACAATAGTAAGTGTTCTTGCGGACTGGCCTCTGTGTGTCCAATCGCAATTGTTATGAATGGCCCTTTCAAAGCTTGATTGATGGGTCAGGACATGCCTGCCTTGTTACTACACAAATGAGGAACAAGGTTGATGGAATTCTAAAGAAAGCAATCCCTTATTGAAAGCCTGCTAACAGGACAGCTATTTACTACAGCTCAGTCAAGCAGCCCCTATTCACAGGAGCAAAGCCAGGAAGACAAAAGAAATTACACGTTCATGGCTCTCAGGCAAAAGCCATCGCCAAGCCATCTCGGGAGCAGGATGAAGCCATTAAACAATGAGACATACCAGAGCAATTATGGTAATCACTTAGCCTGTTTGAAGGCAGGAGAGAACAGAAGATCTGTGCCATCACATCACTTACCTACTAGCAACCTTCTGTTGTTTTTACCATTCTCTCTCCCTGCCCCCCCCCCGTCGAAATTCTGGGTTTTGTGAGTTACACTGCCGGGTTTAGTCGCACAACGGTACGCAAATTTGCTAGCAATCAGAAAAGGTGACCACTTAGGATATGATTGCTGCTTTAAAATCCCACAACACTCATGATGGAAGGCACTCCTCTGTATGCTCTGGCCACACACAAAGATGAGCTGCACCAGGCCTGCCCCCACCCCTTTCCGCTTCCCCCACAGCTGCAGTAACATGGTAGCACACTTGGCTCACGGCGTGGCCAGATCCTGCAAACAAACAACTCCCCACACAGTGTGAGCTGCCATGTGGGTCATTTTTTAAGCAGCAACTCCCAACTGTTTTGACCCTGAATTCTGGCAGCAGAATGATATGGCTTGATTGCATCTTTGGGCCTATATTGTTTTAGGAAGTGCAGTCCAAACACTGGAGCTGCATGATATTCTATTTTCAAAAGACCCTGCTGTTTCTGATTTCATTATGGAAACTCCCCGTCCAACTAGAGTTTTTCAGACTGTTTTCCTTATGGCATGCCAGGAAAGAACAGCTGTAAGTCAATACATACAATGCTTCATCAAAATTTAAGCAATCCGGGACCATAAATTTTTAAACTGGCTTGATTAACTTCGCAGTGAGAGAAAAATTCCTGAAAGAGCTCAAAGGCAGCTCCCAACAAACATCCATCAACAGAAGCATCTTATTGCCACTGACCTGGGAGAACATTAGCTTTGAAATACCCCCAAATGGTATAGGTTCTCAATTTGGGCTATTCTGGGCCACCCATGTTCTTCTTTTCTGCATCTAACACCATG
This sequence comes from Podarcis vaucheri, assembly GCF_965113315.1. Taxonomy (NCBI): domain Eukaryota; kingdom Metazoa; phylum Chordata; class Lepidosauria; order Squamata; family Lacertidae; genus Podarcis; species Podarcis vaucheri. The sequence continues at coordinate 60,267,813 of NC_138749.1, read as the reverse complement.
TGACATGAGAAGACACAAGCCACAGCTGCAAAGGATAAATCAGAAATGCACGCAGAGAGCAAGGCTGATTCTTCCTTTGCAGATTGAATTCAGTGGGGGTTTTTGAATTTTGCGCCTTTTTGGTCACACTGCACAGGGACAGAAAAGGGGACCAGATTCAAAAAGCACAAAACTCAAGCCACAGATGCAAAGGAAGAATTGGAGGCACTCTCTAAGTGTGCTCCCAATGCTTCCTCAGCAGCCATGGTTTGAACGTGTAACACCTGCTATCGTATGTTGCCAGGTGATTGACAGGTGAGCCCTTGAAGGGTTGCCCACCTTGGGATCCAGCCCTTCAAACCAAGGTGGTTGCCCACCTCTGGTATAGAATAATTTTGAAGGTAAACATTTCCTACATTGTTCAAAGTTTATATATATATGTGTGTGTGTGTGTGTGTGTGTGTGTATCTCTGCTGCAGCAAATACTTTTTTTTAGTGGAAGTTGCCATTTAATGGAGCCTATCCCTCCTAAAACCCTCAACATTCCACTCTTTCCACTCTTTCAGACATTTTTCATGCTTGTTTTCAGCCATTGATTCCCTCATCGACTGCTGCTGCTTTGGAGCCATTGTTTTTTTAAAAAAAAATAACTTGAAAAGGATTTCATGATCCCAGCCAATCAGGGACCACATAGAAAACATAATGATGTCATGGCCTTGTGTAGATAAATCAGATTTGGCAATGTACTAATGTTACCAAGGGTAAACTGCTGAACTCACGCATCTGCTTATCTCACCTTGACATGCTGAAAATGAGGTTTCTACAGACTTCCTACTCCTCAAATTTAGCTCCTGAATTTTTAACCAAATTGGCTACCAGCACACAGTCACCCTTGTTAGTCTGAGCTCTTTTTAATCAAATAATTAAACAAATAGGTGTTACTTACCCTCTTCTCACACATCTGCTTAACTCACCTTGACACTTGATCAGTTAGGGCTCCTTGTAGCATAAGCCCTATTGGGAAATGCAGGGCAGTATCCATGTGATCAGATGTCTTAAAAGTGATCAGAAGCAGGGGCTTACGAAGGGGGGCCCGGGGGAGGTGCACCCAGGGTGCCACCCTGGAGGGGGTGACAAGATGGCCCGCCAAGCTGTAGAGTGGCTGAGGGTGCCAGCGCAGAATCCATACAGGCTGCTGTGCATGCACCGTGTGTACGGGCACCTCGCGTACAAGCACCGCCCCGGGTGCCGGACAGGCTTCCTCCGCCCCTGATCAGAAGTAGGGAACCTCTGTCATTCTAAGCACCACATTTATTCATGGGCAACCTTCTGGAGACAGCATGCTGGTCGTAGGCAGGGCCAGAGGTTAAAAAAAAAGCCAGTGGGGCAACAGATACAACTCTTATCCTTTGTACAGCCCAACAAAAGTAAGAGGTGCCTCTTTCTATCCTCCATCCAGGAGAGTAAGAGGAACTGCCTCAGTTCAAGGACACACTCCAGCCAGGCATGGAGCAGGACCAGCGAGGAGGCATTTGCCTGGAAAAGTCCCGAGGGCCAGACAGAGAGCCCTGGAGAGCTGCATTTGGACACCAGGTCTAAGGTTCCTGTCAGGGAACTGCCATCGCAGTCAGGAGTGGTGGAAGGGCTCCCAAGCGATGCCGGAGAAGATCCCAGCAGGAAAAGAGGGGACTCAGTGACCGGGGAAGGAAATCAGCGTTACACCAGGGAGAGAGGCGGGTTTCGGAGGGATGGCTCCAGGACTCTTCGCCAGAGACCAGCGGGGAGAGCATTGGTCCTCCACTGCCCACACCCACCCTGCGCAGAAGACTTCCGCGCAGGGAGGCTAGGCGGAGACTATCCGTCAAGGAACTTCTATGTTGGAAGAAGTTCAGGAAACGCCCACTGACGGATTCTGCCAGTGACTGAGACAGACGCGGAATCAGGACTGTCCAGCCAGGGAAAGGTTTATCCAGGCAACCTCACCGAGAGTGGCGGCAACTTACACACAAGCAACCCCCAATTTCCATTACAGTTCCCCACCCCTGTCTTAAAGTATTAATATTAAATGACTTAGGCAGGAATGCTGTTCAGCTACCTGCTGAATCTAATGAAGTTTTCAAGCAATTTTTGTTTATTCCCCTTTCCTCCTGATTGCCCCCTGCACCACCTAGAACACTGTTCTGGAAGATACGTGTTATGTACGCCAACCCCGTGGAGGCATGAGGGGAAAGAGGAGCCAAGAAAGTACCTTATTCTGTAAGCAGAATTCCACACACAGAACTCTGGATCAAGCCCCTTATTCGTTGGGTAGCCCATGTATCAACTGTTGGTGAAATACATTGTTTTGTTTTTCCTCCGGCAATGGCAGTAATTTTGCTTTTCTTATCGTTCACCTTAGTTGTCTACGTCTGGGAATAAGTTTTGATTATGCATGAAAGCTCTCCTCTAGATCCGATGTCTTGCTAAGGTGTTTTCAAAACCTTTCCATCAGTATGGAGGGTTATGTTTGCCTGTGTGACGTTTATGGAGAGTGAAAACACAGAATATCATAACAACCTCAGAGAAGCTCTTAAGAACAGTACTTTATAATGGATGTGGTCATTGCAACTTATATATTCAGACTGAGGCCTCATCATTTAAAAGTCTTCACTGAGGATGTTTAGCACAATATACCGTATTTTTCACCCTATAGGACGCACCGGCCCATAGGACGCACCTAGCTTTTTGGGGGGGAAATCAAGGGAAAAAAAATTTATTTCCCCCCCAGGTTTGCGCAGCCATCCCCAAGCTAGAAGAGGGAGACGGAGCGCTCCGTCTCCCTCTTCTGCCTTGAGGGACAGCCTCTCTAGCCTCCGTGGGGCAGCGGCTTGCCCCGCTGTCCCCCGAGCTTATGGGGCTGGCGATGGGGAGAAGCAAGCTTGCTTCTCCCCCCCACCAGCCTCCAGATCAGGTTGGAGAATAGTGGGGTGACGGCACTCCGCCTCCCCGCTATCCCCCAAGCTTGTGGGGCTGGCGATGGGGAGAAGCAAGCTTGCTTCTCCCCCCCCCCCGCCAGCCTCCAGATCAGGTCGGGGAATAGCGGGGTGACGGCGCTCCGCCTCCCCACTATCCCCCGAGCTTATGGGGCTGGCGATGGGAGAAGCAAGCTTGCTTCTCCCCCCCCCCGCCAGCCTCCAGATCAGGTCGGGGAATAGCGGGGTGACGGCGCTCCGCCTCCCCGCTATCCCCCAAGCTTGTGGGCTGCAGGCTGCTGCCCGCAAGCTTTGCGAGCCGGCAGGACCTCCCGCCGGGCTTGCAAGGCTTGCGGATAGCTGCCTGAAGCCTGGAGAGCGAGAGGGATCGGTGCGCACTGACCCCTCTCACTCTCCAGGCTTCAGGGAAAGCCTGCATTCGCCCCATAGGACGCACACACATTTCCCCTTCATTTTTGGAGGGGGAAAGTGCGTCCTATAGGGCGAAATATACAGTAGCTACTATAAGATTATCAAGAAACCAAGGCCCTTTTGCTGCAGATACTTTGGTGTAATCTTATTTATTTTGTGGTACAATATCTGTATTGTGAGTCACTGAATCACACAGACATATATACCTCTATCCTATGCTGCAGGGAGCTTATGTTCTCTTTATTGTTCTTTTTGAAAAATCTAGTTTTACAATGTGCCCAGAATGTGAATATGGGAGATAATTTGCAAATACAATGATTGCAGAACAATCATTCACTCATTCTTCTCCCTCATTCAGTGAAGTGGGAGGGGGGATCATTTTTCCTCTGTGGAAACATCTGAAGATTAAATGAAATGTTCTCAGTTCATCATCATCATGTATTAGTTGCTTTATAAATAATATGTGCAACTTGCTGTACTACAGGGATGAGGAACCTGTGGCCCACCAGAGGTTGTTGGACTCCAGTTCCCACCAGCCCCAGTCAACAAGGCCAATGGTCAGGGATGATGAAGTCCAAGAACATTTGGAGGGCCCCTGGTTCCTCATTCCTGCTTTAGAGAAAACACACACAAGGCACCTTCCACAGGTTCCCACCTGCTTTATTTTTAAGTGAGGGGAATCTTTGTACAATCTGAGAGAGAGGGAAAGGAGAAAAAAAGTTAAATAACACAATAATTAATTTGGCAATAAGTAATAATCTCTGCACCAAAGCCAAATAGTACAAGAAGAGGGGAATGCAAGGGAGAAAAGATGAGTTCTAAATAATTTCTGAAAAGTGAAACACTGAATAGGCCATCCAATATTACAAGGAAGATTATTCCACACATACAGATCAAACCAGTACTCTACATTTATTAAAGCTAAATTTTCAGTAGGAAAGCAATAAGCAGTAATATCATGACAAAACAAAAACATAACCTACACTCATTGACATATGGGAGCTGGGATAATTTCACTCAAGGTAACCACTGAATTTACTTCAAGAAATAGAGGACACCAACAATAGCCCCAGACATGTGGGCAAGCAAGCTGCTGATGAATCCAGAAAAACGCAGAAGTAATGTTGATAAGGGGTTCTGCTCTACATTGGGCCAGATTTTTTAAAGCCTAGTAAGTTCAAAACACAGCAATCAGAGAGCTGAATCTACTCAGAGTAGATTCATTAAAAATGGTGGGCATGACTAATTTAGGTTCATTAATTAACTCTATGACTAACACTGGCTACAACTAGCATTATAATAAAACCCCCGACTTTTGTCAGATCATATTACTCCATTGTTATTCAAGTTTCATTGATTTTCAATTTGTTTCCTGACCCAACTCAAAGTCTTGGTTTAAACCTACATTTGAGGAGGTTGTAGACCTGGAGGACCTCTGGATTCTGCTGGACTACAACTCCCATAATTGCTGACCTCTGGCCTTGCTTACTGGGGCTTTTGAAAGTTGGAGACCAACTACATCTAGAAGTCCATAGGTTCTCTATCCTTACCTTGTGTTATCTAGGACGGTCCCATGAAACGTTTTCTTCCATAGAAGCTGACTGCAGGCATGTCTCATTCAACATCTGAAGTCCTGTGAATTGTCCTCTTCCTATTTGAAGTAAGTGGGTGAGAACACAAAATATTATTTTAACGTGGCAGCAGATATGTGGAACGCCCTCCCTAGAGTGGCTACTTGTCCACTTCCCTACCCACAATTCAACAAACAACAACAACATGGCGGTTAAAGAAGATGTTCATAATTGAGTTATTCATTGGCTGGCTGTGTTCTGAGAGAGCTGTGCTTTCATGCAAATTGTTGTTGGTCTTTTTTAATGGATATTGCTAGATACTTTGATGGGTATCTGATGGAAATAAGGAATACCAAATGTTTTTGGGGGGTTTTAAGTTAAAAATGGAAAGGTAGTGGATGAAAGTGAAGTGAAGAGACACTTGAATGGTTTGCATGATAGGGCTGATTTATTATAAGCAAACCCATGACTCAGTCTGGCAATCTTGACTACTGCACACACAGAACAGGTGTCCCACAGATGCAACCTCTGTGGGATTCCAGTGCCTGAGATGAAAAAAGAAGAGTACAGGAGGAAAGGAAAGGATTTGGAAGAAGAACTTTATTCCTTTCCAAAGTGTGTGCCCTGAGAGAACAGCTAGTGCTCTGTGAGAAAAACAAGGCCTGGAATATTATAGGCAGTATGTTATTAAAAAGGATTAATAAAGGAAAGATGGTCAGTCAGCAGACCTCTGGCCCTCACCATTGTTTCCTTTGCTATAAATGGATGAAAGTAAGCTTAAGGCTTTTCTAATGAAGGCATTTAAAACTGCCCCTTTTTATATAATACTGTTGCACAGCACCCCAATCTCCAGGTGGTGTGAGATTGCAGGCGTTCCAGGCTCTTACCCAGGGCTCGTGCTTCCTTTTGGGAATGAGGCACAGAGGAGATTGCGGTGTCTCTATAAAATATGGTTTATTTACACATATATACCACCTGAGCCTACAATGCAGGGGTTCACAGCATTAACACCCCACAGAGGCAGAATCAGGACAGCGGGACCCGTTTTGCCATATTGGGTGCTGAGCTTAGGGGGGTGCAGGTCTAACATAGTGAATTGAACATAATGGAAGGTGAGGGCAGGGGGCACCAAATTTTGACCAAAATTTGCCCCTGCACCCAAAAAGGGCCTTGTTTGTCCCATAGCCACAGCCTTAGATTGAAAATGAAAGCAAACATCATTCTCTTCCTCTCTGGCTTTTTTCAGCCTGTGTCTTTTCCATCCACTTTCTCGGTCATATAACACAACTCTTTCCTAAAACTCCTCTTTGTCCTACTAACAACCTAAGAGGGGGACCCACCCATTTGCCATCAGGCACAGAGCCCCCTTTCTTCTGTTCTCTTAATGGCCCATCACCTTTCCTTTGTTTTCCCTTAATGGTCCATGCCCCCAGGCAACCACCTCATGAGGAAGCTAGCCTGGTTTCTATTTTAACACTTGCTCAGATATTTTAACACTTGTTGGGTCCAAGGGTTGGAATATGTCTGGCACTCACACACACATAACAATACATACATATCTAAACCACAAGCCTGTTTTTTCCTCCTCAATGTTTCAGTAGCAACTGTATTTCCAGCAAAGAAATCCTTGATGGAGGCACACTGCTAAATTGCAAAGATCACTCTGATGTCTGAAAATAGTAAGAACAATACTAGAACTTAATAATAAACAGATTTGTTCAATTACAAGGTAATTTTCCCTGTTAAAAAGCTATAAGTAACAGCTAGGAGCAGCAGACAAATTATTGTGTTTCTATGAGTAATACCCATCAAATTCATTGGAAGGCAATCATAGCTAAGTTAAGAAAACATTTCCCACAGTTCCATTAATAAGACAAGAAAACATTCTCAAGGGGTGTGTGTGTGTGAGAGAGAGAGAAAGGTGTCCTTATTAGGGATGGGTGAGAAATTCAGTTCAGTTTGTATTGACTCTACCTAAGCTGCACTTTCCAAAATAAGAGGAGAACTGAAACATAGTTGTCAGGGGTTCAGAAGCAGAGACGCAGAGAAGGGTGGAAACAGAGAGCGAGGGGGAGGAAGCCGAAGGGAGAATGAGTGATGATGACGACCCGAGATCTCCAAGCCTAAGCAGTGAGTCAGAGGACTCCCAAAAGGGAGCCCCAGTGAGCAGAGCAAGGGGGGGATCCGGGGGGACACCCCAGGAGGAAGGGAACAGAGGAGATTCAGAGAGCAGCAGCTGGAAGTCGGGACCCACGCTCATAACTGAGGGCGGCAGCAGCTGGAAGTCGGGACCCACGCTCAAGACTGAGAGCAGCAGGGAGGAAGGTAGCCAGGCATCGGGTTCCGGAGGCTGTCAGCAGGAGGGAGGGCACGAGTCAGGGGTGGTCACGCCCTCCTCAGAGAGCGAGGCAACGGTTAAGAGGAAAGTAGAGAGTTGGGCGCGCGCGCCAAGTTCAAATGCAGCGGAAGCTGGAGCAGTAAGCAGCCCGGAGAGTGAGCCAGGTCCTAAAGCCCGCCGCAAGGAGGCAGAAGGATCAGGGGGGTCAGCGTCAGAGGAGAGTAGAAGGGAGGAGGCCCAGGGGGGCAGAAGGACCCAGAGACGTAGGGAGAGGCGAAGGAGGTGGAGCAAGGCTAGGGTATTAAGCTGGTGTGCAAGAGGCGGGGACTCAGACGGGTCTTCGCCGACCTAGAGCAGAAGGTGTAGAGCTGCACGCTGCAGTTCGGAAATGAAACTTGTAACTCAATAAAGACTCTTTTAAAGTGGACGCTGTGTGGCGTGGTCCTATGTGAGCTGGGACCTGGTAGCAGCTCTGACAGTAAGACCCGTCTCTTCAAAGCTTCAGAAACCTGAAACCTCGCAGCGGGAGCAGAAGCCGCTAGGGGAGGAAGAGGGGTGTCTGTAAGCGAGCTCACAAAGGTTAGCAAGATGACGGAAGAACAGAGGATCTCCGCGCTGCAAGAGGCAGTGACCCAGTTGTCCTCAGAGGTATTGGCTTCCAAGAAACGGGAGGAGGAGACTACAGCCGCCTACAGAGACCTACACGCCAGGTTTGAAATGCTTGTTAAGCAAGGGCAACCGGGACCCAGACCGGAGGGCGTGGGATTGGCACGGAGAGCAGGAGGGCTTGTGGCTCACTTCGATGGGACTTTGCAACAGTACCCTAATTTTAGAGCAGACGTAATGTGCACACTGCAACTGCTGGCAAAAGACTTTAGAGATGAGGAAGAGAAGGTGGGGTTCATATTGTCCCATTTGCATGGGGATGCCAAAGCCTGGCTGCGCAATTTGTGGAGGGATAAAGATCCGGCGCTTCAGAATGCAGATGCCTTTATCAAAGCGATGGATGCGTGTTTTTTGTCTACTATTGATGTGGATCTTGCCAGACGGGAGATTCATGGACTAAAACAAGGGAGGGCGAGCGTCCGGCAGTATCACGCCCGATTTTTTGCGCTGGTCAGTGCTTTAGAATGGGATCGGGATTCGCCCCCTGTCAGAGACCTCTTCTGGGAGGGTCTAAGTTCAGCGGTTAAGGATGAAATTGCAAGGGGGGAGAGGCCCCGAAGCACGCAGGAGGTGGTCCAAAGGGCGCTGACTGTGGGGGTGAGGCTGGAAGAACGTCCATGGTGCAGAGATGAAGGACGTGGAGGGCGCGAAGCAGCGAGAAGTTTCTCTTTCGTTCCGAGGGAAGCAGCGCGTGCGCAATCCACACCTCCGCCAGGAGGGGGAGGGGAACCGATGGAGGTTGGAGGTGCAAGGGCTCAGTCAGCAGCCAGAGCCCTAGCACCGGCAGCAGTGAAAGCGAAGCCTCCTAGAGGGAACAGGAAGTGTTACATCTGCGAGGATCCAGGCCATTTGGCGAAGGAGTGTCCCCGGAGGCTCCACAAGCACACTGCAGCCTCAGCAATGGTGACTGCAGCAACGCAGCAAGGAGAACCACAGCAGGGAAACGACGATGTCTGGCTGGAGACGGAGGCACTGGGGCCCAGCCAGACGCATCTGTGAAGCAGTCCCCAGCAATCTTGCAACCCACGGATCCCCTCCCACCCAAACCAGTAGTGCAGCTCACAGCATCTCTCCAGCTACCCGACGGCGTCACTATCGAAGTGCCGCTTTCTGTGGATTCTGGAAGCAACGCAGACTTTATAGCGCAGAGCTTTGTGGAGCAGCACGCTATACAGCTATTGCCTGCCACTCTGCCCCTGCAAGTCGTCACAGTGGATGGCAGAGAGTTGCTAGGGGGGCAGGTGGTGAAGCAGACGCCACCGATGGTGATGCGCCTTGGCAACCACAGGGAAGTCATCAGTTTTAATGTCACCCAACTGTCGGACACGCCCATTGTGTTGGGCATGAGTTGGCTGGACAGGCACAGTCCGACACTGGCTTGGTACCAGAGACAACTGATCTTCGGCTCCTCTTATTGCGCAGAACACTGCATCCTGCCCCGACGGGAGGGAGAGGAGGAGGAATCACAACTGCAGTTGGGAACGTTGCAAGCGGTCCCCCACAAATACGCGAGCTTTTTGGAGGTCTTCTGCGAGAAGGAGGCGGACAAGCTACCCCCTCACCGGCCATATGACTGCAAGATTGACCTCCTACCGGGGGCGACGCTGCCGAAGGGGCGGCTATACTCCATGTCTGAAGATGAAATGCAGGAACTCAAACAGTTCATCGAGCATAATCTGGAGCGTGGCTTCATCAGAGAGTCCAAGGCAGTGGGGGGCAGTCCCGTTTTCTTCGTGAAAAAGAAAGACACGCCCCAAAAAAGACTAGTTGTGGACTACCGCCTTTTGAACCAGATGACCAAACCGTCTGATTACCCCATGCCCAGGATTGACGACCTCCTCGCGACGGTGCGCAAGGGACGCGTGTTCACCAAGTTGGACCTGCGAGGGGCGTACAATCTCATCCGCATGCGGGAGGGCGATGAGTGGAAGACGGCCATGTTCACACCGCTGGGCACCTACGAATACAGAGTTATGCCCTTTGGATTACAAAATGGCTCTCACTGTTTTCAAGCTTTTATGCATCACGTGTTGGAGGGACTCCTCTACAAGACATGCGTCTGCTTCCTGGATGACATCCTGATTTTCTCTGACTCGCAGCAAGCTCACGACCGAGACGTGAGGGAGGTGCTCAGCAGGTTGCAACAACATAGACTGTACGCCAAGCTGGAGAAGTGCCAGTTCGACACGACGGAGGTGGATTTCCTGGGATACAAGTTGTCGGACAAGGGGATAGCCATGGACAGCACCAAGGTTCGTGCGGTATTGGATTGGAAAAGCCCGCGCAACCGGAAGGAGGTCCAGCGGTTTGTCGGCTTCGCCAACTTCTATCGCAAGTTTATCAAGGGGTTCGCGATGCAGACGGCAGCAATTACGGACACGCTCAGCTCCAAAAAAAAGAAATTCATCTGGACGGAGCAGGCGGAACAGTCCTTTCAAGCGCTCAAGCATCTCTTCGCATCGGAGAAGCAACTGCTGCATATCGACCCCAGTAAACCGTTGAGGGTAGAGACAGACGCGTCAGACAGAGCCGTGGGAGCTGTCCTGCTGCAGCGAGACCCGCAGGGGGTGTGGCGGCCGGGAGCGTTCTACTCCAGAAAGCTCAGCAAGTCGGAGCAGAACTACACCATCTGGGACAGGGAGTTGCTGGCCATTCATGCAGCTTTCAAGGCGTGGAGGCACTTCCTAATCGGCGCCAAGCACACGGTGCAGGTCTGCACGGACCACAAGAATCTGGAGCACTGGCGCACGGCTCAGTTCCTGAACCAGAGGCAGATACGTTGGGCGGAGTTCTTTGCTGACTTCAATTTCCGAATAGAGTACGTCCCAGGCGACACCAACATCATGGCGGATGCACTGTCCCGAAAACCGCAATACCTAGAAGAGGTGACGCCAGCGGCGGCCATGCACATCTTCGCACCGACGGCGTGGGCGTGTGCCTCAGCTACAGTAGACCTGGATGCGGTGCGACGTGCATTGCGGGACGACTCATTCGCGCAAGACAAGATGGCGGAACTGCTCAGAGGCACGGCTACCACGGACGAGTTCCAGGTGCGGGACGGCTTGCTCCTACGCAAAGGGGCTGTCTATGTACCAGGAGACGACCTTCGCGCCAAGGTACTGCAACAGTTGCACGACGCACCCACGGCCGGTCACTTTGGCACAGAGAAAACGATGGAATTAGTCGCGAGAGACTTCTGGTGGCCCAGGCTGAGAGGAGAGGTCGCGGACTACGTCGCGAGGTGCGACACCTGCCAGAGGGCCAAGCCGGTACACAGACCACCGGCGGGACTGTTAGAACCGCTGCAAACACCGTTTGAACCGTGGGAGAGGGTGGCCCTGGACTTTGTGACGGATTTACCCAACTCGAGAGGCAAGACAGCTGTGCTAGTGGTGGTGGACTTGTTCACCAAGATGGCACATTTCATTCCGTGTGCGAAGGTGGCCACGGCGGAACAAACCGCCAAACTGTTCATAGATCACGTGTTCAAAGTGCATGGCCTGCCACGGTCTATCCTGTCCGACCGCGGACGCCAGTTCATCTCGTCTTTCTGGCAGAAGCTGATGGGTTTTCTAAATGTCAAGGTCAATCTGGCATCAGCAAGACACCCGCAGACCAACGGGCAAGCAGAGAGGGTCAATGCCATCATGCAGCAGTACCTGAGATGCTATGCCAATCAACAGCCTGCGACGTGGGTGGATTACCTGCCGCTAGCCGAGTTCGCTTACAACAACACGAAGCACGTGTCCACAGGAGTGACGCCGTTCTTTGCCAACAATGGGAGGAATCCCAGAACCTTCCCGGGACTGGAGAGAGTGGGGGAAGGAGAACCACAGACGGCGGACGCGTTCGCGTCAGAGCTGCAGGCGGTCCACGATCAACTCAGACGGCAGCTGGAGCTAGCTAAGCACGCCTACAAGGTGCAAGCTGACAAGCTCAGGCGGGTTGGCGAAGTGATCCAAGTGGGAGACTGGGTCTGGTTGGCAGCCCACGCAGTGCCGACCAGGTCGCTTGCCAAGAAGAAGTTGGGGCACAAGCAGATCGGTCCGTACCAAGTCGAAGCGCAGATCAACCCGGTAGCCTTCCGACTGGCGCTGCCGGAGGGTTCCAGAATGCATCCGGTGTTCCACAGGTCGGTGCTCACTCCCTACAAGGCACCTCACAGGTTCCAGGAGCCAGGGACGGCGCCAAGTCCGCTCCGGGAACGGACGGAGACGCGGGAGGTGAAGCACCAGGACCACATCAACGAGGTCACGGAGATTTTGGACTCCAGATGGGGGGAAGAGGGAGTCGAATACCTCTTAGCCAGAGAGGGCACCCGGGCCAGCGCCAATAGCTGGGTACCAGACTACGCTTTGGAGGAACCCCTGCTCAAGGACGAGTTTCATGCCCTCTTCCCACACAAACCCATGCCAGCGAGCTTCTTCGACGACTGGTTGTTCACACCCACACTTTCTTCCAGCACGTTCCATGGATTCGACTCAGAAGGGGAACCCGCACGGAGCACCCGTTCCCCAGAAGGTTCACCGGCAGGTTCGGCATCAGGCAACTCGTATTGGTGGGACGATCGACCAGAGGAGCGATGGCGCAGGAAGTGGCTGGAGATGCCAGGTCGAGCGACCGACGCAGAGACTGACATGGACATGTTCGGGGAGGACCTCGGGTTCGAGCACGGCGGTACAGAGATGGAAGAGCAACAAGTCAACGTCGACGACCGCGAGGGGGAAGACTCGGAGGTCTTCAGTTGGCGGCCACCCACGGGGAGCGACCTGTATCCAGCATTCCCTCCCATGATGATGGAGCGCCCAGCACCCACACCTGACAGCGGGGAGGGGGGAAGGGGGGGCTTCGAGGGGGGGATGGATGTCAGGGGTTCAGAAGCAGAGACGCAGAGAAGGGTGGAAACAGAGAGCGAGGGGGAGGAAGCCGAAGGGAGAATGAGTGATGATGACGACCCGAGATCTCCAAGCCTAAGCAGTGAGTCAGAGGACTCCCAAAAGGGAGCCCCAGTGAGCAGAGCAAGGGGGGGATCCGGGGGGACACCCCAGGAGGAAGGGAACAGAGGAGATTCAGAGAGCAGCAGCTGGAAGTCGGGACCCACGCTCATAACTGAGGGCGGCAGCAGCTGGAAGTCGGGACCCACGCTCAAGACTGAGAGCAGCAGGGAGGAAGGTAGCCAGGCATCGGGTTCCGGAGGCTGTCAGCAGGAGGGAGGGCACGAGTCAGGGGTGGTCACGCCCTCCTCAGAGAGCGAGGCAACGGTTAAGAGGAAAGTAGAGAGTTGGGCGCGCGCGCCAAGTTCAAATGCAGCGGAAGCTGGAGCAGTAAGCAGCCCGGAGAGTGAGCCAGGTCCTAAAGCCCGCCGCAAGGAGGCAGAAGGATCAGGGGGGTCAGCGTCAGAGGAGAGTAGAAGGGAGGAGGCCCAGGGGGGCAGAAGGACCCAGAGACGTAGGGAGAGGCGAAGGAGGTGGAGCAAGGCTAGGGTATTAAGCTGGTGTGCAAGAGGCGGGGACTCAGACGGGTCTTCGCCGACCTAGAGCAGAAGGTGTAGAGCTGCACGCTGCAGTTCGGAAATGAAACTTGTAACTCAATAAAGACTCTTTTAAAGTGGACGCTGTGTGGCGTGGTCCTATGTGAGCTGGGACCTGGTAGCAGCTCTGACAATAGTAATCCTTTGAAAATCACACACCTCAAAATTTTGCAGTGGAGTTCCCCAGTCAAGTAATGTGAACAAAAAACTGCATAAATTGGGGTAAAATGTGCATAAAAATGCATAATTGCATACAAACCATAAAAATGCATTATATTAGGGAAATTGCTTTACAAAAACGTGTTTTAAGGGAAATTGCATACAAACGTGTGCATATTAGGAGGAATTTACACTAAAACGCTGACAATTTTTCATGAAGATTGTTTCCTAAAAATATTATCAAACCAATGAAGAAATGTGGAGAACTGAAGAATGGAAAAATGAGAAACTCAGAGAAACAACAATTGACTGATTCGCCTGTTCCTAGTCCACATTTCACTGTTAGATTTCTTTTTAGATTCTGCACGCAGTGCCCCAGCTACAGTAGAGTACATACCGGTAATTGTAAAGCACTGATAGATGGCACCATAAAGTTACGTAAATTATCAGGAAGGGTTTAGAAAAAGAAAGTACACTTCTGGTCACTAGATAGCGAAGAGGAGACCATCCGTCCCCAGCTTGGCAACCTATAGCCAAAAGCATGGTGGCTTCATCCAAGCATGAAATGGACTCTACAGGATCAAGAAGCAAGGTAAAAAGGTTGGTTTCTCCTAAGTCCTATCCTTGGAATATTTCCCCCTCCCCATTCCCATCATCCACTTTCTCCCTTGTCCACTCCAGCACTTCAAGACATTCAGCAATGAAAAGTGAGACCCTGAAAAGTCTACTTGTGACATTCAGTCCAGTCCAATGAGATCTCTTGGATTTCAGAAGCAGGCACACATACACACAAGCAGGTATATAAACAATGTTTTGTCTTTAAAATGAGGCTAAAGCTTGTTTCTCAGTCCTGTGTGGAACCATGAGTTTATTTTCTGCTAGAATTATCACCACCCCTTCCCCAAACAAAAGGTCATGTGTTTCTGTTGAAACGAAAACAAAAACAAAGGGAAAATTATCTCATTGTAATTACTGCAAGACAAATGCAATCTTTTAAAAGGCTAACTGTATTATTTGTATACCCAGGGGATGCAGTGGTACACATGTAATGTGGCCTAACCAGTTTGTCTTAGCAAGACCTTACAGTGTTGATTTGAAACAGCTGAACTAAATCAACAGCTACCTTGAGCCAGAGGCCTTTGGAGAGCAATTAGAGTCAAAGCTTGGGTTTTGAACCCAATATGCTCTGTCAGTCTCAATGATTTGTGTTTGTTGTACTCAGCCTCATTTCCTGCATGAAACATGAAGCTGTATAAAGAGGAAAAATTCCCAAGATTCAAAAATATTTGACCTCAGTGCATTTGCTAGCATGAAAGTACACATGTCTAAATGACCATTTTGGTTTGTAGTACAAAGTTCTATTGATGTTGGCAGACTGAGCTTCCCCATGTCAAAGCCACATGAATGGTTTCAGGTTTCAGCCAAAAAATGTTTTCCACATGCTTTAGTGTGGGCCAATTTACACAGCGGATTCTGCAGGGTTGTGGCCAAGTACTTCATAAAGGGCTGCCTTCTTTGGGATCAGGGAAACCACAACAGACACATTGCTAATGCAATCTAATTATCTGCCTGGATATTTTTCCAGATGTATCCAGTGTCTAAAAATACTGCAATAAAAAAGGTATTATTTGTTCTCCCTTGGACTGAAATAGTGGCATAAAGAACAACCTGCTTGTCTAGAGGGAAAGTTATGACAGTGTAATTCTATGACAGCCTTTAAAAATCAGTCAAACAAAACAGAACACCCCGAGGGCTGGCTATCTGATGCTTCTCATTTGAATTAGCCTCTGAAACAAAAGCCATGACTACATGTGGAGATTCTTTTTCATGAGAAGATGCATGCCACAATTACAAGTTCATTTCCTCCATTTGTGGTTTGTAATTTGATTTTGGGTTGGTCAATTTGATACATAACAAAGATATACAATGGTGTGTTGTTTTTTTCTCTTTTGCTGGAACAAGCCCAGTGATTATTGTATCCTGTGCTCTATGAAAGTGGCGTGATTTCATTTCCTCTACGTTGCTAAAACATGTTACCCAGTAGCCTCTTCGCTGCCATAGTCATTAGTTCTTTGAGCAACGAGGAAATGGTTGATTGTGATGAAGTCTTTTGGTGGATTGTGGTGTTATTTATGCACAAGCACCACGTACAAAACATGGTTGTCTCTCAACTACCTGTAACAGATTCTACAAGGAGCTGCTTTTCAAAAGGGCCCAGAAAGTGCAGCTGGTCCAAAATACGGCTGCCAAGTTGCTAACAGGCAGGATATATTAATTCCGATTTTGAAACAACTTCAGTGGCTTCCAGTTGGTTTCTGGGCACAGCTCAAAGTTAAAGTGATGCTTTTGATCTTTAAAGCCATACGAATAGTGGGACTGCCTCCTTTCATGTAAGCCTAGCTCAGATCACCCGCAATTTCCTTCTCCATATTCCCTGATCATCAGAGGTGAGCAGGTGGGTGGGAAGGACAGGTCAGCTCTTTCAGTAGCTACAATGAGGTTATGGAACTCCCTTTCCCAACAAAGCTCATCTTACACTTTTTCTCTCTACTAGCCTTTTGGGTTTATTTCAGAGGGCCTTTGGGATCAAGCAGGAGATATTTTTTTATTCTGATGATTGGTTGTGGTGGGTTTGGGGTTTGTTTGTTTTTTGCTGGTTGTTTCATGACAGTTTACGGGTTTCGAGCTATGTCATAAGCTGCTTTTTTGGGCATACATTGTTAAAAATGGAGCAAAGTATTGGTAATTAGTTAGTTATTAGGAATTTGGTATGCAATGAGGTTCATGTCTGCTATTGTTTCATTAATTCCCATTTTTACAGTAGCTGAAAGTAAGGAATTTCTAAGTTGCCTTCATTCTCTGTGGAAGTCATTGTGCACAACAGTAGATCCACTACAGTATGTGATGGAAAAATTCACCTCCTGGATCCATTGTTTACCTCCACTTATATCTGCATGTCTGGTTGAGGTAAAGCACTGAATTATGAAGAAGAGATGCATCTAAATAACCACCCATTCTAGTTCTCTTCTGGATTTAGGGGTTCTAGTCTATTGTGTCCTGGACACTGAACAAGGCTGGTATACTTCCTTTTTGTCATTCTGTGTTTCCAGAAATTGTAAAGATAACTGGTGGGGTTCCGGTCTGATCTCTCCAAAATAATGGCTCTTATTTTGAAAATCTGACTGTGGAGATTTTATAAAATTGAAAGTATTACTAGATGTACATCCAGGTTGGTGTACATACATTTATGACATATTAAACAACAACAAAAAGCCCTTTTGTTTTGCCTTAATGGTTGGTTTGGAATAATTACTAATTGCACAATTAAACTGATATGGTGAGGAGAAAACATGGTCTGTTTTGAAGTATTTTTATGGATGGATGGATGGATGGATGGATTACACTGTCCTTGTAGCAAATGTCTAAAACCCATTAGGGCTCCTGCTGAAACTGACCAGATATATTAAGTTTACTGATATCTTCTATTCTTTTTCTGCATGTAAAAAGACAAGAATCATGTCAATGACAAACCTCCTACTCAGTTTCGTATTAGTCAACTACAAACTTCCTGCAGTCTTAAACAAATCGCTCTCAACCACATGCAAAGGGGTCCTGCAAGACAGAGCTGTTCCACCAGGCCTTTGACAATCCTCACAGAACTCTAGCCCAATGGTTGCCATTAATCTGATTTGAATTAATTTTAAAATGAAATGATTTTAGAATGTTGTATTTATTTTACTGTTGTTAGCCTCTCTGAGCCCAGCTGTGGCTGGGGAGGGTGGGATATAAATAAAAAAAATTATTATTTATTATTGGTAGTTAGCCAATCTGAGGAAGGCTGACAGAATGCAATAGGAGAAATCTGTCCAGCCCTAATGAATGTCTGCTTTCTTTGAAGGATAGCCTTTCTCCACTTTTGTTTTAATCAGACTGAATGCACTCTTCAATAGCTTTACCATGTTTTCTCATTCTTTATGCCCATCTTGCTGTGAAATCTTCCATTTTTAAACCTAGAACAAATTCATTCCACATTTTGCATAGTTTATTTATTTAAAATATTTATATTCTGCCTTTGGGGCCTAAAGGGCAGCTAACAAACCCAACATTAAATATGATACATTCTGATAACATGAATAACGTTATCATTAGCAGGCTTGAAGACTTTCGGAGTTATACATGTCCATTAATCTGAGTCAAACTACTCTTAAGTATCAGTGCTAGGATTGTTCTGCCCTTTCTCTCATTCACACAGATGCACTATATGCTTAGTTATTCCCGGCTAGTTGTCAGGGAGCACTGGAACCCACATACCAGAAATTTCAGACTTCATTACTGTAGTGTTGCAATATTCTCCATGGTTTTAACCAAGGTTAGCTTTTTTAAACAACGCCCATGGTTTCACTCACTGTCTGGAATGAGCCAGAAGCCAAGAACCGGAAGTCCAGGTTGTCCAATCATTCTGATCATAGAATCATAGAGTAGGAAGGGACCCTGTAGATCACCTAATCCCGTCCCTTTCAATGCAAGAATATGCAGCTGCCCCATACAGTGGTGCCCCGCAAGACGAATGCCTCGCAAGACAGAAAACTCGCTAGACGAAAGGGTTTTCCGTTTTTGAGCTGCTTCGCAAGACGAATTTCCCTATGGGCTTGCTTCGCAAGACGAAAACGTCTTGCAAGTTTGTTTCCTTTTTCTTAACACCGTTAATACAGTTGCGACTTGACTTCGAGGAGCAACTCATAGAACGCAGTGTACATAGTAGCCTTTTTTGAGGTTTTTAAAGACTTTGGTGATTTTTGAAGCTTTTCCAAAACTTCTTTTGCAGCCATTTGGTAAGTTAAGCTTTTAAAAGTTTTTTTTGGGGGGTTGGATTTTGGGTTGGGGTGTTTGGAATTCAAGGACTTGGTGTTGGGAAGGGGTTTGCAAGAATCTGGAAGCTTGTTTTTTTTCCCTGCATTTTTATGATTTTCTGTGACCATTGGTCCACTCTGCTGTTTTTTTTAAAAAAAATCTGGGTTTGAATTTTGAAATGCTCTTTACAGTATGTGTGACTTTAAAGAGCACTTAATAAACTCTTGTTGTACCAAATTTGGCTTTGTTTGGACTTTTTTTGACCATAGGAACGCATTAATTGATTTTCAATGCATTCCTATGGGAAACCGTGCTTCGCAAGACGAAAAATTCGCTAGACAAAAAAATTCGCGGAACGAATTAATTTCGTCTTGCGAGGCACCACTGTATAGGGACCAATCCTGCAGCCTTGTCATTATCAGCTGCACTCCAAGTCTCAGGAGTGCGTGCAGGAGCCAGGCCCTGTAGGTAGGGCCTTGCAGGACTGGGGCCTTCCTGAGTTTGGCCTGGAAGGACAAGGCATGGCCGCACAGGTGAGGCTTGACAGAAGACTCATAGCACCTGGTGGCAAGGGCCGGGAGGGCTATATAAGACCAGCATTTCCCTCTGGCTCTTTGCCACAGCAACACCTAGCTGTGCTTCGGCTTCTTGACTCCTGGTATCCTGACCCTCAGACTCCTTGGCTTCCTGACTCCTAGTTTCCTGATTTGTGGACTCTTGGCTTCCTGACCCCTGGGCTGCTGATTCCTGCTTCCCAAGCTCTACCCCAGTCCCGACGTACCAAGCCAGGACTCCGACTGCCTGTAACCTGGATGGTGATACCAAGCAACTGAGCTTTCCAGGCTCAGGACAGGAGAAAAATCCAATAATTGAATGGAAGGGCTGTCAGGATCATACCAGAAGCAGGACTGAAAAACAAGCCAGGAGTCAGGACTGAAGAGCAGTCAGAGCAGTCACACAAAAGCAAGACCAGATACCAAGTAAAAAATCAAGACCAAAGATGACTGGAAACACAGAGGCCCATGAGCTCTCAGGTAGATGTTGTTGGCCAAGCAATGAAACGGATGCTGCTAGGACTTTGCATCGTTTCAGCCACATCCCACAAAACCACTGTGAACATCATTCCTCATTTCCCCCATGAACCACCAGGTTGAGCAGAGATGCCAAAGTAATTGGACTTAAACAGGATCGACCAGCTACTGTGGTTGGCTTAAGTAAATGCCATACATGTAGCATGCCAAATACACCAGTCCTGGCAAGTTCGCTAGGAATATTTTTGGCATTTCAGCCCTCCTTGATTCATCCAGGCTATTTCCTGGCACTAATGGTTGGTTATCCGGGAGCCAGACTTTGGGGTTTGTGGGATTTTTGTATGTGTGATCTCTTAAAAACATGCATTATAGACAGCATGTGCCAGTCTTGTGACCTAAAGGTAAAGGTAAAGGTACCCCTGCCCGAACGGGCCAGTCTTGACAGACTGTGGGGTTTGTGCGCCCATCTCACATTTATTGGCCGGGGGCCAGCGCTGTCCGGGGACACTTCCGGGTCACGTGGCCAGCGTGACATCGCTGCTCTGGCGAGCCAGAGCCGCACACGGAACGCCGTTTACCTTCCCGCTGGTAAGCGGTACCTATTTATCTACTTGCACCCGGAGGTGCTTTCGAACTGCTAGGTGGGCAGGCGCTGGGACCGAACAGCGGGAGCGCACCCCGCCGCGGGGATTCGAACCGCCGACCTTTCGATCGGCAAGCCCTAGGCGTTGAGGCTTTAGCCCACAGCGCCACCCGCGTCCGTCTTGTGACCTAGGAGTGGTTAATGTCGGGTAAGGAAATTAATCCAAAAAGTATAGTGCCTTAGGAGATATTTCCAGAGCTTTATATTCCAACTACTATTTAGAAAGTAAGGCATCTTTTGGCTCAGCCTCTCTTACCACAGACATGGTGTGCCTTGTCTTTTTTCACTAAATCATCATTATTGTATAATGTTACATAATAAACAGATTCTGGAAATCATTGAAAATGTTACCTAAACTGATGCTCAGGGTCAGATGCAGACTGAAGGCCACACACTAGGCCCTCAGCCAAGCAGATACAGAGTCAGTTAAGGGACATTATCAAAAACAAGCTGACTAGCAATTACCACATATAGCATCCCTGAAGTTTTCAGAAAATATATATGTTCAACTAAACTTTGGCATTAGCACTAAGGTTGAGAATTTCTCTCTCTCTCTCTCTCTCTCTCTCTCTCTCTCTCTCTCTCTCACACACACACACACACACACACACACACACACCCCACATGCTGCCTTGGGGCATTTTTACCATGATTGCAGAGAAGAGTGATCAAACCAAAACATCAATAGTGTTGCTTTATCTTGTTGCTTACGCCCTCCATCAAGCAGGGGTGTCTTGCCCATAGAGGCAAGTGGTGCGGGGCACCGGGGCACCAAGTTCTGGAGGGCACCAGGGAAGAGGCAGAGGCTGGGTGTGGCTCACCACCCTTGCCCGCCTCGCTGAAGCAGCTCTGTGCCCAGAGCCTCCAGCCGCTGCCCACCTCCTCCAGCCCCCAAAGCTGCCAGCAGCGCTGTAAAAAGGTTGGCAACTCTGGGGAATAGGAAGGGGGTGCCAGAGGGATCTTTGCACCACGACGCAGGATATACTTAAGATGGCCCTGCCATCAAGTCACCTTTACTGATGTGAGGATGATTTTAAAAGCTGTAAAGCAGCTTTCTCTGATGGGCTGGTCATCAGAATGCAAGATCAAGCCAATCTAATCCAGCATAATGTTCTCACAGTCCAAACTATGGGATTTGGACCTGCAAGCAAGACCTGAATGCAGTAGCATACTGTCTCCAGCAGTAGAAGGTCCAGTATGAATTGTTTTTGAAGGAATTGCTTTTCAACCTATGGCTGCAGTGGAGTGCACTCTTACGCTTCTGGTTCTTCCTTTGCAGCCCTGGATTGAATACAAACCCCAACTGCGAAGGACAATTCTTCCCTTGCAGTAATAGCTTGAAGAATCTGCAAAGAAACAATTATTTGGAGGAGAAGGCTACCAGCTATGATGGCAATGCTCTGCTTCTGAATAAAAGGTGGAAAAGGTAAAGGACCCCTGGACGGTTAAGTCCAGTTGAAGGCAACTGTTGCGCTCATCTCGCTTTCAGGCCAAGGGAGCCGGCATTTGTCCACTGACGCTTCACAGGTAAGATTCACCTTCTGTTGTGTTGGCAGGGCAGTCCCTCCCCCTACATGGCTGATCCCCTGGCAACGCCTCCCCAGGCGGGACTGGGCAACTGGCTGAGGTAGGCGGAGACCTCCAGGTATCCAGCCTGGGGAGGGCGAAGCCAGCCCGTACTACCGGGAGCCACACTGGGATCTGGGGGGCTGCACACGACCATGAAAAAGGCGCCCCCCATTTGATGTGGGGAGTGGTCATTCCAGGGCAAGTAGCCAGCATGACTAAGCAGCTTCTGGTGCAACGGAACACTGTGACAGAAACCAGAGCGCACGGAAATGCTGTTTAACTTCCCGCCACCTATTTATCTACTTATCTACTTGCACTGGCATGCTTTCGAACTGCTAAGTTGGCAGGAGATGGGACAGAACAACGGGAGCTCACCCCGTTGCAGGGATTCGAACTGCTAACCTTCCAACCAGCAAGCCCAAGAGGCTCAGTGGTTTAGGGCACAGCGCCACCCATGTCCTGAAACCACAGGAGAAGAGAGTGCTTTTATGCTTGTGTCCTTCTTGCACCTTTCCCACAGGCAACTGGTCGACTGCTCTCAGAACACGATGCTGGACTCAACATGACCTTGGTCTGATCCAGCAGGCTAGTCTTATCTCTCTTTTTTGTCTTCCTCTGCAGACAAACTTTGGCACTTTTTGAATTTGGAACCTTTTCCAGCTGCCAGGAACCAAATTTTGAGTATGAAGGAAGAATCAGGAGTGCACTTAGAGTACTTCCTTTTCATCTGTCACAATTTGAACTTTCCTGCACCATGCCTAATTACATATATGTCATAATTTATGGCAGGCATAGGCAAACTTGGTCCTCCAGATGCTTTGGAACTACAACTCCCATCATCCCTAGCTAACAGGACCAGTGGTCGGGGATGATGGGAGTTGTAGTCCCAAAACATCTGGAGGGCCGAGTTTGCCTATGCCTATCATAAGGCATAGGAAAGGTGAGTATGGATCAACCAAAATAGCTTGGTTGGCACTCTCCAAAGCCTAGTGTGCCTACTTAGGTCTGTAGGCCTGAGATCCCCTATCACTGCAATAAGATTAACCCAGGTCTTCTTTTCATTTACTTAGTAAACATACACATGTACCGGTATACATTACTAAACTGCAGGTTTGTGTGCATCTTAATCTCAGGGACACAGGTTCAAGCTCCACATTGGACAAAAAGATTCCTACATTACAGAGCATTGGACTAGTTGATCTCACATATCCCCCAGCATTTATCCAATGGAAATAGCGACGTTCTAAGGAAAAGCAGGACATGCCAGAATCAAATCAGAAACTGAGACGGCTTCTGTATATCCAGGACTGGATATCACATACCGTATTTTTTGCTCTATAAGACTCACTTTTTCCCTCCTAAAAAGTAAGGGGAAATGTGTGTGCATCTTATGGAGCGAATGCAGGCTTCGCATTGTTTTCGCTGAAGCCAGGAGAGCAAGAGGGATCACTGCTTTCGCTGCACAGTGATCCCTCTTGCTGTTCCGGCTTCTGGGATTCAGAATATTTTTTTTCTTATTTTCCTTCTCCAAAAACTAGGTGCGTCTTGTAGTCTGGTGCGTCTTATAGAGTGGAAAATACGGTATATCAAGTGTCCCTGGAAAATAGGGACACTTGGAGGGGCGGCCTTCGTGGTCTCTTCCAACTCCACAATTCTATTATTCTACTTACAAAATATACATGACATTAAATGCACCTTTCCTTTTAAATGATTGGGGGGGGTGTTTTTTCTTCAAAAAATCATCATTTAGGGAGGGAGGCAGATAATTAAATAGAGCAGAATAGGCATAGAGGGAGAACTTAACTCTTTCCTCCACTAAAGCCCTTCCTTCAAAACAAGTGTTTTCATTGGGGGGAAATCCCAAATGCTCACAGTGTGGAACATTCCATCCAAAGCAAATACCAACGAACACACACACACACACACACACACACACACACACACACACACACATGTTCCTTAGAATATCCTCAGCAGGTAAGAACTAAGTGCCCCCCATGCCTGCACTAATTGTGATAATTATTGCACACACCCAAGCTGATGAAATTTGCATTTGTAAAATAAAAAAACTGCAAGTTAAAGAGGCATTTAACATCACATTCATCCTTCAGACAAAGTAATCCATATGCAGAAAAACAGTGCATTTACAAAAAGTGTGCATGCCTAATTCTCAGAAAAGTGGGGATTCCCCCCCCCTCTATTGACTTTAGTTATACAAATAAAAGCGACTTAAATAAGATCCGCTCCTGGAAGCCATTAGGGCTGTGTGTTGCAGGAGTTTTGGGGAAACTATTGTTATATCGTCCTTTTTATAAAACGGATACATTCCACAAACAAGTTTGGATGAACTGTGTAACATTTTCTTGGCTGTCCAACCACTGCCGAACCATAGACCAAATGTTTCAGCCTGTCATGTACAGTCGTACCTTGGATCTCAAACGCCTTGGCTCCCAAACAAATTGGCTCCCAAACAATCGAAACCCAGAAGTGAGTGTTCCATTTTTTGGACAATTTTCAGAAGCCGAATGTCCGATTGGCTCCTGTAGCCAATCGGAAGCCGTGCCTTAGTTTTCGAACGGCTCTGGGAGTCGAACAGACTCCCAGAACGCATTCTGTTCGAGAACCAAGGTACGACTGTATTGGCAAAAATATTGTCCACACGCACACTGACACACGCACACACACATCTCTCTGTATTCTGGCATACCATGGTAAGCACTTAGAGGCAAGTGTGGATCACATACTGTAAGAGCAACAACATAAGTCCGCTGAAAGTAGCCTCTGTGCAGATGTCTCAATCCTGGAGAACTCCATTTTCATATACTGTGATGTTAGCCTCTTATTTCAAATAACATTTCCATGTGATTCGTGCAGTCCTGATACATTGTCAAACAGAGGGACAAGTGTTTTCAATTGCCACAGAGAAAGGCAGGAAAACCTTCAACATCCTCAAGCTATTTCTAAAGGCAGCACTTGCTGACACATGGCACAGTTTAGAAACAGACAGGCACACACTCCACAAGCCCTAGAGACGATTGACCTTCATCAGGCTTTTTCTTCTTCATTCAACCAAGCTTCCTGAGAGGAAGAGAGAAAAAATCAGGTTCTCTTCAGAGAAAGCAAATATATATAATGCTCGGTGTCACGGTAAAGGCCTAGTGATGGTGCTTAAAGCTGTTTTGGAACATCCTCACACCCAAGAAAGTTATCAGGCTTGCAGTGTCTTTGTAAAGCTTAGCTGTCATTTCATTCAAGAGGAGGCCTATGGGTAATCATTTAATCAAAACCACGGCTGTGATTGCTACTTGTGATGAAAATTACAAAGCTGAGGCAGCTTCCAAACCAGGATTACAAATGGGCCTTGCTTTTTTTTAATCCCCTCCTTTTTCCCTTTTGCAATTGAGTAAAAACAAACTATAGTACCCTTAAATGTAGCAGGGTGGGGGTAGGGGAGATTCATTTGGACAAAAGCAGTATTCCCTCCTTTTTCTTCCACAGCACTTAAGAGAAAATGGCATAATTGAGAATCCGTGGAAAGCATACCCAACGGCACATCACACAAATTAAGACTCTCTTGTACAAGAAGACTCTTCCAAGTGTTTTGCTGCTTTCGGTTGTATCAGAACATTGTAAAACGGTATGTGGCATTTAAAATTACAAACACACATGCACACAAAGAGAGAGAGAGAGCTCCTCCCCTTGAGAAAAAAAATAGAAGAAAAATGAAACTTTTAAAGCATTTAAATCAAGTGACTCAGAAGCAATAATGGACAGAACCAATACTCAGTCATGGATTCAGACTAATCTAGCATCATAACACCTGGAAAAGACACAGTGGATCATTTAGCCCCAACCTATGTAATAAGAAACATAGCGATGCATTTCCAAACTTTCTTGAGCATTTCAAAGAAAAATAAATATTCACCATCAATTGGCAGCTGTACCTTATTGCAAAATAGTTTTCCTGGTTTAGAAATTTCACCTACTATCTTATCTACGTGAAAGGCTCCATTCCGAATGTTAGATCAACTCTAAAGTCCTTTTCATGTGGTCAAAACACTTTTTGAGGGCCCCCGATTGTGTGATCAGGGGAAATTGCATAAGGAACTCTCCATATGAAATATATAGGGGTAGGGCTTGCCACTCAAATCTCATTGGCTGCCCATTGTGTGTTCACTAAAGTTGTTTTGACCATATGCTAAACCAGTGCTCTGCCCCCACCCTTATTTCCCAATGGGTAGCATGCATAATTCTTCTTATTTGCTTGACAGTATCTTCTAGTTCCTGTATCATCCTACACCTCCTCTTTTGGATCTTCTAAAAAAAGTTGCTGCAGTTCCCAGAAGTGAAAACTGTGCCCCTGATGAGCTCTTTTCAATGTTGAGTCCTGTTATGTACTGAGTTTTGGAAGTGACGGTCCAGTTGACGCAACCTAAGATGACCCTGGCCCATAATGCCACAAAAAAAAACATTCTTTTCTGCTTGTTACCTACTGACACCCTTCAACTGTTCTCTGAAGAGCTTGAAGGTCATTTATTTCTTTAAAGTATGCAAGCATTTGAAAACAGGCAAACCTCCCTTCAAATACTGGCAGAACCTGGAACGTTGCTCAGCATAATAGTTCCTTGTGCCCTATATCCTTTAATGAAGTCCCATGTGCTTCAAATACTTATATATAACACAGACAATGCAGGTCACTGTACCAGAGTGTGCAGTATGGAAATATCACTGCTATACTCAACACCTGTCCTTTCGAAATGCCCAGTGTTTGCTGATTCCCTTATTTTATCTCCATTACCGCACACAATGCAAGAACAGCATAATGTTATTTGTGGCATGCTTAACCTCGGCGTCAGGTGCTGGGATAACTGCATTTCTCTCCACAATGTCACAACTTTCCACTTTAGCTTCCCATTCTTGGTCTACCCATCACCCCATCCTCAAAGAACACGCATTTGGAAAGGTCCATAGCTTAATGATGGAATAGGTGCCTAAGTATTTAACAGGCTCAGTGGTAGAGCACATGCTATCCATGCAGAATGTCCCAAACTCAATCCCTGGCATCTTGATATTGGACTGGAAAAGCACCTCTCTGAGCTTCATTGTAGACAGCACTGAGCAACTTAATACAAAGAAGTTTGATGTGTCTTCTTCATGGAATCTACATGCATATAGTTTGTACATGTATAGGGTTTGTGCAGAAAAGCTGATGAGCATGTAGAGCAGGAATGTTCAACCTGTTCCTGTGTCGTCCCGTCCCCCCCCCCCATGTTGTTAGACTTCAACTTCCATAAACCCCAGACAGTATGGCCAGACAGTATGGTCAGGGTCAGAGAGTTGTAGTCCAACACCTGGATACCAACAGGTTACGCATCTTTGAAACAGAGCTTCTGGCCAGCTCAGCCAGCAAGAGCTCAAATTTACCAACCAACAGATGCACTCAGTCAGTAAGGTTGTACATCTTGATGAGGCACATATAAGGTAGTTCCTTGACTTTATGCTATCCTGCTCTGATAAATGAGCTGACCATGAATATGCATATAGACACTCATTGCCTCACCCATATAGTTACAGGAAATGAGGCAGTCCCAGTCCTAGGACAGGTGACAACAATTAAAACACAAGGTAAGGGTTTACTTTGCAGTCATCAGGTTTGTTCACTTGGGAAGGTAATCCAGAACCAATTTGCACATTACCTTTGGTTACTTATTTCTTTTGCAAGTTGTCTACGTGCCTCTAACAAGGGAGCCAAGAACTCACACACTGCAGCTGCAGCACTTTCCACATCTACTAGACCATGGGTAGGCAAACTAAGGCCTGTGGGATGGATCAGGCCCAATTGCCTTCTGGATCCAGCCTGCGGACGGTCCGGAAATCGCCGTGTGGATTGCCAGCCACACGTTCATTTCCTCTCCCTCACATGGTGGCAGCGCCTCCTCCCTCCCTCCTCCTGGCTTCTCCCTGCCCTGCCTAGAGGAGGAAGGGGGCTGGGCTTTGTTGGTGCCAGCAGCAGCAGCAGCAGCAGCGCTCAAGCGGCCGCCATTGTAAGCAGCCCCTCTCCAGAGCCCTTTCGCACGCCGCTCACCGTCTCTCCGCCACCACCACTGCCAGCCCCTACCACTCACAAGACACAGGTAAGCAGCCACTGGGGCTTGTGGTGCTCTTGCATCATTTCCCCCCTCAAAATATAGTCTGGCCCCCCACAAGGTCTGAGGGACAGTGGACCAGTTCCGTGCCGAAAAAGTTTGCTGACCCCTGTACTAGACAGATCCATGCTGGAGGCTTTATAATTGTAGATGCCACTATAGCTGCATAGAGCAGATTCGCAGCTTACACATTACATGGCACATGAGTGTATGCAAACAAGGGAAGGGGATATGGACTAGTAGACAAACTGTGGATATACTTTTAATATCAAGAAAGGGACTATTTTAGGTGGGCAAATGATAAAATATAGATCCATGACTAGTTGTTATTATTTATGGTTTGAGCATTCCGATTTGTTTTCAGTGAGGTTATGCAATGTCATGTCAAGCAATTGTCACCACGCGCATCCATTTTCCCATCACATTTTCTTATTGTAAAAAAGTCTGATTTGGGCAGAGCAATCAGCTTTAACTGAGTGTGATCTGTTGCACGGCACCGTTTTAAGTGAAGGTGTCTGGCACTGAAATTGAGGACACCCATGTGCAAAGTACATGCTCTGCCCCAAAGTTGTGGTACAATAAAAGTCTGGTCATTTATTGAGCAATGGGAGTGCACTATGTCTAGGTTAAGCTGGAAGGACCATTCCTTAAATGCTCTAACAGATTAGAGTCATCAATTGAATTGAAGCTGGGGTGTGGGCCTGTATTCATTGACATCAGGACTAGGAGGCGCTGGCAAGATGGAAGAAGAGAGGCAGGTGGGAACCCTAAACAAAGTTGCAGCAAGACCACATGTCAGGAGACTGACAGTTGCAGTGTATATTAGTATATTGTGGCATTTGCTGCGCAGGGCAGCTGTAGACTAGATCCAATGGTAGTTACTGGTATTCTTTAGTTCTGTGCATGTATTTTGCACCAGGTCCACTTGGTGAATCCCAGGGTTCTGGTAAAAAAGAAGAGAAAAGGAAAAAACAGCTATCACATGCCTGGACTCTGTCCACCTTATATGTTGCTGCCTCAAAACTTTTATGGATTCCCCAACTTCCCAAGATATTTATGAGACGGCGGCTTTCCATCTGTGGATCCAAGATCCTTCCCCTATTGAGTACCAGAACCAACATTCAACATATAAAAACAGGATCTTTCACAGATAAGAGAGAGTCACAATATTGTTTCTTTAAACAAATAATAAATTATAGGGTTTTGTTTATGATACAAGATTGGAGGAGAGAGATCATTAGCTATTAACTATCCCCTGTTTTACTAATTTCTAGTCATCATTTTAGATGCTACAATTGTGGCTATTATCATTCCCCATCCATCTTATCATTTCAACTAAATCAAGCAATGAAAATTTTATAGCGCATCCCTAATTGTGCACCAGACTGGAACTGTTCATACAAATTCCAAGCAATTATAAGCCTTTCTGGGAAACATTGGCAGCAAACACTAGATTAAATGCTTGTAGCAGCAAGCCAGATGGGAAACACAGATAAAAAGAATCCAGTTTCATAAGATTCTCTACTCTAAAATTACAGTAGCATTCAAATTAACCTGAGATGGGGAAACATATTTTCAATACCCTGGAAAGAAGACTTTTTCCCTGAGCGTAATAAACTAGGAATAGAAGTATGCTAAACGTTTGTTATTAACCCCCAAAACACATATGCATGTGGTACACTTGACACGTTCCACCTTCTATTTTACCCTCATACCAGTCCTATGAGTGAGATAGACTAGATTGACAGTGAATGGGCCAAAGTCACACAGCAGGGATCAGAACCTGGCTTTGCTCATTCGTAGTGATCCCAAGAAGGGGTGGCTTATGGGTGGCCCTAACCAAGTCACTGGACTACAATTCCCATCAGCCAGCATGGTCAGTGATCAGGAATGATGGCAGTTGGAACTGAGGAACATCTGGAGCCTCACACATTAGCCAATCCTGATTTAGAAAGTTTGATAATATCACTGACACTGACTAACCGGATACTGAATTGAGCTGAGCTCAAAGGGCTAGTTTGGAGCCTGCATAGCTCAAACTTCCCATTTCTACAAGGACCACCACATGAATTTCCCCACACCCTGATAGCATGGTATAGTGGTTAAGAACGGTGGACTCGTAATCTGGTGAACCGGGTTCGATTCCCAGCTCCTCCACATGCGGCTGCTGGGTGACCTTGGGCCAGTCACACTTCTTTGAAGTCTCTCAGCCTCACTCACCTCACAGAGTGTTTGTTGTGGGGGAGGAAGGGAAAGGAGAATGTTAGCCACTTTGAGACTCCCTAGGGTAGTGATAAAGTGGGAGATCAAATCCAAACTCTCCTCCTCCTCCTCCTCCTCTACTCCCTGAGAGATGTTTGCATAATGGCAACAAGACAGCAGGCCTTTTCTGGGGAATGTTCTTTAAGGAAGCTTGCCAGGTGCCACCACCATCTTTTTAGCATCAGGCAAAACTGTATTAGAATGTAAAAGAAAACTTTTAGAATGTTGGATTATTTTGATTGTTGTTAGCCGCCCTGAGCCCAGCTTCGGCTGGGGAGGGCGGGGTATAAATAAAATTTATTATTATTATTATTTATTTCTCCAGGTATATGGGCATTGATAATGATCTGGCAATCAGTGGCTACTTTTTGGTGTTTGAGGGCAGGAGTGGACATCTTGGTTTAAAGCTATTGTGTATAATAAGAGTACTTTTAGTATATTTTCATTGTTTTTCTGGTTACACTGCCTTAGATTGTATTATAGGCTACAATCCTAGCCTCACTTACATGGGAGTAAACCCTAATGGAACCCAGAAGACTTGTTTCCGAGCAGATGTGGTTAGGAATGTGCCAATAGTATTTTAATTCTCTTTTTGTAAGTTGCTTCAGGACTTCCTTTGCTTGTGGGAAGTGTTGAATAAATTTAATAAACTAAATTAATTAAATCATATTGCTGGATGGCATAATTTGAATTGCATCATGCTGCTGGAGGGCAGAAACTGGTCCTTGCAATACAAAACCCTTCCTGCCACTTGCTTGACTGGTAGAAAATGGGAGAATGGCAATGGTGCTCTTTCTACTAAGACGAGTGGGGATGTTAGCATTGAAAAGGTTCATTTCCTGGAATCTCATGTATCTCCAGGGAGCATGACATCTATTCAGAATAAGGACCAGTATGGTGGTTTGTACAGATTTTTTTGAGTGTTGAATCCTGTTAACAAATATTTGGGTCAATTAAATTATAATGAGACTATAGCAAACTGCAGGGGGGGTGAATTTTGAATTCATGGGTGGTATAGGAATGTTAAAAATATAGTAGTGGGAATGCAACTTATTTCATTTTTTTAATGATATTTATTAAAAGTTTAACAATTACAGAAAAAAGAAAAAAGAAAACAACACAAAATTTAACAAGACATACATTACAATACATAAAAAGAAAACCATAAAAAACAATACAACAATATAACAAAAAAGAACAATAACACTAAAAATCCAATATTCCATATCTTTATCTTTCATTTACTTGTTTCATCGACCTCCTCACACCTCCCTTTTTGTATTCTAGTTCACCTAATTGTTTCAGCAAATTTTTCCATCTTTCTCAATTTTTGTTCTATAATTTATCTTAACAGTCTAACCTATTTATTAACTCAGCAAATCCTTTCCATCTTTAACTGTATTCTGTCATTAAATTACCTTAATTTATTTTAACCTTATCTTACCATATGGGGAATGCAGCTTATTTCAGAAAACCTCTGCAATCCAGATTTATTTTTGAAGCTGACAATAGCCTCCATGTATGTGTCTATTTCCACCACTCTGCCAATGACAACCATCGAGCTCTGAGATACCAGAAAGCTGGAAGTAACCATAGGACAGGATAGGATACCATATTTGTATTGCCTAAATAACATGTCTGTTGAGGACATGGCAATTAACAGCTGCAATTTCCAGGCATTTCTGAGCTTGACTGAACATGGAAAGCCCTTAGCACAACATTTTTCAAAAAAATAATTTACTATAACGCTTGCTTGACATGGGTCCCATGGCTGAGCTCCTCATAAATTTTCTCATTCAGTCATCAACCCTGCAAGATAAGCTCCTGTTATTTCTCCCGTATTACAGAAGGCAGGCTGACACTAAGAGATAGAATTTTCCCAAAGCCACCCAGTGAGTTTCGTGGCCAAAGGCCAACCTAGATGTGATGTTAAATGTGTCTTTGCATTAACATGCAGTATTTCTTTTTAACACAAATAGGAGATGCAGGGAGCAGGGAGGGTTCTGATAATTATCAGGACTGCAGCAGGTGCAGAGGGAGAGTTTAACCCTT
The DNA here is from genome assembly GCF_965113315.1 of Podarcis vaucheri. Taxonomy (NCBI): domain Eukaryota; kingdom Metazoa; phylum Chordata; class Lepidosauria; order Squamata; family Lacertidae; genus Podarcis; species Podarcis vaucheri. Next base: position 60,235,633 of record NC_138749.1, on the reverse strand, counting down.
TCATGCCCTACTGTAGTTTTGACGCAAAATCACTCCTCCCTGGCTCATCAGTACTGTACTCTGCTTCGTTACAGGTTTGTAACTGAAATAACTTTCTGTGCTTACCTATGTTGCACATAATGTTGAATTAAAATAATAACAATAGAAAAATACCAAAAAAGCAGCTCTTTGCAATGGAAAGAAAGCAACTTCATTATGGAATGGGATGTCCCTATTTTCATTGGAGAAATGTTGGGTGGTATGGATAAAATATTGCATGGTTGTACTGTCATGAAATTCAGGCCTTTGTGTATTGCCTTGGCATTTCTCTATTGATGCACAGAAAGTAATTAGGAGATTTTCTCCTAGTAAGGTAACAGCACCACAGTTTAATACATTTAATAGTATTCATTGTTAGGGAAGTGAGCCAAATGTTGAGTGGTAGCAAAACGTCCATCATTATGACAAACAGAAACATGTAGTCAGTGTATGCGCAGAATGCATATGCATTGAATGGTTGATGGAGAATGGATCACTCTGTGTCAAGAAGGTAGACAGCTGAAGCAGGAGTTCCACTGCATAAGCACATATATTCTCCTTCTGATGATTCCTCAGAAAAGGAGTCAACTCTGAATGAGGGAAATGCTTTCTGCTCTCACTCTGAATGGCTTTTGTGACCTCATAATGAAGTCAAATTGCTATACTGCTAATGATGTTTATCCATCAGAATTGGGTCACAAAGCATTGTCCTCCCTCTGGATTGGCTTTGTAGTATTGGCTTCTTGGCATCATGATGTTCATACATATTCTCTGACTACCTGTATTCACCTTATCATGGAATATTTTATCCCCTCAAGCCCCACCTTATGAACAGCAGTCACACACATATTAAAGGAACACAGAGGCAGGGTACAAAAACTTGTCCCTGTCATCCCCAGGGATTAATAGTCAAGCCTGCTCTTGCTTCATGGCCTAATCCTAGGATCTGCATCTTAGTTATGAAAGAGTATGATGGAAAGTTGAGTGGGAGGTAATGTCAGGAGCTGGCTTTTATCTTAAATATATATTTGCAAATTCAGAGCCCATGGGGATTTGCAGCAAGAGAGACACTTTTGGTAAATCTTTCCTACATAATGTAGTCACCGTCTTTTTCGCTCTATAGAACGCACCCGACCATAAGACGCACCTAGTTTTAGAGAGGGAGAACAAGAAAAAAAATATCTCTCCCTCTCTGAGCAGCGCCCCTTCAGCGAAGCGGCAGGAGAAACGGAACCCCTTCCATTTCTCTTCCCACTTCGCTGAAGGGGCGCTGTGCAGAGAGGGAAAGCAATGCGAAGCCTCCGGAGCACAGCAGGAGCTTCCGCTGCGCTCCGGAGTCTTCGGGTGGGTATCCCTGAAGCCAGGAGAGTCTTGCTCTCCAGGCTTCAGCGAAAGCAACGTGAAGCCTCTGGAGCGCAGTGGGAGTGCTCCTGCTATGCTTCGGAGGCTTCGCGTTGCTTTCGCTAAAGCCATGGAGCCTGCATTCGCTCCATAAGACGCACACACATTTCCCCTTATTTTTGGAGGGGGGAAAGGTGCGTCTTATAGAGCGAAAAATACAGTACATGAGATTGTTGAGTTTTTAGGCCAGATAGTTGGTTCCTGCACACCTAACTCTGAATAGTAGAACTTATAACATGAGTCCAAAACCTAGACAGTACATTCGTACAGTGGGACATGGAGGTGGGAATACAGGTCAGAGGATGTGTTCCTCATGGTAGAGAGGTGCTTCAAATGACCATCATTTCATACTTGATTTTCAGTTATTTGAAGCTGCCAGAGTTTGGGCCCACTGCAGCTTTCAAAAGGCCAGAGAGGAGTGCTTAAACTAGCACCAGATGAAGCATTGTTCCACCTAATCCAATTAAAAGTAAATTCCTTCCCAAAAGATTTCCTTACTTCGGAGTGTCAGAGACCTTAAAGGCTTATATCATCTTGAACTGGAGGGGATATGATCAAGGGTTCCATACTTCCATTAACCCTAATTACACTGCCAGGATACAATAAGATGACTGTATGGAAGGGCAGAGCATCCTCTTTCCAAACCATATTATAAAACTGTTCCATCCTGTTTCTCCATTAATCTCTCGCTCGCTCGCTTTGTGTTTGTATCCATATGAAAATTTGTATTCAAACAGATGTTTCATCCACACTTAATTTTATATTTTATCACTGTATATATATTGTACAGTATATATATTGTACATATTTGTATTTCCTTAATGTACTTTATCCCAAAATACACATTTTTCAATGCGTGTATTGAAGGAGGTTGAAATTAAGGTCAGTTCTCTTAAAAAATATGGACCAAACAAAACCCTCCTCCACCTCTAGTTGTTAAAGAGGTTGATCAAGCCAAAACTCCTGCCCAGCTGCCTCCAACAATCTTTACCTCCTGGAGGGCAAGGACCCTTCTCAGCCCTCATCTGGCCTTTTCTTATTTAAAAAAAACCTTTTTGCATGCCTGGGATTGCATCCAGTGAACGTGCAAGCAGAAGGCAGATTGCAAAACCAACCTTTCCCTTCCTGTTCACCCTCTTGCTTCCCTCTGTATCCCCCACAAAAGTCTCTCTGGAGGGTTGCTGGCCTTCCGGAAGATCCTTCTGTCCTATTTCAGGAGATTCCTTCCTTGCACTGCATTGTTCAGGATGGAGGACCAACATGACCCTCTGGAAAGTCTTGGGGGGGGTGTCCCGCAGAGCGAGAAGAGTGGGGGAAGATTTGCTGGGCAAGCTGACCCTCACTTCTGCAACTGCTGGATACAATCATATTTTTGCAACCCTTTGGTACAGCAAGCAGAAGACCAACAAGAGACCTCTTGACACAGAGATCCTCTTGACCTGAGCCACGTGTTTTAATTGCTCTTCTCTTTCAATGTGATTCTGTTATGTTATAGTTCAATTATGAACACATGCAATTTAAAGTTTAAATGGGGTTGTTTTATATCATAATTATAGTGCATTTTTAATTAGTATGCATTTTAATAATGTTGTGCAATCGAGAGTTTTAAAATATATATATATTGTAAACCACTTAGTCACCCTCTAGGCATTAAGTGGTGTATATATAATAATCAATAATAAAAATTATTGAATAGCTCTTTTTTGCCATCCTGCTGGAAGGTACAGGGATCATAACTTAGAACCCAACATATAATATGAATGCCCACTCAATGCTACACTTTGTAAAAGGATGGGGCATATTTCTTCATCAATAATTTATTTCAGTACGCTCCGAAAAGTACTTACAGCTCTATTGTGCAGTGTTATGCTGTTGATATACTCTTCCTCCAGGCCAAGGGCCTCACATCTTTGTAAGTTGCAGAGTGGCTGTCAAACAAATTACAGCAAAGTGGTTCTTATCAGGCTCTTGGTGGATTTTAACAGGCATGCAACACCATCTGACCCATCTGATTTCCTTTGAATTTAAAAACGGAGCTTATTCTTCTCGTGCCAAATGTAAATAATTTCGCTTCCATTTCCCATCCAGAGAATCTGACTAGTTCAAAAGCATTTCAACAAATCTTATCTGCCTCATATCCTGCTGACTGGCACAGTCCTGGACTTCAGCCTGAAAGCCAAAAATGTTTTGGCTCCAAGACGCAATAGGAAAGAAACAACAAAGAAAACTGGGGAAAGTCTTAGTGACTTATAATGGAAGTGCTGAAAACTGTAGGGATTGTTATGTTTATTTGGTTTTTCATTGAAGTATTGTGGGCTGCCATTTTCTATTAATTTTTTTCCAGGAAATCTTTTTTGGAGATTGCACAACAAAACTTTGCATTTATTTCATCAGCAGCATAGTTCGTTCTTCTAAAAGTGTATATATATTGGCCTCTATTCGCTTCTTCGTTCCTCCTTAATGAAGTGGTTTTCCAAGTTTTCTGCCCGGAGGGAAAACTTTCCACCCTGACACATCTGCCTGTTGGAGCTCACTGCTGTCTTGTGTAAGCTGAAAGTGCGATCTAGAACTCATCCAACATTTGGAAGGAAAGATCAGTGACAGATCTGACAGGCTGTTGATCTTCTCTTTAAGGAACCCTTAATAAGCTTCTAAAAGTTGCCTAGAACATAATTTGAAAACACCGCTTCAATGCCAGAAGCTTTCTGGGCTGCAGAAGAATGTAGTTATTCTCCATAAGAGATGAAAGCCAGGGGAAAGTCAAGGATTTAGTGTTCTCAAGCAGCTAAATGATCCAGCAGGAACAGTGCCGAGTTCATAAAATGTAGCACATCCTGGCTGTTATTGCTGGCCGGGAAGCTAATATGCTCATGTATAGCAAACAATGGCACAAAACAAAAAGTGTCTTTGATAGTACATTGATTCTTAAAGCAATACCTATGAATCATTGTATGAAGTCTGTGGAGGATATCCTGAATTTTAAAGAGTGCAAGCTTTATGGAAGGACGGAAAGGAAAACAAAATACCATAATTTGGAGAAGAAAAGCAGTCACTTACGGGTCACGTCCACACAATACATTTAAAGCACATGGCTTGTCCCAGAGACTCCAAGGAACTGTAGTTTAGCCCACACAGAGCTACAATTGTCAGCACCATTAACAAAGTGCGGTTCCCAAGATTCTTTGGAGAAAGCCATATGTTTTCATAAAGGTAAAGGTAAAGGACCCCTGACAGTTAAGTCCAGTCACGAACGACTCTGGGGTTGTGGCGCTCATCTCGCTCTATAGGCCAAGGGAGCCGGCGTTTGTCCACAGACAGCTTCCAGGTCATGTGGCCAGCATGACTAAGCCGCTTCTGGCAAACCGGAGCAGCGCATGGAAACACCATTTACCTTCTCGCCGGAGCGGTACCTATTTATCTACTTGCACTTTTTGGCGTGCTTTCGAACTGCTAGGTTGGTGAGCTCACCAACAATGTCTGTACTTCTGTCTTAATGATTTACTGCCAAGTTTTTTTAAGCACACATATGCCTTTAGCTTCTGTGCACTTTATATTGTTCTTCTGTTTATTGTCCATATTCCCTAGAATCTTTCAGATGGAGTATAGTTTATTTATATATTAATAAATATAATCAGAATGCCCAAGCCATAGTGAAAGAAGGGTTACAAATTAGGATGGGAAACTCACCACTGAATTAGCGTGGGTTAGGTTGGGTTAGGGACGCAGGTGGCGCTGTGGTCTAAACCACTGAGCCTCTTGGGCTTGCTGATCGGAAGGTTGGCAGTTCGAATCCCCATGACAGGGTTAGCTCCTGTTGCTTGGTCCCAGTTCTTGCCAACCTAGCAGTTTGAAAACATGCCAAAAAAGTGCAAGTAGATAAATAGGTACCACTCCGGCGGGAAGGTAAACGGCGTTTCCATGCGCTGCTCTGGTTTCGGTGTTCCGTTGCGCCAGAAGTGGCTTAGTCATACTGACCACATGACCTGGAAAAACTGTCTGCGGACAAACACCAGCTCTCTTGACCTGTAAAGCAAGATGAGTGCAGCAACCCCAGAGTCATCTGCGACTGGACTTAACTGTCAGGGGTCCTTTACCTTTTTAAGCCATTGCTAAGAAACATCTTGAATTAAGTCTGGTAGTGCCCAGAAAGCCTGTCAAGAATATTCAAGGTAAGTACTACACAATCCCATTTTGCTGCTGGTAGCCCCATTTTATGCTAGCTGCAGCTTCTAGACCGTTATCGAGGGTAGTCCCACACAGAGCACATTACAAAAATCAAAAGCGACCATGGGTTACTGATAGCAGGCTATCCAAGCCTAGGAAGAGCTGTAGCTAGAAATAGGCAATTGTTGACACCAAAGCCACCTGGGGCTCTGGTGTAATCTGTGAGTCAATTACTATGTACCTGTTCTGTTGGGGAAGTGCTAAATCATCCAAAACAGACCACCTTCCCAGTTCCCAGAAAAGCCCATCCGCTGCAGAAGTGGCGTTCCTTCCATATCCGAAATATGACTGAATGCAAAACACATGCACAACATTTCCCCAGCATTCATAAAACTCTTGAGTGCAAGCTCATTCCCCACAGATAGGTCTAACATATATGAATATGGGTTATCTATGACCTTCAAATAAATATATATATATATTTGTGGCTGTTCTCCAAGAGCAGTTCCTCCAATCCATGCTCTTCCTGGCATGCTGACTGATGTTGTTTTTAGAGAGTCACAGAATTATTTCATTTTGTTTCAACAAACGTTCCCTATTATGCCTTTTCTAAATAAGCAGCTTCCTGTTACAGCCCTACAGCGCAGCATGCTTCCGACTATTTTGAAGAGCCTCAAAAGGAAAGGAAATATGTCAGGCTCTGAAGCAAGTCCCCTGTATTACGGAATAGATATTAACAGGAGGACAAATACCATGACTCTCAACAATTATGTGCTGCAATGCTCATGATAGCAAACTGAACAACTTAGCTTTATAACTCCTCTAGTCATAAGACAAAAGTGCATGTGATTATTCAAGAATGGTCTAATAAACATTATTGGATTTTGAGTGCATAATTTCACAGATACACAAGGGAAGCATGAATGTTACCACCCTGGGCTTCTTTGGGAGAAAGGGCAGAATATGAATTCAGTAAATAATAATCAATAATACTATGGGAATTCTGGTTTCTAAAGACAGGTAACCATTCTCTGTGCATGCTCCCTTAAAAGTACAACCCTCTCCAGGCAGTCTTAATTTGTATGGTTGGAGTGATGGAGGCTACCTGTGCTCCGGACCTGCCAGTGTTGAGTGAGGAAGTCTAAAGAACTATACATGTTTGACTGAATGTGCTTACAGTGGTGCCCCTCAAGACGAATGCCTCGCAAGACGGAAAACCCGCTAGACGAAAGGGTTTTCCGTTTTTGAGCTGCTTCGCAAGACGCTTTTCCCTATGGGCTTGCTTTGCAAGACGAAAACGTCTTGCGAGTGTTCCAATTTTTTTCGCTTCCCCCCTTTTTTTTCTAAGCCGCTAAGCCGCTAATAGCCTTTTAGCCCCTAATCCGCTAAGCCTTTAATAGCCGCTAAGCCTTTAATAGCCGCTAAACTGCTAATAGCGCTAGCCCGCTAAGCCGCTAATAGGGTTGCTTCGCAAGACGAAAAAACCGCTAGACGAAGAGACTCGTGGAACGGATTAATTTCGTCTTTCGAGGCACCACTGTACATTGCTTTCTGGCATAAGGAAACCCGATCCAGATCAACCATGCCCAAATGCCTGGCACAGGCCAAGTCCCCCCTCTCATTTTTCACCCAGAATACCTTCTTTCCACACTGGAATACATCAGTGTGGAATACATCATCCCAACCTTCGAAAGGAACTAAAAATGATCAGAAATAGTAGTAATTCACTGTTCTTGCCATTCACCATTTGATGATCTTCTCATACAATGATAGCTGGGTACCCGCTCCTTGTGCTGAGACAGAAAATTGCCCCTTTACTTCTCATCCAAGAAGGGAGTCCATCCTTTGAAGGATTTTATTTCAAGAAAGTATGTTATAGGGAAGGAGAAGCCTGTGGGCACAGCGCCCTTCAAAACACAATAAACATAAACTCTTCAAGTGGGAATGTAAAATGTATTCTGCTGAAGCCTTTGGCCTTATCAACTGCAGCGTAGTATATAACAAGGTCATTAGTAACAAGCCCCACACAATGGAGAACATACATCAGCAGCAGAAAAGCAAACATTGGTCCAAAACATCACAATAACTTCCTGTACCTGTTCTTGTTTGCTTGCTGAGCTCTCAAACATTGTGAGTCTCTGAAATACATAAAAGCGTAACAGCTTGAGTCAATATTTGCTAACCAAAGTGAACGATTTTATTTAGCACGATGACTGGACCTACTGAACAAATACATTATCTTGTATGCCAGCATAACAAGCAGAGGCCAGCCTGCAAAAAACAACCACCGTTGTTGAGCCATTTACGGCATATGGTTGTATCTGGGAAAAGCTGTTGACTGTTGCAAACCTTCACACACCAGGAAGAGATAGAAACTTAAGTGAACCGTTTTCTGCTTCTGCCTATAGTTCTGTTAAAAGATTGTGGGGTGCCTGGAACCCCCCCCCCCTTCTAATTCTGGGGTGCCAGGCATTGAATTTAGCATGTTAAAATATAAACCATGTTGTTGGTTTTTTTTAAAAAAAAGCCAGGCTTGCTTCCTGGTGAAGTAATTATCTGAAGAGACGCACCAGTAAAAGAGCTCAAAAGACAGAGTGATAGTCTGGCAAAGATTTCTGCCGGACACAGAGGGGTGGAGCTCTGCCCTGGGCTCTGGGTAGTTAGCAAAAGACAAAAGACAGAGTTGGGAGGGAGGAGTTTCAGAATTGCAGTGGGCTGATGCAAGCGAGAGAGAAATAGTTGTGTTTTTGCAAGCAGTTTACAAGCTGCAGGGAAGCAGAGTCAGAACACCATGGGGGCCCGGCAATATTTGATCCAACATTGTAGCCATGAGAGAGAGGAAACCTGCTTTGAACCTCTCCACAGGTTGTATAATTTCACACCGCTTGGAGCCTGGGTTGACGTGTAATAGTTCCTTCTATGATAAAGTCAACCTGATGCTATATTACTCTAGTAGGGTTGCCATATGTCCTCTTTTTCCAGGACACGTCCTCTTTTTCATGGGTAGAGCCGTCATAGCAATTCATAGTTAAAAGTAAAAGTCGGCAAATGTGTCCTCTTTTTTGCTCTTCACAATATGGCAACCCTAGACAGGATTGCCATTGGTATTGCTTGCTTTTAAGTCCGTACGCACCCTTTGGCCTTAAATTTCAAGCGATGCAACAGTTGGAAGGCCCCGCTCATATAAAATCATCTTCTTAAGTTTCCATCATATGCAACAAGTGGTTCAGAATATGGATGATCCAAGTGATTCATAAAGAAAATAACTGCTTTTTGAACATAGCTGGATGGGAGAAGGGGTTGATTTCAACAGAGAGAAAAATAATAACATACAGGAAATCAATAAGGAGGACCTGGGAAAGAGTAGCCATTCTTTTCCAGTGCAATTAAGTCTGACCCAGGGAGTCTTTTAGCCCTCCGGTGTAGATTTTCAGGGGACACTGACTGCAGGAGGAAATTAGAAATTGCTAAAAATTCATCCATGTACTCTATAAGTAGAATGGCCATACCTGATCTTATCTAAATGGATGTGGTTGCAGAAAGATGGATTGATGCCAATGTGGTTTTAAAAATTTCCACGCATACAGACATTGTGTAAATATCAAGAAGATAAGCTTCCAGATGAAGGAGAACATTGGCGTATTTCATTTATGAATTCACAGTTCTAAATTTTGGCATGAGTACCAAAATTGTCAGTATTTAGAGGTATTCTAACAGCCATTTCCAAAACAGAATCTTTCCCTGTAAAATTCATTGGGAAGAAGCAACAACAGGAATGTAACTTGAAACTGTTGCAGGAACCCCCCCCCCCCCGCAATCATTCAGTTTGTACAAACACCACACACACACACGACATACGCAACGCTTCTGTTATAAATTCATAGAAAATCAGCAGTACATCGGATCTGTACCGTTCAACTTTTATTTTAGACCATGAAGGAAGGACTATCAAAGGAGGGAGACTAGACACAAGGCAGCCATAATCCCCAAGCGTACCAACACATTCGCAGCGAGCCCTACCCAGTTGGCATGCCAACCTTGATGGTCCTAGATAGAAGATCATTACACTCACAAAGCACCTGCGTATGGAAGTGGATTCAGTACAGACTGAAACAAAGGACAGTGACCAGCCCTTCCCTCTGGGGGCAGGAAACAGTGAACTCCTCTTTGTCCTCAGGAATGTAATCATGGGGAGGGGGAAAGGAGGAACCGGACAGGTGACAAGACACTCAGGTTACCACCACAACTCCTCCCTGAACCCCTCCTCTTTGTGATGTGTCAATGATGTAGTCATGATGTAGTTATGATGTAGTCTTAGGGGTGTAGCATGGGGGATTAGTAGCTAATAAAAGTAGGGGTCTTCTTTTGTTCAGGGCTTCCATCTTGTTCCACCTTGTGGCAGGTGGGAGTCCTGTCGCAACAGTCTTCAATAAAGACCAAGCCTACTGGCTGCTGTTTTGCTCTGGTATTCCTGGCTGGTGTCCTTGTTTTTTTGTCCAAGGGAGCCCTCAGATTTTTCCATTTACAAAACTACTGAATTACAGTGGTGCCCCGCAAGACGAACGCCTCGCGAGACGAAAAACTCGCAAGATGAAAGGTTTTTTCGTTTTTGAGTTGCTTCGCAAGACGAATTTCCCTATGGGCTTGCTTCGCAAAACGAAGCTTGCCCCCGCACCCCGGACATCTTTTGAAGCAAGGGGCGGCGGGGAGAAGATCGCTTCTCCCCATTGCCAGCCCCGTAATCTCCGGGGACAGAGGGGAAGGCGCGCATGCGCCTTCCCCTCTGTCCCCGGACCCCTTTTGAACCAAGGGGCGGCAACGGGGAGAAGCGATCTTCTCCCCTCCGCCCCTTGCTTCAAAAGAGGGGACAGAGGGGAAGGCGCGCGCACGCCTTCCCCTCTCTCCCTGGACCCCTTTTGAACCAAGGGGCGGCAACGGGGAGAAGCGATTCTCCCCGCTGCCCCTTCCCTTGCTTTAAAACAGGTCCCCTCTGTCCCCGGACGGTCTCCATAGGAACGCATTGATTGATTTTCAATGCATTCCTATGGGAAACCGTGCTTCGCAAGACGAAAAACTCGCAAGAAGAAAAAACTTGCGGAACGAATTAATTTCGTCTTGCGAGGCACCTCTGTACAATACATCAGGAGCGTCAATGGTGTGACTTGCAGATTGAACAAAGAATGCTTAGCACATTATATGTGTCAACAATGATATAATGCCAACAGAGAAGTTGTCTAACTTCTCCCATCATCCATGACCATTGGTCACATGGGGTGCATGGGAGCTGTGTTACTACCATGCTAGGTTCCTGTTCTGAATTGCTCCCCCAAAACTGCCATTTACCCTTTAAAAGCTATTTGCTCAACTAGCCATTGTGTGAAGGGTCAGCTTGTCTGGTCTGGCCCTACTCTAAGGCAAAATGAGGGGGGTGAAGTGCTGGAGAACAGAGCTATATGTGCTTCACAGCCTGCTATGTGCCATCTATGTAAGCCCACTGTCCTCAGGCATGGCGGAGGTTACTTTCCCACCACCAGTTTTGAAGTGAGATTCAGTTAGCCCTCTTTTGATTTCTCTTATCTAAATAAGATACCTTTATACCTTTATAGGTATAAAATTATGGGATAAGATAAAGAAGATGAGCTTGGGCACACAGCTGTCTCCAGTGGTAGCCAGTGAAATGGTGTGACTTTCTCTTGATTCATCTTCTTCTGTTTTTGTTGCCAGGGCTTTCCAGCCCACAACAAATATGGCTTAAGGTTTCAGTAACTTTCCAATGAAAATCAATGGTTCTGGATAGATATCCAATAGCAAAATCTGTACAGGAGTGTTAGCTCAGCTTTGGACTTGTAGATTTGACCTCCTGAGTCCTCTCTGCCTTGGCTTCAGTGCCTTTGTGAATTGCTCGGCCATAGAAAACTTTAGGTACCCGATGCCATACCATGTCCTTTCACAAATGCTTTCTTTTTACACTTTAGATGACTTTCTTAGAGGAAAACTCAAAATACACTCTTTTAATATACATTAGAGATTAAATATAGGGATCTTTACAAAAAAACCCAACACCTGTTTTAGAGACTCTTAGAATTTCATCAGTCAATAAGCATTTTAGCCATGCTTCCTGCAAAAGGTGTGCTACAGTTGCCCTTTTCTGCTTTGCAGCCAATCATCAAATAGGCAAAGGTAGCAAGAAAGGAAGAACTATCCAAAGCACACAAATAGCTTTCCATATGAACAGCATTGCAGATTTATAGGACAATGTGGTCTAAGAACACCAATAGTAAATCGCAGGCAGACACTGGAAATAACTCCATTCTAAGAAATATTTTTTTGCAACCAATCATTCTCCTATATCTGATAGCAACAATGTCCAATTAAGACTCTCTTTTGTGATATAGTAAGCTTTCCCTCTCTCTCTCTCTCTCTCTCTCTCTCTCTCTCTCTCTCTAAAAAAAATATTTCTTGTCATCTGGCACTAGAAAGGGGTGTTTCAAAACCCCATGAAAAGAAAGATATTGAAAAAATTCCAGCTGAGTTTTTACAGACATAAACTTTGGACAATGTTCAAACAGCCCACAGAATGTCTTGCTTATGTGATCCTTTAATGTTTTTGACCCTTGTCTACTGTGAACCTTTATCTTCTCTGCCTCTTGGCTGCCGAGACTTTTATCAAGCAATAAATCCAGAAAGCCTATACTTAGTTTCCACCAGTTTTGGAATGCAAGCCAGGTGAAGGTGGTAAAAAAGCGTCTGAGCAACAAGCCGAGGCAGGCGGGCAGGGGAAACCCTAAAATAGCACACGTTTTGTAGTTCTGCCAGGGGGCCAGGGGGGAGATGGGACCGAGTGGTGTGCCAGTTTGGCACTGTGAAGAAGAGGTGGGCCAGGAAGAAGAGAGAAAAGGTGGACCTCAGGGGCAGGGTGGGAGAGCCAGCAAAGCACAAGTCTCACCTGAATGCTGCAGGAGGGAAACAGAAGAAGGAATAGGTGTGTAACTGGGAGCGAGGCAAGGAGCCCTTCATTGCTTTATGATGTTCATGGCTAGTTGCCAACACTCTGGGGGGTTGCGGGTGGGGAGACACTGTTGCTGTGTTTGCATAGACACATGCCGCATCTCAGTCATAAGTGGGAAGGCAATACATTACGTAATTTTTGATAGGGAATTAACACCACATTGCGACTTTTCTCTGCTATTTCCTCACGATGCAGCGTTCTTTTGAATGTGGCCACACAAAGCCACTTTGAGTCAATTTTTCCCCACCCTCGTCTTCACACGATTGCTCAGAGAAACTTTTTCATAGGCCAGCTAGGAAATGTAATAAATAATAATAATCTAATGTTTTTTTAAAAAAATAATCTGCTGGTTTAAGATCACAAGGATATATTATGCCAGCTCACGCTCCGTAAAGACGGAAGAGTAGAGACTAAGGCTGATGCTTTAGGAAATGTGCCTTGCAATTAGGGATGGGTGGATCTCTCCATTTCTGTTTCCCCATTTCTCAGTTTTTCAATCATAAATTCAATTCTCCACATTAGTGCAAATATCTCCTAATATATACACTTTTATGCAATTTTAACCCAATAGGCATGTTTTTCGCAATACATTTTCCCTCCTATAATGCAATTTTGTATGTTATCTTCATAAATATATGTGGTTTTCTGCACACTTTACCCTAGTATTTGCATTTTTGTATACACTACGTGGCTGACAAACAGTACTGCAAAAGTTGGAGAAGTGTGAATTTTGAAAGGTGGCTTTTTTCCAGTTCAAGTATTGTTTGTGGGCATGAATTAGGTAGAATTCACCTTGAAATGAACTGAGTATCTCCTCCACCCTTACCTGCCATCAGCAGCAGTGTTGCGCAATGTCACAAACTGTGCTTGCTTACAATTTACCCTCCAAGCTCCCAGACTTTCCTTGATCTTTCAGGCCCAACTGCAGATGGAGATGATGGAGTACCTGGGACCAGCAAACATAGCTTACATTGCCCCATGTATTGCCCCATGAAGCAGCTGAGCCTTTCTGAATTACTAAAGGAATCTACCTGTGCTTTGGCCCATTCATGTTTGCTGCTTACATCAGTAGCTGGCAAAATAGCTTAAGGAGTGGGAGATGTGAGACTATTCCAGTACTAGAGCCTTAATTCTTATCTTAAACCAATGGCTTTTTTGATCATTGAATTTCCTTCGCTTTTGCAAAGAAAATGTATTAAAATATTATGGTCTGTTAACCATGAAAGTCATTGTTTTGTATCTACTAATTTTGAATATAATTGCACGTTTCCAATTATATGTCCACTTCCATTCACACTCTGAACTCTACACTGCACCGCAGCCTGTTGTGAGGAATACATATAGCAGACTGAAATGCAATTAACAGTGTTACAGCATGAAGCTGAACAAAGCTTGGTCTGGAGCCTAACAATAATGTTTATTTTAAGCAGCTAACCATATGCCATTTCATTTTTTTTAAGTAAAAAAAGGAAATGAAGATTTTAAATCCTTTTGTGTTCTGTAGCCTGACAGAGACAAACTGGTCCAGTTCTGGGAGCCACTTCCCCAACCTGGGCCAAGAGTTGACAGTGGTACCACTGCCCTCAGGATCACCTGCACACAGCGTTTCACTCTCACTCTCTGCTAAAAATCAGGACACCCACCCCTCCAATTTATTTATTTGGAAAGATGTATAAACCACTTAACCAGAGAGCTTTCCAAGTTGTGTACAACTGCCCCCCTAAATCAGGTAAATCCATAAAAATACTTAACTAATTGACCAGTTGTGTCATAGAAGAAGAAGAGTTTGGATTTGATATCCCGCCTTTCACTCCCTTTAAGGAGTCTCAAAGCGGCTAACATTCTCCTTTCCTTCCTCCCCCACAACAAACACTCTGTGAGGTGAGTGGGGCTGAGAGACTTCAGAGAAGTGTGACTGGCCCAAGGTCACCCAGCAGCTGCATGTGGAGGAGCGGGGAAGCGAACCCGTTTCACCAGATTACAAGTCCACCGCTCTCAACCACTACACCACACTGGCTCTCATAGATAACTTGGCTCTGCCCCTCCGTAACATAATGCCTGCATCCCCCATAAATCCTGGCTACGCCCATGGTCAGGCATGTGGGTGTGATGTGCGTTCCTGCTATCCCCACCACTCAAATAGAGTGACCACTGTATCCTTAGTTCACAAATATTACTGCTATACCACCTACTAGCCCTAGGAGGGAGGGGAATTCATCCAGTCTGACTTGTGACATACTACTCTATAGGCCAATAAAGCCGCCCGAGTCAGGCAAAAGTGAGCTTCACCGTGATTTGGAGTGGGGAGCAGGTTCATATTCATACTAAATAATACACATTTCACAAAAGCAGGCTTAGTCTTTCATTTTCCTTCTTAATATTGTCAATTTACTGTAAGCAGATGGACTCTTCTTTGCAAAGGCCCCAATAAATCTTCCTGCTACCAGATGAAAAGGAAGGATTTATTCTACTCTCGTCTTCTAAATTTTACTCACCACTCAAAGTATGTTATTCTTGCAGCTGGCATTTCAAATGTCTTAGAAGAATTTATCACTCAAAAGGCTTATGCAAGGACTAAATTATACTAATGAATTGACAATGAATTTGAAGCCTTACATGAGGCCAAATATTTTCTGGCTTCACTTCTGTATCTCAGCAAACGGCTTAATTTTCTCCCTAGTTATCCATTACTGCTAAATTTGCTCGCTATTATGATAGGAAATTGCAGCAAACATTGGCTTACCCTGGGCCCTAGGCTGAGAAAAGACAGGGTGGAAGCCTGCCACAGCCCTGGCAAGGTAGAAACCCTGCTTCCACTTTCTACTTTTGCCAAGCTGAATGATCAATTTTACTTTTCAACAGCAAGCATAGTTGTTCTTATGAGCAGCACAACAAGCGCATTAATAGAAGGTATTGTTAAAGGTTTGCAGAAGAGTGTGCCATGCAGTCCTGGGCATGTCTGCTTAGAAATAAGCCCCATTCAGAAGCAAGCCCTATAGCCAGGCTAACCGGGTACCAAATTGCAGCCTAAATTACATCAATGAACTGCTTGCACATTAGGAGTGCAACAGAATGCCAAATACACCCAAGGTTTGTGTGCACCCATGTCAATGAAATCAAATTGCCAAAAAAAAAACATTACCAGAGAGATTCAAGACAATAAATAAATGGATCAGTGTCAGGTACCCTTCCAGTTCCCTGTTCAGACACGCAACCGCCAAGCCCTCCATCCACTTGGAATGAATTTTTGTGCATGAAAACACACACACACACACACACACACACACACAGAGTCCTGTATTAAATTTTCTTCTGGCAAATGTCATGACTGGAACATTTGCAACCAGTCACAAGGTTTTGAAATAATTGTTCTTGAAACATGTTTTTAAGCTAACTAACTAATGCATAATACAGAACAAATGAACTCTGTTAGAGCTCTCTGGGTGTTAGCAGGAGCACCCAGCAGGGCTTGTCATGTTTCCTATATAGAAGTTTTGAAGTTTCCTCATTACATAATTGTTGTATTGTTAAAAGCTTCTGAAGAAGTGTTTTTTTTTCCAAATGATATTTATTAAAGTTTTTAAGATATAACAATGAAAATGAAAAATACAAAAATACAAAATACAACATAAAAACAGTTAAAAAACAAATAATTTTCCATAACATATCTTCCTTACGCTTATTTCCCCAGACCTCCTCATACCTCCCTTCTTTGTATTCCACTTCAATTTGTTAGTTCAGCAAATCCTTACCATTAAGCTTTTACCCATTTGTAAACCTTTTTTTTTTTTTGTATCTCCTAAAGCATTACAGCTGGAAACCCCTTAGTTTCTATCCAACATCCTTCTAACATTCATTAATTTTACAATATTTCTGTAAATAGTCTTTAAATTTCTTCCAGTCTTCTTTCACCAACTCTTCTTCCTGGTCTCGGATTCTGCCAGTCATTTCTGCCAATTCCATGTAGTCGATCACCTTCATCTGCCATTCTTCCAGAGTGGGTAAATCTTGTGTCTTCCAATACTTTGCAATGAGTATTCTTGCTGCTGTTGTAGCATACATAAAAAAGTTCTGTCCTTCTTTGGCACCAATTGGCCGACAATGCCCAGGAGAAAGGCCTCTGGTTTCTTCAGGAAGGTATATTTAAATACCTTTTTCAGTTCATTATATATCATTTCCCAGAAAGCTTTAATCCTTGGGCACGTCCACCAGAGGTGAAAGAATGTACCTTCAGTTTCTTTACATTTCCAACATTTATTATCGGGCAAATGATAGATTTTTGCTAGCTTGACTGGGGTCATGTACCACCTGTATATCATTTTCATAATATTCTCTCTTAAGACATTACATGCCGTAAACTTCATACCTGTGGTCCATAACTGTTCCCAGTCAGCAAACATAATATTATGTTCAACATCTTGTGCCCATTTAATCATAGCAGATTTCACCGTTTCATCCTGAGTATTCCATTTCAACAGCAAGTTATACATTCTTGACAGATTCTTAGTTTTGGGTTCTAACAGTTCTGTTTCTAATTTTGACTTTTCCACCTGGAAGCCAGTTTTCTTATCCAAATTATATACCTCCATTATCGGATAGTAATGAAGCCAATCTCTCACTTTGTTCTTTAATTTTTCGAAACTCTGCAATTTCAATTTGTCTCCTTCTTGTTCCAAAATTTCCCAATATGTCGGCCATTTAGACTCCATATTGAGCCTTTTCAGAGCTTTTGCTTCCATTGGTGACAGCCACCTTGGGGTTTTATTTTCCAATAGGTCTTTGTATCTTATCCAGACATTAAACAATGCTTTCCTGACAATATGGTTTTTGAATGCTTTGTGTGCTTTGACCTTATCATACCATAAATATGCATGCCATCCAAATACATTGTTAAATCCTTCTAAATCCAAAATGTCTGTGTTTTCAAGAAGTAGCCATTCTTTCAACCAGCAAAAGGCTGCTGATTCATAGTAAAGTTTAAGGTCTGGCAGGGCAAATCCACCCCTTTCCTTTGCATCTGTTAATATCTTAAATTTTATTCTGGGCTTCTTGCCCTGCCAGACAAATCTAGAGATATCTCTCTGCCACTTCTTGAAGCAATCCATTTTGTCCACAATTTGCAATGTTTCAAACAGAAACAACATTCTTGGCAATACATTCATCTTTATCACAGCAATATGACCCAGCAGTGAAAGCTTCAAGTTTGACCAGATTTCTAAATCTTTTTTCACTTCGACCCAGCATTTTTCATAGTTGTCTTTAAATAAATTCCCATTTTTGGCTGTCATGTTAATCCCCAAATATTTCACTTTCTTTACCACAGTCAATCCTGTCTCATTCTGAAACCTATCTCTTTCAATCGGTGTTACATTTTTCTCTAAAACCTTAGTTTTTAACTTGTTCAATTTAAAACCTGCCACTTGACCAAATTCTTGAATCAGTTCTAAAACTCTTTTAGTACTAGATTCTGGCTCCTGTAGCGTCAATACTAAATCATCTGCAAATGCTCTCAGTTTGTACTGTTTGGCTCCGACCTGTATACCTTTAACCAACCGGTCCCTTCTAATCATATTTAGCAGAACCTCCAGGACCGATATAAAAAGCAATGGGGAGATTGGGCACCCCTGTCGTGTCCCTTTTTCTATCTTAAATTCTTCCGTCACCACATTATTTACAATTAATTTAGAAAAGCTTCTGAAGAAGTTGCTGCATGCCATCATTTCCTGTAAGATGTTCCAGGTAGCATGTTTCCAACGATGGATCGAAGTCATCAATGATCCTTGGAGTCACTAGGTGGAGAAAGCCTATGGGTCAGTGGTATAGCATGTCACTTCTATCCAAAGCTTCCAGATTCAGTCTCTGGCATCTCTGTCTGAAAAGGGTCAGGCAGCAGCTAATGGGAAAGCCTGAGACCCTGGAGAACTGCTCCAGTCAAAGTCGACTATGCTGGGCTCAGATTATGGTCTGAGTTGGTTTCTTATTTTCCACAGAAAGGACTGCTTTGGTGCCCCTGTTCTGAAATACAATCTTATACCCAGTGCTTTTTTTCTATAAAAAAATAATGTTTAGGGGTACCCTCATTTTCCTACTCATTTTGAAATACTGCCCCTCAATGAGGCCAAACTTAGATTCACAAAATGTTTAGGGTAGGGTTACCAGCTTTTTTGCAATTTCAATGGATTTTGTATGAGGACTGATTTGTAATTCCAGGGATTGTCCCCGGGAAATGGGGGCATCTGGTAACCTAAGTTTAGGGGTATGCGTCCCCCCCCCCAGAAAAAAACACTGAGAATATTGAATGAATAGGGTTTCATCATTGGTTTGATGTGCTCAAGTAAAAGGAAGTTTAGACAAGACCAAAGTATTTTTAGTCAGCAATGGTGATCTGCCAATGAGAATACAATGTTTTGGACAGGACTGCACTCCTATGATCCAGGGGCTCCTGGAACCAGCTTTGCTCCTGAGTTTTCAGGATCAGCTGTGGTCAAGAGTGCCTTTGCCAGCTGTGACTGGTGTACCAAGTGCCTGAAGGGACTTCAACACCCATGCAGAGTTCATGGCTGCCAAGAAAGGCTGTTCCAACATGTCACTGGCCCAATACATGTAGCAGGCCACACTCTGGACCTTGTATTCTCAACTGGGCAGGAAGAGGGTGAACCAGAAGTGGGGAATATTGACATCAGTCCCTCGTCCTGGTCAGATTACTTCCTGTTGAGATTTAGGCTTCAGCGCCTTTTCCCTTCCACAGAGGGAGGGGTTATAATAAGGTGGTCCACTCTCGGAGACTGATGGATGCAGTAGGCTTCCAGGCAGCTCTGGGGGATTTTCCGGCTGATATAACTGACACTCCTATCAAAGCCCTGACTGATCTCTGGAACAACTGACTAGCTCGGGCCATTGACACGATAGCTCCTGAGCACCCTCTCTCACTTTATGGAGCCTGTTTGGCTCCCTGGTATACTCCAGAGCTTAGGGTGAGCAAACAAGCTGGGAGACAACTTGAACACAGGTGGAGGAAAGATCTGACTGAATGCAACCCAACACAGGCAAGGGCTCATCATTGAGCCTACCTAGTGGCAGTGAAGGCAGCAAAGAAGGCATACAATTCCTCATCCAGCAGAGATTTTCTGTGTAGTACGGGGCTTGTTACAGGAGGTGGAAGAACCGACAGCAGCTCCCTGTGACTTGTTTGCAAAGCATTTTGAAGATAAAATCATTGGCATCCATTGGCATCTCAAAGGGTTTCCAGAGCACAGCCTAGTCCTGTTGTGTTGGATGAGTTTCAGTTGGTAAAGTCTGAGGATGCAGACAAGGTGTGTGGATTGGTCAGGTCAACCACATGCACTCTGGAGAAGAGAAAAATGCATTTTATTAGGAGAAATTATTTGTCTAAACTACATACACAAACTTAGCGAGAACTGTTAAACCAGGAATGGGAGCCTATGGCCCTCCAGTGGTTGCTGAACTACAGCTCCCATCATCCCTGATCCTTGGCTTTGCCGGCTGGGGCTGATGGGAATTGGATGCCCAGCATGGAGACTCCTCAGCCCTGCTGTTAATAGTGGATCTTTTAATGAGGGCTGAGAGTAGCTGTTTATTTAGGAGGGGGGAAGTCGGGGGTCATTTCCCAACATGCTGCTTACATTTCAAACATTAAATAAATGTAAAATTGTTTTAATCAGCTGAACAAATATTTAACATACACTCTCTTTTAAGAGCAGTGTTTGGAAAATCTTCTCTGCACCTCTAAGACATCAGGAATGTATGGAAACTAGTGACCTGAAAGGTAAAACAAACATTTCAAAAAAGGGGAAAAAAGGCAACACAAACATACCTGGGGGAGGAGGGGATCGCTGAGTCCTGCCTTGTCTGCCTCACACTAAACCTGACGTGAATGACATTGTTGATTTAGCCTGCTAGTCTTTAGCATTTTCTATTTCGAGGGCAACGAGGGATTGATTTCATAATTAAAAAATTCTTCAGCCTTCAAGAACTCATCCTTGTTGTTGAGGCAAGCGATTTGTTTCTAATAAACCGTCGTGGGGTCTATAATGCTCCGCATGGCTTCATGGTGGAGTAAATGTTTGTTGACTCTCCACGTTCCAAACACTGAAGGTCATTCATGGCAGAAGTAGCTGGGCTTTCTGTCCACGGCTGTTTGAAAGGATTTGCACAAATATCTGACAGGAAATTGAAACTTCTTTGAAAAGTCATGTACCTGAATAGTTCTTGTGTAAATACCATAAAAGTGTCATGGGGGGGGGGAGCCCACACATTTTTATAGGGATAATCCTTAAACACACACACACACACACACACAAACTTGGCCTTCCCCTTGCCTTCCCACTTCCCACAATATTTTAAAGCCTCTCTTTGACCATTTTTTACAGAGAGTCTGTTTCAGCAGACAACTCAATTTTATTTAATGACAGAACAGTTTATGATCCCTTTGACATGGCAGTGGAGGCGCATTCACTAAGTGTTTTGTACTGGAAGAATGTCATTTAAATTGGTGGAAGACAAGGTTCTAATCAATAAATGCCTTCCTCACGCCAGGAGGAATGAAGGAATTAGCCAAATCCTTTCCCCTGAGGACTTGTCAAAATGTGGGCTTGAGCATCTTTCAGAAGCATTGTAAGGTCTTTCTGTTTGGGTCTGGTTTTTGCCAGCAGACATAAGCCAGTCAGCAGGAATGATTTTTTTTATTGTGTATTTATTACACAGAGGGGGGGGGGAGAGAGAGAGAGAGAGAGAGAGAGAGAGAATTTTTCTCCATCCCGGCATTCCAAGAGGCATAACCACAAGAACACATTCCAGCCAAGCAAAAGCACTCAAGGAGGAGGCAGAGCATCGCTGGTGAGGTTTGTGTCCCGAGCAGATGGTGTGGCCTGGGGGAAATCCTGAGTGACACAGAGAGAGGACCAGAGAGACCCAACTAGCCCCCAGGCCATGGGTTCCCTAACCCTGCAATACAAGATTGGAGCCTGGGAACTAGACCTTTCATGAGATGGAAATCAGGAAGTCTGAGTGGGATTTCCTGGCATTCCAGATGGTGAGGATGTCATCTGTATACATCAAGTGGACCAGAGAAGCATAGAGATAGGAGCTGAGGAAGTGGTCTTCCAAATCAGTCATGGAAGCCATGCATGTGCTGTTGAGCTAAATATATAAGCCACCTTTATATTAAATAAATGTAGGTGAGGGCAAAGTTTATCAGATAAATGCAATGTGACAACATCAACCCTGTGGTCTGTCTTTGTAAAAAACTTTGGTATGCAGCGCTCTCACATCCATGACTGGATTAGTAATGTAGGGTCCATTGATAAAGTTTCCTACCTATATAGCAGCCTTCTACAAACTGGTGCCCCCCCAGATGTTTTAGACCAACTCCCATCATCCCTGACCATAAGCTATGGTGGACTGGGTTAATGGAAGCTGTAGTTCCACAAAATTTGGAAGGCACCAGGTTAGGAAAGGCAGTATATTAAGTAAGTAAGTAAGTAAAACTGATTGTTTCCTACATTTGGAGGGATAAGCT
Source organism: Podarcis vaucheri (assembly GCF_965113315.1). Lineage (NCBI taxonomy): Eukaryota > Metazoa > Chordata > Lepidosauria > Squamata > Lacertidae > Podarcis > Podarcis vaucheri. The sequence continues at coordinate 60,213,503 of NC_138749.1, read as the reverse complement.
TTCCAGATTTCATCTTAGCTCTGATCTTCAGTAGGTTCAGTGCAAACCTTAAAATACTTTCATTGGTTGGTGACAGAAGTTTACAGTATTTATTGTTGCTGTTCAAATCACCTAATATCAGCAATAAGACCCTGGCACTGGGTAAAGGAAATCTCATGATGAGATTCTTATGATAACCCAATAGGATAATCTTGATTTTTTAAAAAAATATTATTCTGCTCCAGAAATTTCTCCTCTGGTGGTATGAAGTCAGATTCAACAGGTACACACTGCCATCTAAAGGCCAACATTTGTGTTCTTGCTAGCAACATGGACTCCAGGCTTTCGTCAGATTCACTGGACCTCCTCGTACTCTCAGAGCTGAAGATCCAGTTGGAGTCTGAAATTTAGCTAATCCTGTCTGCAAAAGAAGCAGGTGTCCTTCTCACTCTGCGCAAATTGAGAGTGGGGGAGACTCCCACACAATCACGTTCATCTCAGTCTCAGGTTTGCAGGAGACATCCTAGACAAAAATGAATTCATTGACTATCAAGTACTCAACTAGATAGGTATCTTTTGTTAAGCTGCTTAAAAACAGGCCTGACCTATCAACAGCTCAATTCCAGTGAGAGAAGAAGAAGAAGAAGAAGAAGAAGAAGAAGAAGAAGAAGAAGAAGAAGAGAGTTTGGACTTGATATCCCATCTTTCACTCCCCTTAAGGAGTCTCAAAACGGCTAACATTCTCCTTTCCCTTCCTCGCTCACAACAAACACTCTGTGAGGTGAGGCTGAGAGACTTCAGAGAAGTGTGACTGGCCCAAGGTCACCCAGCAGCTGCATGTGGAGGAGCGGGGAAGCGAACCCAGTTCACCAGATTACGAGTCCACCGCTCTTAACCACTACACCATGCTGGCTCCCAGCCTCCAAAGTTTCTCCAAAGAAGACTAGAAACCAGGGCTGTGTCTAGAGCAAGCAAAATATGACCCATGTGGACTCACAATATGAAAACTGTGCCGCATACGTAGGATAACAGAATCAAACATCAAGGGTAGGAAAGAATTTGGAGGTCAACTAGACTGACTTGATCCTGGAATCCATGGAGCACCCCTGGCCAAAGACCCACCATCTTCTGCTTCAATACCTCCTGCGAAGAAGATGCCACAGAGGAAGTCTGCCCCACAGTTGAAGAACGCTGACTGCTAGACTGTTTCTCCTAATATTTATCTGAAATCTCAGATGCCTTTAAAAAAGGATTGAACAAATTCATGGAGGATAAGGCTATCAATTGCTGCCAGCCATGACAGCTACTGAGAGCCAGTGTGGTGTAGTGGTTAAGAGCAGTAGTCTTGTAATCTGGGGAACCGGGTTCGCGTCTCCGCTCCTCCACATGCAGCTGCTGGGTGACCTTGGACTAGTCACACTTCTTTGAAGTCTCTCAGCCCCACTCACCTCACAGAGTGTTTGTTGTGGGGGAGGAAGGGAAAGGAGATTGTTAACCGCTTTGAGACTCCTTCGGGTAGTGATAAAGCAGGATATCAAATCCAAACTCCTCCTCCTCTTCTTCTTCTTCTTCTTCTTCTTCTTCTTCTTCAGCTATACTCTGTCTCCATGGTCAGAGGCAGTAATGTTTATGAATAATACTAGCTTAGAAACCACAGGAAGAGAAAGTCTTCTCGTGCTCAGGTCGGACTTGCAGTTTCCCCACAGACATCCGGTTGGCCACTGTGAGAAAAGGATTTTGTACTAGATGGGACATCTGGCCTGATCCAGCACTTTAGTAATATGGCGCCTCGAGCAAGGACAAAATTTGGTGACCCACCCTAAATATTTCTTATTTTCGCAACAATTCCTTTTGGTACAGTTGCTTTATAATGGATCTTTTCAATAGGTCCACTGAAACTTCACATTATTGCAAAAACAGAAGATGTGTAATTATGCACCCTCTCAGTCAGGGCCCTGTGGGGGGTGGGGGGACCACCAGCACCACCTTAAATCTGGTGCTGGATCCACCATGCCCTTCTTATGTTTTTTAATCTGCTTCCTGCAATTTCCACCCGTTGGTTCTCATCCTGCTATTTGAAGCATGAGAGAATGAGTTTACTCCAGTCTTAGAGTGTCCAAAGGGCTTCGCCTAACATTATCACAGTATTCCCAGCAATGGGCTTGTAAATTAGGTCACACCTGCCATGCCCTCTATGTGGGGCTACCTTTGAGGGTGACCCAGAAACTACAACTAATCCAGAATGCGACAGCTAGACTGGTGACTGGGAGCGGCCACCCAGACCACATAACACCGGTCTGAAATACCTACATTGGCTCCCAGTACATTTCTGAGTGCAATTCAAAGTGTTGGTGTTGACCTTTAGAGCCCTAAATGGCCTCGGTCCTGTATACCTGAAGGAGCGTCTCCACCCCCATCGTTCTGCCCGGACACTGAGGTCCAGCGCCGAGGGCCTTCTGGCAGTTCCCTCGCTGCGAGAAGCCAAGTTACAGGGAACCAGGCAGAGGGCCTTCTCGGTAGTGGCACCAACCAGCAGCTCCAGGGAACAGGGTGCTCGGGATTGCTCTGTTCAACAATGCCATAAAATGTAACCAAAACATTTGGGTAACTGCTTTAAAAAATGGTAAATCCCACTCTATTTCTCACATGTGCCTTTTTTTCAACAAAGCACTATGTGGTTTATTCAAGGATACGTTAGGAAATCATAGAACAAGAATCAAAAGAGAGAAAATGCCTTTTGAAATAAAAGCATAAGTGATGGCTCATTGTCATTCTTTATTTTTAATCCATTCCTTTTCCTTGGTACGTGGTTTTTGGATGGGATGAAAATGAAGGAAGAGTTAAGAGAAAGCAGAAGTCATGCCTGGTTGCAAGAAACTAACCACTTCCACAATGTGCGTTTCCTAAATCATTTACATCAGGTTGGCGACTTAATGAGCCAAAGCTTAACTACGTGTGAGCTGGAATTACTCAGGAGAGAGAGAAAGAGGAAGGATATTATTATTTGTATCCTGAATTGTTGTAACATTACATTTCCTCAAGTGTTTATGCAAAATAGGCCCAGATGATGTAGGCCAATATGAGGTTTTTATTATACCATTTCAAAATATAAACATAGTATATACATCACTAAATGGAAATGGTTACTAAAATGTCCTAAGGGCTTACATAGGCTTTTCTTTTCTTTTTTAGTATAAAATACATTGTTTCCATTGAGAATGCATGTACTTTGCCATTTTTAGAAGCAAAATATATGGAAATAGTGTGTGTTCTTATGCCTGCCATCACTACTGTTTATTTTCTGGGGAAAGCTACAGTTTAAAAGTGTGTGGGGCACATTAAATTGATTTTTATAGCCCCAAACAAAAAGTGAGCAATTACATTTCACAGAAATCTGAGGATTCATATTGTATTGGAAAGGTCTTGAATTCCCATGTGGGCAAATGGTCTTATTTTGCATTGCAGCTGAAGCAGAATCTAGCACAAATGGCTAGCTCTCTCTGGGAATAAATTGCAGCAAGACCAAAAGAAAGAAAAAACACCCTTAGAATGGTATGGCTTTATGGGGCACCAAAAGAGTTACTAAAGGAGTCCCATTCATGTCAGAAGCTCTGTAGGGGGGGAAAAAACATTAGCCACTATACATGGAAGCAAAAGCTTGTTGAAATGTTTACATCAGTATAGAAAAAGGAGAGGCACGAATAATAATAATAATAATAATAATAATAATAATAATAATAATAATAATAATAATAATTTATTATTTATACCCCGCCCATCTGGCTGAGTTTCCCCAGCCACTCTGGGCGGCTCCCAATCAGTGTTAAAAACAGTATAGTGTTACATATTAAAAACTTCCCTGAACAGTGCTGCCTTAAGATGTCTTCTTAATGTCAGGTAATTATTTATCTCTTTGACATCTGATGGGAGGGCGTTCCACAGGGCGGGCGCCACTACCGAGAAGGCCCTCTGTCTGGTTCCCTGTAGCCTCACTTCTCGCAATGAGGGAACCGCCATTGACACTACACAGTCCTAACCCCCAGTCTGAGGAGCAATTTTTTCTGCCCCTCTGATTCCACTGATTTTGGAATAGACACAGAGCTGTGGTGGCTGGATCCCAGATGCAGATTACCTCCTCTTTCTTAATCAGATTGATGATTTGATGAGCAGAGAGGAAGCAATAACTCCCCATCCCTCTGTGAAGGGAGGTGTGTGTGTGTGTGTGTGTGTGTGTGTGTGTGTGTGTGTAGACTGGGATGTGTTCACCAACAGTGACACACTCCTGTTTTGCTAATGTGTGAACATGTGTCCTCCTGGGAATGCATCTAATCAAAAGTAGCTCGAGATTCTTTTAAGTGAATGCGAAATGACATTGTGCAGGATGCAGTTGCTTAGGTCTCCGTCAATCTCCATGCAATCACATCGCTCGGCAAGTGGGTGGGTCATGTGGTGCAGCACTTTCCCCACAAGCATTTAATCCAAAGTGCTCACATCCAGTCTCCCAAGAATCCTTGAGTGCTTCCATCGGAAAACTAATTTGTATGATTAAGCCTGTGCTACTTGCCACCCACTTTCGTGCTCTCTCACAACAACATGCGCTCATAAGAGATCTCCAGATTTGTCTCTTCCCTTTGGATTGTCTCAGTGGTGAAAAGGCTGATGAAATCCTGACTGTCTTCTTTCAGTGTCTTCTTCCCATCAGATGCCGACTGTGCGGGAGGAAGCCACAAAAAGCTCCTTCTCAATCACTTTTTAATTTATTCACACAGTAGACATGTAGAATTTGTGGAAACAATGCAATAGCAAGACCAGGAACATTCTGCTTCAGCACTCTAGTTTCTCAGCTGATGTAGCAGTGGTGGACTTAGGGCAGGCATAGGCAAACGCCAGCCCTCCAGATGTTTGGGACTACAATTCCCATCATCCCTAGCTAACAGGACCAGTGGTCAGGGATGATGGGAATTGTAGTCCCAAACACCTGGAGGGCTGGAGTTTGCCTACGCCTGACTTAGGGCTTTAAATTTTTAGTGGCAAAATTCAACAAACACCCACACCCCAATCTGTCCCCTTCTGTTGTTCATCATTGATGCAGCCCCCTCTCAGCTCAGCACCCAGTGGGGGTGAACCAGTAGCAGTCCCTAAAATTGCGTCTGGGTATAGTCTAATGTAAAGAAATGGTAAAGACTGTATGCAATAGTTTAGTCATGCTACATATGGCCTTAATCTACTGTGGATGGAAATTGGGGTGGAACAGAGTGTCCAATCTTCCTTGCTACCCTGTGAAGCAATCTTTGCCTAGAATGGACATTCGTTTCAGCCCCACTGCCCTCCATGAGTCAGAGGAACAGCTTCTGAAATGTAGGGTGTTGTGTGGGCTTCCCACAAGGTTTAGCATCCGGGGGGGGGGAGGCATTCCTTGCAGGGAAGTCCTTCATGAATGAGCAGCAACCTGGACCTCACAGGATGAAATCTTCTGTTTCAGGGGCAGGAGCTTCAGGCAGGAGGATAATTCAGGTAGGCAAACCCACACCTCATGTCCGGAGTCACCCATTCCCCGACCAACTCCTACCTTCTCCCAGGAAGACACAACTGGTTAGGTAGGTCCCTCTGCCTCTTTGCCATTTTCTCCTTTTCACTTCCCACTGCCAGCCTCTCCTTCTTGCCCTGACAGCCCTGGATGGTTCTGGGTCACTTGACCCACGTTGATCAAGAGCTATCTCAATCTGACTCCAGTGATGTCTGGATCCCCCTGAAATAGCCCCAATTTGGTTTGGACACCATCTGAATTTGATGCGCAGCAATATTAAATATCCATTTGGATTTTATATTGAAGAGTCTGAATTCTCTTTAGCTTTCCTGATGAAAGTTTCTGCTCTAGCCTTTATTCCACCCAGCTAATCTACAAAAGCCCACCAATACCATTGCTTTAAAAGAAAGAAAAAAACACAACCACAAGCTCCTGCATTCATGTGTGAAATAAAAATCTTATAATGTACCTTGTTCCTTCTAGGAGGAATGTTGAAGGAGAGTTGCAAACATTTTATATTAGACATGTGTGCTTCCTTGAAAGATATAACATATACCCTCTAGGGAACAGAAGTATTCACTGAATACCAACTTTCCAATAATCAAAGGGCATTTCTGAGCAGCAACCTTTATAACCCAGCATTTCTGAATCTGATGCACAGTTATTGATTCACTTCTTTGTCCTTTGATTTGAGATTTCTTTTAAAAAGGTATAGTATTCAAGCATTAAAAAAATAAGTCTGTGCAAATATAATTAACTCCCCAAATGGTTGGGAATGAACTTATTGCCACTGACCAAAATAAAATGGAAAGCAGGGCCGTAGTCAGATTATGGGACAAAAAAAGTGTGGAGCTCCTCTAATGAATAAATCCCTCCAGTTTAACCATATCACTCCCCTGCCCTTAAACTTCTAAAAGCAGTAGCTAAGGAAGCCACAAGCAAAAGTGAGATGGTTTTGGCCTCTCTGGCTCTCCTGTAATTCAAGCACTGAAGTGAGGGTGATGACAGCTCAATGGTCCATTGTACGTTTCCCATATCAATGATTCCAGGTTCCAGCATCTCCTGTTTATTACTACTGTTACTATTTACTACACTTTCAAATCACTCAATCACTGAAGTTCTCTGGATGGTTTACAACAGGGGTGGGAAACCTCAGGAGCCAAATAACTTTGTAGGCATGACGTTGGATGTGAACACACGGCGCATTCCAAGCCTAAGGTTTCCATGGTCATGGGTGAAGCTGCACTTATATTTCTTAGTGTCTATTGGGGTGGGGAACCTCAGGCCACAGGGACAAAAAGAGCCCTCCATGATTCTCCTGAGATTGCACCTGCTCCCCAGCCACCCACCCTCCTCTCTGGCCACAACCATCTCTGGCCCTGCTTCACATCCTCCTAGAGTGTTTCTGCTTGGCTGGAACATGTCTTTGAACTCCAATTGTACCTGTTGGTTGTCTGGAAAGATGACAGAAAGGTTGTGCCTGAGTGTGTGTGGAAATCAGCCTACTGCACAAAAGTAAAATTTGCATTTTTTTTTTGCTCCACCCACTTTTGTCTCTGGCCCCTCCCACCACTGGCATGTGGTCCACAGAAGAGAGGAGGAAATGAGGCCTTCAGATTCTAGGGTCTGAGGTTCTCCATCCCTAACGTACAATAAGGAATCTAAGGCAGCTTCCTATATTCCCTTGGAACCCTTAGATTTGGTCGGTGCAATGCCTGCACATGGAGCACCATAACCCCAAAAGGCCCTACTTAGCAACACATGTGCCTTCCAAGATGAGCTGTCCTGAGTCCTGTGAAATCTTAATGACTCCTTTCTCAAGACAGAGCAGAGGAAAGGTGCATGAAAGAAAAAAGCATTGTTCCCTTTCTTTAAAAAGCCTTGAAATATGTTCAAAAATATTTTATGAGGTCACACTAAAAAAAAGAATAATTGGAAGAAAAATTCTGCTTGTCTAAGCGAAGAGCACATTTGTAGCGGTAGGGTAAATGTTTTATCGATTGAGAAACTGGGAAACTCGAGTCATTACTCACCATGGGCTAAAGAATAATTGCTAATGCTCTGGCGGAAAGATTAAAAACAGTTTCTGGAAGTATTTCTTACAATGATCAATGGTGTATCATCCCAGGCCATTGGATCTTCAATAACATTTTTCCCTTTTGGGATGCAATCAATTTTTATAATATGATTCATTTGCCAGTGGGCATGCTTTCTTCAGACGATGAAAAGGCACTTATGTGCCTTATATTGTTGAGAAGTAATCATATATTGCCAGGGCCAAGGCAGAGATAGAAAAGATCCACCTGCATTCATCTCTATTTTTTTATAAGTGGGTTTGGGAAATAGTTGTGGGGATGGCTGCTGGCTTTTTTATTGTTTCCCATTTCATTCCTTAGCCACTTACTCTGGTGTTCTCTCTAAATAAATGATAACCATGAGGTAAAGAGTTCAGCAGATCTTCAATTAGACCATCTTGCTGACCTCTGAGTATATAACATTTTCCGTCAGCTGCTGTGGTGGCACAACAAGGTCTGGATTTTTAAGTCTCTGGTTCTTCCCCATTTGCAGTCTGTTGTGACAGAGATTAGATCTTGGTCTTTATTTTGCAGTAACAGAAGGGAGGAGAAAATTTTGAGTTTGGAAAACTTCCCAAAGAGATTTCATGCACATAATTCAAATGAAAATTTAGCACATTACCGCAGACTAGTTAACTTGATAGATTCCCAGAGGCACTAATTGCATCCCAGAGTATCAGATTGCTCTTCTGTCACTGTGGGTGGGCAGGAGGACAGTCAATAGCCTACTATGCGTAGGGAATGGGGAGATATGCGTTGCCTGTGGAGCTCAGCAATGGAAAGCGTGCTTGTGCAACAATATCCAATGCAGTAAGATCAACTTCAGGAACTGGGCAAGGAAGACCATGCCAGATGCAAAGCCTTTAAAAAGTTCACTGAAGCGATGGAGATGCCATTCTTGAGGTTCTCTATCCAATGACAGCTTCTCCTGAAGTTCTTGGTGCCCTCAACTCCAATTGTCCACAGGTGTCCAGCAGGTGGCAACAGCTAAGTGAATTCACAGCTCAATGCTTTCTTGTTAACATCTGAAGACTCTCCTTACTTCCTATTCATGCCATCAAAGCCCCCTGAAGCAGCAAGAAGGAACCTCTACTGAATAAACTCCTTGGGGGGCAGAGGGACGAGTGTGAGTGTGTGCATAAAGTGCAGTGGGGATGTTGAAAGTGAGAGTTTGGAAGCCAGTATCAAGAGTGATAGTGTACATCACTGTCTTGTGCAATGGGGCTTCAATCCTCTCCCCTTCTCCCATGCACCCCCAAATTGGCTCGGGGTGTATAGAATAGCTCAACGTGGAATTTGACCCCAGAGTCCTGTGCCTTTAACAGCCGTTCCTCCAACAGCAGAAACACTTGACTCCACATGGTAAGTGTGAGATTGTCTGGGACTGGAGGGGGAGAAACAACAATGGCTGCTGTTTGTATAATTCCATTCCCCCTGCCAGCAGCCATGTTGTGTCATGCAGGGACAGCCCACTTATGAGGCAAGGTGAAGCAACTGCCTTAGGTAGAAGGATCCACAGGTGCCACAGACCCCCAATGTCAATGTTTCTTCCTCTGTCCTCCATTCCTGATGCGTACCCTCCCTCACCTCTTCTTCCCTGGCAGGGTGTGAGGAGCCATTTTTGGGTCTGCCTCAGGTGCTCAAATGTTCTGGGCCGGCCCTGGTGTTATGCCTTGCCCCAACCTTCCAGGGCAGCCATTTTGTGACTAGGGCCTGCAGCACTTAGAAAATATTCCTACTGATCCATCATGATTTTGCAAACTCCTCCTCTCTGATACCTTATATCAGGATCTGTGGCTTCATACTGGAGCAAGTGCCTGCAGCCTAATTCTTCATAATCTAAAATCACTGCAGGGGGGAATCTGTTTATTAATTATTGAAATAACTGCTTTGGTCATGAAATAGCACTGATGGTTTGTTTCATAACTGTTGTTTTTTAATGGCCTTGGATAATAGAATTGTTGGAAGGACCCTCAGAATCATCAAGGCCAACCCATTGAAATGCAGGAACCTCAGCTTGATCACACATGACAGATGACCATCCAACCTCTGCTTCAAGACCTCCAAGGAAGAAGGCTAATGTAAAAACGCAGCACAGTTTAGAGTAAGAAGGAAGCTTGCAATTCTGCTGAAACTGATGAAAACAAAATACCACCTTGCATCCAGTATCTTCTGTAAAGGGCTTATTCTGTCAGGCTTTCAAGGATGCATTAGGTGACAGCATCCAAAATAAATAGCTAGGCAGAGTATCGAACAGACCATGTGTGCATCACTTCATCAGAAAATCTTGATATACGCTGCATGATTCATTACTTGGGTCAAAGAAAGGTGTAAATTTAGAGTCTGTGCATTGTTGAGCCTTTTTTTTTATCTTGAAGCTTTAACAACATAGCTCTGATTTAAGATCTGTCCTTGAAAATCTATGTGCCCTTTGCTATACCACTGAACCATCAAAGAGTCCTGACCTAATAAATGAACCATGCACAGTTATGAAAATAACCAGGGCTTGTTAGATTTCTACTCTGAGCACAGTTAAAGCTACTGTAAGAAAAGGAAATCTGAGGATGCAAACATTTTGTTTGACAGGACATCCCTTTCCCAACCTTTCAACAGGGGAACCAACCAAAACACATTCATCTGTCTTGAAGGCTGCACCTGTCCCTCTGTCCCTAAGCGCAAATACTGTGTATGCATCAGTGCTCTGTGTCATGTTTTAATTCATTTACCAGAGCAATCCTATATATGTCTACTCAGAACAAAACATTTAATTTAATGGGACTTGTTCCCAAGTAAGTGAGCTTAGGACTGGAGCATAGATGTTCTCCTGCTTTGTGTTATTACGGAGTTCCCGTGAACTATGTGCTTTCTCCTCTGCAATTTGTAAAGCTGGAATCACCCACTCCGAAAATGTAGCTGAATTTGCAGGTGCTTGCAATACGTACATATGTATGCCAATAATGCTTATGTGTGTTTGCTTTGCATAATACGGATGATATATGAAACGAATTGGACCATAAAGAAGACTGATCACCGAAGAATTGATGCTTTTGAATTGTGGTGCTGGAGGAGACTCTTGAGAGTCCCATGGACTGCAAGAAGATCAAACCTACCCATTCTTAAGGAAATCAGCCCTGAGTGCTCACTGGAAGGACAGATCGTGAAGCTGAGGCTCCAATACTTTGGCCACCTCATGAGAAGAGAAGACTCCCTGGAAAAGACCCTGATGTTGGGAAAGATGGAGGGCACAAGGAGAAGGGGATGACAGAGGACGAAATGGTTGGACAGTGTTCTCAAAGCTACCAGCATGAGTTTGACCAAACTGTGGGAGGCAGTGGGAGACAGAAGTGCCTGGCGTGCTCTGGTCCATGGGGTCATGAAGAGTCGGACACGACTAAACGACTAAACAACAACAAGAGCTCCACCAGGCTCTGTTGGCCTCTGTCGGCAGAGACAACTTCACTATGGTAGAAGCCCCTGCTGTTTCCTGGAAGGTGGGACCACACCACCAAGAAGGGGCATGCCTAGAGCTGGAGGAGGAAAATACAGAGATAAAAACTCTCCTTGCACCTTCTGCCCTGGTTGTTGCCAAGCCAGTTGGCAAGGCTTTGGATGCAGTGGTAGATTCATCACTGCACTGCTCCCTGAACAGAGTTTGGATTTCTCTTCCTGTCTATCAATGGGTGCTACCACTGCTATTTTTCTAGAAAAATAGGTGTCGGAACTTACAATGAACACTTCCCTCATTCTTTAAGAATGGCAGTGGCACCCACCTGAAAGGTGCCGGAACTGAGTTCCAGCGAGTTCTGGTTGGAAAAAGAGCCCTGGGTGCATTTAGAACCTTCAGGATCAGTGACAGGACGCTATTGGATATCTTCTGCTGGGGAGCCCCAAGAGGAGAAGGCTATTGCATCAGTGACCCACTTGTGGGATTCCAAGAAGTATATGATTTGCCACTGTGGGAAACAGTATGCCGGACAAGATTGTCCTTTGTCTCATAGATGGTATTAACTTTCACACAATGCAGTCAGGAAGCAGGGAGCTCACAGTCAATGTGAAGATAGAGAAGGAGACATAGACAGCTTATCACTCTATTTTCCATGACAGATCACATAAAACGAGCTAGTGAATCAATATGTCAATAAACTAGGTACAAGCAATGGTACTGCATTGGGCCCTTATGCATAGAGCATGGCCAGGCTGGCGATCTGTGGGGCCGGCAGATGCTACATAGTGTTGCAGCATCGATCACTCACTGCATAAGTCTTTGTTAAACAGTCAGTAGACTCCATAGTCTCCAGAGTCTGTTAAACATTAATGAGTGCTTTGTGTATGTTGGGAATTATAATATATGAATCCATGCTCCAATTTTGAAACTATTTATGCAAGAGCAATTCCACCATGGTGTAAGATAAACATTACTTATGGCACTTATTACCAGGAAAAAATACCTTTTCTACCCAATGTAATGCCATTAATTTTTGTTTTTTATGTTGTTCAGAATTGTACTCTGTTGTTTGCTTTGTTGACAACAGCAGTTGAAGATTTAAAGTATCTGGTTTAATCTCTACACTGTCAATGGTGTCTTAAGATTTACAATAGCTATTCCCCCATCCCTAACTCTTGTTGTATAGCATCTTTTTTTTATTTACCATTTTTCATTGATATGACACAATTTAGTAAAGGTAGTAATTTTTCTGAAAGCTTGCTTGTGAGTTCCCTATTTAACTTATACAGCACATGTGGCTCATCTTTAGATTCGTTCTGCAAAGGGTATGGGGAATCACATACTGCACTTGCATAAATTCAGAGGCAAGTTTCACATTAGATGCACAACCGAAGCCTAAAATCTTTGTAAAAAAAATTCCTTCCAGTAGCACCTTAAAGACCAACTAAGTTAGTTCTTGATATGAGCTTTCGTGTGCATGTACATGGTATCTGAAGAAGTGTGCATGCACACGAAAGCTCATACCAAGAACTAACTTAGTTGGTCTTTAAGGTGCTACTGGAAGGAATTTTTTTTTTATTTTGACTATGGCAGACCAACACGGCTACCTATCTACTACTAAAATCTTTGGTTTGTGATTCACCAGTTGCACAGCCAATCCCCCACCTAACTATGTGATCTGCACTGCAGATCACCACAATCACGGTTCTGTCATGGTCAGTGCCTTGCTTTTGTCAGTGCTGCATCATTCATCTCTTGACAGACTTGTTCTTTTATGGAATGCTTGTCTTGCAGGAGTGTACACAACCTTAGTCATCAGTTTGTGCTAGACTCTCACAATGGGGCTTCCTTTAAAGTAGAATTTAATGGTGGAGCCATCATACTAAGCCATCCACTGTCAAATACAAGGAGCTGTAGCTCATAAACACACAACAAGAAACTATCGAAAGCTTAGACAATTTAATCCCGTAGCCAATATCTCTTTTTGCTCTCCTTGAACAACCAAAACAAAGGGAGGACTGTCCACTAGGGTTGTGTAACCTTTCCTTTTAATAACGTTGCTTATCTGTTTATTTTGCATTCCAGCTCCCTTACCAGTAAATATAAGAAGTTTCATTAGTTGATATAACAATATGGTAAGCATGGCATTTCAGCTTTTGTCCATTCTAAATCAATACATCCACAAGGTAGGAGATGACATTGAACAGGCTGCCTTCTTGAACTCCAAAGAGTTTCAAGGAGTATAGAGGAGGGAGGATGTTCTTCTCTTCAATAATTCTAGAACTTGAGGTCCCCTCGCAGGTCTGATTGACTGGCAGTTTAAGCGAACAAAAAGAAACTCTTCACACAGTGCATCATTAACTTATGGAAGTTGCTAGCACAAACTGTGGTGATAACCAGCTGCTGAGATGGCTTTGTTTTTGTTTAGTCGTTTAGTCGTGTCCGACTCTTCGTGACCCCATGGACCAGAGCACACCAGGCACTCCTGCCTTCCACTGCCTCCCACAGTTTGGTCAGACTCATGCTGGTAGCTCCGAGAACACTGTCCCACCATCTCTGTCGTTAAAACGGCTTAAAGCAGAGGTAAGGAACTTGTGACCCTCTAGAGTTTTTTGGACTACGGCCCCTATCATATTGGATAGCTGAGGTTGATAGGACCTGACTTCTAATAGTTTGGAGGGCCACAAGTTTGTCACTGTTGTCTAAAGGATAGATCTACCAATGGATCTGAGTCATAATAGACATGACAGACAGTATAAGTATTGGTACCCGCATTTAGATGCCACAGGTCGTGTGTTAACCTCCTACTTGCAAGCTTCCACCTGGTTGGCTGCTTAAAGGAAATGACTGTATGTTGTGACATGTACCGTAGTCAAAACGTAACACTGAAGTATGGTTTAGCATTATTACAACAAACCTAGCCTCTCCCTGGACTTGCATGCTCCCTCTTTCCTTTCATCCTCTGTCAGGGATGCAAGAAACAGATGATGTCCACTTCCATTTTAGATCAACCACAGTGTAGCATGCTGTCCAAATCCTCAATCACAGTAGAGGCAGATTTAGGGCAGTGTGACTGGTTCCACCACACTGGGTGTCAAGCCGGGGGGGGTGCTGCAACTATGACATAGTGAATTGAGAGGTGGGAGCACCAAATTTTGGCCTTGCACAGGGCACCGCTGAAATTTGAAAGACCGAAGTCCTCCCCTGATCACAGTTTACTTTAAAGTTTAGTTAGTAAAAAGAACCCAGCTCCATAAACTATGGATTGAAGTTTGTTTATTTTGACCAATCTTAGTTAAGATCTGGCAAGATGTAGTGAATCAAAAACAGAACATGAAAGCTTCTAATTTTCTTTCAGCAATGCTGAAGGGGTAGCATACAAGTTCAGTGCTGATGCATCTTATTGCTCCAGATCTAGGGGCTGCGCGCGTCCACGCAAAGGGCGCCCCCCGTTTTAAGCGTGGAGCGGTCATTGTTGTAATACTAGGCTGTGGTTTAACACCAGTTTTTAGAATATTGGCCTAGATGCATTGTTGCTGCGATACAGCAGGTTGGTAATACTTTTGTGTTAGATTTTCAAGAAGGCTACGAACAACATAAAGGCCAGAATGCACACTGCTTTTTAAGGAAATATTAGCCAGTGTCATTCTATTTAGGAATCATTCATTTGAGAGGGAATTTTAATACAGTACCAGGCTGATATTAGTCATTCTTTATGCAACTTATTCCTGCTAGTGCTGTTGATGTTATATAATGGTTACTATGGATTACTTCCAGGCCTGCGTATACTAGATCTGAGGTGCCTGTTGGCATTTAAAGTGTGACTTGGAATGCTCAACCATAGCACCTGACATGAATTCAATAATGTATCCAACAGCAAAAGCAGGAGACACTATCCTGTAGCTAGTAATTTACTCTTATTCAAAATTCTGAGGGTTGCTGCTGTTTTTGTACGGTTTTTCAATACCCCCTCCTAAACGTCTTGTAGGATTGCCACTTTAAATTCAAGGACATATAAGACACCCTATAAGGCATGGGTGGAGAACCCTTGGCTTGTAGGCCAGATTTGGCCTTCAACCTTATCTCATCTAGCCTGCTGCACCTGCAAGCAGCTGAGGCTTCTCTTAGCCTGCCTACTTTTGTTTCAGAGAGGAACTGGCTTGTTGTTGTTTTTTGGCAGCAGTGGTAGCTGCACATCACTGGGACTAGTTGGGGAAAGGAGGCAAGACCACAGTTGTCATCACCAGCACCACTGCTGCTGCTGTTGTAGCCAATTGCCTGATTTTCTGCCCATGGTGGCTCTCAGGAACCAGGGGGTTGTAGCAATGGAGGCTGCACTCACAAACTCACCAGCCCCATCCCAATACACACAATTCAGCACAAGCAAAGCGTAAGCATTGGTGTTTGCCGTTGTCAGCTTTTGTGAAGACCCAGCACAAAACTTTACCTCTTTCTTTTCTTTTTTTCTATTTCTGGTGAAGCAGAGAGGCTCTTGAATAGGATAACTATTTTAAATCTCTACTCTTTCTACGAATGGTCATGTGCTCCAGAACTGAATTATGTCACAATGAAGACTTAGCAGCTCCTCAAAACCTGTGCTTTTGGGACTGATGTCTCTGCATGATAATAAACTAAAGCTGACTTGCTGATACTGTAATATCAGTCCCAGAATTATCATCCTCGGGAGACGATAGATACTCTACCTGCATTCATCCATCTCTCCTTTGTGGGGAGAAAACAAGCTTGAGTCATGTAATGAATGAAAAAGTGATTGAGAGACTAATTTTCAGACATGAGCACCAATAGATAATGTGCAGTCCCCGTGTTCAAGTGCTCAGAGAGGCTTTAGGCATATAAATGCCCTTTTTAAAGTGATACTTTGTTCACTGAAAGACGTAGATCTGCTGTACTGGAAGAAAGACTAGGAGCTAGTAGGCCAAGATTCTCTCTTCAGCTATCATCTAGACTTCTGTGTGCATAACTGATATCACCCAAAATATATTAAGTAAAATATTCAAGGAATGGAAGAGGTATGGCATACTGATGGGTCCACTGCTTTTCTTGGTCAATGGACCTATGTTCTTAGCACTGATGCCAAGAAAGATTTACATCTTTACAGAAAGCTTGTTTACACAATCAAGAGTCCAAAACGGTTAACTTCAGCTTGTTATTTCTTCATGAGTAGCCTGTCAGTCACTGAACTATAACCAAGAAATTCCACTTTGCCAATTCTCTTGGCCTATTTCCAGAGACACAATTAGTCATTCAGTAGGTTGGAGATCCTCATCACATGGTGGAGTTATGTAAGATAACAACAGTGGTCAGTGGGGTGGATTGGCAGTGCTCACCAGACCTGCCAGCAGCTGAATTTCTTCTGCTAAGTGGGATGGAGAGGAGAAAAGATAATGCAATGAGGAGGTTGGCAGTGGGGAGTATTGCCCTGTGTTGACCTCTCTGCCACTTCACCCTATCCAACACCATCCACTACTGGAAGGTAATATGTGATGCAAAATTTCACATTGAGGCCCATCTTTCATAAGCCTGTTGTGTACCACCTCTCTTCATTTAGAGGTGAAAGGAAATCACATTTATTGGACATCTATTAGTATAGAGTGGTCATGTCCAACACATAGATCGCGATCTACTGATAGATCACGGGGTGTTCCTGGTAGATCCTGATAGATCTCTGGCCCCTCCGTGATCTCCTTCCAACCAACTGTGGCATTTATAAAAGAAGCTCAGCAACTCTGACTTCCTAAAGAAAAGCTCAACAACTTTGGCCCATCCAACAACAATGGGTAGGTCACTGCCAGTTTTCTTATACTGTGAGTAGATCGCAGTCTATTTGGAGTTGGACGTCCCTGGTATAGAGGCTTCTGATGCATCTACCTTGGGATGGATCAAGGCATGCAAGTCATTTAGGGCTTTAAAAACTATTGTGAACACCTTAAATCGGGTTCATGAGGAGTGCAGCTGCTTCAGACAACCAGCGCATCTGCTTCAAAACAGGTATTACATATGTCTTCTTGCAGCTGTCCCCAGCAAGAACTTGGCTGCTGCATTCTTCACCAGCCACAACTTCCAAACCATTTTCAAATGTAGAATGCATTGCAATAGTGTAGTTTTAGACTATATTTATTTATTTATTTGCTTAGAAAAAGTGCAGATCCCTTTATCCTGCCAAGAATTTTGCTGACTTTTTCTGTGCACTTGAACTGATGATTCACCTCTTAAACACAGGAAGGATTTTGACTTTGAAAGGAGTTCAAGGGCAACAGTTCTACAATCCATTAACCTGTTTTTAGGCTATGCTGTCTTCCATTGGGGACACAACTCTAATATTCCACTAGAAAATTACAGCTGAAGAACAAGTTTAAAAAGCTTTAAATAAGCCAACAATGGATTTATATGCCATAATTTAAACCCTGTAGTAGCTGCTTTTTGAAAGGCAGAGGATGAGGTCTTGCACTCTTCATGAAGCTAACCTTGAATCCCATTTAGAGGTTTTAGCTACTGTAGAAAGAGATGACCCACTTACTGATGGAGGTAGGTTTCTGGAAGTATCTTAGGACTAATCTACTATGAGAGGATGTGATGCATCACTCCTGGGACCCAGCACCTTAAGAATGCAAATGAAAGCTTCTCCTGTATAAAAACATAAATACTTTGTCAAGGATAAGAGTGACAACAATGCCATCTCCCTAGAATGATAGCTTTTTACATGTGTTATTAAATGTGAAGGAGCTTGGAGAAAATGTGACCCCCGCCTGTATTTTGGATTCTGAAGTAGTATAGTCCTACAAGCACTGTGCCACATACATTTTCTAAGAGATGGGTTTGCAAATGCATTGTTCCAGTGTCTGTGCAGACTTCTTATGGACTTCAGGGCATAAGCCAAGGTTCTGAAGTTGATTTACAAGTCCTTGCATGCCTTGGGGCCTACAGACCTGAAAGACGGGCTGCCATTATATAGGCTTCCACAGCTCTGCTCACCACATTTTATCCATGGGGTGAATAATAATACTATCTAGAGCATTTTAGAGCGGGTGGGGTGTTTTAATGTGTCGTGTCCCCCCCCCCCGGTTTTAGTGGGTATGTGTTTGAGCTAAAAATTATCAGAAGAGAAATTTCTGAGAATGTTACCATTTAGGTCTCCACCCACCCAATTGATTCAAGATAAACACATATACACAACTCCAACTCAGGCATTCTAATCTTGGTTAAACAAAGCATATGAGAAGGAAGGGTGCCCTTGCTGTGGCAACCACATGTACAAAGCTTTGGAGGGCAGGATCCTGCTCATGCACAGGCATCCATGCAATCTAGAACCCTGAGCATTTGTGTTCCAGATCACCAGGAGGCCTGTATCCAGCAAGGTTCCCTTCCTACAGCAGGGGACAGGATAAAAGAGATTGATAGAAGCTCCATTTCACTGTTACTTAAAAGAAGGTTAATAGCAAGCAAATTCTCCATGGTTGGTGGTGGTAATAGAAAGATTGCTAGCACAATGGAGAGACGGCAGGAAGCAAAACTCCCCCTCTGCCCAGTCTCACAAGTGTGTGAAGTTCACCTCTCAGGCTTGCTGTTCATTAACACCGGGGGTGGGGGAGGGAGTAAAAGGTCCACTTGAAAGACTGTTGATAAAGACCCAGGGAAAAAATCCATTGAAAGTCATGCTGCTTATAGGGCCACAACTCCCGACTGCTTGAAGCACTGGAGCAAGCCAAAGTGAGCTGAAAGTACAATGTAGCTTTCAGAATGCAATCGATGCATCATAATCTCATTCTGAATAGGATTTGTGTGTACATCTCTCTCGTTTGTATTGAAGCCAAGAACAGAGTGTCAAAGAGACTTAGAGAAGAGCCGAGGGGGAAGGGAGCGAGCTGAGTGAGCATCAAAAGAAGACTTTTAAGTGATTTCTTTTCCTTGAGCATCAAGGAAATCAAAGAGGAGAGGGGGGAAATGTGGACTGAGCATGAATAAAACACTTTTAAGTGCTTTATTTCTAGTGCATCAGAGTAACTAAAAGAAAGGATTGTGAAGTATAAATTGAGGATCTCCGTCAAAGCCCCTTTCCTTGTAAGATTCCTTTAAAAAAAATCCTCCCCCAGAAATATGACTTGGGGCAGGGAGGGATACAGAGATGTAGAAACGATAAAGCAGCTGTTTTCACCATCATCATATATACTAATAGTAATCTTGATTCTCTGACTGCCAGTCCTTAGGTACCCAAAGCAGCACCATCCACAGACAAAATGGAGGTAGCAGCAGATTCAGGGGGACCTCAGGATTTGTGGCAGTACAAGGGAAAGCCCTCAGGGTTCATTGGCCATGGAATAATAATGGATTGTTGGGGTGAGGGGCAGAGAGAAGGAAAACAAGGGACAGGGGCAAAGGAATGCAGCAGTTTGAACCCTCAACAGCAGCATCCCTACAAGGCAACATTTTGATGTAGGCCCCGTGTTTCCTGAATGGCAAAATGGCAACAGCCAAGCACAAGAGGGAGCTATCAGCATACTCAGAGGGACCCCAAAGTTGGGAGATGTACAAAACATCTTGAGGGAAGAGCTCTTGGGAGGGAGCAAATCCCAAAAAGATTGTGTATGCTTAGCAGGCATAGAGTGCTGACTGACAAGACATGGAAGCATCATGGAACGGAGTGGTTGGAACCCTGAATGACTGCATTCCACACATCATCATTTTATTGCAAGTTCTACATGTCTTTTCATCATCAAAGACTTGCTTCGCATACCCTCCAAGTGTCCTGATTTTCCAGGGGCAGTCCCAGAATTTTGAAAGCCATCCAGGCTTCTGATCTGATCCCAGAATTTGATCCCTGCTAGTGCTGCTGCTGCTGCTGAGCTCAGGGAGGAGGATGAGTCGGTGCTGAGGAGGGTCACTTGGCAGGGAGTGAGAAATATCCCTGTTTTCATCTGAGGAATGTTGGAGAATATGGCTTTGATTTCATCTGACAGATCTGTACTGTATATGAAATTTCAGTTTCCAACGTGCATCATCATTATAGTGCCTATGAAATATTTGGATTGGAGGTTATAAATAAATGATCTGTGCTTTGTATTGCTATTAGTCTCTAGCCTGTAGAATCAGGGGAGATTATCAAGTTACTAATAGCCCATTGCCACTGAGATTGTTTCAGGGCTAGATAAGGGAGAGCATTTGCTGGCCTTTGCAAAAGTCTTGGATCTCAACCATTTTGTTCTGGATTAAGGAGCAGCGATCTCACTAAATTCCACTCTTGAATTTGAAATAATAAACAAAAACAATATAGAGTCTGAAAGAAAGAAAAAATCTCACCAGATGGTGATGGACTGGATTTACTGTAAACTTGCCCCGAGCATATTATAGTACCCATAAGAAACTGATGTGTTTGCCACCAGGAGTTTCCACAGGGAGAGCCTGGGATTTTGCCTTTTCCTAATCTCCTTTTCCCCGCATGCTGCACAACTGTCCTATTCTGAGCGGAACTTCCCAGATTTACAGAAGCCGCTCCATACAATTATAAGGACCATTGCAGCTCAGCAACCCCACACCAACATGCATTTTCTTCCCACCCACCACTGAAGAGGGGACCTTGCTTTCTCTCTGTGTGTAGGCTCAGCCCAGGATTCAGAAACCTGTGCAATCAGGGTTCTAAGCCATGGGACGTGTTTATGTACATAGTGCAAGTTCACAACTTCACACCTTACCATGCGAATGTTACACAGAGGAGTGGTTAGATGGGTAGGACAGACAGCAACATACAGGGGCAACGTACAAGGGACAACGTACAATCAATCATACAAATGTTTCACCAAATGTAGGCATCTGATTTTCAATCTGTTGTTCTGGCTGGAGAAAGAGTAAACCTAATAATAGGCATGGAGTGGGGGCAAGAGAGAAGGGAATAACACAGAAATAATAATTGGCTGATTCTGCAATTAATGGCAAAATCGCTCAATCCTTTTAGAACTGAAAATGAAACTGATGGAGGGCGGAACCGGAGGGGTGTGGTGGCGAATAAGTGTGTTCTGATAATAGGGGAGAACTTCCTTGCACTGCGTACCACGGTTTCTTTCCTAAGGTTAACAAACTACATTAACCATTCGCTCATCTGTAGCTCATAATTAATCACTTGTTGAAAATTACATTGTATAATAAATGAGAACAGACATGATTCATTAAAACTTCTAATTAATTCTATTTAATACTATTTCATAGTTCATTGGTAAGTGCTGAGAGAAGGATTACAGTGTAGGATATTCGAGGCATTGTTGCTGAAGAAGTAAATAGGGCAAACATGATCTGGAGTGAAACCGAGGCACAGAAGCAAATGAAAATGTCAGCTGTTTATCTCCGCAGTGCCTGCTACCACCATAGCATTGTACTTAAGGGCCAGTTAGAGCTTTTACTGTCATTTCCTATTTCTAATGGCTTATAAACCAAATGAGCCTGAGCTCAGATTTGACATTTGGTTCAGAGCAGGTGGGGCTTGGTTTTGTTCTGTTTGGAAACAACAACTTTCAGTGCACATCAGAGCAAATGCTTCAAGCTATTATTTCACTATAGCTGGAGGAACAAGAGCTTCTTTTAATTTATTTGCCAGCAATTCTGCAACCTTTTCTTGCAAGGGAAAAGGGGATATAGGAACAGCTAGGGGTGAGGTAAAGGAGCCCTGGACGATGTAAGTCCAGTCAAAGGTGACTATGGGGTTGCAGCGCTCATCTCACTTCAGGCCAAGGGCACTGGTGTTTGTCCACAGACAGCTTTCTGGGTCATGTGGCCAGCAGGACTAAACGACTACTGGCACACAGAGGACCGTGACAAGTGCCAGAGCGAACAGAAATGCTGTTTACCTTCCCACTGCAGTAGTACCTTTTTATCTACTTGCACTCATGTGCTTTCAAACTGCTAGGATGGCAGAAGTTGGGACAGAGCAATGGGCGCTCACCCCATCATGTGGATTCAAACCACTGACCTTCCGATCGGCAAGCCCAAGAGGCTCAGTGGTTTAGACCTCAGCGCCACTCGCATCCCTACAGCTAGGGATTTGTCAGCTTTGGTTTCTCTCAGTCTCTCATTTCTCCAATCTCAGGTTTGGTTCTCCACATATCTACATCAGTTTCCATTTTTTAAAAGTCCTCATGAAGATTCATCAGCATTGCAGTGCAAATTTCTCCTAATGTTCACACAAATGTATGCAGTTTTGCCTAATGTACATATTTTGCAAAGCAATTTCCCCTAATATTTGCATTTTTAGACACACTTTCTCCTACTCTATGCATTTTTGTAGGTGTTACATGGCTGGAGAACTGCTTCTCCAAATTTAGAAAAGTTCAAATTTCAATGAATAATTGCACTATGGTCCATGCATCATTTCAGAAAGTGTGAATTAGGTAGGTAAACATTTAAAGGTGGACTGAATTGAAATTCTCCCCACCACCAAGGAACGGCTTTCTTCTACTAAGCCAGAACATTGGTCCATCTCATTCAAAACTTGCTCAACAGGGTTTCAAAGAGGGTTTCCTCTCCAACCCACCCTCCCGCTGCTGCCAGCTTATAGATGGCAGGGATTGGCTTATGCAGAGCATGTGCTCTGCCACTGCACTAGAGCCCTTTGCCAATATTTTAAGGCCTGTTGTTTTTCAGTGTAGGACAGTCATAGGATGCAGCAGCAGAGCTCCTCCACCAGTGGAAAGGAGGTCCACCAACAGACTAGTAATAGCTTAAAGGTCCCGGGCCCTAAGGAAGTCAGACTATCCTCCACCAGGGCCAGGGCCTTTTCAGTGATGGCCCCGACCTGGTGGAATGCTCTGTCCCACGAGACTAGGGCCCTGCAGGACTTTGAGACTAGGGCCCTGCAAGACAATTTGAATTAGCCTGATCCTCTATTCCCTTTTCCCTTTCCTCTTCTATAAAGAAACCCTTTCTGGGACCCCACATTTAAATTCTTCCCTGGTCTCCTTGCTGGCCCTAGTAGGACCAACTTGGCCAGTTAGCCCTGGTGATCATTTGATGTCTACTGATTGGGGTCCCCTCCCAAAATGACCCCTGAATTTTTGAATTTTATTGATATTAATGCTGCATTTTATGTTGTATTTTATGCTGTTTTTAAGTCGCATTTTAATCAATGTTTTATATTTGCTGTTAGCCGCGCTGAGCATGGTCTTTAAACTGGGAAGAGCGGGGTATAAATAAATATTATTATTATTATTATTATTATTATTATTATTATTATTATTATTATTATTATTCTACCACCAAATGTCCCTCTAGTGCCATCACTGCTTTGCTGGCAGTGTCACACTGCCAGTATTTCACCAGAGGTGAATCTGGATCTTCAGGACAGTAAGCCACCTTGTTCCTTCAATAGGCTCTGAAACTGTGCCAGCAAAAAAAGCCGCAGCAGCATTAAGTGAGAGGGTGAGAGCCACGTTCCACCCTGGTCACAACCACCTTTGGATGTGACAATTGCTCTGCCACATCCCGGGTGACACTCAGTGATACCATCTCAGTTTCTTGAAGCCCCATCATTCTCCATCCCAAAAGTACCACCTCTGTGCTCCTCCCCAGATATTCCATTAACTACACTTGGACCTCCCGCCACATTTTTTAAAGCCTTTCATCTGCTCTGTTGTGTCATTTTGAGTTCATACAGAAACACTGCAACGAAAGTAAAGCAAAGTGAGTTGTAATCTTGTAATATTTCAACACTGGTCAATAGTTCTGTCACTCACTGTATGAATAACAAATTTTGCAGGCCCTTCAGAGGGAAAATAAAGAGAAGATCATTTCTAGTTTCATAAATCACACTCAGCCAGTACTTTACCTTCTATTCCCAAATACAAATAAGATTAAGTCAAAATTAAACCACCCAAGGTAAAGTTATTTGTAATGATCCATACACTAGTTTGGGGCTTCAATGCAGCAGACCTGACACTCTTCTCTGCTATCTCCATTGTGCATGTTAATCTGGACACTTACCCTTTTTAATTCAGTTATGACTAAAATTGGCTCAGATAGTAATGGCGAACCCACAGCCTTCCAGATGTTGTTGGTCTATAGCTCCCCTCATCTCTGATCATTGGCTATGCTGACTGGGTTCTAGTCAACATCTGGGCATCCACAGGTTCCCCAGCCCTGGTCTAGATGATGATGAGGATCATGTTGTTGTTATTAATACTATTATTATTATACTAATTTTTTAACTTAGATAGCAGTTGATATTTAGAGACAGAGGATGGCATTGGCAAGGAAAAGCTGGATACGGTTAGGGCAGGTGATTTGGGATGATTGCTGGAAGTCAAGAAGATACCGAGGTGAAGAAGATACAATAACAATGCCCCGTGATTTGTTGATCTTCAAGAGTGGAACCATGGACCCTAGAGTTCATAGACTGCCACTATACTTACTAATGTACACTGTGGGCATTTGTACATGTTGCTGGTTGCAAATGGTTCCTAACTAGTGTTTAAAAAGCCTCATTATGGCTACTGAATCCTACATTTGCTGCATGTGGCAATGCGCTCAGTCTGGGATTAAACTTTCCCTGGTCCCTCTGGAGGCAAATATACCTCCCTTCACCCCATTAGGCAGGCAAGTCTCACTTCATGGTAAATATTTTAATCGCTGCCCCTTCCAAGTTATAATCTGTTAACTAAGATTGTTACAGCCATTTCCATTTATTTATGAGACCATCAAATATATGAGCAAAAACAGAAATTCATAATCAAAAATTAAGAATACTGAAATCTTTTCCCACAAAAAATAATAATAATGTGGAAATTTATTTTATACATCAACTGTCTTTATCTTTAGTTTGTTCAGTTGATTTTGATCAATATATGACATCCTCATATATTGGCTCTTTAGTTATAGTAAGCTAAAAGACTGATAGGGCATCCTATCCTGTCTGCTAATTGTATTTCTGATGCTATTGCCCATTATTTTAATACTGTTCTGTGTGGTGGCCTTGCCAGTTAGCCACCTAATTAAGCAAAATGACTCATCTGATCAATTTAATCCTGTTAATGACTACCAGATGCCCACAAATGGCACTTGGGATTATTATGAGTAATGGTCATTTTTGAAATGTTATTAACCATTTCACAGCAGGACATACCTTTATCTGTGAGGCATACTAGGCTGACAGTTTAAAAACTGAAGAGAGAACATCTTTATCTTCCTTTCCTAGGAAACAATATCATTATCTATATACTCTATATACTCTAAATCATTAGATGATAGATAGATGATAGATAGATAGATAGATGATAGATAGATAGATAGATAGATAGATAGATAGATAGATAGATAGATGATAGATAGATAGATAGATGATAGATAGATAGATAGATGATAGATAGATAGATAGATAGATAGATGATAGATAGATAGATAGATGATAGATAGATAGATGATAGATAGATAGATAGATAGATAGATGATAGATAGATAGATAGATATAGATAGATAGATAGATAGATAGATAGATAGATAGATATAGATAGATAGAGACAATCTCCCAATACTTTCCTTTATCACCTGACATCATGGTGACACCAAGTGACTGACAGGTGAGTGACTTGCAAGGGAGCTGAGGATCCAGACCACTGAGGATCCTGGTTCCTACTTTGATACTGTTGAATTTTGTAATGCCAGAAAATAACACCTTGTATTTCCCTTAACTCAGGTGCACATTGCATGTTGAAAAATTCACATGCATGACTTGTAATCTCTCCCCAGTTTCAGAGATATCTATACTACAGATTTATGTATGTTTTATTTTATACCAGGAACAATTGCATATTTCATAATCTGTCCCATTTTCTCCCTCCATCTCAAAGTCAACTCCCTGTTATCCCTTACGCCTACTATACTTGGTACAAATCCCACTTACTGGAATTGATCCAGTCTTCCTTCTTTCTTTGCCCTCCACTCATCCCTGTTTCCTTCCTTCCCAGTTCCCTTCACTATAAAATTTGATTTCCCAGTATAGGTTACATGTAAAAGTTGAAAGAAACAGGTCAAATGAAGTATAAGTAGCAAAAAGGGCTGTTTTCCATGTTGCAGGCAATATTAACTGTATCCAGAATCGTCACTTTCTTTTGTATCTTTATCTCCATTCTCTTCCAGTTCATGAATAGTCAATCCATCAAAGTTATCATATGGGAACTAGCTGAGAAAAGTCACCATCATCATGATATGCATCTGGAACAATGTTACTGTGTGCTATCTTGAACTGTGATAAATCCATAGGTATTGGTAAAGAGACTTGCCAAGCCATTTAGGAAATAATAAATCAGTTTTAAGTTATACAGTTTTAAATTAGCTATTCTCCTGTGGCTCGATGAGGTAGATAATATGCATGTCGCTTCCATTAAGACTAATAGATGTTAATACGTGTACATATTCAGTGTTTTGAGATAAGGATGTGCACTTTAAGGATCTCTTAATGTCAGTCAAGTAGCATATCGTTTATCAAACATGTAGCTACTTTTTTAAAAAAGTGAATAGGTTTAGAATGAATACATTACCATGGTACACCTCTTTCACTT
This sequence comes from Podarcis vaucheri, assembly GCF_965113315.1. Lineage (NCBI taxonomy): Eukaryota > Metazoa > Chordata > Lepidosauria > Squamata > Lacertidae > Podarcis > Podarcis vaucheri. The sequence continues at coordinate 60,186,923 of NC_138749.1, read as the reverse complement.
GCCCAGTGGGGTAGAGCCCCAATGCTAGCTTTTTGTCACTGCAGTTTACTAGGAGGGAGAGGAGGAGTTCAAAGATGATGGAGAGGTCAGAATGGTGCAGGGGCACAATGGAATCCAATCCAGCAATTCTGCCAGTGCAACCACTGAGTCCTGGCCTCCCCATTACCTTGCCCCTCCTCCTTTCCCTCCCTTTGAGTCACAGCTCTGCTGCCACCAAGAAACTAGTGATGTGACTCCCTTGAGATTAATATTATGGATTGACATCTTTCAGATGTTTATCACTCTGAGAAAAATAAAATAAACATTGGACTGATCAGCTGCTTGTTGAACGGTATCCACTATCTCTGAGACATCGATCTATGATAATAATCTCATTGATGCAGAATATATCTTTTAGATCAGTGTTCCCCAACCTTGGGTCTCCAGCTGTTTTCAGACTGCAATTCCCATCATCCCTGACCACTGGTCTTGGTAGCAAGGGATGATGGGAGTTGTAGTCCAAAAACAGCTGGAGACCCAAGGTTGGGGAACACTGTTTTAGACGCTCTCTGCCCATTTGGTGGTTCCTCTTCATCAAGCAAGAGGAATCTTATTAGTTTCACATGCACATGTGAGGCATTGTGGAAAGTGAGGAGCTTGAAGGAAGCAGCTTGGTGTGTTATGTTCATTTTAGATTCAGATATACGGTGTTTGGGCATTAGCATTCCTGTCTGGTGCTGAATCCTTATATTTCCTTCTCAGCCAGCACTAGCCAGCTACACTGATGCCAAACAGGGTCCACCAGAACCTAACAAAAATAGGCCAATCTAAGTTCCTTCTTCCAAGCTACATGTTCCCTCATCACATAGGCAGTAAAAATCACTTGACACACACACACACACACACCTCCAAGGATCCTATGTGAAAACCATATCCATGTCTGTTGTTGTTTTGTTGTTTAGTCATTTTGTTGTGTCCGACTCTTCGTGACCCCATGGACCAGAGCATGCCAAGCACTCCTGTCTTCCACTGCCTCCCGCAGTTTGGTCAAACTCATCTTAGTAGCTTTGAGAACACTGTCCAACAGTTTCATCCTCTGTCGTCCCCTTCTCCTTGTGCCTTCAACCTTTCCCAACATCAGGGTCTTTTCCAGGGAGTCTTCTCTTCTCATGAGGTGGCCAAAGTATTGGAGCCTCAGCTTCAGGATCTGTCCTTCCAGTGAGCACTTCCATGTTTATCCACTTTATATAGATCCATGTCTTCATATAACCACAACTTCAGAGAAAAGGGAAAAACCGCATCTGCTCATTTGGCTGTTACTGTATTATCTAAAACGCACAGCAGACACAATCCAGAGGCATTAAGTTGTGCTTACTTTTTGTTGAAATCAGTAGGCCATATGTTAACTATACTATTCAATTGTCTTACTGATTTTAGAAGGTCTTGAGCATGCTGAGGCTTCTGTAGGTCAAGCTAAATGTGACTCTGGGTGTGCAAAATTGCAAATTTAGAGCCTTTATTGAGTAAAATATATAAAATGTTATGACTGGAGTGACAGAAATGGCAAAGCATGCTGGGCTGGACTTTCAGTTTGGATGTGTCCATTCAGCCATGTTGAAATGCATAAAGTCTCAGGCAGAAAATTAGAAGTGGAGAAAAAGGCTATTATAGTGAAGCACTATGGGCCTTATCCCTACTTCTTGTGGCCAAAAGTAAAATGAACTGAGGGCATCAGCTTCCGAAGCAGCTGCATGAGCCATAGCCAATAAGCAGCTATCTTATCTTTAAAAGACATCTGAAGGCAGCCCTGTTTAGGGAAGTTTTTAATATTTAATGCTGTATTGTTTTTAACACTCAATTAGGAGCCGCCCAGAGTGGCTGGGGAAACTCAGCCAGATGGGCGGGGTATAAATAAATTATTATTATTATTATTATTATTATTATTATTATTATTATTATTATTATTATTATTATTATTATTATTAGCTAGTTGTGCCTATGGACCATTCAGGAAAGTGATATGGTGCTTTCTGATGTTCCACCTTATGTCCTTCTCACGAATACACACACACACACACACACACACACACAAACACACACACACACACACACACACACACACCGGCATCCCATTGGGTGAGAGGTGTATTTCTGGTAGAGATAAGATTATTTGCTCCAAAGGCATTTTTAGAAAAGAAGGCTTATGAACACTCCATGCTCCCCAATTTCCTCACCTCCCTCCAGAAGTGGATGGCATGCACTTAACCTCCTGGTCGCAGTCTTGCTGACACTTACTGGGAGGGTGAGGGATGAGACAGATTGCCAGTGCAGCCTCACAGCAGCAACCTCCAAGCCACCTCACCCCTCTCCCTCCCAGTAAGCAGTGACAATGCCACTTCCAGGAGGGAGAGGGCATGCGATCGCCACACCCAGCCAGCTTCTCCTTTTTGTCTCACTTAAAGAAAGATAACCACTTCTTCTTTTTGCAGAAATTTCTTCTACCTGCTTTAAAGCATTATGGAGCCAAGCAAAATGGCAGCCAAGCTACCAATAGAGATGCTGCTGCTACCTCACCACCAGAACAACAACAACAAAAACTTTAGGAAACAAAGAAACTGCTACAGCCACTACTGATCGTGACCTCCAGCACTGAGAGGTCTTGCAGAATTCATTCTGCCCATAGGGGAAAAAATCAGTGATCCTGCCAATTTCTCTGCCCACAAATAGGGTGGAGAAATTTCAATGGGCCATTGGCACCTCTCTAATGCTGGTGCCTGTCTCTGTGGAGTTCTCAGGTGCATGGCAGTCACAGTTTTGAGTCAGTCTGTGTTGACTGCCAGCCGTGAGACCCACCCTGTGCAGTTGGTTGCAAATTTTAAAATAGTTGCAAATTTTAAAATAGTCTTTGTTTTTAAAGGCTTTGAAATGCTCTCTGTCAGGCTTCTGGTTCTGCTCTGCCTTTAAAGGAAGCAGCCCCCATGACAGCAGGAGATCACTGGCGAAGGAAAAGCAAGGATGATTGAGGGTAATTATCCTTGCAAGTTCCCCCCAGGGACAGGAGGGAACGGCTTCACTCATAGTTCGTCTCAGTACCCGGCTCTCACTCCAGCATGGATTGCAGGAGGCAGGGAGGCAATGAGTGCAAAAGCACTTCGCCTGCCAAAAAACCTCCTACGCCGCCATTAAAAAGCAGAGGTTCTTCTGTTAATTAGAGGTTAATTTGAACTAAAGTACTATGCATTCTAGAAGAGATGAGATCACAAACTGCAGACAGAACCAGCTGTGAGGTTGTTAAGGTTTGAGCTTGAGAGAAGACTTCATCCAGTGTAAAAGACGGTGTGCGGGGAGGGGAGCCTACGGTTTCTTTGTTTAAAGTTTTCTTCTCCACATTTATGATTCGGCACTTTGAATGTTTGTTCAAATTATATTTGTACAAGCGAGGAGGGAAGAAATTGGATTATAGATATGGAATATAACATTAAACAGAACTGTGTGTGTCAAAAAGGGGGGAGGGGGGAAGCTTTATTTTGCAAAAGGTTTACAGTGGAAACTTAGAGCTGACTCTTCCCCATCCTTTATTATTTACGGAATGAACTGAATAATGCTAAAAGGAATTGGAATTTAATTGAGTTGAATTGAAAGTATAATCGCTCATTCATCTTCAGTTGGATGGAAGGATGAAAGGAGTCTGTGAAATGCCAAGGAACTGATATGGTTCATTACTGAGTCATCTTGCAGTTCGACAGACCACTCTTCTTCCCAGGCTGAGAGGGAAAATGGTGAAAACAGATTATTTATCGGGACAGAGTGACTTTTGCAGCTGTTGTTAAAGTTGCAAAACAATGAAGCATAGGACAGAGTGAGGAAGAAATAGCTGGAACAAAAATGTGATATCAGCTCCTCCCAAGGCATGATGGATAACAGCAGGAACTGGGAAAAGATAGACAAAACATTTTACAAGGACAGGAAGAAACACCATGGACAGAATAATTGCCACACACAGGAAGAACAAGGATGTAGTTTGAGTGCCTCACTTGCAGTTTTATAAATCATTTAATGTGTCAACACAAATAGAAGTTATTAATATTGCAGTTGTTGTATAAGGGATTATTATTATGACCGGAATATAATTGAAATTAATAAGATTTTGGAAAGCAGAAATAAAGAAAATCATCAAACCACAAATTCTAGAATGCGGGGGGGGGGGTCACCTTATCTAAATTATATAATTCGATATTTGAACGATTGGTATTAGTAATTGTATTATAAATTGGTATTGTTAAAATGAGGCTATTATTGGATTGTAATTGAAAACTAATAAAAATTATTATTTTTTAAAAAAATGAAAAACTCTCTGTTAGTCAAGCCAACCTTTTCCATTCAGTCTAATCCTGAACTTCGATTTAGTAGTAACGCTGGAAAATACACACATATAAAAATAATAACAATAATCATGGTTAAAGAAGAGGAAGAAGACAAAAATGGATGGGAAACTATGTGAAGGAAGTAAATAATTGCTTGACAGAAAATTTGCGGTGGGAGAGAGCTGACACTGTATAGCACATATTTCATGAATAATGAGAAGAGTTTCAGCAATGTGCAATCACTGCCTATTGGGTCAGAAATTTCACATTAGTGGATCCATCAGAGCAGATCGGTGTCATCAAGACACTTTCCTCTGAAGTAACCCTACCTTTTCCTTTGCTGAATTCCCATCTCTTACTTGTACAGGTGCAGGCAGAAGAGAGAGTGTACCTGTCTTACAAAGTGATCTAGAACAATGGGAATGAGTTTGGGGGTGTTTTTATTCATCAATGCAACTATATTATTATGCATTAGGTGGCCAAGGGGATGTTGTTGTGCTGGGCGGAACTAATGGGAGTCAGTAGCACCTGGGAGCCACAGGCTTCCCATTCCTGATGCTGACAGTTACTTGACTGGATCAGGGTTCCGCCATCTCTGATGAGGAAGGGCCAAAGGGCCAAAGATCTCAGGATCATTCCCTGGAACCTTCAAGTAGGGCTGGAAAAGACTCCCTGACTAAAATCCTGGAGAGCAACTGTGAACCAGGGCTGGATGGATCATTGATCTGACCCAGGATAAGGCAGCTTCCGGTGTTCATACAGTTACTGTCCTTGACACCTGCAGCCAATCTGCAAGTTTAATTAATGCCCGTATCTTTTTATCCAAACAAAGAATATCTGGAAACGTTTCTGGGGTTTGTAATGCTTCATATCTGCATGTAACCTTTTGGATCAAGGTGAAGAGGAATGTTCTAAGAAAGTGCTGAGAAGGTGAATGTTTAAATGGCATGAGGCTGATCCACATGCTGCATTCCTTTAGTAGTATTATTATTATAATTATTATTATCATCATCATCATTTTTGTCATAAGACTCCATGATGGGATACAGCAACTAAAAATATAGTATATATAATATTAATATAATATCTACTTTAATATATAATATACTTTAATATTAAAACAAATTACAGATATGAAAATAGGATGCGTCCTATGCAACAACAACAGCAAGAATACTTACTGCAAAATATTAGAAGACACAAGATCTACCCACCCTGGAAGAATGGCAGATGAAGGTGATTGACTACATGGAATTGGCAGAAATGACTGGCAGAATCCGAGAACAGGGAGAAGAGTCGGTGAAAGAAGACTGGAAGAAATTCAAAGACTACTTACAGAAACATTGTAAAATTAATGAATGTTAGAAGGATGTTGGATAGAAACTAAGCGGTTTCCAGCTGTAATGTTTTAAGAGATATGGGGGGGGAAAGAGTTTCACAAATGGGTAAAAGTTTAATGGTAAGGATTTGCTGAACTAACAAATTGAACTGGAATACAAAGAAGGGAGGTACGAGGAGGTCTGAGGAAATAAGTGTATGGAAGTTATGTTATTGAAAATTAATGTGTGTTTTTAACTGTTTTTTATTTTGTATGTTTATTTTTCTTTTTCTGTTATATCTTAAAAACTTTCAATAAATATCTTTTTAAAAAAAAGAAGAAAAGAAAATAGGATGTGTCCTGAAAATATAGCTCACACAGGGTAAAGAGGAACTTCTTTAACATACAAAGGAATCTACATAATGAAAGTGCCCAATACAACTCTAGTGTGTGTGTGTATTTGTGTGTGTGTGTAATTCCACAACTTTGGGGCTGCCACAGAGAAGGCCAACTCTCAGGGTACCCCCCACCCCAAGGCTCTGAGGGCAAAGGAACTACCAAGAGGGCCCCCCCCCTCTTAGCATTTGAGAGGGTCTGTATGGAGGGAAATGATCTTTCAGGTATTTGGAGCCTAAGTCATTTAGGGCTTTAAACACTAATATGGACATCTTCAGTTCATCCCAGAAATGTAACAGGCAACTAATGCAGCTATTTTAAAATGGGAGCTATGTGAGATCTAAATGGAACCCCAGCCAATAATCTGGCACAGAGGTGAATTTAGGGCAGTGCGAGATGGGCACACAGCCGAGATAGGCGCTCTCTCAAAGCCCCGTATGTGCCCTTGTCCAGCTTTGGGAAGGAGCTGTGAGGGCTCTGACAAGGTCCTAGAGTCCTCCTTCCTCTTTGTCCAGGCTGGGCAAGTTCTCACTGGACTTTGGGAAGGAGATGAGAGGGCTTCAGGACTCTGCCAGGGCCTTGTGCTGTCAAAGCCCGGCTGTCAAATGGCCTCTCACAGGGCGGCATATTACTAAAATCCACCCTGTTTGGCAGTTGCATTTTGGACCAGCAGAAGTTTCTGAATTGACTTCAAAGGCAGCCCCTCTTATACAACCTTGCAATAATCCAGTACGGAAGTTGCCACAGCAAGTCATGTGTGTCCAAACAATTTCTTGGTTGCTGAACCCAGGGCACCTCCATAAATCCATCCACAACGCACCATGTGGGAGGAGCTCTACCTGATTAATGCCCCATGGTTCAGGTGGGTTTTGACCACACTGGCAATGCAGAGTTGCATAGGTGTGGTTCTGATCTGCCTCGAATGCAGATGTGGGGAGAGCTGCTCATAGGAATGGCTCCTAAAAGGATGTGGCTGTGTGGGCAAAGTGTGCTCAAGGCTGCAAGGCCTATGCACATTTACTTTGGGAGTGAATCCTATTGAATTCAATGGGACCTGATGCTAAACGTAATTAGGATTAGGCTGCAGGGAGTATCTGTTGCTTTTTCTCAAGAGCTTTGAGAACAGTTTACCCTGTTCACATTACAAACTGAAAGCATACGCTGATTATCTGATGGTATCATTAGAAGATCCACAAAAAAGTGTCCATAAGGTAATAGAATTGTTAGAAGAATTTGGAAAGTTATCGGGTTTTAAGTTAAACAAATCAAAAACTAAAATGATGACGAAGAACATGGAAGAAGTTATGAAAAACCAGCTGGAGGCTAAAATTGGAATTAAAGCGGTAAAAAAAGTAAAATACCTGGGAATTTGGCTAACTATGAATAACATAAATTTAATGACGGGCAATTACAAAACAACCTGGAAAGAAATTTAAAAAGATCTAGATATATGGAACAGAATAAAATTATCATGGTCAGGAATAATGGCCACAATTAAGATGAATATACTTCCAAAGTTGTTATTTCTATTTCAAAATATTCTGGTGATAAGAGGAAACAAAGTATTTAAAGATTGGCAGAAAATTTTATCTAAATTCATTTGGCAGGGGAAAAGGCCTAGAATTAAATTTAAATTGCTTAAAGATAGAAGAGAAAGAGGAGGTTTTGCGGTACCGAATTTGAAACTGTATTACGAGGCCTCATGCCTCTGTTGGATTAAAGAATGGATTGTAATAAAAACCACTGACCTACTAGATTTAGAAGGTTTTAACACCAGATTCGGTTGGCACGCATATTTGTGACATAATAAAGCAAAAGTACATAAAGAATTCTCCAGCCACATCATTAGAGGACCTCTGCTAGAGGTTTGGGAAAGAAATAAAAATCTTCTTGAATGGAAAACTCCCTGGTGGTTGTCACCAATAGATATTTTAACAATTAAAAAAACAAATATAGAAGGTAAGAGATGGACATATGAAGATTTATTGGTGAGAACAGAAAAAGGTTGGCAGATCAAAACGTATGAAGAACTAGGAGATAAATTAACGAGTTGGTTACAATTCCATCAAATTAATGCACTGTGGACAGAAAATAACAAGATCGGGATAAACGAAAAAAATCAAGATTCCAGATAGAAATACTGGAAGGAAATTCAAAACTCTTATCAAAAATGTATAATCAACTGTTAGAATGGGATACTAAGGATGAGGAAATAAAAGAAGTTATGGTGAAATGGGCGATAGATATGGGACATAATTTGGAATACGGTAGTTGGATTAAGCTCTGGAATAAAGATATGAAGTTCACTGCTTGTGTTGCCTTAAGAGAAAACATGGAAAAAATGATGTACAGATGGTGCATCACCCCTGTAAAATTAGGAAAAATCTATAAAAATGGAGATAAAATGTCCTGGAGGTGTAAAAACAAGGAAGGAAGTTTTTACCACGTGGTGGACTTGTGAAAAAATCAAGAAGTTCTGGGAGCTCATTTATAATGAACTGAAAAAAATGTTTAAATATGCTTTTGTTAAAAAAACCTGAAAATTTTCTTCTGGGAATGATTGGCAATGAAATTAAGAAAGAGGACCAGACCTTATTCCGGTACACAACAACAGCTGCTAGAATTTTAATCGCCCAAAATTGGAAATCAATCAATATCCCAACAGTAAGAGATTGGCAAAGTAAATTATTGAATATTCAGAATTGGCAAAATTAACACAAAAAATCAGAGACCAGAAAGAAACAAAGTTTATTAAAGAATGGAATAAATTCATAACTATATTGAAGTAGATTTTAAAAATCCAAAGATCACAGTAGGCTTAATATAACCCTTCGACATACAAAAGTTTTAAAGATAAACTGCGGGGGGAAATGTATTACATAACCCCAAACTGAGGTGGAGGGAAGTCAATAACTTACATGTTTGTCTCTGTTTCCCCCCCCCCCCGTTTTCTTATAATTAAGTTATGTTGTTTTTCTTATTGTTTTTGTTTCCATGAAGAATTTATTTTCTGTACATATGTGTGTATATGTGTGTATGAAAATTAATAAAGAGAAATTTAAAAAAAGAGAGAGAACAGTTTAGCCTTTGGCACCAAATATAAACAACTGGTGCACAGTGGCATAGCGTGGGTTGTCAGCACCCGGGGCAAGGCAAGTAATTTGCGCCCTCTAGCCCGTGGATTTGCGCCCCCTAACCCTAACCCCCAGATGTTGCGCCCGGTGCGGCCGGCCCCCCCTGCACCCCCCGCGCTACGCCACTGCTGGTGCACACCTCTGATGTAATATATATGAATAGTTGATGACTATCCCAGGGTACTATTAATTTACCACCCTAGATTCTTATTATTTGTTTTGCAGGAGGTGGGGTACAAGTCTTCTACTACAAGCAACATACGAGATTAGCAAACTGCTCTTTGTGATGCAGTAAAAAAAAACCCAATTCCCTTGTTGTCTTCTTCCTCCCTCCCTGTTAAGCCATCCCAGTGCAGCGCTGACTGAAATCCCCGCCTGTGATGGAGAGGCCTGAATTATTCATCCGTGTGCTAATGGCAGGTGATGAGATCTTTTCACACGATGGCCCTGTCAGGAGGTGTTTATCACTCTGTTTCCCCGGCAGCTCTGCCATTACTGCAGGGCCAAAAGACACCCCCTCCTCGCACAAGGCCTGACATGTATCAGGAGACGTAGCGCATTAAAGATGCCTCTCTCTTTTTGCCTGAGAGGTCATCTGAAGGTTATTATGAACAAATTATTTCTTCATTTCCGCTGACTGAGTAGATAGCCTTAATGATCTGTCACTTAGCAATAGGCTGCCTGTTCAAACATAAAGCATGGCACACTGATGGGCTTCTAACTAGAATCGGTTCGTTTTAGCTATTCTCTTGTCAAGCATGTTTCCAAGATACATATACTCTTTACATATTCATGAGCCTCGACAGACACTGATGCCATGAGAAGGCCTTTCTGATAATGGGATACAAGTTTGTACTGTGTCCTAAGGCACTCAAAGTCTATTAAGCGAATAAACTTGATTCTGTTCTGTTCTGCCTAGGTGGTACTTTTCAGTCTCTATGGCAGCTCAAGCCAATATTTGTCTTGGTCCCCCCCCCCCCCGGTGCCTCTCTCCCTGTCTTCCACATCAAAGAGTTAATTCCACTGTAGAAAATGGATATTTTAAAAAGAAAGGGATGGTAAACAATGGCATAACAAAATTTGGAAAATAGCTTTCCTAACAAAGCTTACTTGCTACAGAGAACAGCAAGAAAAGCAAGTCTCTAATAAATTTATAGAAAGGCAGAGCATTTTTGTTAACCATTGCAATACTCCATTTCAAGACAACACTTTGTTCTCACTTATATGACTGCAAACAATGTCACCTGTTTATATAATTCCTTGGTTTATTCACTAAAACTATAAATATGCATGGAACTATAAAGCTGTAGAGTTGGAGGGGACCGTGAGCACCATCTAGTCTAGCCCCTGCAATACAGGAATCTTTTGCTCATTGTGGGGCTTGAGTCTCATGCTCTACTGATGGAGCTATCCCTCAGCATCCCTGTAAGGAAACAATAATATGTAAGGTTAATTACTTTTTTCTATTATTTTCATTCCTTAAAAAAAAAGACTTTTAAAATCTCTCTGTGTGTGTATGTGTGTGTACACACAAAACATATCTGAGTAGATTAGATATTTATGTGTTAGTTTTTTTCTCTATTTGTAAGTACAGTGGTACCTTGGGTTACATACGCTTCAGGTTACAGACTCCGCTAACCCAGAAATAGTGCTTCAGGTTAAGAACTTTGCTTCAGGATAAGAACAGAAATCATGCTCCGGCAGCGTGGCAGCAGCAGGAGGCCCCATTAGCTAAAGTGGTGCTTCAGGTTAAGAACAGTTTCGGGTTAAGAATGGACCTCCAGAACAAATTAAGTTCTTAACCTGAGGTACCACTGTATTCCGTTTTTTACTTTTGTAAAAGAAAATACAGCACAGCTAAGAGGTGCTTGACCATATTTTAAAGGGAAATTCCCTTATTCAGAATAGGATTCCTCGCAAGAAAAGGGAAAAGTTGACAGCTATGGTCAGAACGCTCTTGAAGGTACCCGTGACACTAAATGTGACTTGTAGCAGGCAAAACGAGCTCTTCTGCCTAAATAGCTGTTTTAGATAACAGAGCTTGAGGAACTAATGTTTCCAGTGCTTAGTAACAAACCACCAAAAATAAGGTAAGTAAAGCTGGAATTCTCCCAAGCAAAACCAAAGGGAAGCCTTTCATCTTAGTAGAGAAAAGGCTTTGACTTTTGTGCTAAAAGCACGGAGTTGGAGTTGACCCTGAGTTCAATCTCTGGCATTTTCAGTTAAAGGGTTTACAGTGACAGGTCTGAGGAAGATCTCTCTGCTGAAGGAGTCCTTGGTGATATGGCGCCCTGCCAGCCCTTGCTGTACTGGCTTCATCTGGGTTTGGGGAAGGAGGTGTGAAGCTCTGGCAAGGTCCTAGAGACCTCCTACCTCCTTCCCAAAGCCCAGTAAGTGCTTCCCTGGCTTTAGGCCACTGTCAGAGCCCTTATGCCTCCTTCTCAAAGCCAGACAAGTGCTTACTGGGCTTTGGGAAGGCGGCACTCCTTGGCTGCTTGCCTGCTGCGACCATGCCACTCACACTGCCCTAAATCCCCCTCTGCTCTCTGGCACCAGACCATACTGTACTAGGCTAGACGGGCACCTAACTTAGTGTTAAAAAGGTAAAGGACCCCTGACAGTTGAGTCCAGTCGCGATGCGACACATTTAACCCAAATCCAATGTCACTAGCTTCTCTCGCCTTGATTACAACTGTAGCAAAAGTGTAACATTGCCAGGAAATGTACATCCAGATTAATAGTGCAATCCTATACATGTTTAGCCAGAAGTCAGCCCCACTGATTTCAGTTTTGGTGAACATTGATATATGGATTTCTTATGTACTCCTTGTTTAAAATGAATTGTTGAGAATGGATGTTCTTTGAACTACCGTAATTTAAAAGTTGGTTATGACATCATGTAAAGCCTCTTTCAAAAAAAAATTATAATGAAGCATAAAGTTCTCTGGAGTGATAATTGAAAGCATATTTGGCTTCTTAAAAACTAGATTTAGTTGCCTGAATAAATCTGATGACACATGCTTTCTTGGAGCATTTTATGTTGCCCACTTAACCTTTTCTGGTGATAAAACATACTTTACTTTTAGTGGAAGAAGCAAAGTAATGAATCAGAACAAATTATTGAAATAAATGAACCAACAAATTGTTGGCAAGGTACTATACAACTTATAAGTATAGAACCTGAATGTTCAGGAAATGGCAATGACAACATCAGACTGATATCTTTAATTTGCACTCCAAATCTAGGGATTGTAGGCAGTTTTCCATTAACCTCAAGGCAATCTATCAAACCCTAATTTGAAAAAACTACATGTTTAAATGTTTCTCTTAATAAGCATCTATGAAATTACATACTGAAATAAGAGTGGATGTAATTCCAAGTTACCTTTCAATGTTATCATTATTTTCAGGCTGAGATCCAAAAAGCCTGCTATGCGAGTGAGAGGAAATGGCACCATGTATGTCTACTCAGAAGTAACCCACACTGAGTTAAATGGAGTTTACTTCCACAAAACTGTGTGGAGGATATCAGTCTAGAAGTTGACTTCTCTCTCTCTCATTCTCTTGCAATTGAGATTTCTCATGAATGCATTCCTGTGTGGCAAAATGCATGTTTTACTATGTTTAATGAAACTTTTCGTTGTGGTCATTTTTGAGAATGTTGGTAAAATGACTTCTATCAGAAAGTGGGAGAGGGAAGATACCCTCAAATGCAAAGCTACATAGTGAATGGAAAATCCAGAACAATGATATCTGAGTTATGTTGTTCAGATAAGTGAGCTAGTGTTTGTCCGCAGACACCTTTCCAGGTCTTGTGGCCAGCATGACTAAACCACTTCTGCTGCAACGGAAATGCTGTTTACCTTCCTGCCACAGCTGTACCTATTTATCTACTCATGTTGGTATGCTTTCAGACTGCTAGGTTGCCAGGAGCTGGGACAGAGCAACAGGAGCTCACCCCGTCGTCTGGACTCAAACTGCTGATCAGCCAAGCCCAATAATAATAATAATAATAATAATAATAATAATATTTTATTTATATCCCACCCTCCCCAGCCGAAGCCGGGCTCAGAGCGGCCAACAACATTCACAGCACCACCCGCTGCTACCACAAGTGTGTGGCATTGAAATGTAACATGGGTTGAGGCAAAGACTGTGTGCAATGTATCTGGGAGTAAGCCACCAAGTCTCTTCCCTTTCCCTGCCTCTAGCGCATTTCCTTGAAAGCCCCTCCCCTCTCCGCCCCCCCCCCAAAACCCCTCTGCCTGAGGTTTATTATTTTCCATGTGTGTGTTTTAACAAAAAAGTGGGGGGGTGATGATGATGGAATTGGAGGTGACACACCCCTCATGCATATGCATAAGAGCATCCTGCTCCTATATGGACCTCTCCAGATTTAAGCCAGCACTCCCACACACCCAAAATAATGAGAATCGCCTCAAAAGGCAGAAAGGAATTACATTCCAGACGAAACGTGCTCTGAAATTCCATATCTGTATAATAGCATTCTGAAAAGTTCACATGTGTCCGCAAGACAAAGTAATATACACTTCAGTGGGTTTAGGGTACATGGCAGCGGTTCCCAAAATATGCTATGAGAGAACTCCCTGAGTGAGAAATAAAGTAATTAAATAATTAAAGGTCCCAATCAGTCCAAAGTACATCTTCACAAAGGAGGCTGCCTGCTCTTTCGCTGCGTGATCCCGTGCTCTGATCTCGTTTCCTCCTAACGAGCCTCTATGTTGGGTTAGTTCAGTCACAATGTGAAGAAGAAGAAGGACCGTCACTCATTCACATTGCTGCTCTGCTGATTAAGGCCAAACCTATATTGGTTGTGATCAGCCTCTTTGTGCTTGTCCCCCACCCCTCCTAGATGGCCGCGTGTGTGGATCTGGGTCAGGAATGTGGCATGAGGAAGGAGGGCTTTAATTATTTGCCTTCCCTGCACCCTGACCCTAGATCAGGCCCCATCCCCTGCGGTTGCCAATGAAAGCTTCTCTGCCAGAGCTAACAGCATCTCACAGAAGATTTCCATCAGAGTCACAGCAGGTGAGAAGAGTTAGCTTCCTGTGTGTCATCAGCCCAGTCCTATCACATTCCCAATGGCTGCATTTTAGTAAAGGGGGACAGGGACAAACACTCAAAGGCACACACCGTGGAAAAGGCAAATTCCATGCTAGATCATTAGGGAAAGGGATTGAAAATTAAACTAGCAACACCATAATGCATAATTTGGATTACTGAGCACACTTCTAGATGCCTCACCTCAAAAAGGATGCTGTAGATTTGGAAAAGGTTCAGAAGAGGGCTAATCAAATGAACAAGGGCACGGGTAGGCAAACTAAGGCCAGGGGGCCGGATCCGGCCCAATCGCCTTCTAAATCCAGCCCACGGACAGTCCAGGAATCAGCGTGTTTTTACATGAGTAGAATGTGTTCTTTTATTTAAAAAGCATCTCTGGGTTATTTGTGGGGCCTGCCTGGTGTTTTTACATGAGCAGAATGTGCACTTTTATTTAAAATGCATCTCTGGGTTATTTGTGGGGCATAGGAATTCGTTTATGGTTCCCTCCCCCTCCCCAAAATATAGTCCGCCCGTCCGCCCCCAGAAGGTCTGGGGAACAGTGGGCCGGCCACCTGCTGAAAAAGTTTGCTGACCCCTGATCAAGGGGATGGAGCAACGCTCCTATTGAAAAAAAGGTTGCTGCATTTGGGACTTCTTATGTTAGAGAAAAGGTGACTAAGGCCCCATGATAGACCGCTCTAAACAGACAGACAGGTAGTGGACAAGATTTATCTAAGGAGCTGAGGAGAGAAATACTTCCAAAAACTGTAAGGAAGAGCAGATCATCTCTTCCATTTACAGTCTTGCCTACTAAAACTTTAATCAATACTCAACTAATGGGTACTGTGGCTCCATGCGCTGAGTATCTCTGAAACAAAACATTCGTTCTTCCTTGAACCAAATGCACAGTGACCTGACATGTTTACTTTGGGACTCAAATCTCCTTAACTTCAGCATATTTCCCCCCCCAAGATTATACCCATTACTATTTATTGGTGGCATTCAAATGAAGTCACCCACATAGCCAGAATTTAAGTTTTCAGTTAAGAGGCTGATAGAAAATTTACTTTGTTATCCTGGGTGGACATTTAATGTTACAACGTATTTACAGTTTATAACTTTATGAACTCATTTTAACTTGCTTTTCCAGAACTCAAAAGAAATATGTCATGGTCCTTGGAAGCTTTGCTATCTAATGCTTTCCTTTTTATCACAGTAAGTAGATGCCTGAATAAAACATTCCTATGCATGCATACCTAAGTAGCACCATTTTATTTTTGAAAGTATGCCCTACAGTGCAATCTTATATATGTCTACTCAAAAGTCAGTCCTGTTGAGTTCAATGAAGCTTACTTTCCAGTAAGTGGCTATAGGATTGCTACCTTAAATATAGCACAGAAACAGGTTGTGATTTACCACTCTTAGGTCTACACTCAGACTGGAAAAGTTTGCTTTGATTTCTGAGTAGAATGATAATATATTTGCTTATTTATATTTGTATATTAAGAATGCATATATGTTTTTAAAAGTGTGTTTTTTACCTTGTAAACAGAATAAAAATGGTTAGATCATAATTTAAAGTACATGCAATTTAACAAAGTAGTTTCCAGAGGTACCAATCTTGCAATCACAAAATTACTCAAAAAGTTGCAGAAAGTGGTCATATCTTGTGAAACATTTTTTACTAAGATGTTGAAATTCTGTACACGGAGTTTCAACACACTTTGATTCCCTGCCACGACTTTATTGCTTACTGTGAGTGTTTGGTAGTTAATGTGATAAGCCAGTGTAAGGATAGGAAAATGCAACATTCACATTTCAGTATATAGAGTTTGGTGCTTTAATGAAGACATGAGGATAGATTTCTGCATTTCTCCAAGTGCACTGTGTTTACTTAAAATATTATACTGCATTTGGGGTAAGAGGAGAGAGAATAAATGGAGGCCTATTTCATATTAAAACTGCCATGGCTAAAGAAAGTCCTCTTGATTATAAGACGGCCAGAAATGAAAAATGCACCCCCCAAAAGAAGACAGATTTGCATAACATTTGCATAGGCTAATTCATATGTATAGATGCAAGTTTAGAAACAATTGCAAACATTTAAGTGGAAACATAATTCATCTCACCATAGTGAGGAAGGCTGTGAATGGATGACTGCAGGCCTGCTAGGCTGTTCAGGTGCTCACTGTTATTGGATGACTTCCAGGCCCCTGCTTTCCCTTATTGGGGTTCTTTTGTTTTTAGACTGGACTTGGACCAGACATCCCTTCAAATAAAGGACTCCTTAAAATAGAGGACTATTCTATATAAAGTAGAAAACGTGGCAATCCCTGCTTATTTATAAGAACTGCATTGAAATGTACTTCTGAGTTCTGCAAGATCGAAACACGATGAACCTCCAGTCTGCATGTTACACAGAATGAGTTAGCTTATTGCACCAGCCTAGATCAAAAGCACAGGGAAGCACACACGTATGTACATAAATGTTCCCCTAAGACAAAAAGGCTAGTCCGTGCAACATGACAGGAGGTGTTGGGGTGCACATAGCCACATGAAATCCAAGGAGCTCTATCCCAAAATCCTCAGTCACCAGGGATTCTGGGATGCACCTCTCAGATTGCATGGTGCTTAGAGCAGCAGACTCCCATAGCCAGACTTGCTTGTCACAGAAGAGGGCTCAAAAGGTTATTGACTTTCCGACTGCTTCTCTGCTTTACAAACTCAACAAAATCCTAAGGTACCCACTTAGTCCCTGATAAGTGGGTATAAGACTGCAGCCTAAGGAAACAAAACCAAATCATTAACTACATAAGGTGGGGGATGGTGCACCCAGGGGTGAGGGCAGGGCGAGCTGCCCATAGGGGCGGGGCACACTGCAGGCCCTGCAGAGTCTGTCTGCCTCCTCCTACTCATCCGCCCTATAGCTGGGAGGGAAGCAGTGGGAGGACCGTTTGGGCAGCGTGGAGCCTGCGCGCACCCAAGCCACTGTGTCTCTCCCAGGAGAGACGCGTGGTTCGGGCATGCTGCAGGCCCTGCAGTGAGTGCCACCCGGCATTTTGTCACCCCCTCAGTGGTGACACCCAGGGTGGACCACACCCACCGCACCCCCTTCCTCCGCCCCTGACCATCTACCCAGGATGATTGGCATGCTGAATACTAGCATGAACAATATTATTATTAGTTCCTCATAAGGAAGTGCATACGTGAACTCACCTAAGTGAGCCATCTAACCATTTGTGTGATCATAGAAGTGAAATTCTATGGAAACATTCAACAAACAGTTTCATATCCATTGGCTCCATAATAATTTATTTGGGTATAGGTATGCTGAACATATGGGGCTGTGCCCAGTTAAATCACTGGGTGCATGGAATAACTTCCACAAGTTCAAGGGAACTTCCCCTCCCGCCCCTGCCAGCTGTATTGTCCCCTGAATCTTCCTCAGAGAGTTAGGTGAACTCCCAGAGGAGGTGGGACCTACAGGGGGAGGAGAGGAAAAGGAAGTTTCACTGGGCACACAGAAGTAACTTCACACATGCAATGATTTAGTGCAGTGTTCCCCAACCTTGGGCCTCCAGCTGTTTTTGGACTACAATTCCCATCATCCTTGACCACTGGTCTTGCTAGCGAGGGATGATGGGAGTTGTAGTCCAAAAACAGCTGGAGGCCCAAGGTTGGGGAACACTGATTTAGTGGGATACAACACATGACATTCTTGACAGAGAAAACCCTATCAGAAAATTGTCTTCCTCAGTCAGACGTGGTGGCTATGGAAGTTCCCTCAAAGTAACGACGGAAGAAGCTAATGTGCTCATGTTTCCAAACATGAGAGAACAGTGAGTATATCTGGGGGATCCTACCAGGGATGTGGGGAGAAATTTGTTCAGTTCACATTTTAATATGAAGATACTTAGCTTGCAAATACACATTCTGTTGGAGAAAATTACTTGGGAAAATGTGTGTGTTAGGAGAAATGAGTATGAAATTTCATGCAGACTTTTTAGTTTTTTAAAAGAATCACAAACTGATATGAAAATGGAGCAAACGGAATTTGAGATTGGAAAAATGACAACTGGGGGAAAAATGAAATTGAAAGATTAACCCAACCGTAGATCCAACACAATGTCTATGTCCTTTCTGTCATTGCATTCAGAGGTCACACACGAGGCCCACATCTTCTCCCTTCACACAAGACTTGCACTTTTCATTCATAGAACATCTGGTCAGCAGCAGCTGGCCAGGTTATTAAAAACACATAAGCTTGACATGATGGTGGTGGCTTCTTGTTTTTCCCAACACTTGTATGTAGGGTGATACATACTGGTGCTGCCAGTTTAGAGGTTCCTCAGACTGTGGGGTCCCAGACCTGTACCCACTGGTCTGACCCTAGTGATGCCACTAATCTGAATCACATGGCAATGCTCAACACAAACCATGCCTATCCAAAACTTCTCAAGATTATCTCTTTTTTATACTTCGTGTTCTAAATTCTCAATATCACTCAATGTTTCCTCATCTAGTTACTGCATGTGTTGCTGCTGACTGAAGCACATTCATATTCATACTGATGGTGTGTGTTTAAAAATAAATTAATAAAGAAGCAAAAGGAGGGGCGATACATTGTTGCTCTATATTTTGGACGCACAAAGGTTGTTGCATGGCCTGATCAGCAGCATGTGTACCTGGCAAATGTCAGCAAGAAAAGACTGCGAGTGTTGTGACTCAGGAAGCAAGTGGACTGCTAAGCCTTGCACAATGACGACACTTCATTCTCTCTGTACTTATTACACACAAACCCGAAGGCACCAGCATGTTGCATCTCTTGCATCTGTGTTCACTTACAAAGGTGATGTGGCTGCTCCGGTGACTGGACATCTGAACAATGTGAAATTAGAGAAGTGAATTGAATCAATAGTTGGTCCAGGAGGCAATAAGGATGCTCTATCCTTTGAGCTGTTAGTAGGTGTGCTGAGTGCATACAGATAAACTGATAAATGGCCAATTCAATAGACTGGTAGCAAACACATGCTTTTCCAGAGATGACTTTTTAAGTCTCCATACATCAAACAGACAGTGTCAGGCTTTGAGGATAAACCTGTGATGACTTGTTGTGTTCTTTGAACTGCCTCTGGGGCCCAGAATGCCTGAATGTTCCTCTGAATCTGTTGGGAGGATTGAAAGCTTCAAAGAGGAACACTATCACATCCGAGGGGGAATGCATTGATTGAAGGAACCAGTGTGAAATAGTCTTTAATAATTACCAGAAAGCTGGAATCGACTGGTGTTTTGCTGAGCTATATTTTATCTTTATTGGATTAACTGTGACACAGTAGGTTATGTCAAAGGGAATCTGCATGAATATTAAAAGTAAATGTGGTGTGAATAATAGATAACTTACATTAGATGCACCAGCATGCAGTAATTTTTAATCACCTATGTAATTAGATTAAAACAAATCTGCTGAATAAAACACATTGTCTTATAATCTGAACGCAAAACACCCCAAAAGTTATGGTTTACAGTGGTGTTTGGCAGCCCTTAACAAAAGTATTGATATCTGGGCACCTATAGATATGTGGATTTCTGAAATGTATTTTGCAAAAGATTCCTGGAAGCTGGGAGAAGCAATAATAGGCATCTCTTATCTAATTTAGACTGAAGTCAATAAGAAATAGTCCTAAAAACCACAAAGAAGAACCTTGAATTGTGTAATCATTGTACTCTCAAAATGAACAGAAATGTTGAGAGATAGTAGCACAAAAAGAAATCACGAGAGAAATGAACGTGTTGCTAAACTAACTCCTACAAGGCTCAGGACATTCTACAGTAGATTTCCTGCAAAGCAAAGGGGAATTGAGATTTCTTGCCATTGCTTTTTATATAAGCTTGAAAAGAAAAATGTGATTTGATCTTGCAAAGGAATGGAGAAAGCACAGTAACAGAGTTTGCAAGGTAGATATTTGTAAACACAGAGACAATTTTTCCAAAACCAGGAACACCCACACAACAAAGAATGCAGACAACACAATAAACACACGAAGTGAGATGGCACAGTAGTAGACTAGAGATTGGCAATGGAGGACCCTTGAGACAGACTGGTTCAATTGTGAGGTGTTTCCGGCTCCTGTTGCCAGTCTAGGGATAAAAGCAATGTGTGGAGGCAGATGCACTGACAGACCACTGGGTTGATGTGGCTTCGGCACACTCCCAAGCGCTTCTCAAAATGGCCCTCTGGCAAACCCTGTTTCTGCTCAGGGGTCTTCACTGAATCCTGTGATGCACCTATTGTGCCCGTTTGCATGGTGGGGATGGGGCAGATTCGATTCAATTTGCATTTAAAGGCAAACCTACCTAAATTGTACTTCTTGAACCAATACGTGAACAGTGTCTTGTTGTTGCTGCTATAAGGTTTAGATTGCTTTTATGGTTGTGTTTTGTTATTGGTTTGCACTTTATGTTTTACTTTTTCTATTGTATATTGAAACCACTTTGTCATTTTTAAATAAAAGGTGGTACATCAATGAATAAACTATGTTAAGAGATGACAGGTGACCAGAGATGAGAAGACTTCAGTAGCCTGGGTGAAGGAAGTCCTGGGTGTGTACTGAGGGTATAAAGAGGAAATTGCAAGTCTACTCATGTGCAGAATGTGGCCATGACAGGATCTATATAGAATTAATTCATTAACCCTTCTCATCGGTAAAACAAAAAACCCTCCTTAGTCATTTTTATAAATTGGCAGTAATACAGCTTTCTCCCCTTGGAACAATGCAAAAAGTCTTACCAAAACTATAAGAAGTAAATGTTCATTTCTCATTTTCCCTCGTTTGTGGTTTGTTTATACCGATTAAGTAATCCATACCTTCCAGCATCTGAGAGAGGAAGATGAGAACACGTTTTCAATTTGAGTGAGGAAAGGCTTTATCGGAGCATGGTAGGGAGAAAACCATTTCCACTCTGTCCATTAGCATGCCCTTCCAAGGACCTTTTGAAATATTAATTGTAAAACAAACATTTCCCTAAAGTGCAGAACTCTTTTGGTATCATAGAGATCAGTTTGGGGTAATATAACATCGCAAGTCTGGTTTAGTTTAGTTAGCTTAGTTTACTACATTTATTCATTGCTTCCAGCAACCAAAGGAAGTCCCAAAGTGAGTTACAGAACGAAAAACAAAGCACTAGCATGCCATCTATAACAATGTCTCTAGTAAAACAATACAAATACACTATAATCACTTAAGCCACCTAAAAACAAAGATATCCATTCCCACCCAATACAAACATGAGCACCAAGATGCAGCCACTGAAAGTTGACCTCTGTTGTGCAAATGACTTGAGCAGGGGCAGGAATTCTGAAAATATGACAGTGTTGGCACCAAGCAAATCTTCCTGGGGAGAGTATTCCACAAATTTGGTAGGGTGGGGCTTACAATAGAAAAAGCCCTTTCTCTTCTCCCTCGCCAATAATCTCTCCACAGGGCACACAGAGAAAGGCCTCAGAGTCTGAGACGAGTTATTTAATACAGTGGTACCCCGCAAGACGAATGCCTCGCAAGACGGAAAACCCGCAAGACGAAAGGGTTTTCTGTTTTGGAGGCGCTTCGCAAGACGAATTTCCCTATGGGCTTGCTTCGCAAGACGAAAGCCCATAGGGAAATCTCCGGGGACCTCTTTTAAATGCTGGTGGTGGGGAGCAAAGCCTTCCCCCCCCTCCGGCCTTCAGAAGAGGTCCAGGAAGGCCGGCGGGGGCCGAAAGGCTTTGCTCCCCACCGCCAGCATTTTAAAAGCAGTCCGGGATAGCAGGGAAGAGCTTCCCGCTATCGCGGACGGCTTTTGAAGGCAGGCGGGGGGGGGCCAAAGACTTTCGCCCCCCGCCTGCCTTCAGAAGAGGTCCAGGACCTCTTCTGAAGGCGGGCGGGGGGCAAAAGTCTTTGGCCCCCCTGCCTGCCTTCCCAGGGGCTTTTACATCGCCCCGGACAGCGGAGAAGTCCTCCACTGTCCCGGGCGATTTTAAAATGCCGCCCGCCAGCATTTTAAGATCGCCCCGGACAGCGGAGAAGTCCTCCGCTGTCCCGGGGTTTTTTAAAATGCTGGGGGTGGGAAGAAAAGCCCTTGTCCCCCCCCCCCCAGCCTTCAGAAGAGGTCGGGGGACAGACTGTCCCCAGACCTGGTCTGAAGGCGGTTTCCCTAGGAACGCATTAATTGATTTTCAATGCATTCCTATGGGAAACCGTGCATCGCAAGACGAAAAACTCGCAAGAAGAAAAAACTTGCGGAATGAATTAATTTCGTCTTGCGAGGCACCACTGTATAAGGAAATGCTGACCTTGATCTTCTGGGGGCCCAGCAAAGCATAGCTGGCCAGAACTTACACATAGCATTGAGCGTGGAAACAAATTGATGAACATTGCACTCAAGCAAAAACCCAAATGTGGCTTCAATAGTCTAGCCACTGTATTTTGCACTAGTTGCAGCTCCCAAATCATCTTCAAAAGCGGTCCAATGTACAACACATTGCAGTAGTATAATCTAAAGTTTGCCAGAGGGCTCAGCTATACAGAAAAAGTTTTATATGCATTGTATATGCAATATAACACAGTGACACCAGATGGCGCTGTAGAGTCCTGTCTTTCCCTACTGGATTTCCCTGTATAAGTTTATGACATGTTTAACTGAATCACTTATTTGATATGTCTAGATCCTGCCACAGTGTAGACCATCAAAGCCAGGGTATCCCTATCCAAACAGGATTGCAGGTGAAACCAGTGGAAGGCGCTCCACACCCCAGACGCAACATGCCTCAGTGATAGTAACGAATCCAAGGACTCATGTCCTCCAAGATCTGTACCTACTCCATAAGGAGTATGAGCCCTTCTAGAATTGGTTGCACCTCTCCTATGCAGGCTGAGAAAGTTCTGTTTTATCTGGATTGAGGTTCTGTTGGTTGGCCTTCAGCCAGTCCTGATAATGGCCAGACTTTGGTTCAGCACATCAGCAGCCATGCTGCTTAAGAGAGAAAACTACAACGTCTACACTGGAGGTTCCACAGGGCCAAACAATACTCCCCAGGGGCCACCTTCTGGAGAAGGACAAGCAAGTAAGAATAGAACATGCCTCCCTCTCCCAACTCACCAGTGGCATGACCTCCAGCCAGGGTTGGGGGAAGACCCAATACCATTAGCCCACCTGCTGGAAGCATCTCTAGCTAATACTTCCTGTGTCTACCTGTACTCTTTAGTCATGCAAAGACAGGGCTAGAGAACCTCCAGGCTACAAGCCTAATTGAGTGTACTAGGCTTCAGAACTGTCAGGCCATTTTGGGAAAACCACCCCCACGTTTCCCATGCAGGTACAGAATTCCAAATTCCTCCCTTGGAATGGATTTGTTGCTATCCTCAAAGCTAGGCTTCCTCCCCACTGCAGTAGCCCCCCATTTCCCTTCACAGTCACTTGCCACGTGCCAGGAATACTATCGCCAGGAAAATGTAGTTTCTAAGGACTTGGGAGCCTTGGAAAACTACATTTCCCCAGGCATCCCTGACACCAGGACACTGTTACTTCAGTATTCTCAGACGGAGAGTAAGCTCCAGAACCAGTCTTCCTTACTGTGAACCCTGATCATGCCACCAATGGCTGCCATTACCATTTTTTGTGAAAAGAGCAGAGGGAGGCAGGAGGCCTGAGAGGCCCAAAAGGGTCCAGGACTTGTGGGACTGTGGGGCATGTGGGCCTTGCTCACAGTGATACTGTGGTGTGGTGCTGGGCCCAAACTTCAAAATGCACTTGGATATAAGTAATTCTCCTTTTGGAGACAGAGAACTGTTTGTTTTATTTGAGCCCCTTCCAAACCAAGGCAGGAGCCTTATCCATCCTTAGTAAGGATGGCTTATCTGAACACAAGACTATCTGAGGTAGAGAGAGAAAATGGTGCCAACACAAACAAAATAAATCCTATTGATGCTCAGTTGTCCAAATGTGAAATGATATTTATTTACTCTTGAAGCAAAGAGTTATCTTATTATTGGTCTACCTCTGATTTCTTGTGTTGGAAGAAACATGTTCCTCATATTGTATTAGTAGTCTATAAGTGTATTTTTCATTCCAGGTACACACATTAGAAAGATGATAGGCACAGCAATTACCTAAAACAATACTTATTCAAACTATTTGCTCATGCTGTAGATACCCACATAGTATCACTGTGTTGTCAGGAAGGCGGGGGGGGGGGAGAGAGAAGAAGAAGAAGAAAGCAGCACTTGAAGCAATCCCAATTCTACTTAAAGCATTTTCAGTTCCAGATGCTGGAATTGGCAAACCATAAATTCCAGAATATTATAGTTAATGAGGCTATTCCAAACATGTTTGATGAATGAAACCTCTATTGCACTTCAACCAGTAAAATTTCAACCTTGGCCAGGCTGGAGGGAAAGTCCAGAGGAAAATGACATCCCATCTTAATAAAGTTTCAACTCAGAGTACACACACGCACATGCACACACACGCTATAACCCCTTGAAAAATACCACATTTCAAATTGAAATGCTGACACAACCTTAACTATAGCATTGTGAATGGTGATGCTATAATTAAGCTTCGATCTCTTTTGGAAGGGGGGGAAGAGAGAGAGAGAAGTAGGAGGTTATTGTTCAATGAACTGTTCTGTCATTTGCTGCAGCGATTCTTAATTGTGTCTCATTACAGCAAGATGATCATTACTCTACTTGTCTGTCTGATTTAGAGACCACTAAAAGTGTCTTGTAACAAGCAGCCGTCTCCTATGCAACAGTCCTTTGGCTCTCACCCTCATTACTCAGAATCTGTCCAATTATTTGTCATTAAAGTAATAAAAAGGACTTCAGCAGAAAATGTGGGAGGTAATTGTTGGAGGTCTGCCGAGGAAAAAATGAAAACTGTTTTCAAGGCACTGGGAAGGTGACATCGTTAATTAAGTGTTAGAGAATATGCAAATCAGTCGCCATCTCAAGAGACTGTAATAAAACAGGGAAAACATTATTATCGCTCGAGGTAAAAGCAGGCAGAGTTACCCAGGTGCTGTGCGGTTCCCATCATAGTTACTAATGTTACCTGAACTGGCACAGGGTGCCAGGAAGAGGAAGAAACAAGGCAGCACAGTGCAATTCACTCTTGTGCTCCTCAGAACCAGAGCAATCACAGTGAGGAGCATTTACCAGATGTGAGATTACCAGATCTGCATGATTAATCTCCTTCATTCTCCCGCTACAGCAGTAATCAGGGACCAGGCATAGGCTCAATAGCAGAGCAAATGCTTTGCAAAGGGAAGACCCCGGATTTAGACTTTTGGATGTCAAACAACACAACCCCTTCATGGCCTCGCATGCACGGTTGGACTGGGCACAGACAGTGTCCATACCTGGGGTTCCTAATGAAGAAAAAAAATCAGTGGAATCATTTAGGCTTATGCCTGCACATTAAGGTTTGCAGAATTCCACGGCACACGTATATACCCTATTGTGGACCCACTTGCACTGGGTATTGTGGGTATTGTGGACCCACTGTGGTGGACCCCACCACAGGTAACAAAGGCCTAGACAATGATAGGTGCAAAATAATTGCACAAGACAACATTCTAGGATTTAAAATTGGTCACAACTTTTATTGATTCCACTGAATGAATGAATGAAACTTTATTTGTGTCAGCTGTTGGCCATAGCAACAAAAAAAAAACCATTGTGATATACACAG
Organism: Podarcis vaucheri; assembly: GCF_965113315.1. Taxonomy (NCBI): domain Eukaryota; kingdom Metazoa; phylum Chordata; class Lepidosauria; order Squamata; family Lacertidae; genus Podarcis; species Podarcis vaucheri. The sequence continues at coordinate 60,160,941 of NC_138749.1, read as the reverse complement.
AACAAAATAAAAAGTCAATTATCTAAAACACAGTTTAGGGTCCTGAATCAGCAGTCAAATAGTAGACCTTATTCCGATTGCCCCAATCAGATCTATACGCTGATTCATCTCCACCTGTTATTAAACCCATTATGGGGATGTCATCTGCAAACTTAATAATTACAGTAGACGGGTCTACTACTACAAATCTACTACAAGTCTACTACAAATCTGTTTGCAGGAAAATTCCTCCCTGGCTCTGAATATGGCAACCATTAATGAACCACAGCAAGGTCCATTATATGGTGCAAGGAAGAAGAAAAAAACTTTGCATACAAATAATGGGTGGTTTGTTCTTTGGCTGACTGCAGTCCGACGTTTGGGTGCAGCCGGTCTTTATAGCTGGTCTTTATAGCCACCTGACTGGCCAATTTGAATCTAGGGGATGGTGGGCTGTCCCACTCTCCTATGCAGCTGGCTAGGGGGAATTCCCCAAATGTCAGCCACACTATGGGAAGACCTTTTGCTCTTTGGAGCAGAGGGCCTGCCACATCAGACTTCAATCACCTGGAGACTGGGTACCAATATAGACTTCTCTGTATTAAAACCAATTGTGCAGTCATTAAAAATATAAGCATCTATAATTAAAACACACAATAAAACAAGCACACTAAAAGGGCATTGCAGTTAAAGCAGGAGGTGCAGGTTGGGAGATCAAGGGAATGTGTATACAGTCAAAGCAGGTCCGGATTTACGTATAAGCTAAACAAGCTATAGCTTAAGGCCCCACTCTCTTGGGGGCCCTCAAAAAAAAATTAAAGGAAAAAACCCACAGGATGTACATTTCCAAATTATAAGATAAAAAACAAATGAAATAAAACCTAGATACAACAACAGTGTTTTGTGTTGTGTAGGCTCCTATTTTGTTATGTGCAAATGGCTTGAGATACCTATTAAGTCCATAAATTACCATATAACATATATTCAACACAAAAAAACAGTGACAATTTGTTGTTGACAAAGGGACATATATTTTTTTAAAAATATTTTATTGCTTTTTTTCCAGATAGAAATATTCAATCAATTGCACAAAGAAACATCAGCTACAAAGAAAAAAAAGAAAAAAGAATTGATCATTTCAAAGCTTGTTTCAGTCTACTATCGGACTTCCCCACATCTCCCTCACAATGCATTCTTAACAATAAAAATATCAGCAAATTATAACCTTGTTTCATGCGTTTCTTTTCTACTTTCAAAACTTACATTTTAGTTTAAATTACTTATTGCCAATTTACTCTAAAAAGCCAATATAATAACATTTCAAACATTTAAACCTTGGTCCTTTCATTAATTTATTATTTAGTTTCAATGTCCTCTACTCTCATTGCTGGAGCTAGTCCTTCCAAGTCGTGCGAATTCTTATAATTCATATAATTTATAAAGCTTTTGCAAATAGTCCTTAATTTTTTTCCAATACTCCTCCATTGCTTCTTCTCCCAAATCTCGGATCCTGGCAGTCATCTCAGCCAATTCCATGTAGTCTATCAACTGTGTTTACCACTCTTCCAATGTGGGCAAATCTTGAGTCTTCCAATGTTTTGCGATGAGAATTCTTGCTGCTGTAGTTGCGTACATAAAAAAGTTCTATCCTTCTTTAACACCTTTTGGCCGACTATGCCCAAAAGGAAGGCCTCTGGTTTCTTAGGGAAGGTGTACTTAAACACCTTTTTTAGCTCATTATAAATCATTTCCCAGAAGGCCTTCACTTTAGGACAGGTCCACCATAGGTGAAAGAATGTCCCTTCAGCCTCCTTGCATTTCCAACATCTATTATCAGTCAAGTGATATATTTTTGCCAGCTTGACTGGGGTCATGTACCACCTGTATATCATTTTCATAATGTTTTCTTTCAAGGCATTACATGCCGTAAATTTCATACCGGTGGTCCATAACTTTTCCCAGTCTTCGAACATAATGTTGTGCCCAATGTCTTGTGCCCATTTTATCATGGCTGATTTAACTGTCTCATCCTGAGTATTCCATTTAAGCAGCAAGTTATACATTCTTGATAACAACTTAGTCTTTGGTTCTAACAATTCTGTCTCTAGTTTCGATTTTTCCACCTGGAAGCCTGTTTTTTTATCCATCTTAAACACCTCATGAATTTGGGCATAATGAAACCAATCTTGCACCTTATCCTTTAGTCTTTCATAACTCTGTAACCTCCAATTGTCTCCAATTTTTTCTATTATTTCCCCATATGTCGGCCAGCCGGCCTCCATATTGGGGTTTTTCCGAGCCTTGGCCTCCACTGGTGATAACCATCTCGGGGTCTTACTTTCTAATAAGTCTTTATACTTTGTCCAGACTATAAATATTGCTTTTCTGACAATATGATTTTTGAACATTTTATGTGTTTTTACCTTGTCAGACAAAGGAACATATAAAGGGCCCCATTACCTTCAGTAGCTTAGGGCCTCATCAAACCTAAATCTGGCCCTGAGTCAAAGCTTGGTTTTCGAATGTCTCAGCTGCCGATCATTTTGGAAGCCAAACACTGAAAACCCAGAAATGAATTTTCGAACAAGCCTCAGAAGTCTGAGGTGCGTTTTTCTTTTCTTTTTTCCCATTGAACTTGCTGACAGCCCTTTGATCCTTGATTTTCTTTTTTAAAAAAATAATATTTATTGAGTTTCCAAAAATTAAAATTTAAACACTACAAACAGAAAAGTAAACATAAAACAAAAAAATACAAAAATACAATACAAAAACACTACAAAACTAACACATAAGACAAATAAAACAAAACAAAGACCATTTAAAACATATTAAACAATTTCAATGTCATATCTTTCGTTTGCTTATTTCCACGACTTCCTCACACCTCCCTTTTTGTATTCCACATCAATTAATTATTTCAGCAATTCCTTTCCATCTTCCCCTGTTTTCTATCCTATAATTATCTTAACGCATTCTAACCTTATTTTGTTCCCTTTAATACTATATTGATCTATTTATACTTAATTCCTTATAACATTTCTGCTAAAGCCATATAACTTCATTCCAACTATGTTCTAACATTCATTAATTTGGCAATATTTCTATAAATAGTCTTTAAACTTCCAGTCTTCTTCCACCAGCTCTTCTCCCTGGTCTCGGATTCTGCCGATTCTCTCAGCCAGCAAAAAGCAGATGATTCACAACAAAACTTAGGGGTCTGGCAAGGCAAGTCCACCTCCTTCTTTAGCATCTGTTAATATCTTAAGTTTTACTCGGGGCTTCCTGCCCTGCCAAACAAATCTAGAGACGTCCCTCTGCCACCTCCTGGAACAATCCCTCCCATCCAAAGTTTGCAATGTTTGAAACAAAAACAGCATCCCCAACATCACAGCAACCCTCATCCCCACCACAACTCAGCCCAACAATAACCACTTCCAATTTAACCCTGTTTCCAAATCCCCCCTTCTCTTCAAGCCAACGTCCTTCACAATTGCCCTTGAGTAAATTCACATTTTCCTCGGGTAGGGCTCTGATCCTCAATTTCATCTGTTTCTCTTTAAGTTCAGTCATAACCAGTGTCAGCTTGAATTCATAAAGTTGTCCTTGAATGGATGGGACTCTCTCCAGTTGAATTACTTTAACTTCAGCAGCAAGGGTTTTCTCCTTAACTTCATCCGCAGTTTGCCGTATCAGGATAGATTCCTGTATCAATTTCTGGGTGGTTTCTATATTAGTATTCACTTTTTGTCCCAGGTTATTTAAACTTTCTACCATTAAGTCAGTTTTAATATTTGCAGCATCCACTTTCATATTTATCACGTCCATTTTCTTGTGAAGTTGTTCCAGTGAGTCATTTATTTTCACTAATACGACCGCTAAGGCCTCTTCTGGCGTCATTCCGTCTTTCCCATCTGCCATAACACTCAATAGATTCAAGGTCAATCTCACAGTCTCACGGGTGTTATCTTACCGCTGGAAATTTCCCAGCCCAGATCTTATGTAGCCGCCAGTTTCAAGAACTTCCACTAGAGGGAAACAGTTTCTATTTGTATTGATACATAATATCCTCTTATAGGCACAGTTGAAACGACCCAAAACTAATTTCAAAGTTACTTTCACTGCTGGAGACAGTAGAAACAATGTATCTTCTCTTATGCTAGCTGTCAATGAACGATCCAAACGCTGTCAATAAACATCCCACCAAACGTCGGACCTACTAGCAGCCCGTTCCCAGGGTCCGAGCGGCGGTATTTTGCCTCTCTTGGTCTCTTCCGCAGGCAAACTCAGTCCACAACTTCCTCCCCCCCCCCTCTTCTCCTGCCTCCAAGGGGGGAATTATATTCTTTACTTATGGAAATTTAGTCTTTACAAAAGGCTTTCCAAGTCTCCAGCTTGCAGCCTCAATTGCTTCAGTCTATTTACAAAAGGGGAAGGCGGACTTCCTGTATTGAACCTTCCCCGTTTCAATGCCAAATTAGACGTTTTTAAAAATCCAATTTTCCCGATTAAGCTCTACTCACGGGCAGTTACTTTAGAGTCAAATTGTCCACAGGAAAAAGTCAGCGCTCTCCGACAACAGCTATGCGGCTTCGCTCCGTGGAAGAAGCAGATGATTCGAAGCACCGCGCCGCTCACCCCACATCGCTCCGGATCCCCGAAATCGGGTTTCCCGTGAGTGGGGGGAAAGGTGCCCACCGAATCCCACGCTCACAGGCTTCTCCCGCCTGTGATTTTTAATGGGTCTCCGCCTTCGCTGTGGCGGCCAGACCCAGATTTCCACGGGGCTGATTCCTCTCGATCAGAGGAATCCAGCCATTGTCGGAGGTGCCTCCCCGGAAGTCCCTTGAATTTGATCCTTGATTTTCAAAAGGTTTCGTAAGTCGAACGGACTTCTGGAATGGATTACATTCGAAAACCGAGGTTCCACTGTATAAACAAGTGTCTCTACAATAGCTGGTGGAATCCCAGTGCAGATGGGACCTCTCATTTTTCAGCAGAGAGTTCAATGCCAGTGCCACCAGCAGGAAAAAACCACCTCCATGTTACCACAAGTTGATAACATTAGGCTGTGGCATGACTCATTCATTGATCTTAATGCCCTTGCTTGGCAACGGAGCAAAACGATCTTTCAGGTAACCTGGTCCAGAGTTCCTAATTTCAGTAGGCTTTCTAGATTGCCAGTCTAGAAAGTATTTTCCTTTTAAAACCACCAAAACACGGAGCAGGAATTGAAGTAGTAAGAAGCCACTGCCATCATCAGCAGTGGGGATAAGGAGGCCCACATCCTTACTGAAGGGAAACTCAAAGCAACAACCAAGATTGCCATCATGCCATGTCAGCATTAATGTTGTGCTCTGCATTTCCTGATCCATGCTTCACTGGTTCCATCAATGTCTTTTGTACTAGAAGGAAAGGTGAAAGGATTCTCCAAATTGCCAATCTGGCAACCTTGATTTCAACTCTAGTACAACTGTTACAATGCACTCAGCTGTTGGGAATTATTTATTACTTTTATCATCCACCTTTCCCTCAAGGAGCTAAGGGTAGGTTTGTGGTTTTCTTCCATCCCATTTTATCCTACCCAGTTAGCTTCGTAGCTTGAGCAGGGTATTGAACCTGTGTTTCCAAGGCCCTAGGCCAGGACTAGCTCAGGACATTTTGGCCCCTGAGATGGGCCACAAAATAGCAGGAGGCCCCACCAGAGAAGATGGGGTGAGTGAAGAGTTACATCAGGCATAACAGAGGGACTAAAGATCTATTTTTTTAAAAAAATCATATTTATTAGAATTTCCAATAAAAACAGAATAAGAAAAATAAGAAAAAAAGATAAAGAAAAAAAGAGACAGAGAAACAAATTTAAACCCTTCTTTTCATAACCTTCTTTCTGGGACTTCCTCCTTTCCCTCCCGACTGTATTCCCCTTTCCTTAAGTTGGTTCCACAAGCTCTCATTCCCAAATTAAACCTAATACATTTTACTCATAAGCCAATTTAAATTTACACAATCTTGACAACATTCCTTATCTTAAAATAATACACAATTTTCCCCCCAAGATCAGTTCTCGTTTCCTTCCACGAGTTCCCCCTTTCTTAAAAAAGATAAAAAGTAAAACAAAAACATATAAGATCAAAGTTGTAAAGAGTATAAGATAGAAAATACAGGAAAGTTCAAAAAATTGATTACATAGCCTTTGGATTCTAAGATTCCCCCTCCCTTCCCCGGTTTAGATTCCCCATGTCCATCTGTCTGTATGTTGTCGGCCTGGAGATCTTAAGTCCACAGCTAAAATTTATCTCAATCCATCTTGCCGGTTTTCTTTAAATTTAGTTATTTTGGTAATGTTTAACTTCAAAAGTCCAGTCTAATAAAGGCCTTTGGTTTTCCTTAATCATTTGTTGCTCCTCTGATTATTCTTTCCATGTCGTAGATAGTCCTTTGCTCTTTTATTTCTTGCTTTCTCGGATTTCTATCTTGTTCAGCTGTTAAACATTCTTGTTCCAAAATTTAGTGTCTCTACAGAGGTTTGTTATTCAGGGACAAAGACTTACGTCCAGTTCCTTTCTTGCTTCAATAGAAGATTCTATTGTGTTATAGTCACCTCTGTAGACAAAATAATATTTCAGTTTTACAGCTTTCCCAGGAGATAAAACCTGTGTACATCCCAGAGTAGTTTTCCACATACGACACTTGTAATGTCCCAAAGCCCCTCTAGGGGGATTGCAATAACTTTGTATCCTTTAAACCAAAAGTCAAATTGTTATTTCTTCTTCCCTGGCAATTTGTGTCCATATTTGTATCAAATTGTAACAAAATTCACCAGCAGAAAACTTGTAACAAAGTCCTCTTTATATTCTCTAGCTTTGACAGCTCCTTTGACAGCTGTCAAATTCTCCATCTCTCTTCACCAGGCTCTCCGAATCGCCCCGGTTCCCAGGGGGGGGGGTTGCCTTTTTCCTCTCACCCTCCTCTCTTCTCCTCCAGCACAATTCTTGTAATTCACATCGTGGAGTTAATAATTTTTATCATCAATAAACTTCTAAATCGATCTTGGTTTCCCAGTCCTTGTTTTAGCATGTTTACAATCAGGGAGGGGACTGACTTCCTTTTTGGATCCCCTCCCGCTCGTGCCGAATCCGGAAAAAAATTTCTTTTTTCCTCCTTTTATACCCGGTTGCCCAATTACTCACGGGTTGTTGTTAATTGTCCAAATTTCCTTTGGAAGAAGCCAGCGCTCTCCGCCGAATGGCATGCGGCTGCGCTCGGCAGGGGAAGCGGAGGACTCAAAGCACCACGCCACTCCCCGGCGCCCGATCCGTAGCCTTTAAAAAGGCTCCTTCACGAGCCGGGAGGGCGATAACGGTGCCAGCCGAGTCACCATGTCCACGGGATCCGTTCCCGTGGTTTTTAAGGGTCCCCGCGTCGCCGGCGCGGTAGGACCCAGCCCCTGTCGAGCCGACTCCCTCCGGAGCTCGGAGGGAGTCCGCCATTCAGCGATGGCGCCAACCCGGAAGTCCAGAGGGACTAAAGATCTAGATCAGGATCTGTTGCCCCTGTGGCTCCTGCCTCATGGGTGAGCCAGACTGCGCTAGACTAATACTCTACCCATTATACCACACTGGTGTCATCCAGAAACCCAAATACTGTTTCAAATGAGGTTGGGCTGGCATGGTTGTGTTGGCACAAATAAGGCCTGGTTCTTGGAATGGGGCGGCACCTACTGGCAGTGATCATCCCACCCACATGACCAACTCTTTTCCACATGATTTCAAAGCCTTCTTGGACTCAACCTTTAGGCTTTCCTTCAAATGCCTTGAAAGACCAAATAGTCAGGGATGGCTGAAGCCAGAAGCTTATGAAGACTGAGTGATGAGTCGACAATAATATTGTATGCTGCATATGCTGCTTACTGCTTTTTGCCCTTTTGGGTTTTCAAATTAAGAATATAATTAGTTTCACTATATTCTTGCTACAGCGATAGGGAAATCTGCAAAAAAAAAATCAATAAGTACATGCTTTATTGGAGACTGGGAGGGATTCTCTATTTGCATCAGCTGAAGCTGTTATAGTGCCTAAGATGCTATCACAACCTTCCTTCCTTTAATCGAGGAAGCTTCATGCTTTATCTGTTGATCCCATGCGAATAATCTTTCCAAGAGTTCAACAGGATAAGACCTGCAAGGTCTTTAGGGAGAGATATAAAAAACAAGGGAGTGGCTAATATTTAGGGGAAATTATTTATTGTATTTTATTCAGTTTAAATGAGAATTCCTCTAACAGAAAATTCCTTTGTACTTTCATTCACAAATACATTTAAAAATGAACGGTGATATTTGGAAAATGAAGGGTGAGACAATGTCATGTTTATTCATGGTGTTTGTACACTCTTAATTTTAAGGAGATAAGAACAGCAAATATGGGGTTCTTGAAAGGTGGACAATCCAGACAGTGGACAACCTTAGACCTATTTCATTTCAGAGTAGAATTTAGGTAATTCTCTGGTCTCAGCAATGGCAGAACGATGAGAACAGTAAAGGGTAAGGAACCTCGGACTCAGTTCACAAGTAACACTGAGCCAATCCATGACTTAGCATGAACAAATAAATGTCCAGGTTCCCAGAATGAAGTTTGGAGCTACAGCATTTCTTCTCTAGTCCTGCTGCTGCCATACTACTCAGGACTAAGTCATCATTTGACTTAGCATTACATCCCAACTCAGGAGTATGGTTTGTCTTGGTCCAGATAACCAAGAGCTGTAACCAAGGTCTGTTCTTGGCTTACCACTTGAGTTTCTCTCAGGGAGACAAACCACAAGCCTGATACAGGTGTAATTCTGTGTCAAATTATGGCTTAGCTCCATGCCCTGTATCAGTAGGATCTGTGGAAGGGTGCGGAGCCCATAGTATCTGCTCTAGGAGCCTGCATGTCGGCTTGGTTGCACCAAACCATGGTTTGACTTAGTGTTTCATATGACCCTGGTCTCTATTTTCCATCAAGGGATGACTACCAGCCTCGTCCCACTCTAGGAGCCTTAGAACTGTGAAGTGGGTATAAAATTGGTATAAAATTTTCAGGGGAAGGTTTGAAATATATTTTTGCCATCAGCCCTTGGGGGCTACTTCAGGGTGTAAAATGTTGATTTGTCTATTGAGGGACTTTATGCTCATTGTTTAAATGAATGGTTAATAATTTAATTATTAGTGTTATGTTGCAGTGATGTTTTAACTATTGTATTATGTTTTATAAATATGTATTATTATTGTAGACTGTTTATTGCTTTGTACAGAAGTGTATTTGTGAAACAAGTGGTATATAAATGACAACTGTGGCTTGACTGCATTAAGACAGTATATTTTTAATTACAATGCAAACACTACCACATTGCAACATTCAAAATAATTTGACAAATCTGGACTTCAACCTACATGAAATTTCTAGTGTATCGTCACTGGGTCTTAATAGCGTCTAACCACATTTCTTAAAGAACTTAAATGTGAAGTCACTGAAAATCTAATAAAAGCATGCAATGTCTCTGAAATTACCAGAGAATTCAAAAGCAACCAACATAATGCAGATATTTCCTTTTTTTTCATTTTTAACAGGATATGGAGAATCCAGGAAATAACAGACTGATCCAAGAAAACCAATGGATACTTTATTAGGACAAAATAGAGTCAGTTTTCCTGCCCCACCCCAACTTTTTGTAGTTAATTGAGTGTGTGTAGACAGGAGTGACCATGTGGAAATATTATTGGAATTCCAAAAATATCTTGAGTAAATCCCTATCCAAAGGATGCTGAATAAATGTAGCATGGGATAAGAGAACTGGTTCTTTTCCTGTGGACTCATACAGGGGTCAGCAACCTAAGGTCCATGGGCCAGAAGCGGCCCGTGGAGGTTGTTTGACTGGCCCATGAGCCGCCCCCAAACTGAGCCACCCGCTCGTGCGCTGTGCTAAAGCAGCGCAGTGCAGCACAGGGACTCAGTTCCGCAGCACTGGAAATCACATCTGTGCAGACGCAGATGCCGAAAGTCACAGGTGCGCACACGCAGAAGCTGTAAATCATGTAAATTATGCACGCGCGACATCCGGCCCACGGGGGAATCTCAGGGAGACAAATGTTGTCTCTTTACATCTGGTGCTCATTGGAGATGCCTCTCTTCTCCTTGGCTTGAACTATTAGTGTTCCCCTATGTACTATCCAGACTGTTGATATGTATTGTATTGTATTGTATTGTATTGTATTGTATTGTATTGTATTGTATTGTATTGTATTGTATTGTATTGTAAAGGGACCCCTGACCGTTAAGTCCAGTCGCAGACAACTCTGGGGTTGCGGCGCTCATCTTGCTTTATTGGCCGAGGGAGCTGGCATACAGTTTCCAGGTCATGTGGCCAGCATGACTAAGCCACTTCTGGCGCAACGAAACCAGAGCAGCGCACAGAAACAGCATTTACCTTCCCGCCAGAGTGGTACCTATTTATCTACTTGCACTTTGACATGCTTTCGAACTGCTAGGTTGGCAGGAGCAGGGATCGAACAACAGAAACTCACCCCATCACGGGGATTCGAACTGCCGACCTTCCGATCGGCAAGCCCAAGGCTTAGTGATTTACACCACAGCGCCACCCACATCCTTTGTATTGTATTGTGCTGTATTTGGGAGTGGGCTTGTTTTATTTGTTTCATTATATTTTGTGGGGGGTAGATGTAACCCTACCCCAAAACATTACAGCAGAGGGCGAGTTGTTGATGTTCAGGTGACAATGGAGGGATGACAATTTGAGATCTTTTATCCAAAGTTGTTGCCTGCCTGGAGCAAGATTGCACCTTACCTTGCTTGCCTTAATTTCTTGGGGAATTAGCAGAAACCACTGAGTCCCACCTTCAGCTCAAAGTACAACTGTTTCCTTATTTACAGTGCCAAAATGCTGTTTCAATGTAAAATGGCTTTGTGGCTTAATTACCAAATGCAATGTCTGCAGAACAGGAAAAATGGTTAGTTAGAATATGACTCCAGTCAAAATAGAGGTCTAGGTGCCCCTAGGAAATGCTCAAATGCAAATGTCAGCAGCTTGGGTCTGAGCATGGACAGAAAGATAGCAAGATTTAGGAAATGGGGAGATGGAAATACAAGGAATGAAACACTAATGATTGCCCATTCCAAAGAGGAGAATGAAAGCAGCAGGTTTGCTGGGGTCAGAAGCAGCCCATCCTGTTTTGCCGCCTGAGGCAAAGCAGGAAGATATCACCTGCCCCCAGCACTGAAGTCTCACTTACCAGGGCTCTGCAGTGGCAGCTTCCAGCAAGAGCTTACGAGATTCCATGAGATCTTGCCAGAAGCTGCTACTGCAGCCATGCAACCCCAGTAGCGATGGTCAGGTGGGGTGCTTGCAGGGTGCTGCCCTGCAGGATTCCACCACCCAATGTGACTCCTTCAGTCCCCTTCATGAGTGGGCTGGTCTTGTTTTGGTTGTGGTTGAGTAGTAGATTCCTCAAAGTGACAGAGCATAGGGTGTTAGTGTTAGGGGTGTGGTTTGTTTGTTTTTTAATATCTTGCACTTTGTGTAAAGCATAAATGCATGAATGTAAGATTCTTCTGCATTGATGCAATCAAATTTCCAGCTGTGAGGATTTCCTGTCACGCTGTGTGTAGGCTTCTAAATGTCATAGAGCTCCAGGTGATCTCAGAGAGTGTCTTCCAAGTTCAACATCCTTGCAGACCCTCCAAGTGTCCCTATTTTCCTGGGACAGCCCCAGATTTTCAGGACCCAAAAGGTCTAAAGTGGCTGAGAGGCCCTATGAGTGTCTACTGGGGAAATGTCTCTGCCCAGTTCCTCTTGAATGTCTTTCTTTAATATTCTCACTTATGGCTTATTGCGGGGGCGGGGGGGGGGTAGCAATAGTAGTTCTTGACACAAAGGATGCAATTTGCCGTGTATGCATCTCTCTAAATAGCCCTTTCCTATACATTTCCTCAGTGGGGCCACATTCTAAGCCAATAGTTAAAATAAACATCATTTAGCTCAGTTGCTTATATTTACTATTTCAGGGGCCACATTGCTGTGCTTTAAATAAGGGTCTGTTTGTAGCAAGTTGCTATTAATGGCAAGGTAGCGGCCATCCAGGACAGCCTCTAACAGTTCACATATGATCAGTATATATAGATCTGTGTCTGATTTTCATGGTTAGCAAAGAAAGGATGTAAATTGATTTTATGAAGCCTTCCTTCCTACATCGAAAATGGATAAGTCTACCAGAAGTGCAAACTAGAAAAGGCTTGTAAGAGCAAATGCACCTCACATGCTCAAATTCTTCATGATTTCTGTAGTAAAGAGCCAAGAGACTGTCCCCTTAGCTTGTTGGAACAGCTCTGATGCCCTCATGTGGGAAGAAACATTTTAACACCTGCCAAGAGAACTGCAAAGTCTGTACATGAGATAAAAGGCAAACAAAACATGGAAGCATCATTATTAGAGTCTTTTCGTTATTGTAGCAAGACAACCACCAAACCAGGACATCCAAACAATAAAATAAAGCCCTACCAAAATGATTTATTTATTCATTTCATTTTTAAACCATTTCTTCGCCTCAAGGGGTCCCAGGGCAGTTTACGGAACATTCAAATGGAATAGAATAACCACCAAAGTGGCTGTAAAATACACTTTGTAAATAATGTGTCAGTGGCTCTGGGTGAAGGATTTCAGTTTGCAACTATCGCAGGGAACCAAGGGCCACATTCCTTCATGGTAGTCTTCCAAGGGCCATATACTAGGGGTGGATAGAAACAGGCAAAAGGGAGTAGAGCAATTAATATATATGTTACCTTAGTACAACAGGGATGCGGGTGGCGCTGTGGTGTAAACCACAGAGCCTAGGGCTTGCCAATCAGAAGGTTGGCAGTTCGAATCCCCGTGAGGGGGTGAGCTCCTGTTGCTCGGTCACTGCTCCTGCCAACCTAGCAGTTCGAAAGCACATCAAAGTGCAAGTAGATAAATAGGTACCGCTCCGGCGGGAAGGTAAACGGTGTTTCCGTGCGCTGCTCTGGTTCACCAGAAGCGGCTTAGTCATGCTGGCCACATGACCCAAAAGCTGTCTGCGAACAAACGCCGGCTCCCTTGGCCTATAGAGCGAGATGAGCACGCAACCCCAGAGTCGTCCGCAACTGGACCTAATGGTCAGGGATACCTTTACCTTTATCTTTACCTTAGTACACCAGGTTAGTTTCTACCTAGAGAGAGTGAGAGAGCACCCCTTTTCTGTCTTCCAGTCAGGGCAGAGAGTTATCAGAGTTCAAGGGCACATTCCAGCCAGACAGATACATCTAAGGAGGGTGTGAAATGCAACGTGGCCTGGGAAGAGTTTTGAAGGCCAGACAGGGAGATGTAGAGTGCTGCATTCACCTGCTGGCCTAAGGTTCACCACCAATCTTATAAAAGTAACTTGAGTTATGTGTGTTCACGGTCTTCAAAGGGTCTGTTCTGAGAATGAGGAGATGGCCTTCCATGGCTACTAGCTGTGAGAAATAGACGCTGGACCAAATGAGCCAATGGCCTGATGTAGCACATTATTCTTCTGTTCTTATCTAATGACTCACACAGGATATCTCTCATATTCTCTGTTTTACTTCCATTTTGGGGGTTTTTTGTTTGGTTTTTTAATATTTTATTAGGTTTTATCAATAGAAAAGTTCAGAAAAGTACAAAAACAGAAAAATACAAAATTACAAAATACAAAAATACAAACATTAAACACAAAAAAGAAGAAGAAAAAACACATATAAAAGAAAAGAAAACTCCCTCTTTTTTGATTTCTCATCTTTAGTTAACTTATTTTCCTGACTTCCTCACGCCTCCCTTTTTTGTATAATTTTTAAGAATTGGTTCAGCAAATTCATATCCTATTAGTTTATCTATTATCAATCCCATCTTACATTTTACCTTGTTGCTAGAACCCCTTCAATTCCTTTCAATGTCATCAGCATTCAAAAATTTTACAATATTTCTGTAAATAAGTTTTAAATTTCCTCTAATCTTCTTCCACCAACTCTTCTCCCTGGTCTTGGATTCTGCCAGGCATTTCTGCCATTTCCATATAGTCTATTAGTTGCATCTGCCATTCTTCCAAGGTGGGTAAGTCTTGTGTCTTCCAATGCTTTGCAATGAGAATTCTTGCTGCTGCTGTGTTTTACTTCCATTTTGATGTTGCAACTCACATGCTCTAAAACCTCGCTTAAGCTTTGTTTAGAAAGACTCTTCCTTCACACCCACAGCTTTTGGATTTGGCACTGTGCTGCTCATGTTGCCCTGTGTATCAGACACTTGCCTCCTTCACTCAGTGAGTTTTTGTTTGAAAAACAGCACAGAATATTATTACACCCCATTGCCAGAGTAAAGGAAGATGGAGAAGTGAGTTTGTAAGATTTATAAAGATGGTCTCAGGTGTTTTTTATATACAGAAAGAAACCTGTAAAATAGTAAGTGGCTGAAATTTGGGGGCATTGTTTACTACTGCACAGGTGACAGGTAATTAGAGAGCATACATTGCAGGTGTATTTCTGTGAAAATTTCTTCATTGAAAAGTGTACCCCAAAATTGCTTTCAACCATGCTTTTCAATTGAATGACCACACATATGCAGAAGCCCATTCTACTTTCTGAGACAGAGAAGAACCTTTGCAAGAAATGCCACTCTATTTGTAATACTGCTGAACATTACCTTGTGGACAAATACATTTTAGGAACAGGGAATTATGGACTTCGGCAATCTCACTAGTGACAGGACAAAAAGAGCAGACCGTGAAGAAACCGCACAGCCTCCCACTATTTTGTTGACCTCTCCATTTTATTTGGGGAATAAAGGATTATATATTTCAGCAAAGAGTGTGGAAAATCAGACATGCACACAGTTATTAATGGGAGATATTAGCTACATGGCTGTGCACCACACTATAAATTAACTTCAGGGCTGACAAAATTTAGTGCTTTAGAGACTAGACCAAGGAGTCATTAGAATTGCCTTGTTCAGGCACCCCCCAAAAAGGAATGTCTGGTGAAATCACATCAATAAAACCTTCCTTCAGAAGGTATAGTTGAAGTGGAAAATAATTTTGCTCATATTCCATTATGTTTAAGGGACTCATATATTTTTTAATTCTACTTTTCCTTTAAAAAAACCACTTTTTGAAAGTCTGTATCTTCTGACTAAGAAGAGCAGTATCAATCCCAAACAAGCATTTAGATCTGCCTTTTCATTTTCCTTACATTGCCCTTCTCTCTTTTCAGTACTGGAACTAAATCAGGCAGGGCATAAATACTGAAGACTGCATAAACTGCCACTAGTTACAAATAAACCAAGCTCTTTGTGTTCTTTTGTGGGGGTGGGGGATGGAGATAGACATTTTAATTTATTTAGAATTATGAGTGTTCTTTTGTCCTCACCGTAAGACATGCTGCAACAGCAAGGAACTGAGGACAAAGGTGTATCGACCACTGTACATACAGGTGTGCTTATTTACTTATTTACAACTGTGGTTTTAAATTGATGTTCTCAATAGACTATCTGTTGGGTGTAGATCCAAATGCAAGTTTCTGTCAGTGGAGAATCCTGCTGGTGTACACCCCAAAGCTTATAAACTCTGATACATCAGTTCCATTTTTTGTAGGATATTGATTGTTCAGCTGGAACCTGTGTACACTGGGGTGTTGTCACACAAGCCCCTCAGCCAACAGTGTCTTAGCAGCACAGCAAGCTACCAATGTACACCTGCATCAGCACAACTGGACACTGCCATCTGCCCCAGCTGCAACAAAGCATGTCTCTCCCATATTGGTCTCTACAGCCACAGCAGGCGCTGTAACACCCCAACAGTTTGACTTCAGCTCCGAAAGTGCAGCCTTCCATTGTCTCAGGAGACAGACAAATGCCAACCAAACAGAAAGATTAAATGACTACAGAAGGCTTTAATTTCAGCAATTTGTCATTCTGAATGCACACACGGAGACAAACACAGTTTTCGTGGTGGAGTGAATTTCTCTATCCCTTTCTCATGGGCACAGTGAGATGAAATCATCCAGACTGAAATTTTTGATATTATAAGGTTTTGCCATGGACCCTTCAACAGGGTTTTGTAGCTAAAAAAAAATAGATCTTAGAAGTTCTGAAGGTGTGGTGTTGTTCTGACAACATGTGGCAAGCAGTTCTGGGTTTGACGGAACATTATTTGTACAGCTTAGACTTAAAAATACAGAGCCGTGAGTGAGCCATTATTTAACTGCACTTCTGTTTTTACCATTTAATTTTTTATTCAGTTTCTTCACATGGCAACTTATAGGAAATCATTTAACCCTCCCTGAAACTTCTAACTTGGACTGTGCTATTTGTAGCCAATAAAATATATACCTTCATATAAATAACTTCTGTTCACAGGGTTTGCCATTATATTATTAGATTAAACTATAGTCTTCATACCGTGGCAACAATAATAAGAGTTTAGGCTCCATCTAAGGTCAAATTTGTATTTTCAAATTATCTAGGGCATTAATTATTTCCTACTGTAAAACCTTCCGTTGATCCATTGGGTTCCTTTTGTTGACGATGTTCCCTATTTTCTTTCCCAGTACTTCTATTCATAACCCATAATCTTTTACTAATAGCTCATATGGTTTTTGTTTGAATTAAAACATAATCACACTGCTGTTCAGTTAATTGCTCTGAGATCAGCAAAACTGTTGGGTCCGTGTGATATTCCCAGTAAGTAAAGATTCCGCTCCTAAGCTTGAAATACTTTCATACAACAATGTCAAGCCTTTGAAAACTACATGCACAGACACAAGCATCCAGACTGCGTTGCCTGAGATTATTTTCCCAGACATTTTGGCATTCTATCTACCTACCTACCATCTGAAGAGCTTCTTGGCTGGATGTGCTTAAAGCTCGCAAACTCTCCTTAGCTATCCTGCACCAAAGGCTTATGCAATTCTTCATATATAGGGTTGGATCCTCTGAACAGCTGATAGAAGGGATTTTTCTCCCTCTCACTGCAGCACCCAACATAGGCACACACCCCACCACCAAAAAAAGCTCTTCCTGAAGATTGACAGTGCCTCTAGGAGAAGAGAAGGCAGACTCCAGACTTGTGGGATCTGCTTTGCATTTGCACCATTCATGAACTGCACCCAGCAGCAAAAGACATGCTTTTTGTTGTATCACAATTAAGTGTTTTAAATTTGTTGTTAGCCGCCCTAAGCCCGGTTTTCTGAACTGGGAAGGGCAGGGTATAAATAAATTATTATTATTATTATTATTATTATTATTATTATTATTATTATTATTATTATTTAGAACTAAATAACATGTATCTGAGCAGCTGCTGACCACAGGGCTTTCCTGTATGTACTAGAACTGAGCTCACCGTCTTTCTATACTATTCCACCTATTGTGGCTCCCCAAGCTTTCTACATTTCAGCAATCAAATTGAGGGAGAAGGGGTTCATTTTGTTGTTGCTATTATAAAACAATTGGGAGTCAGAAATCCTTGCTGATCTACTGGCAGATCTATGTGTGATCTTCCAGTAGATCACAGCAAGGATTTCTGACTCCCAATTGGAAGATCACCCATAGATCTGCCAGTAGATCCTGATCTATGTTCAGAGTTAAAGCTACATTTTAATTCAGTGTGCCTCCTCCATACTGTTGTCTTATTTCTGCGTGGGGTCCGTGTGTGTTTGTTTGTTTGTGTGTGTGGTGCCTGTTGTTGCTGTTGTAGTCAAGAGTTTAATATTTCAGGTTGTTGTGATCAAATGCATTTTAACTGAAAATTGTTCTGCCAAGGCATCCAATGTGGGTTGTAGTTTTTAAAAATTCTAAACCAAATAAATTTAAGTTGTTTCTCTTCTTCTTTCTCACAAGGTACACGGTTTCCATTGGCCTTGTGGGCAGAGGAAACAGTCTGACTGGATGAAGCCCTGACTGCTTCCATCGCCCTCTCTTCCCCTCCCCTCACTCATAATGTAAACTTATAAATTCATTCATAATTTAACCCAGGTAGCCCCATGTTGAAGTTGAAACTTTTTGATTGAGACAGAGGCTGCTTACACACAATATATTTAAAACACATATTCACACACACCCCTCCAAATCCTGGAAATTGTGCTTACCGCTCAGAAAGCTACAACTCCCAGCAAGCTTAAACGCCAATTCCAGGTGGGGGGGGGGGCAGGCACAGAGAATGAGCTTTCAATGTATGCAATCTGTGCAGCCCCCCTTCTGTTCCTTGGCCCTGCGGTGTGTTTGCTACCCTGCCCAATTTCTTTTCCGCCCATCTAATTGGATTGCTACAATGCATACTTGGAAAGGGAATAAAGTCAGCCTCTTAGTCTACTCACTTTTCCTCAAAAGGATCAATTCTAATTGCTTCTAAGGCGACCCTGGTATCCTTGCAGCAGCATCTCTGACCTGCAGACCACTCAAAACATCTCTCATTCCCACTGAAAAGGCACTTTTCTTAGAGCATACACAGCTGATTCTAATGTCCTTCTGCAGCTTTCATTCCTCTTCCACCTTCCAAATTAAGCCTTTCCCATCACGATTTTAATGAAAAGAAGGTGTCTATTTCTCATACACACAGCTGTAAGTGTTGGTGGTGTGGTTTAATTTCCCCCAGACAACATATATTTAAATAATTTAATATTTATTGGGAATTCCTCCCCCTCCTCATTGTATTAGATCAGCTTTCAGACTTCCTTTCTTGTGCTCGGAATAGATATCACAATGTCAGCGCTAGGTCCAGTATCAGCCAACCCTGATCCATCAGACATGAACCCTTGTTGGTGGAGCGACTACTGGAGCCACAGTTGACTGGGATCTCATGACAGGACTTTTTCAGTGGCAGTTCCCCATTTATGGACTGCCCTCCTGGTGGCGTGTGTCTGTCTCCCTCTTTATTGACTTTCAGGAGGAATTTGGAAACATTTCTGTTGCACCAATCCTGGCAACCCTGAGAGAATGTTTTTAATTATTATTGGAATGTATTTTTCAAATTGTGTTATTATGGATGTGTTTGCCATCTTGGGCTCCTTCAGGAGTAAGGGTAGCATATCAATTGAATTAATAGAGTGGTTTTTAATGTGCATATTCTGCGTAAATTTGTGGAACGCCTGATTAAAGGTAAAATTATCAAGCACAGCAAAGAATAATCAAGGTGGCTTAAGCAAAAGATAAATCCTACCCAACTAGCTGTTTTAGAGTTCTTAGAGGGTGTCAACAAGCATGTAGCTGGGGTGGTTCAGTAGACACTGTGTTCTTGGACTTAGAGGAATTTTTGATAAGGTTTTTCAACAAGGACTCCTGAGTAAACTTACCAGCAGTGTTCTCAGGGACACTGGGACAATAGCAACATTGCCTCAGTTATTGGCACAGTTGTTGTGACCATGATGTAACAGCCTTCGGGCATTGCATAGAACAGAAGTGGCCAACACACTTGAAGAAGGAGCAAACCTTGTATCTATTTAAAACAGGAAAAAAATAAGGAAACCCTCCACGATTCCCAAATAAGTGCCTAACTTTGCCCCCCCTCCCTTTCCTCTTATTCCCCTTCCACTTTGTTTCATGTGTTTAGATCAGGCATAGGCAAACTTGGCCCTCCAGATGTTTTGGGACTACAACTCCCATCATCCCAGACCACTGGTCCTGTTAGCTAGGGATGATGGGAGTTGTAGTCCAACAACATCTGGAGGGCCGAGTTTGCCTATGCCTGGTTTAGATCATAAGCTTGAGGTCAAGGGCTATCTTCTACTTATTGGTCAAAAGCCAACTGTTTGGGGAGCCTTTTTCTTTGAAAAAGTGGGGTAAAAACTCTTTGAAATAAAAGAAAATACGTACTTTCATATGTGTGCATATTTGCTTTTCCGACCAGGACAAACAACAGCTTCAAAATAGTGCATGGGTAAAGAGATAAACTCCCTACACACACACACACACACACACGCGCGCACACACACACACACACACACACATATTCTGATTTGGATTCTCGCCCCACCCCGCAGCTGCTAAATGCACAAAACTTCAAAGTGATGGAGAAGCATTCACTCATCTTTGTTGTTGGGTCTAGCTTGGCCCTCGGGGTCTGGATCAGACCATCTAAGTCCCTACAGTATAGAGCTTGCAGTTTTGATATTAGAAAACTATCTAATCAGCAGAGAAATGCTGAGAAGGAGAAAAAGACTTTTTAGTCTCTGTATACAAGGTCATCTGTGCTTGATTGCATAGTTAAGGCAGGCTAATTAAAATGGTTTCCTCTCATTATCGCAAGTGAGAGGCCCTCTTAAAACTAGTATCTTGACTATTGAGCAGCCTGGTAATCAATTCCAAAGCATGAGCTCATCAGGATGAATTATTTTTACATTCACAGAATATATTTTGCCTCACAGATCCTTTTGGCTGCACATATTTACATACTATATTCAACCAGAGACACTTAGAAAAGTTATCACTTTAGATTGAATCGTTTCCGCTGGCACTTTAGAAAACTAGTACTTTAGGGGAAGGCAACCCAGAAACGGAACAGCTCAGCAAGAATTTTTATAAAGCACATGACTGGACTAAAGTTAAAAGGTCCCTAACACTTTCCCCCCAACATCCCAAAGAGACTTCCAGAGACTCTTAGTGACCTGGAGAGATGATGGATATATTTGTTTCCTAATCTAGGAAGGTTTAACAGCACTTGCAATTTAGTGACCTGGGGAAAATGCTATTTCAGCCCTGGCAAACATATTATTTCAAAGCCTTTCCAGAAAGTGGACTTAAATGTTCTTTTTAAAACAGAAGAATTGTAGTTCACCCAATACTCAATGAAGAATGTTTTTTTGGTAACAATATTTTGAAAACTTCATGATTCCTGGCAATCAACCATCAGGGCAGGGCCTATTATAATTAAGACAGTGATGAGTTCAGCGCTAGGCCAGCATGCAGACCTTCAACGTTGTTGAACCTGCAATAATGCAACTTAGACTCTGGCAAACATTTTACCTCTAACTACGTTTATTCCTTGAATCGAGATCTATTGGTACTTTATCTTCTTGGAATGGGCCATATGG
This sequence comes from Podarcis vaucheri, assembly GCF_965113315.1. Taxonomy (NCBI): domain Eukaryota; kingdom Metazoa; phylum Chordata; class Lepidosauria; order Squamata; family Lacertidae; genus Podarcis; species Podarcis vaucheri. The sequence continues at coordinate 60,139,866 of NC_138749.1, read as the reverse complement.
AATCTCACAGGGATCCATTTTGTCAGTTTCCTTTTCACTGAGCAGAAATGCACAGACAATTAAAGTACCTATACACTGATAATAATCTCTCTCCCCTCTCCTCTCTCTCTCTCACAGTTCCTTTCATCCCAGATCTTCCAGTTTTATGGATCTTGGAACTGGAAATGTCAAGCAGATTAAAGATGAATTATGACAACTTTTAGATAATGGTAGCTGTGAGAAATGCTTAATCAGTGTGGTCTTTCCTCCCATGCAACTTATCAAAGTTGGGTTCATCTAGATCAGGCATTGGGGAGCCCAGGTCCTTCAGGTCTCTCGGTCTGAATTTTTAGCTCCCTTCAGGGCCACATCCTCTTTTCCCAAGCCGCACTTGTCAATGGTCCTGCACCACACCCTCTTCAAATGTTTTTTCCCCTGGCTGATATGTGTTATGGAACAGTGTGAATGCCCCTTGCTTGCCTGCACAGAAAGGTATGTGTAGAAACCTCTGACTTTTGCATGGCTGGAATGTAGCTGACTGTATGAAGGTTAAAGGTCCATCTTTAACTCCACCTGCTTTAAGCCTCTGGCCCCACCCACTACTGGCATGCAGCCCCCCCCCCCCCAAAAAAAATTAATTGCTCAGGAGGAAATATAGACCTTAAGCTGGAAAATGTTCCTGACTCCTGATCTAGGTTTGATCTGATTCTAGTCATCAGTGGCTAGAAGTTATTTTCAGCTACTATATTGGCTTAGAAAGTTTCATATCTTGATCCCAGAAGTGGTCTTTCATACACTGTCACAGACCCTCCAAGTGTCCTGGTTTGTGATTTGATCCTGGAATGTCCCACTTTTCTTTAGAATGTCCCTATTTTCATTGGAGAAATGTTGGAGGGTATGGAGTCATCTGACCCCTGAGCCATCTGAAGGCAATTCTGTATGGGGAATTTTTTTAAAAAAATAATGTTTAATGTGTTATTATGTTTTTATATGGGACTTGCTGATCGTAAGGTCGGCGGTTCGAATCCGACCCGTCGTTCGGTCCCAGCTCCTGCCCACCTAGCAGTTCAAAAGCACCCCTAAGTGCAAGTAGATAAATAGGTACCACTTTATAGCGGGAAGGTAAACAGTGTTTCCGTGTGCGGCGCTGGTGCTGACTCGCCAGCTGCAGCTTCGTCACGCTGGCCACGTGACCCGGAAGTGTCTTTGGACAGCGCTGGCTCCCGGCCTTTTAAGTGAGATGAGCATGCAACCCTAGAATCGGACACGACTGGCCCATACGGGCAGGGGTACCTTTACCTTTATGTTTTTAAATATGGTGGAAGCTGCCCAGAGTGGATGGGGCAACCCAGTAAGACGTGTGGGGTATAAGTAGTAAAATTATCATTATGGAATGGGACATCCCTATTTTCATCGGAAAAATGTTAGAGGGTATGCTGTCACCTTGTGCCATGGCATTGTCTAGAGTGAGGAATTAACTATTTATTGTCAAAAGTACACTTACAAGTTAGGAAAAGGCATGTCCATCAATCCTATGTCTCTCAGCTACTCCTAGGTGTGCACCCGAACAGGCCCCTTAGCTTATGTATCTCCCCACCTGAGCTGTGCACAAGCAGGTGAAGATTATGCCTGCTCCTCCCTCTTCATTCCTTCCCTGGTCCTGGGAGACAGTGGTCCAGGAGAGGTGGGGGCAGGAGGAGGAGGAGGCATGGAAGCCCTTGACTCTACAATCTGACCTTTCTACCATCTCCTGCACCTGCTCTTCACTCACCAATCCTGCGGCTTCTCCTGCCTCTGACTCTTGTCTCCTGGCTCTCCCAGATCACCAATCTCTTCTTCCAAGTCAGTCTCAGCCCCTCCAAAGTGTCCTGATTTTCCAGGGACAGTTCTGGATTTATAGAAGCCATCCCAGTTTCTGAGTTGATCCTGGAATGTCCCACTTTTCCTTTGCACACCCCTATTTTCATCAAAGAAATGTTGGAGGGCATGGAGCTTTTTGGGCCCTGAGCTAAGGAGAAAGTAACTATGCAATCTTTAGAAGACATCTGAAGGCAGCCCTGTATAGGGAAGTTTTTGAATGTTTAATGTTTTATTGTTTTTATGTATGTTGGAAGCCATCCTGAGTGGCTGGGGCAGCCTAGTCAGAGAGACAGGGTATAAATAATAAAATTGTTTTTAATTGTTGTTGTTGAATAGGATGTCCCTATTTTCACCAGAGAAATGTTGGAGCCTATGCAGTCTCCAACCCTCTTTCTCCTGGTGTTACTCATCAGTATCCAGTCACTGCTCCTCAGTGTCCATCTAGTCCCTGACACCTTGAGACTTACATAATGACTTCTATACAGTTCTGATGTTGACATGTATTTGGGGTCTCCTGTTGATGGAATGGTTACTATGGAAAATGCTTGCTACCTAAGGAGGCACCAAGCCAGAAAGATTCATATGTATGAAACTGTTTATTTGGATATTATTTCCTACATGTTATACCCAAACAAGAACAGAGAAGCAACCTTGATATTTTCCATACACCCTGGAATGCTGATATGACACAGTTAATAGGTTGAGCAGTGAGCCTCAGCATTCTTAATTCACACGTCTGACCCATAACAGGCCATCCTCCCTGAACTCGGTGCTAGCATGCTTGCTACCAAGATGACGGATTGTGCATCGTGCTTCTTGCCTTGTGCAAAAGACCCCACCCAGCATCCGCTCAGAGATGAACTGGTATTTGCTCTTCCCTGGCTCCACATCTGAAAGGTGCAGACAGGAGGCCTTGACATTGCCATCAGAACCTGAAGCAGGCCAGTTGGCAGAGTAAACCATGAAAAGTTGTTTTAGGTCATCCTTTCTGATGCCTCGGGGTGCAGTCCCCAATGTCCCTAATGTGTCTCCAACCCATATTGAACCTGCCAGTTATAATTCAGCCTAAGGCGAATGAAGCCAGTTCTTGAGCCCAGCCAATGTGATAGTGTGGAAGAATCAAAAACAAAATCTCTTATTGTGACTAATTTAGGGTGTGAGCCAATCATTCCTGCTCGGCCCTGTCTGGCTAATCCCACCTCTGCAGAGATGGAAACAACAGTTGGAAGGCGGTACCGCCATCCCTCCCCTAATTGGTCAGGCTGCTGAAACAGTCTAGCCTCTTTCTCATATGCCATTCCTTCTAAGGGATGGAAGTAAAATTGCTCCCGCTGCATGAATTGACTGTAAATTGCAGACTTGGAATCTTTTTCTTCTCTCGCTCTCTCCTGCGCTTTCCCTCTCTCTTCTTTTGCTTCATTATCCTAGGTTTCCCCCTCCTTCTGCTCTGCAATGACTGCACCGCATGCGCCCAGGCGTGCGCGCGCGCGCACACGCACACACACACACACACTGACTTGGTCTCTCTGCTTTTAGCAATAATTTGCACATAATGGAACAGCCAGAGGGGGGTTTGATCAATGACCTCTGTCTCAGAGATGCTGTTCCAAGGGAAACACATCTGCCAACATAAAGTATTGGAGCAATCATAGCTCAGTGAGCGTCGTAATAAGCAACTGTTACACTAGAGCCATCAGTCACGTTCAGTTACAGACCTGAAAGGATACAGCACCTCAGGGAGCAATGTCCTTCTATAAATTTGGGCAGCAATGAAGAATGATTTGCAATCAAGTAATAAAAGGCCTAAAAAAGGTCCACCATGCATACTAACATCCAGTACAGCTGACAAAGGAAATAAAAAACCTTGGCATTGTTTGCTCGTTATGTAAACTACACAGCTGTCCAAGCAATTAAGATATGATTTTGGGAATTCTCTCGTAAAAATTTGCTAACAGAGCTTCCACTTGTGAAAGTGACATTCTTCTTTATCAGTAAAGTGCATTTCATTACGGTAATGCAATTTCATCTAGCTTAATAGTAGGAACTGCTTTAACCTTATGGCGAGAGTACATAAACATCATAAAATTAATGTCACCCCCATGCATTGTGGGAATAAATCTGCACCGTTTGACAGCAGTGATCAAGGGATGAAGAATCTGAACTGCACCTCCCACTTTGATATTTCAGAGATTGGGTCAAAATCAGCTATGTGAGCATGTTGGCTTCCTAGTGGACTCACAGTTAAGATGTTAAAGGCAACAACAGCACAATTCAATTTTCCAACGTCATAGCCAATGGAAATATCTCTCCATTTTAAGCTGCGCTGGAAGTTAAGCATCAGACCAAAGAAATCTCCAAGGACGAATGAAGAAAGTGATGCAAACCCTTCCTGGTAGATGCTATTTTTATCTTGTGGATCATACAGAATCACTGGGCATTTTCATAAATGCAATTTAAAACTTTGTTAGCTGAACTGAAGAAAGCCCAAGTTGTTGCTTGCTCCATCATAGTAGTCTATGAATATTCACTAGGATTAAACTAAGTACGTAAGAAATGCCTGGTGGATTGGGTCAATAGCCCATCTAGTCCAGCATCCTGTTCTCAGGGGCCACCCAGATGCCTTTGGGAAACCCACAAGCTGACTACAGCCCTCTCACTTCCTGCGGTTGCCAGCAACTGGTACCCAGAAATGTTACTGCCTCCAGCTGTGGAGATAGGACAACTGGAGGGGATTATTCAATTAGGCATTTACACTAGGTGGAACATTGGCAAACTGGCAGGACCAGGGCGAGGAAACTGTGGCACTCCAGAGGCTGCTGGACTACAAATCCTATCCTCCTTTAGCACTGGCCATGCTGGCTGGGAATGATGGAAGTTGGAGGGCCACAGTTTACGCAGCCCTGTAGTACAATACCCTTACCCACTACAGCCACAATGGTGGCCTACAACCTCAATCATCTTGAATTAGATTATTTATACCGCCCACCTTTTATCAAGAGTTGGTTTCATTTCTTAAAACGTACACACTACTTGAGTGCAAAAACATCAAAGCTGTTTACAAAAAAAGTTCCCAGTTGCAGGGATGATTCTAAGTGAACCGCCACCTTCTCAAAGTCCCCTGTGCATTTGCCCTTAATGTCTGAAGACGAATTTTTGCCTTCTGGAAAAGTCAGCCTCAGTACCGCTGGTTCATCTTCTTGAACTTCTCATAGTGATCGTCGTCGGTTGCCTTCTCATCTGGGGGGCATTTGCAATTTGGTGGGAACCTCTCAGGTTCTGGTTTCTCAGTGTCTCCCACCCTGAGGCTTTGGGCTCTTCTTTGTTTCTCCGTACTCGTGCATTCAGCTGTTCGTGATAAAATCTGTTGTGCTGGACGTAGCTGACGGCCATGTTCATTGGGACAAAGGAGGTTCTCCTGTCTTTCTTTTTGTTCTCCTGCTCAGCCAGCAATCGCGCGTTGGCCTCCTCGGTAGAAATGAAGTTTTTGATCGTAGCTTCAATTCCGAGGTCCACCTCTGTGATGCCGCTCAGCATCTCCTCAGTCTTCTTAGCTGAAGAGACCCGAATGTTCTCAGGCAGCTCATACAGACAGTCCTCTGGGTTCTTCTGCTTCACTTTCTGTTCCTCGTTTTCCACAATTCCCTTCCTTCTCTTCAGCTCGGTTTCAATGTACTTAATCATATCAGCATCTTCATCCCTCCTGTTGGTCTCTGCAGCAAAAGAAGTCCCGAAGTTGAGGTCCTCTTCTTCACTGATCCTGGCCTTGCCCCGTTCTTTCAGTTTCTTCATGTCCACCTTTCCACTGGTCTTTATTTTAAAGGGATCATCCACCAAAGTCGTTTCTTCTTGTAGTTTCTCCCCCATGAGCAGAGCAGCAGCACTCACTCCATTTGGCCTCCTCCTTAGACTCTGCACTTCTTTTGCTTCCTCTCGTTTTAGCCAGACCTCCTCGGTGACCTGCGCATCCTCCTCCTCATCATCATCCTCAGAGTCCACCTTCCTCCAACGTAAAGCCTTTACCGCAGGCATGTCCCAGACTGCGTTGGCAGCGGACCCTTTTTTCCCCATCGCTTGCGGGAGGAACAATAGAAGCAGAATAAAATTCCTTCCCCTGTTAGACAAAAGAGCAACAAAAGATTACCACCACTAGTCCACTAATAATATATTGTTTGCCATTCCCCAATTTTCTGGTGATTGCCCAAATGGGAAGATTTAGAAATTTAAGATTCAATCTGAAATTGGCCCAATTAACATTGTTAACTTATAGCAAACTATAGGTGATATTAAGCACATGACTGATACATGCATGCATGCTTTTTCTTGATTAAATAGCAGCCAGTGGCAGCTTCTCTCCCAGGGCAAATCCAGCCAGAGGGCCTGAGGCACAATGGGACCATGGCAGGAGTTAAGGATAAACACATCCTTTCTTCAATGCCCTAGTCTTGGTCCAGGTTGAGGTGGCGGCGGCTAGGAAAGGCTGTGCTTTAGTATAGAAAGAACAAGCATGCTAGGGCCAGTTGCTGGAATAACATCACAACCCTTTTCTGGCAGTTTTGTGCATGTTAGCAAGTATTGTGGTGGTTCAATGTTTGCCCAGACTGTGACACAATGAGACCAAAAATATGGGTTGAGCTAGGCTGTGCTTTGCCATGGTCAGTCAAAGTACATGCATATCCATGCGAAGTGTCAACTCCTGTTGACTTCGTCCAGGTAAAACCAAATGGGATGTGAAATGGGATTCTTACTAAGGAACTGAGAGAGGAGCCCCTGTATTTTCAGTTTCTTCACCGCATGGTGGTCATGATGAGGGCTGTCCGAAAACATTTTGCTAACCGATATACGGAACCCCTTGTGTGTCCCCCAGAAGCCAGCTGGACTGGAAGGTAAGGTTTATTTCAATAGTGGCAATGGGCTTCCCCAACAGCACTGGGGGTCAGCAGGCTAGTCTAGTGGGTAGAGACGGCTGTGTAGCACACAGAGCTCTACCCTCCACCAGTGGGGAACAGCTAAGGGGCTCCGGATAAATGGAAGGGCAATGTCATCATCCCCCCCATACACACCAGCATCTATTTTCTGATGTGGCTGCCTCACTCTGTCCAAGTGTCAGTGCTGCCGCCGGTGATTGCTAAATGCAACCAGTCACATGCAAATATGGCTGCTGTGTGCTGAAATTAATGGTCATCTCAGAGTACGGTGATATCAGGGGGAAAATGGGGGGGTAGAGATGTTGCCGCCACACTATGAGATTGAAAGAAGCCATGGTGTCCTTCCGTGATGTCTGAATCTTCCCTGGTCATCTGGTTTTCACAGCAGAATTAAAATTGTGGGGCCTTTATTTTGAAGCAAGCCCTTCTGCATTCTGTGACTTATGGCCTCTTGTGACCAAAGAAAGCTGTGCTTTTGAGTTCACCTCTAAGAGAAATTTCTGCCATTTGCTTTCAGTCATAGCACACTGTCAAAGCTATCAGCATCAACCAGTTATACAAGGTATCAGTCTGCCTCTTCTCCAATAAATCTACACAAAACATTTTTCTGTCATTAGAAGAAGAAATGAAGGACCACTTAATGTTTCGGGCTGACAAGATAGTGCCAGGAATTTTCCCAAAGGGTTTGACAATGCTCTGTTAAGTGTCATCTTAAAATTCACTGAGGAAATATTGTGCAATTTCCAATTCTCCACAGTAACATTTTCTTTATGCATTTTTCACAACTACTTTCCCAATGCATAAAAAAGATAAGTGTCCAAAATTACTCAATTTAAAGTCTTTACGCAGGTAGAAAACTGTCCTCAATAAATGTCCTATCCTGTTTATTGTTTTATTAAAAATGGAGGAAAGACGACTGTAAGAGTGGGTGGATACGAGAGAGAATTTCCCAAAATGGTTGGGCATTCCAGCTGGGAAGGCAGAGCCTTGGCAGTGGCAACCCCTTTACAGGGGTACCTCTGGTTACGAACTTAATTCATTCCGGAGGTCCGTTCTTAGGCTGAAACTGTTCTTATCCTGAGGCGTACTTTCGCTAATGGGGCCTCTCACTGCACGCGCACCTCTGGCACGCGATTTCCATTCAAATCCTGGGGCAAAGTTCACAACCAGGAGCAGCTACTTCCGGGTTAGCGGAGCTCGTAACCTGAAGCATTTGTAACCAGAAGCGTTCGTAACCAGAGGTACCACTGTATAGTGTTTTGAGGGAGTGATACAAGTGTTCCCTTTTCTCCCCCTTTCCCCTTGAGTGGGGTTGGCAGGAGAGCATTCAGCTATAGGTGCCTGGGATACATCTCTCAGAGCATCAACAGAGCATTCCAGATCACACCAGGTCTTATTTGCAGGAGGAAAAACTTGCTTTCCCCGGAACAAAACGTTGCTGAGTTCCCTGACAATCCCATTTCTCACAGCATCAGCACAGTCTCTAGGCCAGGGATCAGTAAACTTTTTCAGCAGGGGGCCGGTCCACTGTCCCTCAGACCTTGTTGGGGGCCGGACTATATTTTGGAGGGGAGGAAATCAACAAATTCCTATGCCCACAAATAATCCAGAGAGGCATTTTAAATAAAAGCATACATTCTACTCGTGTAAAAACACGCTGATTCCTGGCCCGTCCGTGGGCCGGATCTGGCCCCCAGGCCTTAGGTTGCCTACCCATGCTTTAGGCAAATAGATCTGAACCCTAACCCTGGCAACGACTTACTCATCCCAACTAGGCACCAGGTACTACACATTATGAGTAGATGAAACCAGTAGGTTTATTGTACCAGAAAACTTTTGTGCATTCCTGCTTGCATACTGCAAATTACAATTGTTAATACATATTACTGTTTATATTTATGCTGTTTAAAAAAACCTCAAAGTGACTTGCAAAACAAATCTTACTGCAAAGACATGATGATCATCCAGCACAAACATCAAGCACAAACACCATGGGCTAGATCCAAAGATGGTCTTTGATGATGGGACTGCAGTCCAGTAGAGGCTCCTGCTGGAGGAAAAAAGTGGATCCAACTTTTCCACCATCTTCCTGCAGATTTCAACCCCACTTCCTGCACTCTTCTAGGTGGTTTACCAACACAGGAGCTGCAACAGAAAGTAAAATCAGCAAGTGCCATTTCCTCCCACTTCCTCCAGCTGGGATGTCCTATGACAGGCATAGGCAAACTCGGCCCTCCAGATGGTTTGAGACTACAATTCCCATCATCCCTGACCACTGGTCCTCTTAGCTAGGGATGATGGGAATTGTAGTCCCAAAACATCTGGAGGGCCAAATTTGCCTATGCCTGTCTTATGAGCTAACTCCACTCATGGGAACTCTAGATCCAAGCCCATGAAAGTGTAGGATTCTTCAAGCCTTATCAGAGGAAACTGGCCACTCTCCAGGCACTCGGCTTGAGCTCCTTGTTGACCTCCCCGTCTGCATCACCCAGCAGGATACAGGCTAGGTCACTATCGGCGATCCTCCTCAAACGTGAGAAGAACACACCACTCTTCTCTCCTCCCTGCCTCCCCCAGGGAGGGGAAAGAGACAGACAGAAATGTATTTACATAGCTTTATTTTTGTCTTTCCAGCAGTACAGAGAAACACGTCTGCTCTCCCCAGACACCAACAGCAGAGAGAGAAACTCCACCTCCTGTACTTCCTGTACAGGTCAAATGACACTCTGAGCTAACATCCGGTGCTCAGCAGAGTGAATAGACTGCCCCTTTGTTCCCACGGTACAGTCCCCAACAATCACATCCTGTTTAGTTTTCCAGCCAGCTGCAGCTCGCTGCTGCATTGGTCCTTTTCCGTAACAGAAAGGCATTAGTTTAAGGATTTGGGGTGGGGGCAGGTTCCACATAGGATTTGGGGTCATTTAACCTTAGACAATCAGGAGGCAGATGAGTGTGAAGAAATGCAGCAGAAGAAATGTAGCACCTGCCCAAATGGCCAATGTAAGTAAGCCAAGCCACAGGCCAACTTATTTCCAACTGTCTATAATATAACTAAAGCACGGTATCCCCCTTCTTTATAATAGTGATGCTCAGAAACAGTGTACTATCACCCGAGCCCCTGTTTTTTGGGCTACCTATGCCAAATCACATCTTTACATTCTGCATTAAACCAGAATAATACGATCATTTCCAGGACCATTCAATGACTTTTTTTTCTTCTTCCTAGGATGGAAAAGCAAATGGTCACCACACCCCATTTCAGCCTAGGAATGCAAAGTTATTTTGGTACCTGGGGCACAAAAGAAGTATAATAATAATAATAATAATAATAATAATAATAATAATAATAATAATAATAAATTGCTGCACTTTCCTGACAGCTGCCTGAGGTGTCCAACTCACACTGCCTACTGGAAGGACTGATCCTACCAGAACAGTTCATATACAAAATTATGAATAGATATTGGAATCTCCAATTCACCCAACAGCGGCAAGAGTCTTGATAGCACAAGGATGGAAGAATGAGGAAATCCCAACGAAAGAACAGTGGCAAGAAAAACTGATGAGTTATGCAAAGTTGGCTAAATTGACATATAAATTGCGAGACAAGGACAACTGTGACTTTAAGGAAGAATGGGAGCTTTTTGCAAATTATCTAAAAAGACAACAAAATGAACTGGACTCCTTGGCAGGTTTTGAATAAACATACACAAATTTATTGGTTGGTAACATGTTAGATAGATAATGTAAGGATATGTACAATTTTATAACATGCAGAGAGTAATATGTGCTGAGAAATCAGAGGGAGGAGGTGAGGGAAGTCCGTGGGGGGGGATGGAAGAGGGGAATTAATGCAAGTGATTATATGGTTTGATAATTTGTTATGTTGAAACTGCTAATAAAAATATTTTAAATATAAATAAATCTCCAACTCACCTATTTGAACGTCTGTGGTTTTTAAATCCACACTTTTATCATTCTACTTGGAAGTACCAGAAGGTTAATAGATAGCCTAGTTAAAACAAAAGCAAAAGCAAAGGCCATGTGCTTTGTTTTAAAAAAGGCTTTGTGGTTGAGTTTCCTCAGACTTCCTCAACTAGTTTCTTTCTGGAAACACTTGTGATGAAAAACCTTAATTGTTTTCCTTGCCATACCTCAGAAGGTCACACACGGGCAAGAAGCAGGGACATGCCCCGGATTTCTATCAACTCCAGCGTTTGAGTGCTGAAGAGAACCCCAGGTTGTTGCTTTCAACTCTCTAATGGAGCCACAGAAGGGAGGAGGCAGGGGGGGGGAAACAATTAATACATCAGAACTCTCTGCCAGGCTTTTATGGCATTACAGGCTTTTTCCGCTATAAAGGAACATATTGAATCTTTAGAGCACAGCCCATTCTTCACTGTTTCAGTTGTCTCCTTTTGTTTACGTGTCCCTGCCATCCTTCTTTGTGAATTGAATGCTAAACTATCTCTAGGGAGATGTTAGATTGCTTACAGAATGCCTCAGCAGATGGTGGTTCCTGTTGCAACAGAAGGCTGTGATTACACCTGAACTCTGCAAGAACTCGAAACTTAAACAGAAAAACAAGATAAATGAGGAATCCTTAAAGTTCTCTTTCCTCTCCACGGCGTCTGCAGCAGGGGAGAAAAATAATCCACAGGGTTTATAATAATAATTTTGAAAAGGGACAAGATCCCATCCTTCAGAGTTTGTTCATTACATTACAGGGCTCTCATTATAGAATTGTATTAGTGGCGCATTTCACCATTGGACCTTCTGTTATCAGCAATGTTGGGTAGCTCTTCATCAAGACAGTGAAAGGGACTCTCTCGGGAGGTGGTGGTCTCCCCTTCCTTGGAGATTTTTAAGCAGAGGTTGGGTGGCCATCTGTCAGGGATGCTTTAGCTGAGATTCCTGCATTCTAGGGGATTGGACTAGATTACCCTCAGGATCCCTTCCAATTGTACGATTCTACAATTCTATTTATTCAAGATCCGTGAGTATTTACTGCACAGAATGATTCTACCCAGTGGCGTAGTGTGGGTTGTCCGCACCCGGGGCAAGGCAAGTAATTTGCGCCCCCTAACCCGTGGATTTGCCCCCCCTGCACCCCCCACGCTACGCCACTGATTCTACCACCTCCAAATAAATGTTTTCTGGCTCTGTATGTTCTGGTTTTGTCAAGCACACTTCATCTGACACTACAGACACAAAAACATTCCTAGGGCCTTAAATCTCCCCAAATAGACATTAGAAATCTCACTGGAGTAGTAAAAACACACACAAAAACCTGTTAGTGTAATTTTTTTGGTTAAGATTGAATGGAGGTTAAAGTGCAACAACATTCTTTATTGTTTATGAATTTCATCATTCATAAACAATAATAGGAAAGACAAATTAAACTTCCTGTCCCCCAAATACTTCTCTGTGTTCCTTTAAAGCATCTCTTGGGAACTGTATCCTGTAACAACAAAATTCCTGGACACTTTCGCCATTTGGGGAGGCATAAATCAAAGGCACAGACGCGCCCTCCCTATTCATACGTCAGCTGGCAGCGGATGTTTTATTGTACAGCCCAAGAGGACTGAAAATAGGTAGATCCAATATGGATTTAACATTTCTTGCACTTTGCAGTAACTAGATCTATAAATTAAGAGGGGGGAAAGTGCAAGACAAAGCACTATAGCTGAACACACTCCATTACTCAACTTTGGTAGAAGCACTGAGCTCAGGTTGTTCTCAGCCTATCAAAAAGGAGCCTGTATTTGAAAAGAGAATTGTCCAGGATGACATCATGTGGCTGGTCCAGAAACAAGAGGAAACATCTTTTCCCCTCTAGCTCTTAACACAATTGCATAGCAAAGAGTTATGGGCAAAGCATTACATCCGCTGGAACGTTTGTTGCTTCCCATGGCAAAAGTACATGAAAAACAAGACTAATAAATGACACAGGGATAGAACTTCCGGAACTTCTTTAAAACAGATTATTATTATTATTTTCTTTGTCCATGTAGCCCCTTAAACCCATGTTGCTGTAGTTAAAAGTGCGGGATGCAAAACTGCAGTCAAGTACAACATTCCTGCTGTGGACATGTTAGGGGATGTTTTGTTCCACTCAGGAGGAGACTTCCTGTTTCCTCCTAAGCTAGGACAGACTTCCACTACATGTGACTTGAAGAGGGGGTGGTCTCTTGTACTAGCATGGAGGAGCAAATGGACTCCATGTTCTGATTAGTGTGTCTTCTCCATTTTGTATGTTGCTGTGTGTTTGGAGAAGTGACTGCTTAGTCACAGTCACTTGGGACTAACTTCTTTATGGAATAATAGTAGTTGTTGTGGAATAGTACTAGTTGGGGACGCGGGTGGCGCTGTGGGTTAAACCACAGAGCCTAGGACTTGCCAATCAGAAGGTTGACAGTTCGAATCCCTGCAACGGGGTGAGCTCCTTTTGCTCAGTCCCTGCTCCTGCCAACCTAGCAGTTCAAAAGCACGTCAAAGTGCAAGTAGATAAATAGGTACCGCTCTGGCGGGAAAGTAAACGGCGTTTCCATGCACTGCTCTGGTTCATCGGAAGCAGTTTAGTCATGCTGGCCACATGACCCGGAAGCTGTTTGCCGGCTCCCTCAGCCAGTAAAGCGAGATGAACGCCACAACCCCAGAGTCGGCCACGACTGGACCTAATGGTCAGGGGTCCCTTTACCTTTACTATTTGCTATGTAACCTAAGCCTGCCTTCAGGTATACTGTATGTCTGTGAACCTGAATGAATCTGTCAGGGTAAAGGTACCCCTGCCTGTACGGGCCAGTCGTGTCTGACTCTAGGGTTGCGGGCTCATCTCGCTTAAGAGGCTGGGAGCCGGCGCCGTCTGAAGACACTTCCGGGTCACGTGGCCAGCATGACAAAGCTGCAGCTGGCGAACCAGCACCAGCGCCGCACACAGAAACGCCGTTTACCTTCCCACTAGAAAGCGGTACCTATTTATCTACTTGCACTTAGGGGTGCCTTCGAACTGCTAGGTGGGCAGGAGCTGGGACCGAAAGACGGGAGCTCACCCCGCCGCGGGGATTTGAACCGCCGACCTTACGATCAGCAAGTCCTAGGCACTGAGGTTTTACCCACAGCGCCACCTGCGTCCCAAACTACTTTTATATTAATGTTAATACTTTTATATTAATGTTAATAAGATTCTTGTGTTTTTAAGAGGGATTAGAAATGATTTTACCAGGAAGGAATCTTTAATAGTAAGACTCAGATGAGTCAGCAACAAGCTGCTCGCTGCATAATTTAAAAAGGGGGATATTTGGAACTGCTAGAATATGGAACTTGCTAGCACAAGTTAGGAAGGATATCATTAAATAATACAGTGGTACCTCAGGTTACATACGCTTCAGGTTACATACACTTCAGTTTACAAACTCCAATAACCTAGAAATATTACCTCGGGTTAAGAACTTTGTTTCAGGATAAGAACAGAAATCGTGCTCCAGCGGCAGCAGAAGGCCCCATTAGCTAAAGTGGTGCTTCAGGTTAAGAACAGTTTCAGGTTAAGAACGAACCTCCAGAACGAATTAAGTACTTAACCTGAGGTACCACTGTATATCCTCTCCTGCCTCCCTAATCATCCCCACAAAAAGAGGGTTTTAAAGTGGCAAATTCATGAAGGATAAGACTATCTCTAGCTACTAAACACTGCTGTCAGAGGCGGTGCTGGAAACCCTGGAGGGAAGAGGGCTGTTGCTGTTGAGAAGGATGCTGGACGTGATGGGCTACTGGCCTGATCTAAGAAACTTTTCTTATATTCTTAGAGTATCTGTGCTAATTTTTGTTTAAATATTGAGCCAAATCTTATGACTTTATGCACAGAATCTTAGCATGAACACACTTTTTTTGTAGTACTTGAAGTACTGTGCAAACAAGCATATTTCAAATATTACTTACATCAAAGCTGTACATATTTTGTTCTTATTTGCTTTAGATAATAACGCATTTTAGGATTTTGAAAGGAAGAAAAAGCACAAGCAACACCAGACCACCTTTCAAGATATAAGGTATTATTCCGGGAATCCTTGTCTTAAGTTCTTTCGTCTGATACCTGCAAACAGCAACTGCATACAACAACTATTCTTTGCAAAGGCATATGTGGAACATTACAAAGAACAAGTTCATTTTCTGCAAGCGCTGCTTCTTAAGGTTGTCGCGTCTGTCACTTGTATTCATAAAGACATACGTGGAACACAAAAAAAGCTTCTATTTGGACATTACGTATATAAGAACTGATCTATGCAGCAGAGAGCATTGTTGGCTGCCCACTCTCCACCTTAGAGCAGATTTATGCCACAAGGTGCCATAGGAAGGCATTGGACATAGTAAAAGACCCATCGCATCCTGGTCACTGTCTCTTCGAGCTCTTGCCGTCGGGACGGAGATACAGGACGATGAAGACAAGAACGAGCCGTCTTAAGAACAGCTTCTTCTCCAGAGCGATCTCGGCCCTGAATGGGAAGCCCGGACTTTGAAAGTCATCTAATCTCCCTTGCTGTATTATACTGTATTGTTTAATTAGTGTTTTTATGGAGCAGTCAAGTAATTTCGTTGTCCCCGAAGGGGGCAATGAGAATCAAGATATTATTATTATATTATTGTTATTATTATCTATTTGTATTTCCTGTTCAAAAGGTTGGTCTTTAATTGCTTCTACTTAATTTGATAATGTGAAAAGAGGTATGTTTATAGGATGTATAAAGAATTCATATAGTTAAACACAGCCAGTTACACTGTGGGTGTTATTGTTAGTTGGATTTACGTAACTAAAGGTTTGATAGGGTTGTGCATGAGTTCTTCTGGCATATATTATGGCAAGAATACTTTTGCATGCTGTTGAGGGCCCATAGTTTGTGTGTAACTTTCTCATTTGCTAATATGCAATGAGAGTTACTTTTCCGTTTCTGGAGCTATCTGAAAAGAAGAACATGCAAGAACGCATGAAGAGCTCGCTGGATTAGGCCAATGGCACATATAATTCAGCATCCTATTCTCACAGCAACCAACCAGATGCCAGTAGAAAACCTGTAAGCAGGACCCTAAGCACAAGCTTGATGCCATTAGGAGCATTTTTCCATGAGCACGCATGGCTTGTGGGTAAGACACATCCAACATGCTCTGCTGGTGGCTTACAAATGGGCCAAGACATGGAAAAACCAAGCAATCATGCTGTTTTGCTTCTGAGGATGCAATGACCAGCCCTTGTTCTCTTAAGATGGTTGCCTGCATCTCAATTTGTATATTTATAAGTAGCCAAAGAAATTTCATTTGTCTCCAGCGCACTCTACCTCCCTCCCTACCCACAAGAAAATAGACTGTGCACTGTACTTACAGCTCAGGCAAAGGGCAGGTTCTGCCCACAAAGCCATTTATCCACTCTGTTGCAGAGTGATCAATCTGCAAAGACCTACAACTACAACTCTGCTGTGAAATAACTGCTTGCATCAGGATGATAAGGAGTATAATTTTAAAATTTATGTCTCATTCTATTCATAGGAGGGACACGAGCGACGCTGTGGGTTAAAGCACAGAGCCTAGGCTTTGCTGATCATAAGGTTGGTGGTTTGAATCCCCACGATGGGGTAAGCTCCCGTTGCTCGGTCCCAGCCTAGCAGTCCCAGCCTAGCAGTTTGAAAACACGTCAAAGTGCAAGTAGATAAATAGGTACCACTCCAGCGGAAAGGTAAATGGCGTTTCTGTGCACTGCTCTGGTTCACCAGAAGTGGCTTAGTCATGCTGGCCACATAACCCGGAAGCTGTACGCCGGCTCCCTCAGCCAATAAAGTGAGGTGAGTGCTGCAACCCCAGAGTTGTCTGCGACTGGACCTAATGGTCAGGGGTCCCTTTACCTTTTATTCTGTTCATACAGCAACCAGAGTAGATTAATCACAAAAGAGAACTACCATCATGGTGCTAAGTCTATTGTCACATCAGCACAAGGATATACGCTTGTACCACAGAACATTGTCCCCTCATGTACTCCCTAAATCTGTTTTTTTTTTTAATAATATTTTTAATTGCTTTTTTTCCAGGTACAAGTGTATAGTCAGATATACATCAAAAGCATTTTTACAGAAAGAAAAAAGAAGATTAAAGAAAGAAATTTTCTAATTTTTCTGTCCCAATTTTCAAAACCCATCGGACTTCCCCACATCCTCCTAACCCTGCATTCTTTACAATAAACATAACAGCAAATTGTTACCTTGTTTCATGTGTTTTTTTTGTATCTTCCACTAACCATATTTTCAGTTTAGAGTACCTATTATTAGATCGTTTTAATATCATATACTAGGTCCAAAATTACTCTAAACTTTAATACTTTCATGGTTTTACCCTAATTTCCCTCAAACATTTTTACTGAAGCTAATTTTTCTCCAAAGCTTAGCAAATTCTCAACATTCATATAACTTATAATATTTTTGTAAATAGTCCTTAAATTTTATCCACTCCTCTTCTGTTGTCTCTTCTCCCCGATCACGGATTCTGCCAGTCATTTCCGCCAACTCCATGTAATCCATCAGTTGTGTATGCCATTCTTCCAGCGTGGGTAAATCTTGTGTCTTCCAGTGTTTGGCAATCAAATTTGCAAAGTAAATTCCTTCTTCTTTTAAAAACCCCCTCTCCACACTTCAGTTTTAGAAGTCTTTGCTTAAAACTTTAAGCAGAGCCGGAAGACGGACTTCCTTTTAACATCTCCCGCTTTCAGCCAAATTTTTTCAATTTAATGTTCAAAATCTTGAGTTTCTTACTCACGAGTTGTTGTTTGCAGCCAAATTCAAAGAAGAAAGGTCAGCGCTCATCGGCAGCAGCTGCGCGGCTTCACTTCCGCGGAAAGAGCGATGAACCCACAGCACCGCTACCCCTTTCACGTTCCGAAGCCCCTTACGGGGTCTCTTCTGTGTTTCCGAGGTCGCTCCTGGTGCCCGCCGAGTCCCACGTCCACGGGCTCACTCTACCCGTGGTTTTTCTTAACGGGTCTCCGCTCTGCCGCAGCGGACGACCCTTTTCCGCGGAGCCCCTCTTCACAGCGCGAAGAGGACCGCCATTGCCGTTTCGCGCCGCCTCCGGAAGTCTGTACTCCCTAAATCTGTTCCAGGGGCTCCCCTGACCCTTTGGAGCAGATTTGAGGAGGGGGCAGAGAAAGGGAGGTTCCATTACATACATGGAAATTCTTGTGCAAATGGGAGAAAATAGTTGAAGTCTGCCCTAATTTTTTGTATTGCAAAAAAATGCAAACAATTACCGTATTTTTCGCTCTATAACACGCAGATTTTTTCTCCTAAAAAGGAAGGGGAAATGTCTGTGCGTGTTATGCAGCGAATGTGTGGTCCCTGGAGCCGAAAAATAAGGCAAAAATCAAACCGCGCTTCAGGGAGAAGGGAGCTCCGTGAGACAGGAAGTTGCTGCTTTCCTGCATTCTGCCTCAGGGTCTTACTGCCCACCCTCCTCTGTTTCGTTACTGTGTTTGCTCAAACGGAACAAAGAGCAGGGAAAGCCCCTCCCCTCCAGGCAAGCAGAGGGGAAAAGCAGACTGTCGCTCCTTCCTCTCTGTGCTCCGCTCCTTCCTCTCTGTGCTCCGGTGCTGCTGAAAACATGCAGGTGGGAGAGAGAGAGAGAGAGAGAGAGAGAGAGAGAGCTGGCTGGCTTGGGTGGGTGCGTGGGGGAAACTTTTGCCTTCCTTTCCTCCCTCCCGTTATACCCCACTCCTGCATTCTTAGCCCTTCTGTGTTTTTCCTTCCCTCCCCACTTAAAATGTGGTTAAAAAGCATGGATCCACATGGATCCTAAGGATTTTTGCACTGGGTCACCCCAAATTCACCATCAGAGCACATAGCATGTCCATGGCTACAGCCTGCCCCCCAAAAATCATGCACCCACTGTTGCCTGGGGCTGCAATGGTGCAAAAATGTGGTTAAAAAGCATGGATCCACATGGATCTTTGCATTGGGTCACCCCCAAATTCACCACCAGAGAACATAGCATGTCCATGGCTGCAGCCTGCCCCCCCAAATCATGCACCCACTGTTGCCTGGGGCTGCAACGGTGCAAAAATGTGGTTAAAAAGCATGGATCCTCAGGATCTTTGCATTGGGTCACCCCCAAATTCACCACCAGAGAACATAGCATGTCCATGGCTACAGCCTGCCCCCCCCCCAAATCACGCACCCACTGTTGTCTGGGGCTGCAATGGTGCAAAAACGTGGTTACAAAGCATGGATCCACATGGATCCTCAGGATCTTTGCATTGGGTCAGCCCAAATTCACCATCAGATCACATGTCTGTGGCCACAGCATGAAGCACAAAAATGATACATCCACTGTTTCGTTCAGAATATTTTTTCCCTTGTTTTCCTCCTCTAAAAACGATGTGCGTGTTATGGTCAGGTGCGTGTTATAGAGCGAAAAATACGGTAAGAGCACCAGTCACTTAGAAGTCAAATAAAAAACAGCAGCAGAGTGAAACTTTAAAAGCCGGGCCAGCCCTACTATTAGAAAGAATGAGGCAGTCGCCTCAGGTGGGAGATCCTGAGGGTGAGCAACAGCTATGAGCTGTTTGAGAACAGAGCTGTGTGCTTTACTGCCTACCCTGCTGCCCAGAAGATGCTGTTCTGTCAGCAGTGCTGAAATAAGGTTTAGCTACCAGTCGAGTTGGCTCTGAAACACGGAGTCAAGAGGGTGTCATCTTGGCCTTCGTCAATGGAAGCAAAACTTCTTGGGCTGGCCCTGATGAAGAGCCTGAGGAAATAAAAGCATTCTCCATTTATTTCTAACAGATAGTAAAGAGCAAGGCTGATGAATCTCCACAGGGAGAGTATACCAGAACTTCAGTGCCTTCAGCAAAAACGCTTGGCAAATATTTCACTGCAGATTTCAGGATTGGAAAGGAACAAAGTAGCTTTCAAGTGTTCAGATTCAAAATGACCTCAATGGATCAAGAAAGGAATTATATCTTGTTTTTAACTCCACATTTTAGGATATGTGAAAGAAGATTTTATTTTTTAAAAAATACAGGAATCTATCTTAGGATATGATGTTGCGTTAGTAGAAGCAATGTAACCTGATCCTGTTATAATAAATATATCTTACATTTAGTGCCATCAGTACACTGTGGCACACTACACAATAGTGCCTCACCCAGTCACACAGCATGTCCACCTTTAAAGGACTAGTTGCAGAAAACAGAAAATGCTGGATTTCAGGACATTGGTAGAACAGCTGGACATGGCACAAATTAACCAGAAGAACCACGGGACATTCCTCCTGGAAGTCTGCATTTTCAAGCAGGAAGAGAAAGATTGTAAAACAGTTGTCATGTGTGGCAACACATAACAACTCATGTTAAATCTGAGAACAGACAGAAAAGCAGAGCTGCAAAAGTAAAAATGCAGCCATGAAGCTGTGTGTAAATAAAGATATGGCTTAGTACCATCACATCCATTTTTCTGCTTAACCCCATAGACTAGGGGTCAGCAACCTTCAGCCTTAGAGCCATATGCAGCCCTTGGTCTAATTAGATGCAGCTGGCAAGGAGGGGGGAAAGAGGGATGGCACAGAAGGGAGAGGGAGGGGAGTGCCAGAAAGAGAAAAAAGGGTGACAGCCAGGAGAGAGAAGGGGGTGGTCCCTTTTGGTCTGAGCACCACCCATTTTGGGAGTCTAACACCCCCCCCCCCACTTTTGACTCCAGCCCTGCCTACTTTTGATTCCAATCCCAGTATTCAGCCTCCAAGGTACTGCAGCATTCAACTTTTTCCTTTTTTTTAAGGCTGCCCACCCCTGATATAAGCAATGCAGGTTTCAAATTCAGAATTGCCTGGCCTCATTAAAACTGTAGCAATATATTTCATTGGGGATGGATTTCAATCTAGCCCAAGTAAATTTATTTTTGTGTATTCAAGAGAGGGTTGCATTCAAGCAGCAATTTGGTTTTCTCCCACTAAGTTAAAAATAATAATAATGGAAACTGTTAATTACGGAAACAGAAGAGATTTGAGAAGAAGACAGAAAAAAGCTCTCCACCATGGAGCCTGCTAATAGCTCCTTTAGTGACACCTAGTGCAGTCAGTGGAGATGAGGCACTATTAAACGCTGTAGCTGAGACACACTGCCTTGTTAATGTTACTTTGATTTCCAATAAAATGAGCTAACTCAATAGTGCTGAAAGGCAACCATTTCTTTTAGGCTCCAATTTGCATGCATATTCTAATTCACATTTGAATCTTTGAAAGAAAAAAAGGCAGCTAAGCTTATGGACCATACTGTCTGCTCAGTTCGTCACTTAACTGTTAGAACCACTGGGTCATTAATATCAATAATGAGAGAGAACTGCAATTAGGATCCAAATGAAATATGCCATGCCTCAGTTGATTTATTAGAATGTTTGTCAGTACAAAATGCCGTGGCACAGTAGACAAGGCTGCTGTGATTGGACTGCTGCCTTCTCCCTAAATAGGAATCAAGAAAAATATTCACAGGGGCGATCATTCCATTACTGAGTGGGAATTCAGAATATAAAGCTGAACTTTCTTTTTTTAAAAAAGCAGCAGTGCCTTGCTAACTCATATTAATGTTGGGAGGCGTATTACCAATTATTGAGTGTTGTCAATTAGCGAGTAATTATTTTCTTGCTGCTGATCTGACCCTTTCACTCTTTCCATTGAACACCTCCCATTGGCTCCTCTTTGCACGGTTAATCAAATCTGAACTACTTGCCATTATTTTCAAGGGCTGGTGATACTCAATCTCTGACTTACATTTCAGATGGTTTCCCTAATCCCATTTCCTGAAGCAGACTCTCTGCCAGGGAGGACGGACTCACCCATCCATTTAGTTAGAAATTATAGCTAGTGGGTGGGGGAGTCAAAATGGCTGGCAGGAACAAATTTTATACCCAAGGTAATTGGAACAAACTACTGAGGGAAGTGGTGTGTTCTTCCCTGCATGCAGCTTTCATATCAAGGTCCACCCCCACCCCCACCCCCAACAGCCAAATCACTTTAAAGTCACATCCATTTCAGAAAGGAAGAGATAAACACATGCTTATCCAATCCAGTCTACTGTATGGAAGTGGAATATCTGATGCAAGATCTACTTATTTATTCATCTGCATTGCATTTTGCATGTACAGGCGGAGACACACACACACCCCGAACCCCAGGCAATCCCTGGACAGAATAATGACACCCAACAATGTTTCCGAGCACAATTCAAAGTATTGGTGCTGACATTTAAAGTCCTAAATGGCCTCGATCCAGTATACCTGAAGGAGCGTCTCCACCCCCATCATTCTGCCCGGACGCTGAGGTCCAGCGCCGAGGGCCTTCTGGCGGTTCCCTCCCTGCGAGAAGCCAAGTTACAGGGAACCAGGCAGAGGGCCTTCTCGGTAGTGGCAGCCGCCCTGTGGACACCCTCCCACCAGATGTCAAAGAGAAAAACAACTACCAAACTTTTAGAAGACATCTGAAGGCAGCCCTGTTTAGGGAAGCTTTTAATGTTTAATAGATTATTGCATTTTAATGTTTTGTTGGAATCCACCCAGAGTGGCTGGGGAAACCCAGCCAGATGGGCGGGGTATAAATAATAAATTATTATTACTACTACTCCTACTACTACTCCTACTATTATTATTATTGGATTAAAATTGGCCACAACTTTATTAAACGTTCAGATGTAGGAAGACCTTGGCTTAGGCATTGGGCGTTTATCCCTCCCAGTCCCCAGCTGGGGATCTGGGGAACATCAGGGTTATCCAA
Source organism: Podarcis vaucheri (assembly GCF_965113315.1). Taxonomy (NCBI): domain Eukaryota; kingdom Metazoa; phylum Chordata; class Lepidosauria; order Squamata; family Lacertidae; genus Podarcis; species Podarcis vaucheri. Next base: position 60,117,310 of record NC_138749.1, on the reverse strand, counting down.
AGTGTGTGGGGATTGGGCTGACTCTAGAGAACGTCTGTTCAAGCAGAGAGCCCGTCCCCCACCCCCATTTCGTCGCGCCGTAGGGGAGAGCACTGACAACCCACTGGCATATGGCCAATGCCTCAAAATACCTCTTTAACGGGGAACCCTGGGGTCGCTGCTGCGGGGGGGGGTCACCGCCTCACACACACACACACGCCCCATTGAAGGAGGATAGACTAAAGGATTCCGCCCAAGGCCTAAAAACTGCCAAAGTTGTGATGTTTTGCTAACGGGAAGGCAAAACCTGCCAATGCAGGGAAATTCCTTCCTGGCCTCTCAACGGCATCCATCAAAGACCGCAGCAGCCCCCACATAGCTGTAAAGAAGAAGGTTAAACTGCAAAAGAAGGCATGAACTGAGGGAGGGCAGGGTGGGGGAAGTTCTGGAGCCGACTGAGGACTAACAGGTAAGTTACACTCCCTATTGTAAGTGTGGGGCGGTCCTAACTCTACCTGGCCAACACCATTGGCAACGCCCCCCAAAGCTGAGACTGGCTAATTGTCAAGGCTAGGCGGGAACCTCCAGGTACCCAGCTTGGGGGGAGGGAGCCAGCTACCTTGCCAGGAGTCTTGTAGTCCCGGGTGGCTGCGCGTGGCCACACAAAAGCCGCTGCCCAGTTAATGTGGGGAATGGTCATTATTACCTTTCTCCGAGGAGCTCAAGGTGGTTCTCCTCTCCCCATTTTATTGTCACAACAACCCTGTGAGGCTAAGAGACACTGACTGCCCAAAGGTCATTCATTGCTGAATAGGAACTAGAACTCAGGTCACCCAGATCTTAGTGTAACAACCTACCGGCTGTGAGTGCTGAAGGCCACTCTCTGCAAGACCCTTTCCATCTGGCCTGAGGGCGGGGCCCAGGCTCCCCTGCCCTAATTCAGTGACTGCTTTTTAATGTTTTTAAATGGTTTTAATTTGTGGTGTTTTAGATTTTGGTTTATGGTTTGGCTGGGGATTAGTTTATTTTTTTATATAACTGAATTGCTTTTTGTTTTGCTTTTAATTAGTTTCTATTGCTTTATAATTTGTATTTGGTTTTTAAGGGGAGAGGGTCAGGGCTGCCTGGGAGTGGGCCCGAGCCAAAAGAATGGCTGAGGCAGGTTCCATGGGGGGAAGATGCACTGGAACACCCAATCTCAGTGATCACAGGTAGGAAGAGGAGTTATGCTATGACCAGACCATGTCATTACCTAGGAGGCAGGTTTAATCGTTGTTTGAAGACTATCCCTGCCTCCGGGTCTGGTGTGGACCAGATGGATACTGGAATCAACAAGGGAGACCCACATGACCTGAAGGTGCTGCTGTGCAATGCCAGGTCAATGATTCATAAGACCGCTGCCATTCACGACTTGATCATTGATGGAGGACTTGACCTGGCACATGTGACAGAGACTTGGTTGGATGGAGCAGATGGGCCTGTCCTTGCCACTGCTTGTCCACCAGGTTTCTCGTATGCACAGCAACCCAGGTCATGTGGGCGGGGAGGGGGTGTTGCAGTGATTTTTAGAAAGTCACTAGCTTACACCGGGTGTCCTACTGGGAAGATCCAGTTTTCTGAGTGTATGTTCTGGAAGTTGGGCAATAGGGGCAGTACAGGATTCCTTTTGGTGTACCGACCTCCCCACTGCACCAAGGATTCCCTGCCTGAGCTGTTTCAGGTCATGGCAGATGTTCTCCTGGAGACACCTAGTTTGGTTGTCCTAGGGGATTTTAACATCCATGCCGACACGACCTTACAAGGTGCCGCTTGGGAGTTTGTGGAAAGCATAACCTCCATGGGGCTGTCCCTGAATAAGTTTGGCCCAACTCATAGTTGTGGACATGCCTTAGACTTGGTGTTCACCTCCACTGACGTGGGTGATCTGAAACTAAGTAAAAGCAAAACAAAAGAAGTGCCATGGTCAGATCACTTCCTGGTGCAACTGGACTTCTCCGCAACCCTTCCCCTCTGCACAGAGGTGGGACTGATTCGGATGGTCCGCCCCTGTCACTTAATGGATCCAAATGGTTTCCAGAGAGTGGTAGGGGATATTTTATCCCATGTTGATGGCCTTTCAGCTGATTCACTGGTGGCCCACTGGAATGTGAAGTTAGCCAGGGCTATCGACTAACCATCACCCAATCAACTGCTATGTCATATTTGAAACTGCTTTCTCAATTCTCTTCCAGAGGGCTTTGCCCAACTTGGAGCTGGTGTTTGCAAAATACAAGTCCAATTATCCCTTGGGAACTAGTTATACAGTTCCCATGGACCCTGGCCATGGATCTCTCAAGTTTTTGACAAGGCTGGGCAAAGAGGGGCTTACTCTGCCTATTTGCTGGTGATGAAGAAAGAGGTAGTCACATATGGTTTTGGTAACAAGCTATCTTTCTCTGATCTCTGGGTTCTGCACCTTTCTCTAAGGTAGATACAAGTCTGGGAACAAAGGTTTGTGGAGGGATGCCTGGTCTACCTGGACTCTGATCACACCTACAAGGAGTCGGGCATTGCAGTGGCAGCAGAGTAGCAACTGTTAGCTCATTTAAGGTCAGAGCTCTATTGGCCAATTGCCATAGTTAATTAACCTCAATCTCCATGATGAATCTTCCTAGCTAAACCTAGCTAATTCTTCTCTTTTTTAAAAAAATGGGGTTATTTTATAATTTAAAAAGTAAATTTCTCAATACAGAAAATAACATCACCAGGGATTCCCCTTTATATATTTGTTTTCTATTCAAGGGTAAGAGTAGGCATATCAATGAAGGTGAAAGTTCACAGAAAGTTGTGTGTAGATTGTCCATTGTTTGTGTTGCAGTGTTAGGGTATTATTAACCTTTGTTCATCTCCAGAGAGATGTTGCGTGTGCAGTCAGAGGACAGGGACAGCTGTCATTGGAGACAGGTTCACCTGCTCAATAATTTCTGCTTGCCATGCAGCTGTAAAAGGCTCAAAGTGATATTGGGATGCTTTAGAGAAGGTTTTTGCTTTAAAGGTGGTCTTGATAATTTTAGTGGAGAAGAGGGAATACTTGGTGAAGAGGTAAAATACAGGAGAACTTCAAAACTGACTAAGAGGGGAGAAATAAAAAGCATAATTTCATTACTTTTGACTTTAATTTGTTGTTATTCCTTTTAATCTGCATAACAATCTAAATCCGAACTAGAGTTATACATAAATGGAGATTTTACATTACAAACTTTGAATTTGATCATAAGGGGGTGGGGTTAAAATAGATGTTCTTTAAATGTGTTGGCAGTTTCATATCTGTTTATTTATTGTTGTCAAGTGTAAATTACCAAATGCCTTAAACTCCCACTTATTAAATATTGTCAGAGTTCCAATAATGCTTGTCAAATACTAAATCCATTCAGTGTCAGCTATAAAATGCCATACTGCATGTCAGCTATCAATTTCTGTCAGTTAGAGCTGCAAACTTAAATCATTTTAAGCAGTAGATTAATTATCTAAAACTTTAGCCTCTAATCCTACACACATTTATCAGGGAATCACTGTTGAATTAAAGGGGATTTGCTTCTGAGTAGACATGGATGGAATTTCACTCTTACTTGATTAATCAGGTGGGCCCGATGAAGGCCAATTTTCATTGAAAGGGCCAACAGCTTGAAGTGTGCTTGTTGTTTTTTTGGCATTATTTTGACTGTGGTATTAATTTGACTGTGGTATGTTATTGTAACAGAGAATGGAAGACAAAATATTTAAAATGATGGTACCTTCTGACAATGCAAAACTGTGCAAAGAAATATATGGTTTACTGGGCAATATAAAATGCCAAGTGTAAATTAAATAAATTAATTAATAGTAGCTTTGTGTATTAAATAGCAAATTATCTCACTCTGCCATTAGTGTCTCAGAAAGGTGAATATACTGGGGTTATGGTAATAGGAATTTTTATTTAAGAGATTAATCAGGGGAAATATTCTATACATAACTGACAATTCTACAAATATTCAAGACTGGATTCCAACATCAAAAATCATTGGATTTCAAATACTGATGCCAAATAGAAGGTTGACTAATCAGACACATGAGTAAATCTTATCTTTCATGCCTTCTTAGGTACCCACAATAGTCCATCATGTGCAAATCCCCATGTATCATTTTTTTCATAAGACAGCCAACAAATAATAATAAAAAAGAAACAATACCATCAGCTACTTTTGCAATACATTCCAAACAGGGAACAATTTTCAAACATTTCATCTAGACCCAATCTTTTGTATCGTAATCTATCAGTTAATTTGGCTGATTTAACAGGCAACACTGTTAAGGAATTATTGGGGTTGAAACCAAATCAGGGATATCGGCCCATAACATATATGTCATTCCTCTACTGCAAGGTATGCAATGTGAAGAAAGAGTTGTCAGCTATGTTCTACATGAATGTCATGGTTTGCCTCTGGCTTCTTGCCATTTACCCTTAGTGATTTTCTACTCGGAAAGGTCAAAATATCCCAGGTGCTATTCTAAGGCCACTGGGTAATTCATACGGAGAGGGTGTTTTTATGCTTCGTCTTGTATATTCAGTGTTTATATTTAAAATCAACATTGCATAATGGCCTCCATCACTAGCTGTGTTAGAAGAACTATCAACGGTGGCCAGACAGATATGAGCATTGTCTTCATGTAACTACCAGGAATGTTCTGCTGCTTATCAAGTTATATTCATTTTTTAAAGTGGTAACCTAGGCTTTGTTTTAAAATCATTTTGGTTACCATACGTAATGTGAGTTATCTTAGCATCAGGAATATTGCTATGTCCTTAAAAAACTCAAAGCAGAGGCACATGGCAGAATTTTCCACAGAACTTCCATACACTATTATTGTTACTATTATTTGTTGTAATAATACATGATAAAATTTCAATATAAATTGAAAAAAATTAAAGGACATGAATTAGCTGAAAGTGCTCATCCTGCAATGACATATAAAGGACAAATCCTACACCACTTCTGTGTGCTATTTTGCGGGTTCTCCTGTCCCCTCAGAGTAGATTTGGGGGGCACAGGAGAGGAGAGCGGAGAAATCCCCATTGCACTAGCAGGACTCATTGTACTGGCTTCCACTAGAGCAACTCTTAAAATGAATAATGCCCATTATTTGGCTATATTTTATCACTTCGTTATCTAAAAATGGTATATTATGTTTTATAATAATAATAGCAACTAATACCTAGTAAAGCACTGACTTAATATGAAAACAATTTATCACAAAGCTTAGCTCTATCAGCCATACTACAGTTGTGGGTAATCTTTAATAGGTAGGTATTAACAGATATTAATTCTAAATTAATTAGGTACTAATGGATACTAATGAAGGGGTTTACATGCAATCTCAATCCCCTTCCAGGAAAAGCAACATTGAAATTTATGGATATCAAAAGCCTATTCCCTAGTCATATTTTCCTCTAACTTTGGTAGAAAAGTGTTATGCATGGAAAACTTCTTATATGTATTTGTTATCACAATAAATTATTGCGTTATTGCTATTGCTATCTTATTTATATGCTGCCTTTTTCCCTGACAGGAACTCAAGGCAGCTTACAGATAAAATAAAAAGGACTAAAAAGGAGAACAACAATGCCATTAATGATTACTTTGACATTTGAGGGCTTGTAAGTTTCAATAATGTATTACTTATTTCCATTTAAAGCCATTTTATATAAAATCTGCAGGCAACATTATTGAGCAAAGGTGGTTGTTTTTGGTTGGTTGGTTTGCTTGTGTTTTTTTAAAATGCTGAACAATGTTTGAAATCATTAACTGGGCAAGAGTGAGGTCTGATATGAGTAAGAAATGTCTTCAACCTGGCTTTGGAATCAAGATTGGTAGGAAGGAAAATAAGGGAGAATTAGTGTACGGCCAAACCTCACCCTGAATGTGGATGCTTTCTGAATATTTCAAGTATGTGATTCTCTTGAAGACTAACTCTTGAAGATGTGGGGGGGGGATATTTTCCTTTGTTCTTCCTAGTCAATAGCAGCTACACACCGTCTGTTAATGTGGGCCGCATGATGTTAACCAAGCAGAGAATTCTATTCTGGGGCTAAATCGAAAAATTGTAGCCATAGAAGGCCTTTTTGATCAGAGTTAGCAAAACATTGTGCCTTCTCCATTCCCCCACTGTCCCTCCCTTCCCTTCTTTCTCAGAGACTCTGCCAAGCATGTCAGATCATGTTAAATTATTCTTGATGGCATTGAGATGTGCAGTACTGTCATCCAAAGACTGGCTTGTGCAGCTGTCACATCCGTTTTCTTCCCGAATCTTGTGCAAGAACTCAGCCATGTTCCAAGCTAGGCTTATCTGCTAATTTATCACGAAAACCCAAACAGACAAGCCTGACAAAGCAAAACAAAAAGAGTCAGAATCAAGGGTTGGAGAGGGAAGGATATTAACCCAAGCTTCCCATCGACAAATGTCTCAGTGCTGTCTAGTGACCTATTGGTGAACCTGTCCACTGAAATAATTTGCCCAGCTTTAGGTTCTTCCTGTGAACAGCCCCAGCCCCATTGGTATAATCTCCATTATTGCATGCATATTAGTGTCATGACCCCCTGGCCTCAGGCGGCCTGTAATGATGTGGCTCAGGAAGAAGCTGCTTTGGGAACTCCCAGACCCTCCAAGCTCATTGAAACCAGTCGGACAGGGAATAGCCTACACAGCTCCTGAAACAGAAGGCCTCTCTTTGACTCTGAGTCAAATGAGCTGAGCCTCGCTAACCAAGAGTCTGCACGCTCTCTTCATCTCAGTGCACAAACACGCTTGGGTCCTTCCTTCCCCTCTTAGGCTCTGCTTGATTTGGCATGCAGGAGTCACATGGTAGCATCAAGGTTCAAGGCTCCAAGTCAAGAGCTTGCCTCTTGAAGACCCTGTCAGCTGAAGTACTGGCTGGGCAGGCCTATATCAAGATTTATGGAAAGGCTGCAGAACTCCAACTCCCTTCACCCTGGACCATTAACTATGCTGGCCAGAGCTGATGGGAACTGGAGTCCAACAACATACGGAGGCCAATTTGTTTTCTGTTCCATAGTCTGGCCACCCTCTGATACAATGCCTATGTGTTGCCAGCGCAGCACCTATGGGCACACAGACAATGGGAGGTGCCCTCCCTGGTGCCTACAGGGTCTCAATCCCTGGATGATGAAATCAGGCTTAAAAAAATAGAATGACCACTATAATTGAGGACTGGGGGGGGGACAAGTGAGTGTGGTTGCATGTGTGCATAATTGCAGTGTGCATGGTGCCCACAACAGTTTTTCCAGTTTCCAAATGGTCAATCCTTCTGAAGAGCTGTCCCAGGTGCTGAAGAGCATTTCTCTGGTTTCACTGCTAGACTGTCATGGGCTAATTACTACCTCGCTCAGCATTGTACAGGTCCAGACTCTGCCTAAAACATAGGTGGCTGACCTTTTTTTGGCCTGAGGGTTGCCAATGCCCTTAGCCAATATGCCAGGTGTGTGTATGGCAAAAAGTAGGTGTGGTCACCCCATGCTTTCTCTCACACGTTCTTGTACAGGCACAGGGCGCGCACACATATGCAGTTGCACTGCCTCCTCAGCTGATTGGTGCAGATCACCTGAGGAAGAGGGTTATTGCCCTATCTGCTCATTAAATGATCAGTCTCATGACTAAGGAAGGAGCAATTTGCATGCTCGTCACAGCACTAGACTCCACTCCTCCCAGTGTTGTGTCTTTCCTTTTTCCCCACCACTGGGGAACCTTTGGAGAGCCAGAAAAATGCTTGCGGGTGAAGCAGATCAGGCCCCTGAACTAGATCCATGTGTGTGTGTGTTTTAGAACAAGGCAATTCTGCTTTGCCACACTTTTGATACTTTTTAATTTATGTATAACAGGAAATATGTTGACAATTGGCATTTGTTTCCTTCTGTTTTCAGAGCATTTTCACCAGTTACCCAAACACCGAGTCTTGAGTTTTCCAGACTCCTAAATTAAATGTGCTCTCCACTTTCCACTCTCTACATCATACTAAAAACAACCAAAAGTGAACCAGTCATTGATGCCTGCTCAGAAGTAATCCCATTGTTCTCAAAATGTGCATAGAACTGCAGCCTAACCCTTGTAATAAAGAGATAGTATTTATTTCAAGTTAATTAATCCCCTGCAATGTAGGACTTACTTGGATATCACCCATCCCTTTGTCTTTCTGGAATTAATACAAGCATACAAATGGATAGATATCCACACACACACATTAAAAGCTTTATAGATCTTTGTGTAAATCCTTTCCTGAATCAGCGCTAACTCTTTTCCCTCTGACTTGCCACTCAGTCCAATCCACACACAGATGGAACGGAATCATTTCCAGGTTTTCCCTCGCTCCCTTCCCCTCCGCCCATCCTTTGACCGGCAGGCAAATGAAGCCATTCAAATATTTGCCTATCTTGTCATCTGTTCTCATCAGACCTTGCAATTCCTGTCATGCCCCACATGTCATTTTAAAGCATAACGTCATTAATACCTAGAGTGCACTAATGGATGCTTCACACATGAACGCATTAATGAAATGTGTTATTGTTTTCCCTCACAGGACATTAACAATCTCACGCACGTCGAGCCCCCAAAGCCCTCCAGTGCTGCTGAAAACCACTAGCTATCAAATGAACCCTCAGTTACACCTCAGTAAGTTTAAGTTCAAGTTTATCACTGAAGCGTCACTCATGTGAAGAGAGGATACAAGCCTCTGAGGGCTTTTGGGTCCGGCTTCAATTACCATAAAGAGAAACAGGAGGCAATAGCCAGGGGTGGGAGGGAGAGAAGCAACACAGCAGAAACAAAATCCTGTCAAGATAAAATAGGAAAGATCTGGGTGTCACTGTAGTGATTTGTTTCTTTGTTTCTCCCTTTTGTCTATGGGCTGATGGTTTGAATAATGAAGAGAGGATTGGTTTTCTCTTGTCGTATACAAACATGGGTGGTCTCGTTTTCTGCTAGCATAGCTGACATATTAAGCAAGATTAAAGATTCTCCGGCAAGGCAGCATTTGAATTGGGTTTCTTAAACCTAAAGAAATGTATATGCACAGGCAGAATTGTAAAATGAACCCCCTGGCCAAAAGTAATATAAAATTGCAGTCCTCTCAGGACAGGTACGGCTTTGATAAATTGGCAGCACTTTGTATTTGGTTTTCAGGATGCTGGTGGCTGTGTTGAAAGGGAAATAGGATCCCAGTTGTTGGTTTTTATTTTTTAAAAAAGCTTTCTTTAATGACTTGAACTGAAGTTACCTATACTGTATTGCAAAACAAAGATGCATCAAGGTTATTGCTAATTTGTGGATGGGTTTCAATTGCATAGTGGCAAATTCAGGTTGTGTGATGAAGGTGAATTTAGAACTCATGCACAATAAAAATGCTTTTAAAAAACAACAAGTTTTTGGTGGTAAAGAAAGTTATGTGGAGCTGCACTGGGAAGTATATAATGGCAGTTGCTTGATGCAACATTGTATTCTCTCCCCACAAACAAATATTAAAGAAACAGTGGACACTGCATAACACACACACACACACCCCTGAAATGTTGTGCAGACAAACCCAGATGAATTTTGAGTAAACGGGTAATCCTTCAGGAGTCGCCGTTTTGTCCTACGCTTTTTATTCCTGGTAATGCATCCACAGGTTACTTTCAGGACAAAAATCACACTCAAATGTGGGTTTAATTTACACATAAGTCAGATACACCAAGATACACCTGAAGGAGCATCTCCACCCCCATCGTTCACTGAGGTCCAGCTCCAATGGTCTTCTGGCAGTTCCCTCACTGCAAGAAGTGAGATTACAGGGAACCAGGCAGAGGGCCTTCTTGGTGGAGGCGCCCTATGGAATGCCCTCCCACCAGGTGTCAAGGAAATAAACAGCTACCTGACTTTTAGGGAAGTTTTTAATGTTTGGAGTATTACTCTGTTTAATATTCTGTTGGGAGCCACCTAGAGTGACAGGGAAAACCCAGCCAGATGGGCGGGCTATAAATTAATTATTTAATAATAATAATAATAATAATAATAATAATAATAATAATAATCAGTGTCCACATGGCAGGGCAGAGTGAATGTGTGTTTGAAGCATGGTAGAGACTGGCAGCCACTCCAAGCTTGCTTTACTGCAGAGTCAAATAACATCCCAGAAGGGCTATGTTTGGGGTTTATTTATATATTCACCAAAGCTATCTTTATATCACATTTTGTAGTAATATGACCACCACTCATTTGTGCAATAAATGTGCAGTATCGCTTTTGTTGTAGATGAAACAAAATTTAAAAATTCCTTCCAGTAGCACCTTAGAGACCAACTAAGTTTGTTATTGGTATGAGCTTTCGTGTGCATGCACACTTCTTGTAGAGATATCGGTTTCCCCTACGCCTGCAGAGCTACTGCCAGGTCCTCTTGGAAGAAGTGGTCCCTGGGCAGCCCTGGACCTCTGCTTTCTCCCTGGAATTGATTCACCTGTACCAGCACCACCAGTGGCCTCGTGCACTCACACATTCGTAAATATGTGTCATGAAAGGCTACGCATTCCCCTGTAAGAATCCCCCCACAACAGCCCACACTTTTTCCATTCCCTGAAACATGGCAGTCCCCTCTGGAGTAAGGATGACCTTTCTTCCATTGCTTTGGAACTGGCTGTTGGCACTGGAACTACTTGAACTGGGTGCAAAGGAAATTGCCTGTTTTTGTTACGGAAATGGCCACCATGGTGCCTGAAATAGAGATCACAGCTCCAGATACAGAAAGTGTTAGGATCATGGCATGGTGGGAAAAACTACTCCTCCCTACCCCACACCCCAGGGTTTCCAGGTTGCTATGTATATAACAACAAAGAAGAAGAAAAAGAAAATGGCATGTGCATCAATTGTATTCACACATGTCTATTTTGGCCCTGAGTTCCTGCTAAGTTTTTTGTCATATGGAAAGGTCTGATGTTGAGACAGACTTTCTGTTTGCTGCAGAGCCACATAAGAGCATAAAAAGTAACCAAAGTCCCTTCGAGTCCAGCATCCTATTCTCACAGTGGCCAATGAGACCAATAAGGGAAGTCCACCACACACAGGGCATGAAGGCAATGTCCTCCTCAGAACTGGCATTCAGAGGTGCTGACGCTTGAGGTAGCATGTGTCCATCACGGCTACTAGCCTTTGGTAGGTTTATTAATGTATTCAGATACATTAATGTATCTGAACCCATTTTAAAGTCATCCAAATTCATGACCATCAATACATCTCATAAATTGGTGCCAACATATAAATCCTTCCTTCCTCTTACAGGCTCAGTTGTTCTAGAACAGGCATAGGCAAACTCGGCCCTCCAGATGTTTTGGGACTACAATTCCCATCATCCCTGACCACTGGTCCTGTTAGCTAGGGACGATGGGAGTTGTAGTCCCAAAACATCTGGAGCACTGAGTTTGCCTATGCCTGTTCTAGAAACTGATCCTTCTCAAGAACTTGCAAATTGGCAGTGGAACACAATTCTTTCTGGTTCAGGTAGCCAACTTTTTTCTGCAACATCATGAACTTTGCCTTTCCTTGCTATTAGCTAATCAATACAGACCATAAACCTGTGACTACCTTCTGCTATTACATGAGTTCCTCAACATAATTTCTTCATGTTTCCAGCCAAGAGTTTTTCATCACTTAGCCCTTTCTATCTCTTCTATCTCTTTCTATCTCTTCTGAATTAATGGCAGTGTCAGCAGCATGGAGCTACATTTGCAAAAAAAAAATCACCTTAAATTGGCATGTCTTCTCCGTCTCTATTTCTTCCTAAGGACATGTTCATATAGACTTTTTAAGGGATTGTGTGGGCTTTGTCAGCACTCTGAATTTTCACATTATGAGAGTAAAGGAAGCTGCTCTCATGCCACACACAAACACACCCCGTTCTATCAGGATCTGGCATGTTTGGGCAGCCGCAGTTGAAAGTGGAGGAAGGAGAAGAAGCTGGGAGGGCTGGGAAAGCCATCTGCTTGTCTCCTTGGAGACCCACTGCCAGTCAGGATGAACAACACCAGGTTTTGTGGACAAATTAACTGAGTTTGGGTCAGGCAGTTTCATTCATACGGTGAAATATGATGCATGAGGGACAATTTATGAGCTGCCGCTCATCCCAAACATAACCTATATAACATGCATACAGACCCACAGCTCTGTGGCCTATTGCATTGGGCTATGCCTTTTCTAATGTCTTCTACAAATGCTTCTTCTGTTCCACTGCCAAGCAGGAACTGAAAAGCTGTTTTTTGTGTCTGTTACATTTTATATTTAATACCTGAAAATGACTACCAGCCCAAATTTAGGAACAGTTCTGAGATGTACACAACTGCTTCCAGCATTCCTGCTTGATTAGCAACTTCATGCCACAAAATACAGCTCTTGGGTTCCACCCCCTCCCTCCCAATCTTCAAATTTATGAGCAACTTCACACTTTTACAATTCTCTTTTCCCTTTGGATGGGGAATGCCGTTCTCTTCTGCAGCAGTGGCCTGAAGCGATTCCATTCACAATGTCTTTAGCCAGAGCAGCAGCTTCTAGCCAACGTTTTCATTGGAACAATGCCCAGTTGTGCCTCATTTATTCAGGAAACTATCTTTTGCTAGAGAGCATTTAGAGATTATTACCCATGAACCCTGCAGTGCAATATATATTGCTCAAAACGTACCACGTTTCGGCTGATTATGGCTTTACATCACTGGCACTGGAGCTGTGAAGCCAGAATTCTTTTTACTAGCCAAGAGAGATTCAAGAGGGCAGGCACTTTTTGGTTTCCAGAGGGTATAACAACATCTAGTCATGCTCTTAAGACTTTCATTTGCAAATGTTTTAACTACGTTCAACAGATACAAAGCTGGCAGAAGGACAAAGCAGGTGAATTGGGGACTTTGAACCATTTGCTTCTCCAGAGGACTGCTTCTTGCTCTGGAACTACTTAAGTTGTGCATCTCGGGGGGGGGGACACCCACAACATCCCACACATGCACATGTACATAGGACCTCTCCTCACACATGCAAATCAGTTCACACAATACCCTAAGTGTACTTGTAGCAGAAAACAGCACTTGCATTCCACTTCAAATTCTATAGGCCCCATCTATAGCAGAGGCTTAAACTGGCTTGATGGGCATTGCATCTTCTGAAAGAACACAGGAGCCAACAATGTCTAAGGGAACCAGGCAGAGGGCCTTCTCGGTAGTGGCGCCCGCCCTGTGGAAACGCCCTCCCATCAGATGTCAAAGAGATAAACCTAACATTCAGAAGACATCTGAAGGCAGCCCTGTTCAAGGAAGTTTTTAATGTATTTTGATGTATTTTTAATCTTTGTTGGAAGCCACCCAGAGTGGCTGGGGAAACCCAGCCAGATGGGCGGGGTACAAATAATAAATAATAATAATTATTATTATTATTATTATTGGAAATAAATACTCAGCACTCTCAACAAATGACAGTTCTCAATATTAACTTCCAGGCAAGTGGTCTTATGCTGTTACATAATGGTTACGTATGGTTTTATAAGGCCACAGAATAATCATTTCATGTCATTTTATCTTCAGCCCAAGCTACACATTACACAGGAGATCCATGACTGGATCTCCCAGTGATTTAATTTTTACTTGAAAGATGGAAGTATACATCGCAGTGGGATGAAGAGTCTTCATGTGCCCAAGGAATAATTTATTTATACCCCACCCATCTGGCTCAGTTTCCCCAGCCACTCTGGGCGGCTTCCAACAAAATATTAAAATACAATAGTCCTTCAGATATTAAAAGCTTCCTTAAATGGGGCTGCCTTCAGATGTCCTCTAAAAGTCTGGTAGTTGTTTTTTCCTTTGACATCTGGTGGGAGGGCGTTCCACAGGGCGGGCGCCACTACCGAGAAGGCCCTCTGCCTACTGTAATCTTGTGCAGAAAGAGAAAATCTGAAGTAAAACCTGGGCAGGAGCCACATCAGACTCTGGTAAGTTGGAACCATTAGAAAAACCAGTGGCATTCCAAACATTTCAGGGGGCTTAAAAAATGAGGCCTTGGAGAAAAGGGCAATTAACCCCTTTCCCCCTGTGCCACTTCCCTGATCTAAACTGCATCCTCAGATAGGAGGAAATACAGCTGAAGTGAAAGGGCTAAACCCACCACGAGATTCACCCACAGGTCTTCAACGTAACATATATTTAGGTTTTTGGAATTCAAAATAACCCATTACCTGTGCTGCGGCCCTCTTAGGCATTCTAACAACTTTACACCAGGGAGACAACTTCCGATCACACCTCTGAAATTCTCACAACATCCTTCTCCTATGCCCGGTTTAAGATGCGCAACCTGTATTACTCACTCCAATAATTCCTCTGCTGTTATCTGAGAAAGAACGAGTCTCCCTGGGATCGGGATCATAATTACAAATAGCTAGAAGGATCCGTTCTAAGAAAATGAGATATTTTCTTCAGGTAGGACAATCAAAAATCAATTAGGGCTTAAACACAAGGCAGCATTGCCAGGCCCTGGAGGTGTAATAAGTAGCACTTGGCTTGCCTCTTCATTACCAAGATAATCAAGAATGACACTGCTTAATTATTTGCAATGATCCTACATAATTTGTTTCTGAAGTGTTATGCTGAGTTAGGTCGCCTTGGTATGCAGCCACCAACACTTCCATTTCCACACTGTTCCTTCTAATAATAAACTAGAAGCATAAATCACATCTTTTGAAAGTTTCCAAACAATCCTGCCAAGAGCCAAAACGGACAATCCAAGGCAATGGGTTTCTTTGTTTTCCTGTCTCAGTGAAACTTTGCCAGGGTGCATTCTAGTACAGTGGTATCTCTGGTTATGAACTTAATTCATTCCGGAGATCCGTTCTTAACCTGAAATTGTTCTTAACCTGAAGCACCACTTTAGCTAACGGTGCCGCCACGCAATTTCTGTTCTCATCCTGAAGCAAAGTTCTTAACCCGAGGTACTATTTCTGGGTTAGCGGAGTCTGTAACCTGAAGCGTCTGTAACCCGAGGTACCACTGTATGTGGGGGTGGGGGTGGGAAAAGCCTCCTTTCTGTGG
The DNA here is from genome assembly GCF_965113315.1 of Podarcis vaucheri. Lineage (NCBI taxonomy): Eukaryota > Metazoa > Chordata > Lepidosauria > Squamata > Lacertidae > Podarcis > Podarcis vaucheri. Next base: position 60,102,215 of record NC_138749.1, on the reverse strand, counting down.
TAGCTCCTCACATATTGAACCCACTCCCTCCTAAGGTGCTTTTGGCCTCATCTCATCACAATTTTCTGGGAGGCTTTTCATTAAACAAATAAATGAGTTGCTGCTACAATTAGTAATTGCCCTTTAGTGATTTGTTGCTGTGCTGTTGTTATTAAGGATTGTACCTTTTTATGGATTCTTATGTGGGCTTTTGGCTGCCCTTTGCTGTGTTCAGTGAGCCCTTTAGGTCCAATGGATAATGGCCGAGCCCCACGTCTGGCCAACAGGGAAAGGCTGTCACTCAATAATAATAATAAATAATAATAATAATTATACCCTGCCCTCCCCAGCCAAGACCGGGCTCAGGGTGGCTAACACCAGGTATAAAAAGGTAGCCGTGTTGGTCTGCCATAGTCAAAATAAAAAAATTCCTTCCAGTAGCACCTTAAAGACCAACTAAGTTAGTTCTTGGCATGAGCTTTCGTGTGCATGCACACTTCTTCAGATACGAAGAATCTGATACGTATCTGAAGAAGTGTGCATGCACACGAAAGCTCATACCAAGAACTAACTTAGTTGGTCTTTAAGGTGCTACTGGAAGGATTTTTTTTATTTTGACCAGGTATAAAAACAATCGATTAAAATACAACTTAAAAACAAGATGAAAACACAACATTAAAATGCAGCCTCATTTCAGTAGAAACTCAAATCAAAAACTTTTGGGGGGATAAAAACGTCAAGTCTTCATCAAGTCTAACTATCCAGACCGGTCCTACATGGGCCAGAAAAAAACCCAGGGAAGTCCCCAAATAGGAGTTCCATCACAGGAGGAGAAAGGAAAAAGGAAAGAGGGGGAGGGGATCAAATTGATTAAAAGCCAAAGGCCAGGCGGAACAACTCTGTCTTACAGGCCCTGCAGAAAAAAATCAGATCCTGCAGGGCCCTGGTCTCATGAGGCAGAGCGTTCCACCAGGCCGGGGCCAGTGTTGAAAAGGCCCTGGCCCTGGTTGAGGCTAATCTGACTTCCTTAGGGCCCGGGACCACTAGGGTGTTGCTATTTATGGACCTTAAGGTCCTCCGTGGGGCATACCAGGAGAGGCGGTCCTGTAGGTACGAGGGTCCTAGGCCATATAGGGTTTTAAAGGTCAAAACCAGCACCTTAAATCTGACCCTGTACTCTACCGGGAGCCAGTGCAGTTTGAAAAACACTGGGTGAATATGCTCCCATGGCAGAGACCCCGTGAGGAGCCTTGCTGCAGCATTCTGCACCCGGTGCACCATCCCTGACTTGAACTGACCAACTGGCCACTACCGTGAGGATGCAATACAAGAAAACCTCCATTTTATGTCCACAATGCTAAAGAGACAGATGTTGTGCAAATGTTTTTAAGCCATCCCTAGTGATTAAGGCTGTGCACACAATGTTAAAGCACATTTGAAGCACTTTCTTTCCCTCAAATAATTTTGAGGACTGTAGTTTACACCTCACAGAGTTACCATTTCCAGCAACCCTTAATAAACTTCAGAATATCTTTTCTTATAGCTATGCTCCTGGGACAGGTTCAAGGTTCTTGTGTTAATTCAAAAAGCCCCAGACAACTTGGGCCTAACGTACCTGATTCCTTATGCTGCACCTCAATTGCTGTGATCTTTTGATTGGCCCCTAAGGCTCGGTCTGCCCCCACCAGGGGCCAAGCCATTAGTGCCCTGTGGAACTCCTTGCCAATTGAAGTCTGGCAGGAGTCATCCCTGCTTTCTATTAGATGTCTTTTTAAACGTGCACTTTTCAGACAGAGTTGGGAATGCGATTTTTTTTTAAAAAAACCTGCCTTTACCAATGCTTTTGTTGAGGTGATATATCACCTTGTTTTGTTTTTGATGAATATGCAGTTTCTAAATATTTAAATAAATAAAAAAAATAACTCTATCTAGTTCCCCCTGTTGCAGGCAGATAGTTGCTGATTGTCCAGCCATCAGGCCTACTCATGTCTAGCCCCAATATCTGGCCTTCCCATCCTGAATTGGGTTAATTCTATTCTTATTCAGTGATCTCAATTAAAAAAAACTCCATTTATGATGCAAGCAGTAAACTTTATGATAACGGTTTATTAATACTTGACTGCATACTCCCCCAATTACAAATTTTGGAGTTGTTTTTAACAGCGCTAAAGCTAGCATTATCTGTATAATGCATTTGTTTATTTACCATGAATATTTATACACAGTAAACTCTCAATAAATCGGCAGTGTTAACGCCAGCACCAACTGTAAATCGCTACATAGAAATTTACGGTTAATTTGCTAGAATCTGATGCACAGGCAAATGCAGTAAATTAAATGTTATATTCTAAACGAGGTTTATGACTTGCACTCTTCTAATAGATGTATTCTTAGAATGGAGATTATTGTGGGGAGGCAGACGAAGAAGACAAAGTCCATAAATAAAAGCAAGGGATGAAAAAGGGGGAGGGGGGAGAAACAGAGAGGAAATCAAGAGGATTAAAATTAAACGAAGGCCAGTGGGGCTAATGGCAGGAACACAGTGCTAAGTTTGGAGGAGGAGATTGCAGTAATTAGTTAATTACTCTGAAGTGCTTTGAACATGAAAAGTGCCGTATAAATGCTAAGTGTCATTAATAATCAGTTTTATGATTTCCCTGCAGTGTCAACAATATTTTCAAACTCATTCACAATTCAAGATCTCTTCCCCTTTCTCGACTTCTGAGAAAGGAGGGTGTCTAATTGCCGTATCGAGTACATTTCTCAGATTCTGCGGTCTGCCATTATTTCAGTCACTGTTTCCCTAACTGGCCTCCAGAAAGGGCAACAAAAACACTGCAATGCTTCAGTCGGCACTTGCCCTCAGAATTGCCATTCTGACCCGGCGGGCCCAGGTCTATGTCTCCAACAGTGACTGGCAAGATGGCCAAGCTAGAGCACTTGCAAGCAGAGCAAGGGGGTGATTACCATCTCAGCTAGTTGCCCCAGCGCCTGACAAATAAATAGAAGCAGACCAACTGAATACTGTATTAGGGCTGTGTCCCAGGAGTGATGATGTATGGAAGTGAGAGCTGGACCATAAAGAAGGCTGATCGCCAAAGAATTGATGCTTTTGAATTCTGGTGCTGGAGGAGACTCTTGAGAGTCCCATGGACTGCAAGAAGATCAAACCTCTCCATTCTGAAGGAAATCAGCCCTGAGTGCTCACTGGAAGGACAGATCGTGAAGCTGAGGCTCTAATACTTTGGCCACCTCATAAAAAGAGAAGACTCTCTGGAAAAGACCCTGATGTTGTGAAAGATTGAGGGCACAAGGAGAAGGGGATGACAGAGGACAAGATGTTTGGACAGTTTTCTCGAGGCTACCGGCATGGGTTTGACCAAACTGCAGGAGGCAGTGGAGGACAGGAGTGCCTGGCGTGCTCTGATCCATGGCATCACGACTGAACGACTTAACAACAACAACAACAACAACAACAGGAGCCACCCCTCCCAATCCACCCTGAGCTGGCAATCTCCAGTCAGGCTGACCCAACCTAGGGTAACCCAGGGACCACCTTGCTTGCAAAGGAGAGCTCTGCATCAGCCCTGCATCAGTGCCTCCACTGAGACGGCCATTGATCCTGATTGGTAATGCTTCAAGGATAGGCCTAAAGCAGGAAGAGAGAGCCAATAGCCAGCTCTTCTCAAGAAGATGCAGCCAGCAGTCAGGGTAGATCTTGGCCTTTTGACAGGCTCTTCCTGCTAGATGTTTGTCTCGCCAGAGTGGTGCATGCTCTAGTTATCTCCCACTTGGACTACTGCAATGCGCTCTATGTGGGGCTACCTTTGAAGGTGACCCGGAAACTACAACTAATCCAGAATGCGGCAGCTAGACTGGTGACTGGGAGCGGCCACCGAGACCACATAACACCGGTCTTGAAAGACCTACACTGGCTCCCAGTACGTTTCCGAGCACAACACAAAGTGTTGGTGCTGACCTTTAAAGCCCTAAACGGCCTTGGTCCAGTATATCTGAAGGAGCGTCTCCACCCCCATCGTCCAGTCCAGACACTGAGGTCCAGCACCGAGGGCCTTCTGGCGGTTCCCTCGCTATGAGAAGCCAAGTTACAGGGAACCAGGCAGAGGGCCTTCTCGGTAGTGGCACCTGCCCTGTGGAATGCCCTCCCACCAGATGTCAAAGAGAAAAACAACTACCTGACTTTTAGAAGACATCTGAAGGCAGCCCTGTTTAGGGAAGCTTTTAATGTTTAATAGACTATTGTATTTTAGTGTTCTGTTGAGGGCCGCCCAGAGTGGTAGATGGTAGATGATGAAGATGATGATGATGATGTTTGGCTCTTCTCCCACCCTGACAGCCATAGATTGCTCCTGGCCACCCAGCCCAACTTTGGATGGTTCGTGGCTGTCCATCCCTGACTCTGATTCCCAAGTCCCAAGAATGGCAAAACAAACTCTGAGTTTGTAGAAATGGCAAAATTGATGGCAATTATTAGCGGCCTCTCAAATCAGAGAATAATTAGAGAGTGGGATGGAGTGAAGGAATACATGAAAAAACATGGTTCCGGAATTGAAATATTAATAGAGAATGTGTAAAACGTGCCGGGGTAAGCAAGAAAATAATAATAGAATCAACTGAATAATTATTAAATTATAACAACACAACAAGATGGAAGAAGTAAAATATTGAGATCACACATGGGTGAAGGGGAGTGGGGGGTATATGGGAACCTATAATATCATTTATAATATAATTTGGTAATTGTGTTGTATTTACATATAGCAAAGGGAAGCCTAGAGCAGTTAGATATAGTTTAATTTAGGTAATCTATGTAATAGGCTTATGTCAGAAAATGAATATGGATTTTGAATTTGATGGTTGTATTATTTTATTTTATTTTATTTTATTTTGCTTTTGAAATAATATTTTTTTAATAAATAAATAAATAAGGTCCAATTTGGCTCAGGGCTCAGCTGAATCTGGAGCACCACTCTACTTACTGTGGAAGCTCCAATCCTCAGTCACCATGTCTAGCATTAGGAAATCACCTTTTGTTGAGAAGGGGTGGGAAACCTGAGGCCATCGCGATATTACAGGACTCCCAGCTCCCATCAGCTCCAGCTACTACGGCCAGTGGTCAGGAATGATGGGCGTTGGAGGCTAGGAACATCTCAAGGGCCACAGGTTCCCGCAACCCTAGGCCAGAGCCTTACCTTTTGCCCTCTGACAACTTCTGCCATCCAAATGTGAACAGTTACCCTTTGCCTGTTTGATCCAGCCCTGTGGAATCTTTCCAAGGTGCCAGCAAAGTTATGTATAGAATTAGCAATCCAGAGGCCAAATCTTGACACTGAAATTAACACTCTTTTTGTGAACGCTTTCAAAGCAAAAAGGCATCATTATTGAATTTTTCTCCATATTTGTTTGCCAATAATTTGCGTTTCAAACCCATGACAACGTTTCCACGTAAACAAGATGGTTCAGACTCATATAATTTTATACATTAAAGTGAAAGCCTAATTAGCCTCCAAGTCAAGCCGATTATGTCTTGTTTGCTGTAATATTCATCCAGATACATAAAATATACTAAGCAGTGTTCCATCTGAATCCTATCAAGCAAAGTTACTGAAGCATGAGGCCTGTGCAGGCAGTGAAGCAGAAGACCATGCTATTACATGGATAAATGCTCCAGAGTTACTGAAGCAATGCAAAAACAATCACAGAACATGGCTTTTTGAGGTCTCCCATGCAACTCATTTTTTAAAAATAGAGAAACAGGAAAAAGCCATTCACTACCCAGAGGCCTCTGACTGCCCCCACTGCTAAAGAGGAAAAAGCCATTTTCCTTCTTTAAAAATTAAAAAATAATAATCAAGAAGAAGAGCGACAATTAGAAACAAAAGATGCACAGGGATTTTTCAATCGTTCATGGCATACGGTAATAAACCAAGCCCAGACTATGTGCCGAAAAGCAAGCGCAAAACCCGAGGCCGTGCAAATGAAGCTGAAAAATGAATCATTAATTTCAGCTGACATTTCCGCTTGCCAGAACATTCAGGCATTTTCGCAAACAATAGAACGGTCTATAGCCTCTCAACCACAATGTAGGAGATGTTAAATTCTATTGAGGGCTTGGCAGGAAGTGCCTAATCCCACAGGGGTCTTCCTGATGCTTTAGGCCCTGCTCAGTGTAGCTCAGTGTTTGATGCAGGGTCTTCTTGGTGTAGGCACCAGTATTAAGTGTGTCACTGACAGGGATCCACCAGCTACTTCCATTAGGTATTTTAGTAGAGGCCTTCCCAACCACTCTTAAGTGAATTATTGGCAAGGCTGCTGATCCATTTTCAATAATTGCTGCTTGCTGTTTGGCTGTTCCATTTGTTGATTCAGCTGCTGCTTTTCAACCTATTGATCTTATTTTCAAGTTGCAGTCCATTTTGGGTCATATATATTAAAAATAATAATAACTGGTCTGTACTTTTTATCAGTCAACAAAGCTTAATATTTGCAATTAATGCAAACAATGTACGTTTGCAGTTAATGCTTGAGAGGTGCCTATGAATGAAAACCTTAGTCATCTTTTACTTAAAGACACCACAAAACAAAGCAAAAAGATGAGCCAAAAGGTAAGCTCATCATACAACTATTGTCCGATCATTATAAAAGATATACAAACACACACACACAACCCTCACACACTGCTATACACAGTGCAAAAATGATACTTGTAATCAGTGCTATTTTTCTAGGAAAAGGGGTGCCGAAACTCACCATAAACGCCTCCCTTGTTCTCTTAATAATGGCAATGGCACCCACCTGAGTTTCTGCTGGAAAAAAAAAAAAAGTCCTGCTTTTAACAGAAAATAAGTGAGAATAGTGACCCCTGGTGGCAAGGCCTTGGGCTCTGCTTTGAGCAGCAAAATGCTTTGGCAGTGCAATCATCAAAACAGATGCAGAGAATTTGTGCAGATGACTTTCCAGTAATTCATGAAAATACCCTAAAGGTTGATCATTTCAGTTCTCAGTCCTCTACATGCAATTAAAATGAAAAGCTGCTGAGCAGCAGAGATTGGTCAGTTGCGCTACAAGTGACCAGATTTAATTAAAGCAACCTATCAACACTGCCACAACAAGGATTTTATTATTATTAACAGGAATGATTTAACTAAGAAGCCATTACCACATATTACCGACAAGCTACTGTTACTGGGCTTGCAATGTGGAGGCACAGTCAACCACAAGTTAGATCACAGTAGTATTTTTCCTCCAGGGTAGCTCCAGATTCATTGCACATTCGTCCTTGAGAGGCTAGGCAAGGTTGGTTGTTTAATGAGCATTCCTTCTGATTCGTCTGCAGGGAGGTTAGACGACGTGTCAAAACAAGGCCATTATCCCGCATTTTCCAGTTCACCTTCCTGTCACTTTACCTAAAGCAAAAAGTGGATTTGTTGCTCAAGGCCTGCCAATAAACTTTCACTTTGCAACCTGATTTTTTGGGGGCGTGATTGAATACCACCCCAAAATAATGAAAGTCTGGAAGTGCCCCCAGCTTCATTAGTGATTCCTCTTCTCGCCCCACAATTCAAATGGCTGAACAACAACCAGTATTTACAACAGCAATACGTCTACAGTGTTTTTAAAGCAAAACATGAAAATGCACATTCGATATCTCTAATCACCCACCCAACCTGATCAAACAGGGCTACAATAACTACTCTAAGGTTAATATATTATGTGCCAGGCTTTGCCTAGAGCAAAATATAATTTTTATTTTTATTGTCAAATGGTTAAACAAAAATATTCTCCAGAAGGAGAGGGAGTGCCTGACAAGACTTTTAGCTTGAAACATTCCTCTGCAATAACCTAGTTTTTTAAAAAATAAAAAACATATATTTTTAATGATTATTTTCCTTTATGCCTATCTGTCCTGAGGTATTATCTTTGTTGGAAAAGAAGGGGTTCAGTTGGGCAATGCTGCCCTCATGTGGTAGCATTTTATATACTATATTTAAAAATGCATAAGCTTTTATTCCATTGAAATTCCTTGGTTGTCATTTGCAGAATTCAGTTCTTTTGGACCACAGGACAACTTCTCTATGTCTAAAATTTGAAGGGAGTTTTAGCTTGTATGAGTTTTAAAGGAAGCAAAATCTGCAAATCTGACTAAAACCAGGGCAGCAATGTGAAACCAGAGTAAGTGAGCAGCGCTGCAAGTTGGTCTGTATTACACAGAATGATGCTAGGAGCTCCTTGTCGGAGCCAAAAGCATCTCTCTCTCTCTCTCTCTCTCTCTCTCTTTCTCTCTCTCTCTCTCTCTCTGCATGGCTATTTTCATTACAAGCCCTGCAAGGTGAGATTTGAAAGGTTTGATGTGCCGCCTGCATCGCAATGACAGAAAATCATTCTGAATTGATTGCTCTGAAAGGCTGAATTACTCCATGTGGTCTTATATTTGATTGTAAAAGGAGAAAAGAGTTTGTCGCAGGCTGGGGCGAGCAACACACCGCCCTGCACAGAAGAAATTGCGTGGCTGAAGATAGCTAGAGATTCACAAAGCATCTGGGTCGAAAAGAAATTATTTAAGAAAGCGTGGAGGATTGCAAAGACAAAAGGGGAAGTGGGAGAATCCACAAATATCAGTGGCCTGGACCGGCCCATCCATGAGGCAAGATAAGGCAGTCGCCTTGGGCAACAGGATTCACAACTGCAGCAGCTGGAGTGACAACACCACTCCATGGAGGCCAGACCTTCCACCTTCTCTGCAGTCCCCAGCCCCAATTCTGCTTCTCCAGGGGCTTCTCGGTGAATAGGAGGCACTGCTGTTTTCCTCCCGTCCCTAGAGAGGAAATGGTTGGGGCAGCCCTCTGGGGTTTCCTGGACTTTGCACCCACCCACTGTGATTCTGACGGCAGCCTTTGATTGTGAGCCGAGGCCCCACTCCACGCTCCGTGATAAAATAAGACACACAGACACAAGTATTTTATGTTAATGGGCTAAAAAGGGCCACAACTTTATTGGTTACAGAATGTGAGTGGTATTGGCTTAGTCACTGGATCCGAACAGACTATACTTAACTCCTGCCCGCTCTGCAGGGAGTCACACAAGGGTTAACAACCTGCAGGGGGAGCTTGTTGGTGCAAATCAGCTGGAAGCTTTCCCCTAGAGTCACTGGAGGGTCTTGCCATGGCCCTAGCCACCACCTGGGCATCAGACAGGAACCACGACCACCGGATTCCTTTAAAGGAATGCCCTTCAAGGGGAGGGGTAGGTGATGGCCACAACCTCCCTCCGACACACAACGCCATTTCCAATGCCTAACCACCAAACCTTTCAAAGTTGTGGTGATTTGCTATGAGGTAGGCGAAAAACCGGGACGTGGGTGGCGCTGTGGGTTAAACCACAGATCCTAGGACTTGCCAATCAAAAGGTCGGTGGTTCAAGTCCCCGCAACGGGGTGAGCTCCCGTTGCTCAGTCCCTGCTCCTGCCAACCTAGCAGTTCGAAAGCACGCCAAAGTGCAAGTAGATAAATAGGTACCACTTTGGCGGGAAAGTAAACGGAGTCTCCGTGTGCTGCTCTGGTTCGCTAGAAGCAGCTTAGTCCTGCTGGCCACATGACCCGGAAGCTGTACGCCGGCTCCCTCGGCCAATAAAGAGAGATGAGCGCCGCAACCCCAGAGTCGGTCACGACTGGACCTAATGGTCAGGGGTCCCTTTACCTTTAAAGGTAAAGGCACCCCTGCCCGTACGGGCCAGTCTTGACAGACTCTAGGGTTGTGCGCCCATCTCACTCAAGAGGCCGGGGGCCAGCGCTGTCCGGAGACACTTCCGGGTCACGTGGCCAGCGTGACAAAGCTGCTCTGGCGAGCCAGCACCAGCGCAGCACACGGAAACGCCGTTTACCTTCCCGCTATAAAGCGGTACCTATTTATCTACTTGCAACCGGAGGTGCTTTCAAACTGCTAGGTTGGCAGGCGCTGGGACCGAGCAGCGGGAGCGCACCCCGCCGCGGGGATTCGAACCGCCGACCTTTCGATCGGCAAGCCCTAGGCGCTGAGGCTTTTACCCACAGCGCCACCCGCGTCCCACCCTTTACCTTTACCTTTAGGCAAAAAACCAAGTGGCTGGAGCCAACCTGCCAAGTGGGAAAAAATTCCTACCAGGCCTCTTGGGCAACCAACCAAGGTCCATAGCAAGGTCAGGTGCTGAAGCAAAGCCTAAAGGGCGGGCAGGTGGGTGATCTGAGGGAGCCGGGAACAAGGAGGAGCTTGTAGAGTCTGCGGCCATTTTAAATGGCTAAACCATGCCCACCAGCTTGCCGGATTGGCTGGCTGGAGTGCATGACGCAGGCCCAGGACTCCAATGAGCAGGGGGCCCGGCCACCACCACCACCCTGCAGACACGGGAAGCGATTCCCGCTCACAACACCTCCCCTCTGGGAAGAGGAGAGGCTTTCCCACAAACCGTTGATTTGATCTGGCCCCCTTGTTCCCAGTGTAGGTCTTCACCCACTTTTCCCTTCTTTCCTGGCTGGGTGGGGGTGCCATTTTGTGGTTCGCCTCAGCTGCCAAAATGTCTTGAGCAGGCCCTGGCAATGAACGAAGAGTCCATATTGGATTGGGCATTGAAAGGTGAAAAAGAGCAAAGGATTGCAGGTTGGGCATCAGGGTAAAAACAGCTACTGCAGCACCTGGACTTTTTGTGAATATGCAAGTTGTTGGGCTGCAACTTATTTCACATCTGAATTTATCACTGATGCATCTGTATTTTGAAAGGAGAGGCACCTCTTTGCGCAGTGTATTTGGGTAAGGAAAGAGACTTCATGAGGAAGGAAAAAACCTGTCCATTTATCCCCCCCCCCAAAAAAAGTGTACTGCATAGTACTGGAGAGGACAAAATGCAGTTAAAAAAGAAAAAGAAGAAAAACTGCCATTTAAAAAACTTTCTGCTCTGAAACATGAAGCCATTTAGATTCAGAATTATGCCTGTATTGATAATTTTAGTAGGGACAAAAAAAATTGCAAGGAGAGAAAAATTGGGAACAGCCCTGCCTTTAGTTTCTTTGTTCACTAAGGTAAGATTGCCAACTGGCATTTTGTAGTGATTGCTATCTACCCTCTAATATGTTTTTTAAAGAACATATGCAAGAGGGGAGAGGGACAGGGCCACATACAAGTTAAATCTGCATTCACTGTAGATCAAGATGCCAGTCCTCACTCACACATTCGGGTGCACACCCCAACCCACCCATAGTGTGTTTGTATGTGTGTGTACGTACATTATACATGGGATGAGATAGAGGAAAGATAATCGCCCTCTGTCTCTCACACACCTCTCCGTCCACCCATCTGTGTGCACATTGTGAGTGGATGAGCAGGACATGTGGAAATATGGTTTGTGGAGGGTGAACCAATTCACAGGGAGTCCTCCACCTCCAATCCATCCACACAGCTGAGCAGTGAGGAAACAGCTGAGTGTTGGGGAAGCAGGGCAGTCGCATATTCATGTTATGGCGCAGAGAGGTGGGGTGCTGTTGCCCTCAAGCGGGACTGCTGAGAGAAACCAAGCCACCTGCCAGGTGCTGGCAAAGCTTCTTCAGATGTGTAAAAGAGGGAAACCCTCCGCCATCTTATACTTAAAGAAACAAACACCCTCCTAATTCTCTTGCCCACTCCTCTCAGAAGTCACTGAGAATCCATACACAGAGATACAACTTTGTTGGGGGAGGGGGGAAATACACGGTGCTGTAAAAGTGAAATGAATCCTAATTCATTATTTAAATGAATGAATGAATAAGTGCAAAGACATACACTTAGAATGAAAAATTTTTTTAGCTCAGGAATTTGTTCTGAGCACCAGAAGTAGACTGAACTCACAGTCCTATACCAAATCAATCAATCAGTCAATCCACTCCTGATTAATATCCTCCAGCTTCTTCTTCTGTGGTCATGTGTTGTCATCATGTTTAAACAATTAGGAGCCAGAAACCAATGCCAATATACTTCAAATCACCTAGAGGCCCACCAGGAAATCCTAGTTGAGATTCTGCTCACCTCTGACTTACAGACAGAGTTTCACATGGTTTAATTAGGCATGCTTACTAAGATGGCAATCCTAGACTGGAGCAAGTCCCACTGAACGCTTAAGAGTACTTAACTTCTGAGTGGGAAAAACATAGGATCGCAATGTTTACAACTACCTAACAGAACCATATTAGAAAGACTTCAAAAATGACATTTTCAATAAAGAGAGTGCTCATTCATGTTTTATAGAGCATTTTAATTCTAAGACATTTTGGTGCGGCATATTTTGGCTCATAAAAACTATTGGCATGTGTTTAAAGGCCAGCTACCAAAGCACTTTGCTAGCAGATCAATTATCTAAGGCGGCCAAAACACAAAGATCATTGGCTTTAAAAACAGCATGGTATGTGTTAACATTTCAGAAGCTAAAGACAGTAAGTGACAGACAATGGTATTTAAGTGCTAAATGCATAAAAATAAATCTTATGTACATAATTTATGAGAAACAAAATCATATAAAGATTTTCCATCGAAAATAAATATACATGTATATGGTAACATGGTCACTAAATAAATAAAGACTACTTTTGCAGTTAAGGCTACAAGTACTCAACAAATCAACAAGAAAATTAGCTGTACAAAGTGGCTGAGCTCTGCTAACCAAACATATGGGCACAAACATATTCAGGACTGACATGTCCCAGTCCAGTGTCCCACATTGTGCAATGAGTTGCTGTGAGTGGAGGAGAAAGGAAAAGATCTCCTTGCACTCCAGCAGGGATGGGGGAACCCGCGGTCCTCTGGTGTTATTGGACTCCAACTCCCATCGGCCCCAGCCAGCAAGGGCAACAGTCAGGGATGGAAAGAGTCCAGCAACATCTGGAGGGACACAGGTTCCGCAATCCTGTACTACATTTCATGGCATGAATGGAACCGCTCTTTCCATTGAAAAAGACAGGGACTTATTGGCACGTGTCAGGATTCGTATTTGCACCGCTCCAATCTATAAAGGATGATTTGCTAGGAAGTTGGCAACTTCAGAAATAGAAAGTAAAGTTGCAAAAGTGCAATCATGCTGGTTTAAGCTGCTGGCTGTTGCCGAGGTAACAAAACCAGCACTTGGGTTTGGCGGCCCCTGCTACTGTAAAGGCATTTCGAAGACTTGTATAAGCCCTGATGCTGAGTAGTTTATACTTATGTTAACACTTCAATTTTTGTTTGCATATCAGACTTGTAACCCATAACCGTGAATGCTTCACGATTACTGCTACTGGTGCTTTAAAATAACACCTAGAAATCTTTAAAATAAATCAACCTGTGAAAACTGGAAATTCTGGGCTCGATTGTTAGGATTGAGTATAAACGTATGTATAAAAGGAGAACGTGCAAATCACTTACGGTGCCCTACTCAGCACAGATTTGCATCCAAGTTGGCTGAATTACAAACATTTGTATTTCCATTTCACCCCAATTTTACACATTTCCACTGATATGTCTGCTTTGAAATATAAGAGTTTTGGTGGTATTTAAGTGTCCCCAATTCTCTGTTTGCAGTTTTTCCTTGGATACATTGCTTACACCAAGATGGAGCACCTGTAGCACTCCAAAGGTTGCTATCTTTGGCTACTGACTGTGCTGGCTGTGGCTGAAGGGAACAGAAGTCCAACAACATCCCAAGGGCCACAGATTGGCTACTCCTGAGCTACAAGTAAAGCAATGCACCCACCCACCCCTCACGACCCAGGCAGTTCTATTGAGACTTGCAGAATTTAGACTAGTTTTCTAGGTTGCTGTAAGTTTCACAGACATGAACAGCTAACAAATGCTTCAATTGCAAACACTTTCCTCACTATGATAAAGCATGGGAAAGCAAAATAAAATCTATACATCTATAAAAATAGACTAGTTTTTATAAATTAGTTATAAGGAAAAAGATATGAACCTATAAATGCAGTAAAATAGTTAACATGTATATAAAAGAGCCCAAGTTTCTTAGCTCAGTCAACAAACTTTTGCATGTACAAATCTCCACCAACTTCCCGTTCCACAGGTCAGAAAAAAGCCCTCGCTCCAGGTAGTAGTTATCAGTAACAGAGGTCAGAATCAACCCTCTAATTTTGTATGTAAGAGTTTTTCTTCTCCATTGTTTTATCTGTTGGGGGCCTTTTCCTTTCTTTCCCTTTGGATTGTTTGAACTCAGGCCCACTGCAAACTTAACCATTTCCAGGTGAGCTGCAGAGGCTTGGGTCAGCTGTTTGCCTAAGCTAAGTACAGACTACTTAGGGTGCAGCCTGTGAAAGCTGCTGATCTCAATCAGTTAGCATTAGAGCTCATTATTTTGAAGGAGGGAAGAAAACACCCATATTTAACTCCACTGCACTATGAGAATACTGGCATGTGGGGAGCAGGTCTTTCAACAAAGGGCACATGACAGACTTAAGCACTAGTTCTCACGAGGGCCATGAGCCTGGGCTATGCCTCTTGAGATGTGGGATGCACACAAATTAACTCTCTTCAATAACAAAAACTGGACTATATCCATTGTTAGTCCTCACAGTAGTCATTGAACCTGACAGGCATGACTTACTTTCACCCATGAATTTCAGTGGCTCACTCTGAGTAGAACTTAGTTGGATTTTCTCCACCCAGAAAACAAGATGCCTGAGGGGGAAAGAGGTTCTAGCTTAGCCTTCTTCAAAACCTGCTTAATTTACATTTTACTACACACACATTCCCCTGCAACTGGGAGCACTCCAAAGCTGTACAGCCCAGACACAGTGACAGCTAAGACACATTTCATTTATCCTGGTCAACTGACACGTATGGCTTCTAAAAGGAGAAGCAAGCCTGAATGGTGAATTCTTCCCCCGAGTTCCTAAATGACGTCAGGGATGCATGATTAGTTTAGCTTTTGACACAGCCACGTTTTCCTTTCCAATGCAGGTTCATTTGCCTAGAGGTTGACGGCCGCCATGTTTCCTTGGGAACCGGATGCAGCACAGAATGCAGGGGGAAGTGCAGAACTCCACTCAAAATAGACATGGGGCAAGTTTCAGGTCGGGGATGAAATTGCACGAACAGCAGCAAATGTCTCCCAGGAGGTCAGAGAATGGGCTTACTATTTACATGTATATTTCGAGTAAGGAGGATGCCTTGCTTCAGCATTTCTTGGGCAGGTTGTCTTTAAAAGGCACAGGCGGTTTGCAGCTGGTTCTTGCACACAGGAAACGATGTCTCAGGAGTGTCTGGCTCTGCTTCTGAACTGAAGGTCCCAGACTTCTTGGCTTGGTTTTGCTCAACAGGGTTCCAAAGCACCTGAAGCTGCTGAATGGATGTGGCAACTCAAGAGTAATGGTTCTCAGGTTCTTCTCTACATAACACTCTATGCCTAAATCCTTCATTACTCCTTTTCTTCCCCAGCCACAGGAATCTGTTTCTTTGGAGCAAAAAGAGGGCTGGATTGTCTCTAAACACCACAGCAGTTTTTGGTGAGAGACGGCTTCTTTAATGATGTCCCAGTCAGGTTTGTCACAGACTTGTCCTCCTCTTTGTCACTCCTTTTTCGCACTTCTCTGAAAAATAATAGTTTGGTATGATTACTAGCAGACCTGACTACAACCCAAAACCTGCATACTCAAGCGAGCCAAGTTTGAGTCTGCTATCTGCCTTTCACATGCCATGGATTCACTATCAGCCAGGATTTTCTCTTCCTCTCTCTCCCCTTGTTGTTTACTATCTAGCCTCATAAAAAGTTCTCCAACTTGCACACTATTTTGTGACATTCTGGTTGGCCTAATACAAGGTACTGCTCTAACATGTAGTTGGGTTGCCTTTACTTTCTGCAGTCCTGTGAACGGCTTGCTATATTGGGTCCTACTTGCTCTTGGTAATATAGAAAGCAGGCTTACACCAGGTCAGACTATTAATCCATCTAGCCTGGCAATGTTTGCTCCAGGGATAGGGAAACCCTTTACCCCTGACCATTGGCCATGTCCACCAACATCTGGAGGAACCACAAATGCCCCATTCATGTTCCCCATTCATTCCCTGTTCAGCTCTCACTGTCTCAGAGAGAAATGAGCCTCTCTCAATACCTGCTACCTGAGATACTTTCAGCAAGAGAACTCAAAAGATTGAATCTGGGACATTCCAGGCACAATGGCCCTTGCCACAGATCTATGGTCCTTCACCATGTAAAAGTAGAGAAATTAAAATGCAGTGTTATAATCTACATGCTCAAGAGGCTGTGGCAGAGGTGACCAATGTTGTGCCTCACACATCTTGCTGGTACAGTGGTACCTTGGGTTAAGTACTTAATTCATTCCGGAGGTCCGTTCTTAACCTGAAACTACTCTTAACCTGAAGCACCACTTTAGCTAATGGGGCCTCCCACTGCTGCTGCGCCGCCAGAGCATGATTTCTGTTCTCATCTTGAAGCAAAGTTCTTAACCTGAAGCACTATTTCTGGGTTAGCAGAGTCTGTAACTTGAAGCGTATGTAACCTGAAGCGTATGTAACCCAAGGTACCACTGTATTCCAATTCTAATCATGGCTGACATTGGCCATGCTGATGGGAGCTGATGGGAGTTGGTCCAACAATATCTGGAGGAGTCCTCCTCAGCTTCCCCTGGAAACATTATTGGAGCAAGCAAATGATTTTCTTCAGTTTGGAAGCAGCCACTAAAGCACCTCTAGAGTTTTGGAGTATGTTTGTTCATGGTCCGCAACCACTCTCAAATATAACCCCCAGAAAACAGGTTTCCCACTCTAGGATGAGCAAAATGGTTAAAATCTCCATTTTGTCATAAAGAGGAGAACATTTCAGGTCTCGAATAATTCATTTAGTAGTCTGAAAATTAGAACTAAGAGGTCTGTTTTCCATCAACTGTTTGGGTTATATAATTGCTCTGTACTTGCTCCCTGGAAATCTCTAATGCACTGCACTATTTAAAGGGTAGCGCCTGAAAATTCCTGGAAATGAATCATACCACAAGGCAACAATTAACTTTGAATTGATACTTCCAGATAAGTGGATTGTTACACCTCTGCTGCACCTGTTGCCACTGGAAGATAAGGGTTTTTCGCTGTGCTCCGAATGAACAAGCAGCTTTGCCTCTTTCCAGGAATCCCATACTTGTTTTTATTTATTCAAGAAGGGCTTTTGGGGGAAAAAACAGCTTGCCATAAAATGTAGAAAAATGATTCCAGAAACCACCTAATTTTTTCGTATGAAAGGCCATATATTTCAAGCAGCATAGGGACAAATAATTTATGTTTGCGTACTGAAACAAACAGCATTTGTTACCATTTTGAAGACAATTATTAAGAGGCTTAGGGTACAGTGTGTTCCTTTGCTTAAGGTTTCAAAAGCCCTTTGAGGCTGCTTCCTAAGTTACAAAGTTCCTGCACAGAAAGCAATTCCACACAGGAATGCATGAGAAAACAGTGTATCGCTCAGCGCATGAAACAAGAGCACACAGGTATTTCGCACTTGACGTCCTCCTGGGAAGCAGCTCTCTGGGAGACGCCACCGCATGGAATGCAAGGTTCATGTTCATTTTACACAGAAAGAACATCTGTGCAGATTTTTATGTTTTTAAGACGTGAAATGCCATTTAGCAGATCTGACTCCCCTCGCCCAAAAAGAGAAACAGTGCAAATGGGGTTAAGAAAAAGTAATTCGTATCTTTCAACCTACCGAGCAAGATGAAGTACTGCCTCCACAATATTAGATCCATCTTTAGCACTTGTTTCACAGAACAATGCACTGTAGGTCTAGGTGGAAAAACAAAAGCAGAAGAGGCTTATGCACATATGCATGGAAGTTTTCCTTCCAATAAATTAATTAAAAGATATGAGAACACCGGAGAAGAAGCTAACCTACAGGAGGTACAGTTCACTAGCCACAGTTGTTTCTGCGTGCTTTGAGGTACCTATCTGAATAAAGGCTGCCAAAACATCAGCCAGCGACAAACCATAAATTTTCAGCAAGTTTCAAACTAAGCACTTATTAAGTGTCATCCAATACCAATGTTTTTAAGTGAATTACAATCTCAGTTCTTTATGACTTGACTCTCATAAACCCAAGATCTGACACTATCATTTTAATACATTCATCCAATCCTCCCCTTCCCACTGCCAAGTCTTTCTTGATTGTGAGCGATGGGTTCTGTAGTTCTTACCATGGCCAGCTTCTCTCCATAGTTTATCGGCACACATTTCTGTCCTTGCTCAGCAAGCACCTGGCGAAGATCGGCTTTGTTTCCTACCATCATGATTGGAATATTTTCATGAGTTGCATCCTGCAAGAACACAGTTTGTTTTCGGTTTTAGGGGTTGCTGGAGCTTGAGACACTAAGCTCCAATTAAACATTTAAACTTCTGCTGTCAAAAAGTACAAGGTCAAATTTCAATGGATGTCAGTTAGATTATACAGAGGCACATTTATCAAGCTATACAGGATACGGTAACCACACTGAAACGGAATTATCTGATTATAACATTTAAAAACAAAGGGAGTTTCCATTTTAAAAAACAGAAAAGAACATCCCACCTTCAACCTTCCAGGTCAATGTTTTATTTAGCCTTTATTAATGAAAGCAAGTGCTTGCCCTACATTGGTCGAGTCAATACATGAATTGGCTGTTTATCCAGGGAAGCAAAAGACATTTCCTGTGACTCACAGTGGCTCAGAGCAATGCTTGCAGTTACCTGTGTACCAAATCCCTCTTACAGCCTAAACCAGTGGTGAGGAACCATGCCCACTTGTTCCACTTCTGATGTCAGGTGTGATTTGAGGTGGGAGCAGGTGTGGCCACAGCTGTGAAGGAACCGATGGCACTGACAGGGATCCCCACTGGGGTCAGTTGAGCATGTTTGCTTTCTCCATTTGGGAGAAGCAGTTTGAATCCCAATCACTTGCTCTACAATGGAGCTTTTCCCCCCTCTGCAGACATCTGCGGAGGAGAAAATGTTGCATCTGGAGAAAGTAGTTTGAATCATAGCTACTTCTTCCAGACTTCAAAGGGGCTCCCTGACATTGCCAATCAGCTTATTGGCTGTTACAGTGACCTCCTTTGAATTTGGCCAGTCTCACAAATAAATACAGCACTCCAGAAGAAGCTCACTGGATTTAAGTGGGAATCTTATGTACACCGAGTTGGAAGCATGCTCCACAGGTTTCACATGGCCAAAATCCTTACCGCAATCATATCCACCCATTCTCGTACATTCAGGAAACTCTTCTCACAGGTAACGTCATATAGAAGAAGTACCCCATCTGCTCTTCTGAAGTACGATTTAGCAATACTTCGGAACCTTTTAAGAGAAAGTTACATTTAAAACCACACTAGGTTTTACCACACTAATGATAACTCTTTTGTTGTTATTTTTTCCAGTCTGATCTATACACAAGTTCAATGAACTCAGTAGACCAGACCCAGAGACCTGAATCCATTTGTTGTGCAGGCAGGAGAAATATTGGCAAGTGGGAGGCGCCCGCTAGTCCAAACTGTGGCCAAGTCTTCTAAGATATGAACCCGCCTCCAAGGAAACAGAAAGCAAAGCATCCCAGTGTCTGGACCCCTGAATGCTGACGGGTAGCAAGAATTTGGTTTGGATACTATTAGCATCACCATTACTGTCCTAGTGCAAGATGTACAAACTTTTGTGCTAACTTTTAAACTTAAGGAAGGTGGCACCTCACTTTTTAAAAAAATGCAGATTGTATAAGCTGCAGTCATTAGGCATTGAAAGTAATGGCACGATTCAAACATTGTTGATGGGGAGCCCAGGACCAGACTGGACTTTAAAGGCTAACATGCCAGAACTATCCTTAAATTGTACAGATAAAAAACCTGAATGGAAAATATATGTGCCCATTTATACTGTTATATAGTTAAGGCTATACTGAAAGCTTCCTGAGTTGGTGCAGAGATGCCATCCGGTCTAAAAATGACTTAGTTATTAATACACCTCCACAGAGTCATATGTGTGATTAATTTGGGGGTCTCTTTCCCTCCCTGAAACATGCCACCACTCATGTTTTATGTATAAATGTATTGCATTGAATGAATATCCTGCGTTGTACGAAATAGTTTTAATATAATGGAAAAGGAAAATTGATGAAAACCACGGTATGTTGCCTCAAGGCATTCAGCATCCGAGGCTGAAGGATTTCAATATAAATGTACTATGATGCACTAGGAAGCCTTTCTGTACATAACTTTCGAGAAATATGGTAGGAATGGCAAAAAAAGGAAAAAGGAAATCTGCAAAAATATAATGAATTATATTGATCTTATTGGTTTCCCACCCCCAGATCCTCATAGTATTACACAAGTGGGAAAATGTTTATAGAAAAGTTGCAATCTCCCTGACCATACTGCTAAATTAATAACAATCCCAATTCATTACAGCTTACCTACTACAGTGGTGCCTCGCAAGACGAAAAGAATCCGTTCTGTGATTCTCTTCGTCTAGCGGTTTTTTTGTCTTCTGAAGCAAGCCCATTGATGGATTAGCGGATTAGCACTATTAGCGGCTTTTAGCGGCTTATCAGCTTATTGGATCAGCTGATAAGCGGCTTAGCAGCTTAGAAAAAGGGGGGGAGGGGGAAAACCCGCAGGAACTTGCAAGACATTGTCGTCTTGCGAAGCAAGCCCATAGGAGATTCGTTTTGCGAAGCACCTCCAAAACGGAAAACCCTTTCGTCTAGCGAGTTTTCCATCTTGCGAGGCATTCGTCTTGCGGGGCACCACTGTAATGCATTTTTCATATTGCATGGATATCTTCAACCAGCTTCACTGCACAGCAGCAAACTCAATCCACTTTTTTGCAAGTACAGGTCAAGACTGAGGCTTGCATTTTCACAGATTTGATCTTAATTATTGCTTCTCCCTTTGAAATTTGGTATGAGATCTAACCCCAAGGTACAACCCCAGGTCACACTAACCTCTCTTGTCCCGCCGTGTCCCACAGCTGCAGCACTGTGGGTTCCCCATCAACAATGAGCCTCTTCATTTGAAAGTCAACACCTTAAAAAAAAATACAGAATCCATTATAACCTTTAACAGAGTGGAAGAAAACGAAGGCAGAGGAATAACTTAGTGCAGCTTTCCCCAACCTCCAAATATTGTTGGACTCCCAAGTCCCCATCATCCTTGACCACAGGTCTAATAATATCTGGAAGACACTCTGACATAACTCTACGACAATTGTGAGGACAATATTTAATTTAAGTTGAGGTGAGCATCATGGTGTCCATAAAAAGACTGCTGAACTACAACTCCCATCACCCCTGTCCATGGGTCATGCTGTCTGAGTCTGATGGAGTCTACAACAGCTGGAGAGGCCCATGCTGGCTACACCTGATTACAGTGGTGCCCCGCAAGACGAATGCCTCGCAAGACGGAAAACCCGCTAGACAAAAGGGTTTTCCGTTTTTGAGCTGCTTCGCAAGACAATTTTCCCTATGGGCTTGCTTTGCAAGACGAAAACGTCTTGCAAGTGTTCCGATTTTTTTTCGCTCCCCCCCTTTTTCTAAGCCGCTAAGCCGCTAATAGCCTTTTAGCCGCTAATCTGCTAATCCTTTAATAGCCGCTAAGCCTTTAATAGCCGCTAAACCGCTAATAGCGCTAGTCCACTAATAGGGTTACTTCGCAAGACGAAAAAACCGCTAGACAAAGAGACTCGAGGAACGGATTAATTTCGTCTTGCGAGGCACCACTGTACTTTCCTGTTAATGAATATAAAAATATATGCAGAAATAATTATATTAACTACATTTTTCAATACTTGGCACAGGTATGACACCATTTCCATATACTGATAGTACTTCTATTTAACATAACCTTTAAGAGAAAGAAACATACAAAAAGCCACGGGCATTTTCAGATTGCATAGATCAGGCACGTACAACTCCCAAGAGACTGTGATCTACTCACAGTATAAAAAGACTGCAGTGATCTACCCATTGTTTGTTTGTTTTGCTCCAAAGATTGACCAGGGGCACCCCACGATTGACCAGTAGGTTGGGATCGACCAGTTGGACATGCCTGGCATAGATTAAAAACTGCATCACTGATGCAGTTACAAGTGAATAATAGTAAGGTGGTTTAGCAAAGTCAATGTTAAGTGCCCCACCCAGACACTTACTGGTTGACAGGAATGCTGTCTTCCAACAGTGACTCAAATGAGATTCTCCATTAACAGACCTCAAGTGCATTTGATCATTGCACATTTTATCATCTTTACAAAATCCACATGCACAGAATACAGATAACAGAGTAAAAATGTACACCACTTGCAGCAGCTAAAGAAGGACTGGAATACAGCGGTACCTCTGGTTATGAACTTAATTCATTCTGGAGGTCCGTTCTTAACCTGAAACTGTTCTCAACCTGAGGTACCACTTTAGCTAATGGGGCCTCCCGCTGCCTCTGCCTCGCAATTTCTGTTCTCATCCTGAAGCAAAGTTCTTAACCCGAGGTACTATTTCTGGGTTAGCAGAGTCTCTAACCAAGTGTCTGTAACCTGAAGCATCTGTAAGCCAAGGTACCACTGTATATAAATGGTGACTTTCACCTTCACAATACAATTAGCCTACAGGGCTGAGAGTGGGGAAGCCTTTATTCATGCAGAAGTCTCACAATACGTAGCTAATGGCAAGTTACTGGGAGGCTTCATTCCCCATCCCCATTCCAACCATGGTTTCTTCAAGTGGTTGTTGCCTCCTGGATGGCTGCCATTTTCTTCCTTTCTCTCTGCTGTAGGATAAAGGGTCCAAACTGTGCCTCTTCCTTTCACAATAATGGCAGCCAGGTCAAATTAGACACCCTCACTGTATAGCAGGTGAAATAAAGATTTAAAAAAATGTCCAGTAGCACCTTATAGACCAACTAAGTTTGTTCTGGTATAAGCTTTCGTGTGCATGCACACTTCTTCAGATACACATAGCAGGCAGCTGTGTACATCAGGCATAGGCAAACTCGGCCCTCCAGATGTTTTGGGACTGCAACTCCCATCATCCCTAGCTAACAGGACCAGTAGTCAGGGATGATGGGAGTTGTAGTCCCAAAACATCTAGAGGGCCAAGTTTGCCTATGCCTGGTGTACATTGTTCTTCCTTAACTGGTGCAGCAGAGCCCGATTCCTTAACATATGTAGCAGGCAGCTATGTTGTACCTTGTTTTTTCTTAACTAACTGCAGGGACAAGGAGCCCAATTTTCACTATAAAGGCAGCAATTATTTACAGAGTCGAACTCCCTGCCAGTGATTCGAATGGAGGTTGCCCCCCACCATGTGGTGAGTGGTCTTACAAAATTAGACCCATTTGTGCCAGTGGGAACTCCACACCCCCCAAGGTCCCTGGCTGCTTAAATAAAAAAGGCTCCCATCCTGAATTGCTGCCTTTACAGTGAAAGTTGCCTGCAGTTAGTTAAGAAAAAGCAAGGTAAAAGGGAGCTGCCTGCTACATATCACACACATATCTACTGTGTCCATCGGGAGCAGAAGACACCCACTGCTGCTTATATTTTAAACCTAGGGTTTTGGCTCAAGCCTCCTTCAAAAGTGATACTCCAATCTGTTGTGACCAGGGTGCTGACACCCCAGAAGGGAAAAGTCCGACGAACATACCTAGAGTTGCGCTGGTGTTCCCTCGAAATTCGTTTTTGCAAAGCCTCATCAGGAAGCTAGATTTTCCAACAGCTGCATCCCCCGCAAGAACTATCTTGTAGGCTTTCTCTGAGCTTGGGTATCTGGAGCTGCAGTCTGGAGAGTCCGACTAAGGGCAAACAAACACACGTAAGATTGACATTCATGAAGTGTACAAACCGCCTCTCGCCTACAGTCAACAATCTCATTCCTACGGCGGCTTGCATCCTCAATAGACAGAAACACATGTCTATTCCAAAGCATCCAATGGCGTGTCGGAGTTGTCTTTCTTAAACAGCTGCCCTTCATGTCACCTGGCAAATGTCTTTAGAAACCGAGCATGATTTTTTAAATTTCGTGAGGTAGCAGCGTGACAGGAAGGAAACCTGCCATTTAAAGGAATACTAGTCAAATATTACACTGATCAAGCCCTTAGATATGTCTAAAGCTAAAAGGGGGGGTCCTCAGGCTAAAAATTTCTCCACCCCAGGTCGAAAGTATCTGTTGGATCCCAGTCAATACGGCTTTCAGGTGAAACCTGTGGAGACATACTTGTGGAGACATGACAGGGAGACATTTCCTTATTGAAGCTCCAGAGCTGCTTCGACTGACTGGGTGGGTGGGCTTCCAGTCCAAGACGGTGCCGACGTCATCAGGACTATATACCTCTTCATCTCGGATATCTGGGACCTGCAGAGACCAGCAAGTGTTACCAACTTCCACAATGACCTCAAATTAGCCTTAGGAAGGGCAGAAGTGGATCAAAGCACACAGCAGTGGCTCTCTTTTTTGGAAATAACTTCACACTGCATTTTCAACAGAGACAGGATATAAACATTGCAGCGTGGGGCAAGCGTAAAAAGATTCCAGGCAGGGGGTGGTGTGTGAGAGAGGGTTTCCCCCAAAATATGTACAATGTTAAGTAGCAATAATTAAAAGTCACACTATTTCAATCATTTTGAAAATCCAAATGAAACAATTAGGGAAGCCAGGCTCTAAGGGGTCGTGGAATTTTGTTGGCTAAAAGGGGGCAAGGGTTAAAAAAAGACTGAGAAACACTGACACCGAGGTAAAATATTAGCAGAGCAGGGAAGGCTATTTTCTCCCTGCCCTCTGATGTCCAGGGTTTGCAACTTATGCATGGCCTTTTCTGCTCAATATAATATATTGTTATCAATAATAATAATAATAAACAAATTTTATTTATACCCCGCCCTCCCTGGCCAGAGCCAGGCTCAGAGCAGCTAACACCAATAAAATTACAATAAAACAAAATAGGGGGAAAACAAACAAAAACCAGTTTATTAAAATATGTGTCAAAATGCAATTTAAAATGCAGCCTCATTTTAATAGAAGCCCATAAATCAAAACCATAAGGGGAGGGCAACATAAGGGTCAGACCGAGTCCAAACCAAAGGCCAGGCAAAACAGCTCTGTCTTGCAGGCCCTGCGGAAAGATGTCAAGTCCCGCAGGGCCCTAGTCTCTTGTTACAGAGCGTTCCACCAAGTCGGGGCCAGTACTGAAAAGTACTGGTTAAACAACCATACTCAATGAGTGGAGATGAGGGGAGGGCGAGAGACACAAAGGAGCTACATGATCTATGGGATGGGGCACAGTACAGCCCCCCTCTCCTTCCATATGGTGTATCCTTCATATGGAAGGATAGGTATTATGCAAGCCTTCAAACAAGAAGGCTTGCATAATACCTAAGAAGTGGCTTCCACAATCTTGATTTTTGGGGGGCTTGCAAATTACCATAGATGGTTATCATTCTCTCTGATATGTGGGCCTTGAGTAGATCACTGTCATATCAAACATGCTGTCCTTTGTGGATTAGCATACATTTCATTCATGAATTTTATTTTATTTTAATCAGGTCTCTACAAAAACCATTCTGTGTACTCACAAATCAGACGTGTGTGAGCAACCATTCCACAAAATAAACCTCACAGCCACATATTGATTCCTCCCCCTTTTGGTCTGTGCATACACAGTAATAACTCAGACCCGGTGCTTTATTTCTTACTTATATGAAACTGTTGGGTTCGCTGAACAGGTAGCAAGTAGTAATTTTGTCTCTTTTTAAAATGCAGTTAAGTCTGGACTTACATCTGTATCAGACGCATCACCCGTAAAGCTTTCACGCAGACCCTGTGGCCTCTGAGAAATCCTTTGGTGTTTAGATTCCACTTCTGAATCATAATCATTTGAATCTCTCAAGGTAGACAAGCCACTGTCAAAGCAGCTTTCGGGCAGGCTGTCAACCTCACAGTTTGTCCTCTGCATAGGGTCACAAAGGGCCAGGGAATCGTAGTCTTCATCCATATAGGACGAATGGTATGACCTGAATGGAGAAACAACATTCCATAACATTGGCTGACAAAGTTCCTTATCTACAGCCAAACAATACTGGTGTGCCCAAGAGCCACAAGACACACACTGCGTGCCATTTTTCTGCCTTTCCAGAACAGCCCAACTGCAAGTCCTGCTTCCATTTCCCCCACTAATCCTACTCAGACACACACACACACACGCGCGATCACTCAAGCTGGGCCACTGTTTTGAGTTCTCACTCTACTACCTTGGAGTCTCTGCTCCCACCACCCTCTCATTTTCCTTTCCTCATCACCTCTTAGTTCAAATCTAATGCACATGGTTAATGGTCTTCTAATTTTGAATCACAGAGTTGGAAGATAGTTTCCAAATTCCCTGAGATACACTTTGCTAAGGAAACGTTAAAGAAAGAATAATGGTAAACCACTGGAGGACTGATTAATGTTTTGGCTTTCTGCAGATATGAAAAAGTTATTCCAGTTCTTCACTGAACAGGGAACAAGGCACGTTCAAGAAAAGAAGGTTGCAAAGACCTTGCTCTGAAGTTCAATGAACATTTACTGTCCTTGAAGCTACCGCATGATATTCTAGAAACGCTTGCAGTGCCAACCCCAAGTTTGCAAAATTATTCATCCGGGTAGAAATGCCGAGAACAGTTAGTGTATGGGAAGTGCTAACTTTACTCTGGATGGAATCCAAACGAGTTGTTCCTAATAGTCAGCTGGCAGAAACATGTCCCTTGTTGCTCGCTGATCATTAACTCCACTAGAGAGCAGCATGGGGTAAGGCAGCCAATCAACGCGTCTGGATCTACCAGCAACTTTAATCACTTAAAACAGAAGTTTAGGGATGTGAGTCTGTGCTCTTTACATGTCTCAGAAAGGCATTAAGCATTCCCAGTCCTCCTAGATTTAAATAGGGCAAGTTCCAATGAACAGTGGCTTCCCCCATCACACACAAACCCAGAATTGATACAGAGGGAAGACGCTTAGCTCTAACTTTTTTCCAACTGTGATGCTTTGCTGGCATTGCAGGCCTCGAAACACAGTAGCTTAGAACCAAGTCTCATCAATTTCAGTGAAAAGTATTTTCAGAAAGTGCATGTGTTTAAAGGATCACAGCCTGAAAGGTCTCCTTTAAATTGCTAAGATCTGAAAAAAATAAAGTAACACCTGTATCAGTTCTACCTGTCATATCGTGGATTTTGGGGAGATTGGCCACCGCTGCATTTGGGACTGCTTCTGGCGAGAGTATTCCCTGGAGAAGTGTTTGTCAGACGCTGAAAAATATAGGTAAAGAAAGCTTTTCAGAACACCTGGCTTATAAAATACAGTGCTACCTTGGTTTAAGAACAGCTTAGTTTATGAACAACTTGGATTAACGCTGCAAACACGGAAGTAGGTGTTTTGGTTTGTAAACTTTGCCTTGGAATAAGAACATGTTTCGCTTCCTGTTGAGTGTGTTCCATTTGTAAATTGAGTCCCCAGCTGCTGTGGGAAAGCACGCCTTGGTTTAAGAAGGCTTTGGTTTAAGAACAGACTTCCGGAACGGATTAAGTTCGTAAACCAAGGTACCACTGTACTCTTTAGCTAACAAATGGTAGTCCTGATTCTGGACATTTATTTTTTTGTTATTTTGGAATGTTCAAAACCAAAGGGTAGTATTGAACATTGGGCAGGTAGGGCAACAATCTCCCCCACCCCGAAACTGATTTTGAGGCTGCACAGAGGGCTGTGGGGTGAAGAGAAGAAGGTAACATCCTGCTTTGCAAGCAGAAGTCTGGTCCACTTTGACACTAGATAAAACGCAAAGCAAGAGCTACACTAGCTGAACAGCAGTCAGCCCCTTTTCTGTGGTCCAGTCAGGGGCAAAATAGTGTAAATGAAGGATTTCCATGTGAGGGGTTTTTGTTTGTTTTTTGCCCACCTGTTTTTCCTTATGTGACTGAAACATAATTTAACCTATATGGAGAAAAGTTCCAGTACATTAGCTTTGCAGAAGAGAACAACATATACTCTCTGGTGGCAACCATAATTCCTAATTTACCAGGGAGTAAGCTTCATTTAAGGGACGCGGGTGGCTCTGTGGGTTAAACCACAGAGCCTAGGACTTGCCGATTAGAAAATTGGCAGTTCGAATCCCCGCGACGGGGTGAGCTCCCATTGCTCGGTCCCTGCTCCTGCCAACCTAGCAGTTTGAAAGCAGGTCAAAGTGCAAGTAGATGAATAGGTACCACTCCGGCGGGAAGGTAAATGGCGTTTCCGTGCGCTGCTCTGGTTCACCAGAAGCGGCTTAGTCATGCTGGCCACATGACCCGGAAGCTGTACTCTGGCTCCCTCGGCCAATAAAGCGAGATGAGCGCTGCAACCCCGGAGTAGGCCACGACTGGACCTAATGGTCAGGGGTCCCTTTACCTTCATTTAACTTGATGGGACTTGCTTTTGAGTAAAAGTGCACAAGATCACACTGTGAGTTACTTTGGCATCAAACCAGAATGACTACATTATTTCCATCACTATCTTACGGCTTATATT